>NW_027507790.1:270445597-271161847 GCF_037356315.1 Lithobates pipiens | reverse complement strand
GCAGAATTTGCCGATCCTCCAATCCTAATTGGGAGCCCACCACTTCTGAAGCACCCGTACTTCCCCCATTCACTGGCCAATCCAGCATTCAGTTGATTTTACGTCACTTGATTTTTATTCGCTGTTTTTCACCGAAGAGCTCTATAGATCTATTGTGGACCAAAGCAATTTGTATGCTGGTCAGTACATCGCTGCTAATCCCCAGTCCGTCCTTGCCAGAGATTGAAAAAAAATTACGTCTTTCGAATTTAAGACCTTTCTGGGCCTAACCCTCGACATGGGCATAGTTAAAAAGAGTGAGTTGTAGTCATATTGGTCCACTGACCAAATTCACCATATGCCTGTGTTCTCTGCTTCCATGGCCAGGGCACGATATGAGCAGATTTTGCGGTTCATGCACTTAAACAACAATAAACTCTGTCGTCCTCGTGGAGACCCTGGATACAATTGGCTCTTCAAAATTCGGCCCCTCATAAAACACTTCAACAAATGTTTTGCAGATTTGTTTACTCCCCAACGAGTTGTCGGCATTGATGAGTCCCTGATTACGTTTTTCTGCCAGCTTGTCATTCAAACAGTATCTTCCCAGCAAGCGTGCCAGATACGGGGTCAAGATGTAAAAGCTCTGTGACAGGGCCACAGGCTATACATGTAGTTTTATGGTTTATGAGGGAACAGACAGTCACATAGAGCCAATAAACTGTCCTGACTACATAGGGAGCGCTGGCAAGATTGTGTGGGATTGTGTGGGACTAATTTAGAAAGGGATACCATTTGTATGTGGACAATGATTACACAAGCGTGCCACATTTTAGTCACTTGTTTGATCAACAGATTGGAGCATGTGGCACCATGTGATCTAATTGCTGGGGCTTTCCCCAGCGGCTTGTAGATTCCCGTCTCAGGCTGAGGGAGAGAGCCTGCTTGAAGTGTAATAACTTGCTCGCTGTGAAGTGGAGGGATAATAAGAATGTTTTAATTTTTCCTCCCTTCATGCAGACACGATGGTCCAAATTCCTACGGCGACTGGTGTCGTGGAGAAACCCCTCTGTGGTCACGAATATAACCAAAATATGGGAGGGGTGGACCTCAATGACCAGTTGTTGGTGCCATACCTAATTGCCCATAAGGCCAGACGCTGGTAAAAAAAGTGTCTGTATACTTATTTCAGAGCTCTTCTGTTTCCAGACAGTGCTCCACCTCACCTTCCCAAACAGACCAACCGAATGCAGTAAGCCGGCTGCATGAGAGACATTTTCTGTATGTCCTCCCAAGTACCTCTACCCAACGAGCCCCCTAAAGAAAATGTTGCATCTGTAGAAAGTGTGGATATAGGCGTGACTATTTTTGTCCCTCCTGTCCTGACAATACTGTTCTTTGCATTGGTGAATGTTTTGAACACTACCATACCCTAGTTGAGTATTAGCATAGGGTACAGCATTGCACAGACTAGGCACACTTTCACAGGGTCTCCCAAGATGCCATCGCATTTTGAGAGACCCAAACCTGGAACCGAACCGTTACAGTTACAGTTACAAATAAAAGTGTAAAAAAAAAACACACAAAAAAATAAATAAATAGTTGTTGTTTTATTGTTCTCTCTCTCTCTCTATTCTCTCTATATTGTTCTGCTCTATTTTACTGTATTCTATTCTGCAATATTTTATTGTGTTTTATTGTTAACCTTTTTCTTTGTTTTCAGGTATGCTATTCAGCTGCAGTGCAGATTTATTTATCTTGACAGCAACAGCGTTTGCTCCCACGATACATAAAGCCATGATTCCCGTGCTGTCAGAGGTGATTTCACCACCACAGTTAAAAAAAAAGCATATATGCCGAAGCATGGAGGCAGCAGGTGTGGAGGAGCGATTTTTCTCCTAACTTTTGGGGTGGATGCCCCCATGTTTCAGCTTATATATATTTTAGGCAAAGGTTGCGTTTAAAAATGTTTTATTTTTTACTATTTTTTTTTTGTATTTCCTTTGCTGGTATGGTAAGTCTTAGGCCGGGTACACACGAGAGGACTGTCTGTCCAACTTAGTCCGCTGAAACACATTTCAGCGGACAGTCCGCTCGTGTGTGGGCTTCAGCTGACTTTTTCAGCGGACAGTCTGGCGGTCTAAGTCTTTCGGAATTTCCGTAATATTGTCCGTCCAACTTGGGTTTCAGCGGACAGTCCGCTCGTGAGTAGGCAAGTTGGATGGACTAAGTATGGCGCATGCTCAGAAAAGATTTACACGGCCGAAGGTTGCATTGCAGTGTATTGGACGTCGTATTTCTAGTCCCGTCGTACGTGCTGTACACGTCATCGCACAAGCTTTCAACGGACTGTCTGCTCATCGTGTGTGGTCAAGTCCGTTCATTCAAAAGTAGGACGGACTGTCTGTCGGATTGTCTGACGGACTTAGTTGGCCAGACAGTCCCCCCGTGTGTACGCGGCCTTACTGTTATACTGTAATGTTACTTTGTTTAATTGTTAACCATAATTTGCTTAGCAGTTACCCCATTCGGCTGCAGCGGGGATTTATTTATATTGACAGCAACAGCGTTTGCTCCCATGATACTTAAAGCCGTGACTCCAGCGCTGTAGGAGGTGATTTCACCACCACAGTTAAAAACAAAATGGTGCATGTATGCCCATGATTAGAAGTGGGCGGATGAAGGGAGGTATTCTAATTGTGGGCATACCCACCGATCAATCTCTTTTTTCATTCAGCCCACAGGCTGCATGAAAAAAAGATTACAATATATGTCCAACAAGGACAAGCAACATACTGGTATGTTGCTGGACTTTGAGTGGTTAAACCAGAATGATGCCTCTGAGTTTAGGTATCATCTTGGTATCATTCTTTTCAGCCCGCAGGCTTTCATGTAAAAGCAATCCTAGTGGCTAATTAGCCTCTAGACTGCTTTTACAAGCAGTGGGAGAGAATGTCCCCCCCACACCATCTTCCATGGTTTTCTCTGGCTCTCCTGTCCCAACACGGAACCTGAGAATGCAGCCGGTGGTTCCACCAGTTTACCATAGAGCTGATCAGAGATCAGAAAAAAAGCAAAATAAATAATTAAAAAGAAGCAAAAAAAAAAAGCACCCCTGTCCCCCCTGCTCTCACGCAACGGTGAACGCAAGCATTGGTCTGGCGTCATATGTAAACAGCAATTTCACCATGCAAGAAGGTCAGATCGAGGGCAGTAATTTTAGCAGTAGACCTGCTCCATAAATCTAAAGTTGTAACCTGTAAAGGCTTTTAAAGGCTTTTAAAAATGTATAAAAAAACAAAAATATAATTGTGCGACCAAAGTAATAAAAATGGAGTGCAGCAGCCAGCATCAACAATGATTGGATTGTGTAAACGGAATTATAAACAAAAAAATGCAGCGCTACTAGACTATATCCCCTAAAAGATGTCTGTAGGGGAAAATAGCTCTACCAATTAATATCCAAAGTCAGAGGAATAAAAAATATATCAAAATGTGCACTGTGCAGCACCTTAAAGTGAACACACAAATAAAGTCTCTAAATAAACAGAGTAAATAGGTGCATAAAATATCAAATGGTGACGGAAATAGATAACACAGTCACTTTGCAGGTGCTCGGTGTATACCGTATTTATCGGCGTATAACACGCACCCCAAGTTTAGGAGGGCATTTTAAGGTAAAAAACTTTTAGGAGGGAAATTTAAGGAAAAAAAACTTACATTTAAATGCCCATCAATGCAGCCTTATCAGTGTAATCTGCAGCCTTGTCATGCAGCCTTGTCATGCAGCCTGTCCATCATTGCAGCCTGTCCATCATTGCAGCCTTGTCATGCAGCCTGTCCATCATTGCAGCCTTGTCCATCATTGCAGCCTTGTCCATCATTGCAGCCTTGTAATGCAGCCTTGTGCATCGTTGTCCCCTTGTCAGTGTTAATTTCAGATTTTATCTTTAAAAAGCAGTCTAGAGGCTAATTAGCCACTAGGATGGCTTTCGGCCGCCTTTGGCCATTCTCGCCAGCTTTCGGCCGCCTTCGGCCTTTCTCGGCAGCTTGCGGCCGCCTTCGCCCATTCTCGGCAGCTTTCGGGGGCCACCGAGAAGGGCCGAAGGTGGCTGATAGCCGCCCAGAGGCTCAAAAATCATGCAAAAATCGTGAAGGATCGGCGTATAACACACACCCGCGTGTTATACATCGATAAATGCGGTTTATCCCTTGTGACAATGCAAGAGCAATTATGTGCAATTTTTCTTCAAAGAAGGTATGCCAATTCATGCGATGAAACTCCGATATATGATAGGTATTAAATACTCTTACCGTCCAGTGGGGACCCACACACACTTAAGGTGGTGAATCGATCAAGCATGGGAGATGATCATCTCCAGTAAATCATCCAACCGATCGTCCAGGCAAGATGGTGGAGCATCAGATCTCATGTGAAAGGATGGACATCACAATTATCATTCCAAACTCACGTGCCAGTGCCGATGTAGTTGACCACACCACTGATGATATACAGGGAAAAAAGGAAAAGCCTCTATATAGAGCAGATCACTCCGATACAACAATATTTATTTAAAAGATAACAGCATAAAAAATTTAAAAAAACGGTCATTCGTACAATTAAGTACAGCCCGAATCAATACAAAAGCATGGTAAATCCAGTCAGCAGGCTATGTACCCGACATGTTTCGTATAATAAAACTTTGACTGGGGCATAAACATGCTGTTTGATCCCAAGCTATATATATATATATATCAAACATATAAATTAAATACATATGGATCAGCTGTTATTCCTAAAATGGTCCCACGCTGTGTCCAATCAAACAATTCACAAGTTGAATTGTAAAGTACATTGCTGACACAAAAATTTTCACCAATTAGCAATGCCAAAAGCCTCTATGTCACCACGTCAGCGCATCCGCATCATTACGATATCACCATGGAAGATATATGCGTTCCAAGCCTCGTTTTAAGCTTGCATATATTGAGTTAATTATGAGGAGGGCGTGTGTGGGTGACGCGGCAGGCATCGCATATCAGCAAATCAACTCCTAACCTCTAGCCTGGCATCATTAGGTCATCACGTTGTGCCGTCACGTAGTAGATGCAATCCAGGCCTCGTTTTTAGCTCCAATAAACGGAGGTAGATTTGAGTCAGACAGTGACACCAATGGAACAGTAAGGGAAAACGAAACCCCAGTGTCAAAAACAGACAAGGAGGAGCTAAACAACCCCAATCAAAAAGAAGGCTTGAACAAAAAAATAGGGGAAAATGCGGGAGAACTCCATCAACACCTAAAAAAATAGTACAGCAACAGGGACCATTTGAAAAAAAACATAGCCCGACATACATTTATAAAAAAACAACCAACCCAAATACCTAAAATGGATATTCCTCGTTCCAAGGCTAATATTTTAAAAAAAGAGAACAATCATCCTAACCTTATCCATTACATCCTACTATCAAATAGTAAGTAAGGATCAATCTTCGCGTAGAGAGTAAAAAAAAATTGAAAAAGTCAAGACTTATCGTATTTATTGGTGTCTAACACGTTTTGGCGTATAACACGCACCCCAAGTTTGGGAAGGAATTTAAAAGAAAAAAACTTTTAGGAGGGAAGTTTAAGGAAAAAACTTACATTTAAATACCCATCAATGCATCCTTGTCAGTGTCAATTGCAGCCTTGCATTGCAGCCTTGTCAGTCATTTGCAGCCTTGTCAGTCATTTGCAGCCTTGCATTGCAGCCTTGTCAGTCATTTGCAGCCTTGCATTGCAGCCTTGTCAGTCATTTGCAGCCTTCCATTGCAGCCTTGCCAGTCAATTACAGCCTTCCAGTGCAGCCTCGCCAGTCATTTGCAGCCTTGCCAGTCATTTGCAGCCTTGTCAGTCATTTTCAGTCTTGTCAGTGTGTTTGCCATTTAAATATGGCGCCGCCGAGATACAGAGCGGATGTCCTGTGCGTTCGGTAGTTCTCGGCTGTTCTCTGCGACTTTCGGATATTTTCGGCCGCACTCGGCCGTTCTCGGCTATTTTCAGCCACACTTGGCCCTTCTTGGCTTTCTGAGTGTGGCCGAAAATAGCAGAGAATGGCTGAAGATAGCCAAGAATGGCTGAAGATAGCCAAAAATTCCCTGAAGCCGCAGAGAGCAGCAGAAGGGGATAGCAACAGCGGGGGATCCGCGTATAACACGCACCCCGGATTTCCCCCAGATTTTAGGGGGGGAAAGTGCGTGTTATATGCCGATAAATACGGTATTAATAAAAGCATTGATATCCCAATCCTGGTTTAATCCATATGGAAAATAACTCTTAAGCTGATAAATCCAAAACATTTCGAACTTATAAACTCCCCTCACTTTAGACTCACCTCTCCAATGTGAGGTAAATCTATCAATAACTTGAAATTTGGTTCCAAAAGGGTTCCTACCATGAACTTGTAAATAGTGCTTAGGTACACTATGATTGGTGACTCCTGATTTAATATTAGCAATACGCTTGTTCACCCTAACAGAAAATGTTCTAATAGTGCGTCCGACATACTGCAATTTACACAGGCAAGTGATAAGGTATACGATAAATCGTGTTGTGCAGGTGGTGAATCACTTCATATGATAAATGGTAGATGTAGTAGTAGATGTAATATTATCAATCTTACTACAACACAATGCATTGTGTATACAAACTTTGCATTTTTTACAAGGATAGAAGCCCTTGGAGTCCTGCAAAAACAACGGCTTTGTAGGCGGCTTAACGACATTGGGGCAATACGACTTCTCAAAGAAGGAGCCCCCTATAAAAAACTCTGGCTTTATCTGGAAGAACTGGACCTAAATGTGGGCCATTCTTCAGGACGTTCCAGTGACGATTAAATATACTTTTGATCTGTTTAAATTGGATGGAAAATTTAGTCAGAAAGGACCATTTAAATTTATTATCGGGTACTTGTCTAGTTTGTACTTTAGTTAGGACAGACCTATCCAATAGCGACACCCGACGTATCTCCTCTTCAATAACATTAGACAAGTAACCCTTATCCACAAACCTAGTTTTTAAAACCTCAGCTTGTGTTAGAAAATCAGAAAGATCAGTACAGTTCCTTCTGATATGCAACAACTGGCTGCGTGGTACAGATTTAAGCCATGGACCAAAGTGGCAACTATCCGTTGGGATATACCCATTACAGTCAGTAGATTTAAAATAGATCTTAGTAACCAACCGGTGCTCTACAACAGAGATGTTTAAATCCAAAAAAGTGTATCTGAGTAGAACTGACTTAATAAGTCAAACTTATACCCATATCATTGAGGGTGACCATGAACTTGTGTAAGGATTCCTCATAACTAGGGATGAGCCGAACACCCCCGGTTCGGTTCGCACCAGAACTTTCGAACGGACCCCAAATTCGTACGAACTTTAGAACCCCATTGAAGTCTATGGGACTCGAACGTTCGAAATTAAAAGTGCTAATTTTAACGGCTAATATGCAAGATACTGTCCTAAAAAGGGTTTGGGGACCTGGCTCCTGCCCCGGGGGACATGGGTCAATCCCTAAAATGTTTTTAAAAATGGCCGTTTTGGCGGGAGCACTGATTTTAACCACTTGACCACTGGGCACTTAAACACCCTTAATAACAGACCAATTTTCAGCTTTCGGTGCTCTCACATTTTGAATGACAATTACTCAGTCATGCAACACTGGACCTATATGAAATTTTTGTACTTTTTTTCACACAAATGGAGCTTTCTTTTGGTGGTATTTAATCACCGCTCTTTTTTTATTTTTTGTGCTATAAAAGAAAAAATACAGAAAATTCTGTAAAAAAATGAATTTTTCTTAGTTTCTGTTATAAAATTTAGCAGATTAGTAATTTTTTCATCATAAATTTTGGCCAAAATTTATACTACTACATATCTTTGGTAAAAATAAGTACAAATTGGTGGATATTATTTGGTCTTTGTGAAAGTTATAGAGTCCACAAGCTATGGTGCCAATATCTGAAATTTTATCACACCTGAAGTACTGACGGCCTATTTCAATTCTTGAGACCCTAACATGCCAGAAAAGTACAAATACCCCCCAAATGACCCCTTTTTGGAAAGAAGACATTCCAAGGTATTTAGTAAGAGGCATGATGAGTTTTTTGAAGTTGTCATTTTTTCCCACAATTCTTTGCAAAATCAAGATTTTTTTTTACTTTTTTTTTTTTCACAAAATTGTCATATTATCAGTTTATTTCTCACACACAGCATATGCATACCACAAATTACACCCCAAAACACATTCTGCTATTACTCCCGAGTACGGCGATACGACATGTGTGAGACTTTTACACAGTGTGGCCACATACAGAGGCCTAACATGCAGGGAGTGCCATCAGGCGTTCTGGAGCACCCAGGACAATTCTGGCATTTCTCTCCTACATGTAAAAATCATCATTTATTTGCTAGAAAATTACATAGAATCCCAAAACATTATATATGTTTTTTTAGCAAACACCCTGGAGAATACAATGGTGGTCATTGCAACTTTTTATCTCGCAATTTTTTGAGTGTTGCAGGGTATTGCAGAGTTTTGCAGGGTGTTGCAGGGTATTGCAGAGTGTTGCAGGGTATTGCAGATTGTTGCAGGGTATTTCAGAGTGTTGCAGAGTGTTGCAGGGTATTGCAGAGTGTTGCAGGGTATTGCAGAGTGTTGCAGAGTGTTGCAGGGTATTGCAGAGTGTTGCAGGGTATTGCAGAGTGTTGCAGGGTGTTGCAGGGTATTGGCAGGTGTTACAGAGCATTGCAGAGTGTTGCAGGGTATTGGCGGGTGTTGCAGAGCATTGCAGAGTGTTGCAGGGTATTGCAGAGTGTTGCAGGGTATTGCAGAGTATTGCAGAGTATTGCAGAGTAATGGCAGGGAATTGAGAGGTTAATTTTTGGTGAGCAGCGATGTGGGCACTGCAGATGCAGCCCACAGCGCTGCTGACACCGATCTCTTCCCCTTCCGCTGTACCGATCGGTACAGAGAGGGGGAGGGAGGAACTTGTTTACAAGTGATCACTCCGTCATTTGACGGAGCGATCACGTGGTAAACGTCCGCGATGAGCGCCCGTTTACCGTGATCCGTGATGCTGTGGACCCGGCGGTCATGGATGCTCTCGAGTGAGCGCCCCAGGGGGCGCGCAAGAGCGGAATTCTGGGAGGACGTCATATGACTTCCCCCCAGAGTTAAACAACCGCCCTGTAGCCGTCATTCGGCTATGGGCCAGTTGTTAAGTGGTTAATGACAAAGTGAAAAAAAAAGTGAAATATTCCTTTAAATATGGTGCCTGGGGGGTGTCTGTAGTATGCCTGGAAAGTGCCACGTGTTTCCCGTGTTTAGAACAGTCCCTGCACAAAATGACATTAAACGGAAATAACATCATTTAAAACTGCTTGCGGTTTTAGTGTTATATCTGGTTCCTGCAATATGGTTGAAAATCATTGAGAAAAATGGCATGGGTAGCCCTCCCTGCCCATTACCCATTTGGGTCTTGTACGCATATTAAGGGGAACCCAGTACCCATATTAAAAAAAGGAAATGCGTGTGGCCCCCAGGCCCTATATACTCAGAACAGCAGTATACAGGCGGTGCAAACAGGACAGGGACTGTGTAGGTTTGTTGTGTTAAGTTGAATCTGTTTGTAATTTTCAACTGGTACATTTTTAAAGTGTAGCTCCAGTCAAAAAAACTATTTTTAAGCTTTTTGGAAAACATAGGGAAGGGTTATCACCCCTGTATAATTTGTTTTGTCGTCCATCTTTTTTCATCTCACTTGCTGTTGTCTCCTTCCGTTTGCAAGTAGGAGATGTTTGTAAGTTGGATGTTTGAAAGTAGGGGCCTGCCCTATATGCTCTGCAGAAATGGCGGAACAAGGTGTTGGTTTTGCCACAACATTGTAAGCCCTCAAAGTGACTCTTGGTGGGCGCTGGAGCGCCCTGCTGTGAACGATTATATCAAGAATTGTAATTACATGCCATTGTTGAACAGTGGTAGAAAAATTGACCTTTGGTGGTTGTGGTGCTGGTGCCACAACACTATAAGTCCCCACAGTTACTCTGGGTGGGCACAGGAACGGGCCCTCCTGTGAAATATTATATCAAGAATTGTAATTACATGTCCCTGTTAAACAGGGGCAGAAAAATTGGGCCTTAGGCACTGGTGCTGGTGCCACGACACTGCAACCTCTCCCATATACTCTTGTTTTATTGCAGGAATTAGCCCTGCTGCAAAGCATTGCATCAAAAATTGTAATTAAACACCCCTGTTAAACAGGGGCAGAAAAATTGGGCCTTAGGCACTGGTGCTGGTGCCACCATACTGCAACCTCTCCCATATACTCTAGTTTTATTGCAGGAATTAGCCCTGCTGCAAAGCATTGCATCAAAAATTGTAATTAAACGCCCCTGTTAAAGAGGGGCAGAAAAATTGGGCCTCAGGCACTGGTGCTGGTGCCACCACACTGCAACCTCTCCCATATACTCTATTTTTATTGCAGGAATTAGCCCTGCTGCAAAGCATTGCATCAAAAATTGTAATTAAACGCCCCTGTTAAACAGGGGCAGAAAAATTGGGCTGATGGCACTGGTGCCACCACACTGCAACCTTTCCCATATACTCTATTTTTATTGCAGGAATTAGCCCTGCTGCAAAGCATTGCATCAATAATTGTAATTAAACACCCCTGTTAAACAGGGGCAGAAAAATTGGGCTGATGGCATCACCCAGAGCCAGAAATGTTCTTCCAACATATCAGCGGAGGAGGAAGAGGATAGACAATCAACATAACAGGACAGTCACTCAGCATCAGCATAGGCAGTCTTGAAGGGATGTGATATTTAAAAAAAAATTATTCAGTTACATCAGCTTCAGGTGCTTGGTAGCTGTGGGTGATCCAAGACTGATTCATCTTGATGAAGGTCAGTCGATCAACTGATTCGGTGGACTGGCGCACCCTGTGATCGGTAACAAAGCCACCAGCAGCACTGAAGGTGCGTTCCGAAAGAACGCTGGATGCAGGACAGGCCAGTAGCTCAATTGCATACTGTGCAAGCTCTGGCCAGTGATCCATCCTCAAGACCCAGTAAGCCAGAGGATTTTCGGTGGGAAAGGTGTCCAAGTCTGACCTTGCCCTTAAGTATTCCTGCACCATGTAAATCAGACCCTGGCGATGGTTGCTGGAACCAATCATACCTTGGGGCTGCGGACTAAAAAATTGTCTGAAAGCATCAGTCAGACGGCCACCTTCTCCACCGCTCCTTCTGACCGATGCCTCAGCAACACGTTGTCCAGGACGAGGAGTTTGTAACCTCCCAGTCTCTGGGAACGTGTTGCACAGACCTTTCTGCAAGGCCTCCCGGAGATGTCTCATCCTCTGCTCCCTCTGCGATGGCAAGATAAGGTCGGCAACCTTACCCTTGTACCGTGGATCAAGGAGAGTGGCCAGCCAGTAATGGTCCCTCTCCTTGATCCGAAGAATACGAGGATCCTTCCGCAGGCTTTGCAGGATCAGGGAGGCCATGCAGTGTAGGTTAGCTGAGGCATTCGGTCCGGAGTCCTCTGGGTCACTAAGGACAACATGATCCGCAGCTACCTCCTCCCAGCCACGTACAAGTCCACGTGGTTCTTGGGACTGTAAATCATCCCTACAAGACTGCTGCTTCTGCTGCTGATGCTGAGTGCCAGCCTCCACCTCCATGCTGACACAATCAACCTCCTCCTCCTCTTCCTCCTCCTCATCCTCTTCCTGTGTGATGGGTGGCACAGCAGGAACACTGTCTGGATAAAGGGGGCCTTGAGAGGCAAGGAAGTCCTCCTCTTCCTGCCTCTGTTCTGCCTCAAGTGCCCTGTCCATTATTCCATGCAGCGTATGCTCCAAGAGGTGGACAAGAGGTACAGTGTCACTGATGCATGCACTGTCACTGCTCACCATCCTTGTGGCCTCCTCAAACGGTGACAGGACAGTGCATGCATCCCTGATCATGCCCCACTGGCGTGGTGAGAAAAAACCGAGCTCCCCTGACCCTGTCCTGGTGCTGTAGTCGCACAGGTACTCATTGATGGCCCCCTGCTGCGTGTGCAGCCTCTGCAGCATGGCCAACGTTGAGTTCCACCTGGTGGGCATGTCACATATAAGGCGGTTCTTGGGCAGGTTCAACTCCTTTTGGAGCTTAGCCAGCCGAGCACAGGCATTAAATGATCGGTGGAAATGCACACAGACTTTCCTGGCCTGCTTCAGGACATCCTGTAAGGGTACCTGCCCAAGAACCGCTGCACCACCAGGTTAAGGACGTGAGCTACACAGGGCACATGGGTCAGTTGTCCCTGTCGGAGGGCGGAGAGGAGGTTGGTGCCATTGTCGCAAACCACCATTCCTGGCTTAAGCTGGCGTGGCGTCAACCACCTCTCGGCCTGCCCCTGCAGAGCTGACAAAACATCCGCCCCAGTGTGGCTCCTGTCCCCCAAACAAACCAGCGCAAGCACGTCATGGCATCGTTTTGCCTGCGTACTTGCGTAGCCCATGGAACGCCTACGGAGCACCGCTGGTTCTGAGGACAGAGCACTGGAAGAGGCCATGGAGGAAGAAGAAGAGGAGGGGGTGGAGGAGAGAGGTGTGTCACAACCAATAGTAGCATTTTGGAGGCGTGGTGGCGGAACAACCTCCAACACTACTGCACCTTGTCCTGCATCCTTCCCAGCTGCCAGAAGAGTGACCCAATGGGCCGTGAAAGACAGGTAACGTCCCTGTCCATGCCTGCTGGACCATGAGTCAGCGGTAATATGCACCTTACCGCTGACCGCCCTGTCCAGCGAGGCAAGGACATTGCCTTCCACATGCCGGTAGAGAGCCGGAATCACCTTCCGTGAGAAAAAGTGGCGTTTGGGGACCTGCCACTGAGGAACCGCACATTGTACAAACTCACGGAAGGGGGCCGAGTCTACAAACTGAAAAGGCAGCAGTTGGGGGCATGTCCAAGATGGCGACCGGAGTGGAAGCATAGTGCGGGAGCTCCGTGATCTGCGCTGCTAATTATCCTGTTTCCCTGCGGATAACGATACCATCAGGGTCCCTGGAACCCAGATACTGATCTCCTGGAGTGGTATGCCCAGCAAAAAGAAGTCCGGGACCCCACTGAAAGCCGCTACGCCACGCATCCAGCCTCGTGGTGGAGGACCTCGGCCCTGCACGCTCTCAGATATGGCGTCGTAGGCCGCTGCCACAGATCCTGCTGACCCTGCACTCCGGGATCAGGATAATTTTTCTGCTCTTATGCAGGCCATCGGTACGTGCCAAACCACGCTGACGGCAAAAATAGATACCATTCAGCTTGAGATGGGACTGATTAGGAAGGATATGGACAAATTTTGCTCCAGGGTAACGGAGGTTGAAAACCGCGTGGGGACTGTGGAGGATACCCTGGCAGAGCATACCGCCTCCCTCCATTCTCTCACCACTAAAGTACGGGCATTGGAGTACCGTGCGGAAGACGCCGAAAACCGCAATAGGAGAAACAATCTCCGGGTCATTGGTTTACCAGAGGGATCCGAAGGCTCCAACCCTGCGGCCTATATGGAACGCCTGTTTCGCCAGCTATTCCCCCAGGCGGCCTTCTCGCCGTTTTTCGCGGTCGAGAGAGCGCACAGAATGCCGGCGGCTAGGGGACCTCCTGGAGCCCCCCCTCGCACACTTATTCTACGCCTCCTCAATTACAGAGATCGGGACTTGGTGTTGAGAGAGAGCAGGAATGTGGAAGACCTCCGTTCTGAGGGAGCCCGACTCATGATATTCCCGGACTTCTCGGTGGAAACACAAAAGCAGAGGAAGATGTTCGATCATGTGAAGATGGCCCTGCGGCAGAAAGGCCTGAAGTATAGCATGCTCTTCCCGGCGCGCCTTCGAGTGCAGGATGGGGAGACTTATAGATTTTTCCCCTCGCCCGAAGATGCATCCAACTGGCTGGAGTCTCTGCCACGACGTTAATCAGTGAGGTCGGTCTTTGCTCCTTTTTATCTGGTTCTTGCTACCTCTGATGGTTCCTTCCTGCAGCCGTTGCTGCCTTGACTTATGATGTTTCTTTTACCCTGTTCAGAGGGCCGTCCTGCTACTGACTTTGGGTTCCCCTGTCCCTATCCGTGGTCCCTCTCTTTACCTTTCCCTTTCCTCATCCCCTTCTGGTCGGGCTGCGGGACGGGGAATATTGACTGTGGTTGGTTATGCATCCACTGCCTGTCCTTGGTGATGGAGTGGGGGGACTGTAATGTTCTACTTTATGTGGGTTTACCTATGCGGAAGATTGGCAAGATGATAGACTGCTCCTCTTTATCTCACACTTCAGCAACTTCAAGAACTGTGCCCCCGGACCTGTCTGTCCGGGTGACTCCCTATCCGCAGGGAGGTTGATACTATAGAACTGTTTATCCGCCTGCTATGCGGTGGCAGATTGGTCATGGGTGACTTTTACTGTGCCTTCTAGGCGCCCTCTTGGTACACTGCTCCCAAGGGACTGAGAGTTATGTGTTTTTTCGGGTTACAAACGCACCCAAGTTGGGGGGGTAGCGTGGGGTGGGGGGAGGGGGGATTGGTTGGTTTTAATGGGTTTGCTACTTGGTTCTATGTTTTGGGTAGATTGTATGCACTTTTCTCGCTGCACTGTAACATGCATGAGCCCTCCGGCTCCAGGTTTCGAGTTCTGCTTCTCCATTCCAGTCTTGGGGTGTGGGGGAGGGGAGGGGGTGCTGGGGCTGGGACTGCAACATTTTTGTTCTCCTTACTATGGCTCCCCTAAGGTTGGTCTCCTGGAACGTGCGGGGGATGAATTCCAAAATTAAACGTTCCCTGGTTTTTACTTACCTGAAGAAGTTTCTCCCGCACATCTGTATCTAGCAGGAGACACACCTTACGGGCTCTCGTATCCTCTCGCTTAAAAAGCCCTGGGTGGGTTCTTACTACCACTCCACTTTCTCCTCTCACTCTAGGGGGGTTAGTGTTTTGGTACATAAGACGCTCCCTTTTCAATTGCTGAATTTACACTTAGACCCTGATGGGCAATATGTTATTCTACATGCAATCTGTGATGGGGTGGAAATGGTGGTGGTTGGACTTTATGTGCCACCGCCGGCGGGCCTCTCGCTACTCCGGAAAATTCTTGCCGTAGTGGCTAGCTATCCAGTGACTAACGTAGTTCTTGCTGGGGATTTCAACATGCCCCCGGATCCGAGTGTCGACAGGCTCGCGGCTGGGCGGGTGGGGGATCCGGGTCTGGCCAGATGGGCTGCGACATTCGGACTGCATGATCTGTGGAGGGGGAAACACCCTGTAGCCAAACAATTTACGTGCCACTCGGCTACGCATGCCACTCTGTCACGCATAGATCTGATATATGCGAGCACTCCTCTGTTGCAGAGGGTCTCCGAGGTCTCCATCCTGCCACGCGGTATCTCAGATCATGCTCCGGTGATGCTGACTCACCGGACGGACTCGGTGGCGGGGATGAGGCTTTGGAGACTTTCCAGGTACTGGATTACGGACGAAAAGGTGGCCCCGCTGATGTTGTCAGAGCTGGGAGATTATTGGACTCATAACGCTGGCTCGGCATCGCCGGCCTCGGTCTGGGATGCGTTTAAAGCATATGCCAGGGGCAGGTACCAGTTTAATATTGCTCAGATCCGAAAGGCCTCGCGATTGATGCTATCGGAAGCTGAGCGTAAAGCAATAACCCTGGAAGACCGATATGCCAGCTCCCCGAGCCCGAGTTCCCATGGGGATATGCTCACCGCATACAGGGAGCTGGCGCTAATCCGCACCGCTTCCTGCCGCCGCTTCCTCCTCTCCCAGACGCAGAGGATTTTTGAGCAAGGCGAACGACCGGGGAGGTTGCTGGCCTGGCTGGCGGCGGAGCGGATGGGGAGCTCCTGTATAGCTAACATTAGAGGGACTGATGGTACTCTCCTTTCTGACCCCATTCAAATCAACGCTAGGTTTGAGCAGTATTATACCCACCTGTATGAATCTAAGGCTGCGTATTCCCAGGGGGAATTGATTGACCTCCTTCCTAGACCGGGTGGCTTTCCCTGCCCTGACTCGAGAGGCTGCGTTGGCCCTGGAGAGCCCTATTACTTTAGTTGAGGTCCAGAGGGCAATTAAGTCCCTTCAGGCGGGGGAAGACTCCAGGTCCTGACGGACTCCCGTCTGAGTTTTACAGAACTAATATGGAAGTGGTGGTCCCCTACTACCACGCTATCCTCACCAAGGCCTTGGAGATGAATGCCCTTCCCGACTCCTTCTCAGAGGCTGTCATTGTATTAATACCAAAGCTAGGGAAGGACTCGGAACTATGCTCATCTTACAGGCCGATATCTTTGTTAAACGTTGATGCTAAGATATTGGCGAAGATACTGGCTAGTAGGCTGAACACGGTAAGACTCGCTTTAATTAATGGGGATCAAACCGGTTTCATGCCTGGGAAAGGCACCGATATTAATTTGCGACGCCTCCTTACGAATATAGTGTGGTTGGGGAAGGGGGAGGGTGTGGGAGCGGTGGCCTCTCTGGACGCGGAGAAGGCCTTCGACTCCGTGGAGTGGGGCTTTCTCTGGCAGGTCCTTGACCGCTTTGGGTTTGGTCCTAAATTTGTGACTTGGATACAACAACTGTATGCCTCCCCCATGGCCCGCTTACGCACGGGTGGTGTCACTTCTTCCCCTATTCGCCTCTGCAGGGGCACTAGGCAGGGCTGCCCCCTGTCTCCGGGGCTCTTCGCCCTGGCCATTGAGCCCATGGCGATTCTCCTACGTTCTGCGGAAGGGGTGGGGGGGCTGAGGGTGGGCCCCTTGGTGGAACGGGTATCGTTATATGCGGATGACGCATTATTGTACCTCGGGGATGCCTCGGACTCCCTTACGTCGGCCTTATCCATAATTGACGATTACGGCAAATTCTCGGGGGTCCGGATTAATTGGGGGTAAGTCCAGTTTGTTTTTGCTCTCTGATTCTACACCCCCCCACCCTCCTCGTCCCCACTACAGAGGGTCTCCCGTTCCCGATACTTGGGGATTGAGATCTCCAGAGACCTCTCCCAATTTCTGGCGGATAATTTATACCCAGTCCTGAGCGCTTTAACGGCGAAATGTCAAATCTGGAAGACGCTGCCCTTAACACCGGTGGGACGGGTTAATTTACTTAAAATGACGTTTCTCCCTAAATTTTTGTATGTGTTCCGTAATACTCCCGTCCCGATCCCTGCCACATTCTTCCGCAAATTGGATGGGGTTGTTTCCTCATTTGTATGGGGTGGTAGGGTTCCGAGGATCTCTAGGGCCAAGCTGCAGCTGCCATTGTCCTTGGGCGGACTGTCGCTGCCCTGTTTCCGGCGGTACTATTGGGCAGCGGTGTTGGTCACAGTTCGCTGGTGGTTCACTCAACCCAAATCTAACCCAGCGGTTACATTGGAGGCGGCGATCCTGGGGTCATACACGGCTTTGGCGGGGTTGGTTTATCGGGGAGCCAAATCCAGTCCGCACGTAACGATCCCGATGCGAACTACCATCCAAGTTTGGGACAGAGTCGCTGCCACTGTTAAGGCTGCTGACTCCGTCTCCCCTCATATCCCGCTATGGGGCAACCCCAAACTTCGGCATTTCGGCTCTATTCCGGACCCTGGCCTATGGACCAGGTTTGGAATCACTAACCTTGCACATATCATGCCTAACGGGACTCTCATCCCCTTCCCGGACCTCTGAGAAGCATATGGTCTTCCCTCCTGGATGCTGTTTCGGTTCCTCCAGCTGAAACATGCCTCGCAGGCCCAATTCCCCGGGAGGGTCCTGGTCGAGCCTCATGGGATAGAGCGGTTTCTCCCCTCCCGTGGGGTGGACAGGATTCTCTCCTCCATATATTTACGTCTCACCTGTGAGCGCCCGGGGGGGGGGGGGATTCACCCTTATTTCTGGTCTGGAGGGGGGACATCCCATCCCTCTCCGAGGAGGAGTGGGACTCCGCCATTCAAAACTACCTTCCTAGGGTAATCTCCGCAAGAGATAGGTTCATTCAGTTAAAATTTTTACACAGAGCCTACTACACCCCTCAACGTTTGGCCAGGATGTACCTCGCCCAGTCTGAGCTTTGCCCTAAGTGTCAGCGGGCAGTTGGTACCTTCTATCACGTCACCTGGGAGTGCTCAATCATTCAGGGTTATTGGCAACAAATACTGGTAGACATCAACGCAGTCACTGGTCTCTCAGTGTCCATGGATCCTAAGGTGCTTCTCCTTGGAATCACGGATACTGTGGTTCAGGCTACTTATAAGAGTCTTCTGCTGTTCTATCTTTGTTTTTATGCTAGAAAGGTGCTACTGCAGATGTGGAAGCAGTCGTCTCCCCCTACAATTTCTCAGTGGCACTCAATGGTGGACTCAGTGCTGCCACTTTATAAGCTTACATATATGGGGCGGAAATGTCCCAAGAAGTTTGGCGGTATCTGGGATCCATGGTTGAGTGCACGCTCTCTTACTGTTTGATATGTAACACCTTCCCTGGCCCCTCATTTGTGGTAAACTAGAATTGAGGTTTGAACTCTGTAAACTATGAATGTATCGAGAACTGTGCATAAGTTGTAATGATGTTTTGCTTTAATCAATAAAATGTTTCTGTTAAAAAAAAAGAAAAGGCAGCAGTTGAAGTGCTAGCAATTTAGCCAAGCTAGCATTCAACCGCTGGGCATGTGGATGGCTGGGAGTGAACTTCTTTCGCCGGTCCAGCAGCTGGAGCAGGGACATTTGCCTGCTATAATCGGACGTGGGTGTACTGCTAGCAGAGTGCCCGGAAGCACTTGGCTGTGACACACCTAATTCTACACCTTCATTCCTCTCAGAGCAGGTTTCAGAGAGGACTGAAGGTCTAGTGGGGTTGGAGATGCCAGCTGATGAGGAGCAAGGAGAGATCTGCTTTGTTCTTTGGTGTGGGTCTTTGAGGTACGCTTGCCAACGAGCTGCATGGCAGGTCAACATATGTCTGGTCAAGCATGTGGTGCCCAAGCGGCTGATGTTTTGGCCACGCGAGATACGCTTGAGACATATGTTGCAAATAGCAGCCGTGCGATCTGATGCACTCGTCTCAAAAAAGGCCCACACCAAAGAACTTTTAGAATAACGCGCAGAGGCAGCGCCCTGCACAGGCGGAGCTCTGCGGTGTGATTCAGTCGGTGTGCTGCTCCTAAGCTGGCCCCCGGAGGGCATCCTGCCTCATTGGACATGTGCCTCCTCCTCCTCCTCCTCCTCCTCTCTCCTACCAGGCACCCACGTGGCAGTCAGTGCCCTCATCATCCCCTCCCTCTTCATCGCTGTAGCAAACCTGGCAGTATGCTGCAGCTTGTGGAACATGACTGCCAGATTGCTGTCCTTCTTGAGCATCCCCTCTCTCTGCGCTCACGCTACTGCCTTCCTCTAGCTGAGTGTCATCATCAGAGCCCACAAAACACTGGGCATCCTCCTGGAGCATGTACCCAACACTGTGCTCAAAGAGTTCAGGAGACTCCTCAGGAGGACGTGGTGGGTCTAGGGAAGGAGTCACTGATGAAGACATTGAGACGAGGGAAGACGATGCGTTGGCAGCTGCTTTGCTAGTACCCTGAGACTGGGTGAGAGAGGATGAGGAGGATGAAGAGGGCTTGGTCATCCACTCTACCAAGTCATTGGCATGTTGCGGTTCAACATGTCCAGCTGCCGAAAAGAAGGCCACGTGCTGATGACAATGCACTGCGTCCACGACCAGCACTGTTGTCTCTAGACACAGAGCCTGCTTGCCCTCTTTTATCGGCTCGCGCCTGTCTGCCTCTCCTTGCTGGCCTTCCAGACATGGTAATGGCCTGAAGGGAGTTGGGTAAAACAGCAGTTGGGTAGTGTATATTGTGCTGGAGGCGCACAACACCCACTAACTCCTGCAGATGCCTTTATTATAGAACACCAGAGATAAAGGGGTATACTGTAATGGAGTCACACAACACCCACTAAGGCCTGCAGATGGCTCTATTAGAGAACAGCAATAAAGGGTAGATACAGATGTATATTGTGCTGGAGGCACAAAACACCCTCTAACTCCTGCAGATGCCTTTTTTATAGAACACCAGAGATAAAGGGGTATATACAGATGTATACTGTGCTGTGCTGGAGGCACACACAACTTCCAATAACTCCTGCAGATGGCAAGTGGGCTCAAATAGAGAAGAGCTATGTAGGTGGATATAGCGGTGTGTACTGGGTACAGAGCACGCAGACAGCACGCACAAGCTCCTAACACTACTGACTGCAAGCTCTATTATAAAAGATAGATATATCGCTAGCTATATAGGTGAGGTGAATATAGCGGTGTATACTGCGGTCAGGGCAAGCAGACAACAACCACTACAGAAGAGCAAGATCGAAAATCGGCCGATAACGATCGGTGTGTACTTTTTTGAAGCTACACAGAACACCCACTAACTGCTTCAGACGCCAACACACTACACAAGGCCGCCGCGCTGGCGGCCTTATATAGTGTGGGGCGTGTACTACACAGCCTGAGCTATGATTGGCCACAGGCATCCTGCCTGTGGCCAATCATGGCTCTCCTCGCTGCTGGCGCTGTGATTGGCCAAGCATGCGGGGTCACAGTGCATGCTTGGCCAATCATGCGATGACGCAGTGCATTGTGGCCCGTGAGCGCCACACGAATTTGGCGCGAACGGCCCATAACGTTCAGAATTCGCCGAACGGACGAACAGCCGATGTTCGAGTCGAACGTATGTTCGACTCGAACACGAAGCTCATCCCTACTCATAACTCTTCCACATCAGGAGGATGTCGTCTATATAACGAGCTCACAGCGCCAACTCAGGGCGCTGTAGGGCATAGACGACATCCTCCTCCCATAGTGCCATAAAGAAGTTAGCACGGCTGGGGGCGAACTTAGCCCCCATAGCCACACCACTCTTCTGTAAGAAAAATTGGTCCCCATACCAGAAATAATTGCTTTCTGTAGCGAAACGATGTAATTTAATAATGTAAATTTGTTGAATACTCAGGATTGACCCATTATTTTTAAGGAAATACTCTACAGCTGCCAAAACTAATCTATGTGGTATACATGTATAATGAGATGTTACATCTGCGGTAACTAATAAGTAATCATGTTGGTAATCAGTACTTTCCAATAGACGTATAGTATCGCCTATAGTATAATACGTATAGTATCAGGTGGGTTGGTAGGTTCACAGGGTCATGGTGATGCAGATGAGCATGTAAATCCAAGCAGTCCCCTAGGGGGCTGTGCTAAACATGTATGCAGAAAATGAATGATTAGAGGATGCCAGATAACAGTAGTTTCCATATCTAAGATGGGGGTTTTTACACTCCATTTCTGCTGGGGTGCCATGTAGGACCCTCCCAAACAAACATTTTACACATTAAAGCATATGCTATAATTTGGATAATTTGCACAAGCAACATATTGTTCACTATAAGACATTCATTACTGATACTGTATCATGCTCAGCTGGTGGGCAGATCAAGCGAAATCTATGCATGTAACAGAAAATTTTAAATTAGAGGATAAAAAAAGGAGCAGATCCTAGTTGGCAGCAGTTAGAAAATGAGCTTGCTGAAGGCAGACTGTAGTAAGCAGCTGAAAGCAGGAACCAGATCGGAGCTTGCTGGATTGGAAGCTGTAGAAGGCTGGATGAGCAAGGTGCAAGGCCAGACAAGCCGGGTTGGTAACGGTCGGGCAGATCAGGCATAGGTGACAGACAGCAGGATGGTCGGGTAACAAGCCAAGTCAGCACAGGGAGATCAATAAAGCAGAAACAGGAGACAGGAGCAGAATCTAAAGATGAGCCAGGGTCGGGGGAGGTAGCAGACAAACGCAGGTCAGAGGTAAGCCAAATCAAGATCAGAAGTCACACAGAATTAGGAACACACAGAAGCTGCAGACCAAACAACAACGAGCCCATAGTGAAGCCGGTTTAAATAGTCCACTTGGTGCCAGCATTAGTGACAGATACTCACATAGATGCACAAGTGCTGCCTTTGCCCACGGCTATGCACATCTGCCTGGGAATTTGCCGGTCTGTGCATGTGTATATGTGTGTGCCGTGAGATACCATTAGCACGCCGGAATGCCTTCCTTGACATTGCCTCCTCCCTACAGACAGCCTCTGGATGTCCAACTAATTCTTCTTTTGTGGGTGACTGTGAAAGAATGCACAGATTAAATCTGTGGCATGTACATTATGTACAGGTTCCCAGAAATTCTCTTCTAAGCCTACCCCTTCAAACTTCGGTGACACCTTCGAGATACAAGCCATCTTCAAGTTAGTTGTGGAGAGCCATACTCAGCCCCCTGGCTAAGACCGGTTCTCCCCCTCTTTTCTTGTCAAATGTACTCTGTACGGCAGGAACAGAGGATTCAGGGACAATATCAAATAGAAAGGTGGGGTGATATCCATAATTAGCAAAGAATGGGGACTGCTTGGTGGCAGAATGACTGGCATTGTTGTAGGTGAACTCAGATAAAGGGAGAAGTGACACCCAGTCATCCTGGGCAAAAGAAGTGAAGAACCGGATATATTGCTCCAGGGTTTAGTTAGTCCACACTGTTTCCCTGTTGATTTGCGGATGGTAAGCTGAGGCTAAGGAGAGCTCTTTAAAGTCCCGCACAGTGCTTTCCAGAATGTTGATTTAAATTGGACCCTTCGGTCTGACACAATGTTTGCAGTTACTCCATGGAGCCTGACAATCTCCTTGACAAAGACCCGGGCGGTCCCAACAGCAGATGGCATGTATTTCAGAGGTAAGAAATTAGCTATTTGGGACAGATAATCTACTACCACAAACATAGGGGTACACCCTTAAGAAGGCAGGAATTTGACTATGAAGTCCATAGAAATCATCTTCTTTGGTCTATCAGGTACAGGCAAAGGTCTGAAAAATCTCCAAGTTTTATTAGGGGTATTCTTACTTACGAATACTAGTGGTACATGCATTTACATTACTTTACAATCCTTCTCCAGCTCAGGTCACCAGAATGTCCATTGCACCAACTTGACAGTCTTGCAAATCCAGACCTGCTAGAGGATGATCATGACAGGGCCCCAGGACAACTACCCGAGCATCTGCTGGCACAAAAATCTGATCACCTCTCTACAGTAGTCCATCTCCTTCCTGCAGTGTGATCCCTGGAGGACTGAGTGTTCTCACAGAAGATTGCAGTCAATTAGACAGAAGATCGGACTGTAGTAGGAGGAAGTTTCCAGCTGGCAAGATGGTGTCTGGTACTTGTGTGTCTTTAGGATCAAACATGTGTGATTTCTCAGGCTTGGTGTTCTTTGATCCTGATCTGTCGGTGATGTGGAACACGAATCTCAAGATGAAGAGTGCCTATTGAGCTTGGCGGGTCTTGAAGAAAACGGGTTGGATAAAAATGACTATGAGGCTCTACCTTTGCAAATAATAATTAACAAGCATTTGACTGAAACAATCAGCAGCTACTAAAAATTTATTATATGCTCACATCTCAGAGAGTAAATCAAAATATAATTCTGTGGTGAGTTCCTCTGAATTGTTTAAGCATATGAAAAAGGGGGTTAGGAATTAAAAGAACAGTTCCAAAAAGCAATTTGTCAGAGAGGAACAGGCAATCTAGCAAAACTTAAAGTATTATTGTGCAATTTCACTAGATATACATCAAAGAAATAAATTCATTAGAGCAAATACCACCAACATTCCATTAAAAATAAGACAATGTTGTCTTCATTCTCAGATGGCCACCATACACCCCCCAAAGAGATTGCATAAATAATTAAATCATATTCGGCTGGGAATCCTGCTAGAAATGAAATAATGTTCATCAAGGAAACACCGGCAGAAAAAATAATAGCAAAGTCAAGTGGGAGCAACAGCAATCCAGCTAAGTAATATGGCTTCAAAATTGTGTATCAACTTATACTGATAACCATGATAAGCAGATTGGTATTGCTTTGATAGTACTTGATTTGTTATTGCACATAGAGCCGTGGAGTATTGCTATGGGTAAACATGTGGATGTAGGTATACAGAGAGAGGAATCTATTTAGCTAAATAGTAGTCACATGGAAGTTAATGGGATCAAGAACTCCCATGCTGATAAGTGTATATGAGTCGGGGGTACACGCAGGTCTATCTATATCTACAGACCTCCCGGTCGGGAGGTGTAAAAACAAAGATCTCACCGCTTTCCCAGCACTGATCACAGCCACTGCATGGATAGACGAGCAACTTCCATGTCTTCATTTTCTCGTTTGTAGCCTTAATCACAATCCACAGTTTCCATTACTCAGTCCGTTTAGTTCCTTATAGTGCAGGATAAGGTTTTTGATTCCTCCGGTTAGAGTTGAAGCAACCTCTGCCGTCACGGTGTTCGCAGAGCTTCAGCAAACACTCACTGAAATCACGATAGTATCAAGGGTGAATTTCCTTGGTGTGTAGGTGGGTCTAATAGAACGCTAAAATCAGTTAAATTAAAAGATAATCATACAAAAACATAGCAGGCATAGTAACAAGGGCTAAGTTAAACAAGAAGGATGATTAGTGGCATTAAATTAAGGTGAAAGGAATACAGAAAGGTTACATTCATTGTTTAAGCCTCAAGGTTGCATACTGTTTAAATTGTATATCTACATTTTCTCCTTCTGGTACAAAATCCTATCAAAATCTCCCCTTCGTAGCAGTAAATTCAATCTGTATATCCCTTTAAAGGAAAGCCCAGTGGGATCACTGCTGTGAAATCTGATGAAATGCAAAGCCAATGGGCGTTCATCATCCTTACTGAGTATACTCTGGACGTGCTCACTGACTCTGATTTAGATTTTTCTTTTAGTCTTACCAATATAGATCTTACCACAGGGGCAGGTCAACATGAAGACCACCCTAGTGGTGTTACAATTGATGAAATTGTTGATTTTTAATTTTTTCTTTCCATCCGAGTCGGTGAACATGTCTGTTCTCTCCACATATTTACAGACTGAACATCTGCCGCATCTATACATCCCCTTCAGGGGTGGCAGCTGAGTCAGCCAATTGGGAGTAGCAGATCTTTGATACTCAGAATGAATAAAGCTATCCCTGAGATTAAGTGAGTGGTGGGCTGTAAGGAGCGGACGATCTCATACAATCTCCCCGATGATGGGTGCATCGGCGAGAATATGCCAATGACGGCTCAGTATATCTCTCACTTGATCCCACTGAGCACTAATCTTAGTAATAATCCTGATTGGATCCTGTGGCTTACTCTGAGGTTGAGGGCAATTACCCTTATCAAGAAGGGTCCATCTATCAACCTGTATAGCCCTCTTTTTGGCCTTCCTAACACAGGAATGGTAGTATGCCCTTTCCCTGAATCTGCCATACAGGTCCCTCGACTCAATTCCAAAATCCTGTACTTGAGAGCAAGTCCTCTTTATTCTGAGAAAAAAAAAATGCGTAGGGTCCCCCTAAATTCCATACCAGGCCCTTCAGGTCTGGTATGGCTATTAAGGGGAAACCCGCGCCAAAATAAAAAACAAATTTACGTAGGGGTCCCCCTCAAAATCCATATCAGACCCTTCAAAATGTAAAAGAAATGGCGTGGGGTCCTGTCGGAAACCATGAATCCGACCGAGACAGAAGTACAATTAAATCACACTTGTTTATTGAAAAAAAATAAAAAGGTAAATAGAGAAAGCATAGTCAAAGCATAGTCAGAGTCCAGTAACCATATTGAGTAGTCAGCCAGGCCAGAGTTCAATAACCAGATCGGGTAATCAGCCAGGCCAGAAGTCAGGGATTCAAGTAGAGCAACAGCAAGCAGGATAAGGAGCCAGAAGGTATATCAGCAAGCCAGTGTTTAAACAGAACTGCGGGAGATGGTTTCTTTTGATGTGACCAAGGCGAAGGCAGAGATGAAGTGAGCTGGACAGCTTTAAGTAGGCAGGTCAGTTGAGCATGATCAGAAACAGCTGGTAACTGTGGAGAGAGATGAGAGCTGGCAATTAGCCGACAGCTAAGCAGCCAGCCCAGAGAAGGAAGGGCTAAGCCAGCCCTGACAGTATCCCCTCCTCAATGACCTCTCTCCCTCGGAGGACCACTGGGCTTGAGGGGAACCGTCTATGGAACTCGCAGAGGAGGACAGGGACATTTACGTCCAAGGATGAAACCCAGGAGCGTTCCTCCGGACCGTACCCCTTAAAATTCACCAGGTACTGTATGCGCCCACGGAACCTATGGGAGTCAACAATGGATTGCATCTCATACTCCTCAGGGTTCTCAACCTGAATAGGGTGAGGACGTGGCACTGAGGTGGTAAATCGGTTGCAGACCAACGGTTTCAATAAGTAGACATGAAACACATTTGAGATGCGCATACTAGGAGGAAGGTTCAACGCCTAAGCCACTGGGTTAATCCTGTGAAGGATACGGTAAGGCCCAATAAATTGAGGTGCAAACTTCAGTAAGGGAACCCAAAGTCGGAGGTTGTGAGATGACAGCCAGACTCTGTCCCCAACCTGGTAGAAAGGTGCAGGCAGGCATCTGCGATCAGCATGGAGTTTGTACCTATCATTAGCATGACGCAAAGCCTCCTGGATTTGTACCCAAGTGGAACAAAGACCAGGGAGATGCTCCTCTAATGCAGGAATACTCTGCGGAACAAACAAATCAGGGAACATGGAAGGTTGGAAACCATAATTCGCCATAAATGGAGACAATCGGGAGACAGAATTAAAGGCACTGTGGTGAGCAAACTCTGCCTATGGTAATAGGTGTGACCAGTTGTTATGGTGGTCAGAAATATAGCAACGTAGGAATTGCTCCAAGGACTGATTGGCTTGCTCTGTGGCCCCATTAGACTGCGGGTGATACGCAGAAGAGAAAGCAAGCTGGACTCCCAACTGTGCACAAAAATCTTGCCAGAACTGGGAGACAAACTGACTGCCCCTGTCTGACACAATCACCTTGGCTAGCCCATGTAAGCGAAAGATTTCCCAAGCAAAGATGGAAGCCATTTGCTTAGAAGTAGGCAACTTCTTAAGTGGAATACAATGACACATCTTTGAGAACCGGTCAACCACCATAAGAATAACAGTGTTGCCTTGGGAGTTGGGCAACTCCACTATGAAATCCATTGACAGGTGGGTCCAGGGCCTCTCTCCATTGGGTATGGGTTGTAGGAGGCCCACAGGAAGGTGTCGTGGAGTCTTACTCTGTGCACACACAGAACATGCAGCTACGAAGGCAGTAGCATCAGCCCATAGACTAGGCCACCAGACTTGTTGGGAAATGGCCCAAATGAGTTGATTCTTCCCAGGATGGCCAGCTGCCTTAGGAGAATGGTAAGTCTGGAGCATGGCAGTACAGAGACTCTCTGGGACAAAGCAGCGGTCACAAGGTTTCTCAGGAGGAGCATAGGACCTGAGCAGCAAGAATTTTGTCACCCAAAGGAGAAGTAAGACTGGTGCGAACTGTAGCCAAGATACGATCAGGAGGAATCATAGGAACCGAAACCGACTCCGACTTGGAAGTGGAGGAAAATTGTTGTGACAAGGCATCAGCCCTTACATTCTTAGTATCGGGTAAGAATGAGACAATGTAATTAAAGCTCGACAAGAAAAGAGCCTATCGTGCCCTTCTGGGAAAGAGGCGCTTAGCCCCAGACAGGAATGTAAGATTCTTATGGTCAGTAAGAATAAGAACGGGCACAGTGGTACCTTCAAGATGATGTCTCCATTCTTTCAGGGCTAAAATGATCGCCAACAGCTCTCTGTCACCAATCTCATAATTGCACTCAGCAGGTGACAATTTCTTGGAAAAGTAGCCACACGGATGCATAGCGTTCTCAGAGTTAGGACGTTGAGACAGAAGGGCGCCAACTCCAGTCTCAGAAGCATCAACTTCTAGGATAAAAGGCAACGTAGGTTAAGGATGTACCAACACAGGAGCAGAAACAAAGGCAGCCGTGAGAGCCTCAAAGGCCTTAATGGACTCCGAAGACCAACTCTGTGGATTACCGTCCTTTCTGGTCATAACAGTCAGGGGTTTGACCAGAGACAAGAAGTTATGAATAAACTTCTGATAGTAGTTGGCAAAGCTCAGGAAACGCTGCAGAGGACGTAAACCCACAGGTCGAGGCCACTGTAGGACTGCCGAAAGTTTCTCTGGGTCCATCGAAAAACCAGCAGTGGAAATGACATAGCCCAGGAATGTAACCTGTTCACGATGGAACTCGCACTTCTCCAGTTTACAATAGAGATTGTTCTCTCTTAGTTTCTGAAGCACACGACAGACATCTGTGTGGTGGCTCTCCAGGGACTTGGAAAATATGAGGATGTCATCGAGATAAACCACGACACATAGAAGTGTAAGAGGGTAGATTATGGCGCTAAACCCAAAACTTTTATACTTGGTATTTTATGTATTATAACCAATCCTAAAAAGGAATTATACTAGTTTACATGATAATCTGTGTGCAAAACATGTTCATATTCAAATACCAAGTATAAAAGTTTTGGGTTTAGCGCCATAATCTACCCTCTTACACTTCTAATCATAGTACCCCCTCCCTTTTTTGGGGTGGAGGTTTCTAAGTAGAGGCAGTTCTAACCCATTTTTTACCAATATTTTGGGTAGTCCGTAGCGCAACTTTATTCATTTACTTATAAACCATGACACATAACTGCAACAAATCTCAGAGGACATCGTTAATAAATTCCTGGAAAACTGCCAGGGCGTTACAAAGGCCAGAAGGCATTACCAGGTACTCATAATGGCCTGTTCTGGTATTAAACTTCGTTTTTCACTTGTTGTCCTCCTTAATACACATGAGATTGTATGCCCCTCTCAAGTCAAGCTTTGTGAAAACCATTTCCCCCTTGAGGCAGTCAAATAACTCTGTAATCAATGGAATTGGGCAGGCATTCCTAATCATGACACGATTGAGACCCCTATAATCTATATAAGGTCTTCACAAAGAAGAAACCAGCACAAGCAGGAGATGAGGATTTGCGGATAAAACCTCAAGAAAGTTTGTCTGAAAGATACTCCTTCATGGCCTTTTCCTCCAAGACTGACAAAGGGTAAACCCGACCACGGGGAGGTATGGCACCAGTTTGAAGGTCAATTGCGCAATCATAAGACCGGTGTCAAAGACATCGCTAAAATCGCAGTACTCTTCCGGCAGGGAGGAGAGTGAAGAGGTGCACAGGACCTTGGATTCCTTCAGGAAGCATGTCTCACTGCATTGTGGTGACCAGGAGAGAACCTCAGCATGGAGCCAATCAAAAGAGGGATTGTGCCTCTGTTCCCTGGACGATTAGGACAAGACTTCAAAAAGTGACCTGCCTGGCCACAATAAAGGCACAATCTCTCCCTCCTCCTAAAGGCTCTCTCATCCGCAGAGAGACGTGTTACGCCCAGGTGCATGGGTTCATCTTCACTGACCGACTCGGTACCAGGAGGTATGGGAGGTGAGGGAGGCACGGGTAGGACTGCAAAGTTTGGAGGCAAACATACAGGATGCTTCCGCAAGCACTACTTAAAAGAAAGTCTTTCTCTGAGTCTGGAGTCAATGAGGATGGCAAACGAGATCAAGCTCTCCAGCTCAGTTGGTATATCTTGGGCTGCTATCTCATCCTTGATGGAATCCGAGAGACCATGAGAAAAATCAGCCACTTTGTTCCAAGCAAACTCTGCTGCCAGTGTACAGAATTCAATAGCGTAGTCGGCAACAGTTCTCGTACTCTGTTTATTGGACATGAGGCACTTGGCAGCAGAAGCAGTGCGTGCGGGAATGTCAAATACCCTTTTAAAGGAGGCCACAAAGCCAGGGTAACTCAAGACAACAGGTTTTTGCATCTCCCATAGAGGGTTAGCCCAGGCCAAGGCTCTCTCAGAAAGCAAAGATATCACGAAACCTACTTTGCTTCTGTCTGTGTGAAACACCCGGGCAGCATTTCGAAGTATATCTCAACCTCATTGAGAAACCCCCTGCATTGAACTGGGTTGCCCCCAAATCGCTGGGGAAGCGGAGCGGAACCAGACATACCTCTTATAGAGATAATACTCGAGGCGGGTGCCTGCACAGAGACTGGCACAGCAGCAGGGACAACCTGCGACTCAGGTCGTACCGGAGCAGCCACCGTGGGGGGTTCCAGGTGAGCCGTGCGATTCAGGAGCATTTGTAACACCATGGCAAACTGATCCATGCGGTGATCTTGCTCATCCAATCTGGAAAAAATATTACCAACAAGTGGATTGACTGTATCTTCTGAATTCATGGCCTTCGCCTACTGTCAGAAACCATGAATCAGACCGAGGCAGAAGTACAATTAAATCATACTTGTTTATTGAATAAAAATAAAAAGGTAAATAGAGAAAGCATAGTCAAAGCATAGCCAGAGTCCAGTAACCGGATCGAGTAGTCAGCCAGGCCAGAGTTCAATAACCAGATTGGGTAATCAGCCAGGCCAGAAGTCAGGGATCCAAGTAGAGCAACATCAAGCAGGATAATAAGCCAGAAGGGATGTCAGCAAGCCAGTCTTTAAACAGAACTGCAGGAGATGGTTTCTTGTGATGTGACAAAGGCAGAGGTGAAGTGAGCTGGACAGCTTTAACCACTTTCAGACCGGACCATTTTGCTGGTAAATGACCAGAGGTCTTTTTACACTTTGGCACTGCGCTGCTTTAACTGGTAATTGCGCGGTCATGCAATGTTGTACCCAAACAAAATTTGCGTCCTTTTCTTCCCACAAACAGAGCTTTCTTTTGATGGTATTTGATTGCCTCTGCGATTTTTATTTTTTGCGATATAAACGTAAAAAGACCGCAAATTTTGAAAAAAAATAATATTTTCTACTTTTTGTTATTAGAAAAATCCAATAAACTCAATTTTAGTCATACATTTAGGCCAAAATGTATTCAGCCACATGTCTTTGGTAAAAAAAAAGTCAATAATTGTATATTTATTGGTTTGCGCAAAAGTTGTCACATCTACAAACTAAGGTACGTTTTCTGGAATTTACGCAGCTTTTAGTTTACGACTGCCTATCTCATTTCTTGAGGTGCTAAAATGGCAGGGCAGTACAAAACCCCCCCAAATGACCCCATTTTGGAAAGTAGACCCCCTAAGGAAATTGATAAGAGGCATGTTGAGCCCATTGAATATTTTATTTTTTTGCCTCAAGCGATTGAATAATGACAAAAAAAAAATTTTTTTTTTTTTTTACACAAAGTTGTCACTAAATTATATATTGCTCACACATGCTATGGGCAAATGTGAAATGACACCCCAAAATAAATTCTGCTGCTTCTCCTGAGTACGGGGATACCACATATGTGGGACTTTTTGGGAGCCTAGCCGCGTACGGGGCCCCGAAAACCAAGCACCGCCTTCAGGCTTTCTAAGGGCGTTACAGTTTTGAAGGCCATAAAATGCCAAGATGGCACAAACCCCCCCCCAAATGACCCCATTTTGGAAAGTAGACACCCCTAAATTTAGGGGTACACTAGTGAGACTAGGTAATAAATGGCGGGTGCCCTGAAACTATAAAAAAATAACTAACCAACCAGCGTCACCTGTAACAGTTATATGGTGATCACTGGTGAAAGGGTTAACTAGGGGGCAATCAGTGGGCTTTATGCGGTAGTATATGGGGGTCCCTGGCGCTATAAAAAGCTGCGGCGAACCTAAATACCTACCTGCCTAACTAGCGTCACCTGTGACACTAATACAGCGATCAGAAAAACGATCGCTTATTAGGCTGGGTTCACACTGGAGCGATGCGGGAACGCCACAAATCCGCGGCGGGTTCCCGCATCGCATGCCTCCCGGCGGCAGTTCACACTGCCCTATGCGAACTGCTGGGAGTGTCAGTGAAATGTTAATGACACCCCCAGATCAGTTCGCATATCGCAGTGCGATCTGCAAACTTGGATCGCATGGTGTGAACACCCATGCGATCCGATTCTGCTGCGGACCAAAAAAAGGGTCCCGTGCGAGTTTGCGGCGGGTGCGGCGGGTGCGACACGAATTCAGCCATACTATCTGTATAGCTGAACTCGAATCGCACAGAGATCGGATGTGATTTGCACTGCAGTGCGGTGCGAATAACATCCGTTCTCATAAACCGCTGCAATGTGAACCCAGCCTTAGTGACACTGGCGACGGGGGGTGATCACGGGGTTAAACCTTTATTGGGGGGGTTAGGGGGGTACCTTAGAACTAAAGGGGGCTAACCCTAACTGCCCTAACAGTTATTACAGTCACAAATGACACCAATGCAAAAAAAAAAAAAATTACATTGGTGTCACTGTGACTGGGGGGCAGGGGTAATTGGGGGGGTGATCGGGGGGGTGTGAGTGTGCCTGGCATGTTCTACTGTGTAGTGACGTGTTGGTGCAACGCACCGATCCTCTCTCCTCGGTGTCGGAACGAAAAATACCGACACGGAGGAGAGAATACATCACTTCCTCTCCTGTGTTTACATTACAGGAGAGGAAGTGATGTCACGAACGATTCCTATTCGTCGGGAGCGATCGCGAGGGGGTGGCCCGCACGAATACCGACCGCCGCAGGCACCGGGCGGGGGCCCGATCGGGCCCCCGACCCGCGGGAAGGCAGGGACGTACATGTACGCCCATATGCCTGCCCGTGCCATGCTGTCGACGTACATCGTCGTGCGGCGGTCGGGAAGTGGTTAAGTAGGCAGGTCAGATGAACATGATCAGGAACAGCTGGTAACTGTGGAGAGTAGGGATGAGCTTCATGTTCGAGTCGAACGTACGTTCGACTCGAACATTGGCTGTTCGTCCGTTCGGCGAAGTCCGAACATTTTGGTCCGTTCGCGTCAAATTCATGTGGCGCTCACGGACCACAATGCACTGCGATGGCGCAGTGCATTGCTGACTCATGATTGGCCAAGCATGCACTGTGACCCCGCATGCTTGGCCAATCGCAGCGCCAGCAGCGAGGAGAGCCATGATTGGCCACAGGCAGGATGCCTGTGGCCAATCATAGCTCAGGCTGTTTAGTGCACGCCCCACACTATATAAGGCCGCCATCGCGGCGGCCTCGTGTAGTGTGTTGGCGTCTGAAGCAGTGGGTGTTCTGTGTACCTTCAACACAGTACACACCGATCGTTTTCGGCCGATTTTCTATCTTGCTGTTGTGTAGTAGTTATTGTCTGCGTGCCCTGACCACAGTATACACCGCTATATTCACCTTACCTATATAGCTAGTGATCTATCTTTAATAATAGAGCTTGCAGTCAGTAGTGTTAGGAGATAGTGCGTGCTGTCTGCGTGCTCTGTACCCAGTACATACCGCTATATCCACCTACATAGCTGTTCTCTATTTGAGCCCACTTGCCATCTGCAGGAGTTATTGTAAGTTGTGTGTGCCTCCAGGACAGCACAGTATACATCTGTATATACCCCTTTATCTCTGGTGTTCTATAATAAAGGCATCTGCAGGAGTTAGTGGGTGTTGTGTGCCTCCAGCACAATATACACTACCCAACTGCTGTTTTACCCAACTCCCTTCAGGCCATTACCATGTCTGGAAGGCCAGCAAGGAGAGGCAGACAGGCGCGAGCCGATAAAAGAGGGCAAGCAGGCTCTGTGTCTAGAGACAACAGTGCTGGTCGTGGACGCGGTGCATTGTCATCAGCACGCGGCCATGGGACATGCTTGTCCTTCTTTTCGGCAGCTGGACATGTCGAACCGCAACATGCCAACAACTTGGTAGAGTGGATGACCAAGCCCTCTTCATCCTCCTCATCCTCTCTCACCCAGTCTCAGGGTAGTAGCAAAGCAGCTGCCAACGCATCGTCTTCCCTCCTCTCAATGTCATCATCAGTGACTCCTTCCCTAGACCCACCACGTCCTCCTGAGGAGTCTCCTGAACTCTTTGAGCACAGTGTTGGGTACATGCTCCAGGAGGATGCCCAGTGTTTTGTGGGCTCTGATGATGACACTCAGCTAGAGGAAGGCAGTAGCGTGAGCGCAGAGAGAGGGGATGCTCAAGAAGGACAGCAATCTGGCAGTCATGTTCCACAAGCTGCAGCATACTGCCAGGTTTGCTACAGCGATGAAGAGGGAGGGGATGATGAGGGCACTGACTCCACGTGGGTGCCTGGTAGGAGAGAGGAGGAGGAGGCACATGTCCAACGAGGCAGGATGCCCTCCGGGGGCCAGCTTAGGGGCAGCACACCGACTGAATCACACCGCAGAGCTCCGCCTGTGCAGAGCGCTGCCTCTGTGCGTTATTCTAAAAGTTCTTTGGTGTGGGCCTTTTTTGAGACGAGTGCATCAGATCGCACGGCTGCTATTTGCAACATATGTCTCAAGCGTATCTCACGTGGCCAAAACATCAGCCGCTTGGGCACCACATGCTTGACCAGACATATGTTGACCTGCCATGCAGCTCGTTGGCAAGCGTACCTCAAAGACCCACACCAAAGAACAAAGCGGACCTCTCCTTGCTCCTCATCAGCTGGCATCTCCAACCCCACTAGACCTTCAGTCCTCTCTGAAACCTGCTCTGAGAGGAATGAAGGTGTAGAATTAGGTGTGTCACAGCCAAGTGCTTCCGGGAACTCTGCTAGCGGTACACCCACGTCCGATTATAGCAGGCAAATGTCCCTGCCCCAGCTGCTGGACCGGCGAAAGAAGTTCACTCCCAGCCATCCAGATGCCCAGCGGTTGAATGCTAGCTTGGCTAAATTGCTAGCACTTCAACTGCTGCCTTTTCAGTTAGTAGACTTGGCCCCCTTCCGTGAGTTTGTACAATGTGCGGTTCCTCAGTGGCAGGTCCCCAAACGCCACTTTTTCTCACGGTAGGCGATTCCGGCTCTCTACCGGCATGTGGAAGGCAATGTCCTTGCCTCGCTGGACAGGGCAGTCAGCGGTAAGGTGCATGTTACCGCTGACTCATGGTCCAGCAGGTATGGACAGGGATGTTACCTGTCTTTCATGGCCCATTGGGTCACTCTTCTGGCAGCTGGAAAGGATGCAGGACAAGGTGCAGTAGTGTTGGAGGTTGATCCGCCACCTCGCCTCCAAAATGCTACTATTGGTTGAGACACACCTCTCTCCTCCACCCCCTCCTCTTCTTCTTCCTCCATGGCCTCCTCCAGTGCTCTGTCCTCAGAACCAGCGGTGCTCCGTAGGCGTTCCAGGGGCTACGCAAGTACGCAGGCAAAACGATGCCATGCCGTGCTTGCGCTGGTTTGTTTGGGGGACAGGAGCCACACTGGGGCGGATGTTTTGTCAGCTCTGCAGGGGCAGGCCGAGAGGTGGTTGACGCCACGCCAGCTTAAGCCAGGAATGGTGGTTTGCGACAATGGCACCAACCTCCTCTCCGCCCTCCGACAGGGACAACTGACCCATGTGCCCTGTGTAGCTCACGTCCTTAACCTGGTGGTGCAGCGGTTCTTGGGCAGGTACCCCGGCTTACAGGATGTCCTGAAGCAGGCCAGGAAAGTCTGTGTGCATTTCTGCCGATCATTTAATGCCTGTGCTCGGCTGGCTGAGCTCCAAAAGGAGTTGAACCTGCCCAAGAACCGCCTTATATGTGACATGCCCACCAGATGGAACTCAACATTGGCCATGCTGCAGCGGCTGCACACGCAGCAGAGGGCCATCAATGAGTACCTGTGTGACTACGGCACCAGGACAGGGTCAGGGGAGCTCGGTTTTTTCTCACCACACCAGTGGGGCATGATCAGGGATGCATGCACTGTCCTGTCACTGTTTGAGGAGGCCACGAGGATGGTGAGCAGTGACAGTGCATGCATCAGTGACACTGTACCTCTTGTCCACCTCTTGGAGCATACACTGCGTGGAATAATGGACAGGGCACTTGAGGCAGAACAGAGGCAGGAAGAGGAGGACTTCCTTGCCTCTCAAGGCCCCCTTTATCCAGACAGTGTTCCTGCTGTGCCACCCATCACACAGGAAGAGGATAAGGAGGAGGAAGAGGAGGAGGAGGATGATTGTGTCAGCATGGAGGTGGAGGCTGGCACTCAGCATCAGCATCAGCAGCAGCAGCAGTCTTGTAGGGATGATTTACAGTCCCAAGAAACACGTGGACTTGTACGTGGCTGGGAGGAGGTAGCTGCGGATCATGTTGTCCTTAGTGACCCAGAGGACTCCGGACCGAATGCCTCAGCTAACCTACGCTGCATGGCCTCCCTGATCCTGCAAAGCCTGCGAAAGGATTCTCGTATTCTTCGGATCAAGGAGAGGGACCATTACTGGCTGGCCACTCTCCTTGATCCACGGTACAAGGGTAAGGTTGCCGACCTTATCTTGCCATCGCAGAGGGAGCAGAGGATGAGACACCTCCGGGAGGCCTTGCAGAAAGGTCTGTGCAACGCGTTCCCAGAGACTGGGAGGTTACAAACTCCTGGTCCTGGACAACGTGTTGCTGAGGCATCGGTCAGAAGGAGCGGTGGAGAAGGTGGCCGTCTGACTGATGCTTTCAGACAATTTTTTAGTCCGCAGCCCCAAGGTATGATCGGTTCCAGCACCCATCGCCAGCGTCTGATTTACATGGTGCAGGAATACCTAGGGGCAAGGTCAGACTTGGACACCTTTCCCACCGAAAATCCTCTGGCTTACTGGGTCTTGAGGATGGATCACTGGCCAGAGCTTGCACAGTATGCAATTGAGCTACTGGCCTGTCCTGCATCCAGCGTTCTTTCGGAACGCACCTTCAGTGCTGCTGGTGGCTTTGTTACCGATCACAGGGTGCGCCTGTCCACCGAATCAGTTGATCGACTGACCTTCATCAAGATGAATCAGTCTTGGATCACCCACAGCTACCAAGCACCTGAAGCTGATGTAACCGAATAATTTTTTTTGAAATACCACATCCCTTCAAGACTGCCTATGCTGATGCTGAGTGACTGTCCTGTTATGTTGATTGTCTATCCTCTTCCTCCTCCGCTGATATGTTGGAAGAACATTTCTGGTTCTGGTTGATGCCATCAGCCCAATTTTTCTGCCCCTGTTTAACAGGGGCGTTTAAGTACAATTTTTGATGCAATGCTTTGCAGCAGGGCTAATTCCTGCAATAAAACTAGAGTATATGGGAGAGGTTGCAGTGTCGTGGCACCAGCACCAGTGCCTATGGCCCAATTTTTCTGCCCCTGTTTAACAGGGGCGTTTAATTACAATTTTCGATGCAATGCTTTGCAGCAGGGCTCATTCCTGCATTAAAACTAGAGTATATGGCAGAGGTTGCAGTGTGGTGGCACCAGCACCAGTGCCTAAGGCCCAATTTTTCTGCCCCTGTTTAACAGGGGCGTTTAAGTACAATTTTTGATGCAATGCTTTGCAGCAGGGCTAATTCCTGCAATAAAACTAGAGTATATGGCAGAGGTTGCAGTGTGGTGGCACCAGCACCAGTGCCTAAGGCCCAATTTTTCTGCCCCTGTTTAACAGGGGCGTTTAAGTACAATTTTTGATGCAATGCTTTGCAGCAGGGCTAATTCCTGCAATAAAACTAGAGTATATGGAAGAGGTTGCAGTGTGGTGGCACCAGCAGCAGTGCCTAAGGCCAAATTTTTCTGCCCCTGTTTAACAGGGACATGTAATTACAATTCTTGATATAATATTTCACAGGAGGGCCCCTTCCTGTGCCCACCCAGAGTAACGGTGAGGACTTATGGTGTTGTGGCACCAGCACCACAACCACCAAAGGTCAATTTTTCTACCACTGTTCAACAATGGCATGTAATTACAATTCTTGATATAATCGTTCACAGCAGGGCGCTCCAGCGCCCACCAAGAGTCACTTTGAGGGCTTACAATGTTGTGGCAAAACCAACACCTTGTTCCGCCATTTCTGCAGAGCATATAGGGCAGGCCCCTACTTTCAAACATCCAACTTACAAACATCTCCTACTTGCAAACGGAAGGAGACAACAGCAAGTGAGATGAAAAAAGATGGACGACAAAACAAATTATACAGGGGTGATAACCCTTCCCTATGTTTTCCAAAAAGCTTAAAAATAGTTTTTTTGACTGGAGCTACACTTTAAAAATGTACCAGTTGAAAATTACAAACAGATTCAACTTAACACAACAAACCTACACAGTCCCTGTCTTGTTTGCACCGCCTGTATACTGCTGTTCTGAGTATATAGGGCCTGGGGGCCACACGCATTTCCTTTTTTTAATATGGGTACAGGGTTCCCCTTAATATGCGTACAAGACCCAAATAGGCTGGTAATGGGCAGGGAGGGCTACCCATGCCATTTTTCTCAATGATTTTCAACCATATTGCAGGAACCAGATATAACATTAAAACCGCAAGCAGTTTTAAATGGTGTTATTTCCGTTTAATGTCATTTTGTGCAGGGACTGTTCTAAACACGGGAAACACGTGGCACTTCACAGGCATACTACAGACACCCCCCAGGCACCATATTTAAAGGAATATTTAACTTTTTTTTTCACTTTAATCATCATTAAAATCAGTGCTCCCGCCAAAACGGCCATTTTTAAAAACATTTTAGGCATTGACCCATGTCCCCTGGGGCAGGAGCCAGGTCCCCAAACCCTTTTTAGGACAGTATCTTGCATATTAGCCGTTAAAATTAGCACTTTTCATTTCGAACGTTCGAGTCCCATAGACTTCAATGGGGTTCTAACGTTCGTTCGAATTTGGGGTCCGTTCGAAAGTTCTGGTGCGAACCGAACCGGGGGGTGTTCGGCTCATCCCTAGTGGAGAGAGATGAGAGCTGGCAATTAGCCGACAGCTGAGCAGCCAGCCCATAGAAGGAAGGGCTAAGCCAGCCCTGACAGGTCCCCCCAAAAATCCACACCAGACCCTTATCCGAGCACGCAACCTGGCAGGCCACAGGAAAAGAGAGGGAGAAAAGAGAATGCCCACCTCCTGAACTGTACCAGGCCACATGCCCTCAACATTGGGAGGGTGCTTTAGGGTAGCAGCCGCCGAAAGCTCCTTGTCCCCGTGTTGATGGGGAGAAGGGCCTCATACCCACAACCCTTGCCCGGTGGTTGTGGGGGTCTGCAGACTGGGGGATTATCGGAATCTGGAAGCCCCCTTTAACAAGAGGACCCCCAGATCCCGGCCCCACCCATGTGAATTGGTAATAGGGTACAAATGTACCCCTGCCATTTCACAAAAAAAGTGTAAAATTTTTTTAAAAAGACAAAAGACGGTTTTTGACAATTCCTTTATTAATTACTTCTTCTTTCCCCATTTCTTCCATCTTCTTTCTTCTAGTCTTTGTTCTGTGTTCCTCTTCTTCCTCCATCTTCTTCTTTCTTCGCTTCTTCCTCTGGTCTTCTCCTCCAGCATCTTCTTCTCGGCTTTGTCCTCCGCATGATCCGCCTCAGAGGGAGTCTTCCGCTATGTGACCCATCTGTTGAAGTGACAGTTCTAATATAACGGAGGGCGGGGCCACCCGGTGACCCCCCTGACGCACGGGGACATCCCTATGGCTTTCCCCCTGTTATCAGTGGGGGACACGGTCATCCATTTACATAAATGGCCATTTTTAAAAGTTTTTTTGCATTGATACATGTCCCCTGGGGCAGGACCCAGGTCCCCAAACACTTTTTATGACAATTACTTTAAAATTAAATTTAGCACTTTTGATTTCTTCCATAGACTTTTAAAGGGTGCTCCTCGGCTTTTCGAATTTGCCGTGAACACCCCAAATTGTTCGCTATTCGGCGAACAGGCGAATAGCCAATGTTCGAGTTGAACTCATGTTCGACCCAAACATAAAGCCCATCCATAGTTGAGTTATTTTGAGGGGACAGTAAATTTACACTGTTATACACGCTGTACACTCACTACTTTATGAGATACTGTGAGATACTGTATATATATTTTTTTTATTATGTATTAATATATGTACAAAAATTGTGATAAAAATGTAGTGTGTTGTATTAAGCATTTTGTTATTATTTCTATATGTCTTTTTCATCTATGTTATCAATTTCATGCAGAACTATTGAGTCTCCTGAAGAAACCCATTGGGGTGAAACATGTAGAGCTGAAGTCACTACATTGGTGTATGGATTGTATATTGATATGACAAATAATTTTAGCAATTTTAATTGTTACAAATAAAATATTTTTAATTTTATTTAAAGTAGTTGTATTAAATTGTAGTTACCTTACCGTGGCACCTTTAAAAGTCCTGTGTTTTTTCCCCTTCTCTTTTGTATATAATTGGGATGCGGTGTCTTTTCTGGTCTTTCACTGCCCCAAACCTTTGATAAATATCTGTCTACAGTTGATTATTTGTCAGCTGTTCAACAGTCACAGTCCAGGTAACAACATTTTACACAAGAGCAGTTACTGCGATTAAAATCGGATGCCCATTGCAAACAGAATCATTAAGTCGTTGTCTTTACAAAAACCTCCAAACAGCTAAATGTGGGAACATTATTGAACTTGCAAATCATTTCCCCCATCTGATTTTGACACTCTACATACTGAATTTATTGAATAACAAGTGACAAACTTCAGTGATGTAGCTGAGAGTGACACATATGATTCTTATTGGCACATGGTAGCACAATGCTGTATTATCCACCAGTAGTGATGGCCGAACGGTTCGCCTGGCGGTCGTTTCGCGGCGATTTTCAGCTGTTCGCCGTCCGTTCGATCGGCGGACTATTGCCGCCGTTCGCCCAGCGGACTTCCGTGTTTACTGTGTAAAAGAACTTTGACCTATGATGACACATCCATCGTGGGGTACAGGACAGCCAATTGAGACATTACAGCACATGGACACTTGGACATTCCCCCTAACTTATAAATAGACCCGATCCGGCGGCCATTTTACATTCTTTCTTCTGTCACTATAGGGAGAGGTTGCTGTGTGGAGCAGGGAGAGATTGCAGTGACCCAAATCGCTAGCTATTTGGTACACAAAAGTTCTTCTCAGGACTGGTATAGGCGTTAGGTGTAGTTCAGGATATAGGTTTGAGGCAGTGCTGTGCTAGTGATTGTTGCAGCCTAAGTGTCTTTTGTCAGTGTAGAGAAAGGGACAGGACGCTGTGTGCTGCAGGGACAGTCAGTTTAATCATTAGATGTTACTATTAGGTCCACAAAAGTGCTATTCAAGTTATTGTTCCAGCAGCCTCTGTTTTGTCAGTTTATATAGGGACAGGCAGGAAGCCGTGTGTGAGGCAGTGAGGGTCAGTTTAATCAGTAGCTGTTACTATTAGGTCCACAAAGGTTCTTTTCAGGACTGGTGTGGTAATAGGCTTGTACACGTATAATATTCTTTCTTCCAAATATAGAAAGAATATTATACTTGACTGCTGCCCTTCCGCTGCAGTCTGCTAATCATTCACAACCTACTTGTTCGACAAAGGTCCTTATAAGGACTGGTAACTTGGTCTAGGGTGCTACAGTACATAAGGTTGAGTGAGGTACAGTCTGCTATTCCATAAGGACTGGTATAGGTCCACAATACATAGGGTTGAGGTGCACTACTGCTGACCGCTGCCCTATACTGCAGCAGTCCTTCATCAGTATAGGGACTGACGTACAGTCTGCTAATCAGTCACAACCTACTTGTTCCACAAAGGTCCTTATAAGGACTGGTAACTTGGTCTAGGGTGCTACAGTACATAGGGTTGAGTGAGGTACAGTCTGCTATTCCATAAGGACTGGTATAGGTCCACAATACATAGGGTTGAGGTGCACTACTGCTGACCGCTGCCCTATACTGCAGCAGTCCTTCATCAGTATAGGGACTGACATACAGTCTGCTAATCAGTCACAACCTGCTTGTTCCACAAAGGTCCTTATAAGGACTGGTAACTTGGTGTAGGGTGCTACAGTACATAGGGTTGAGTGAGGTACAGTCTGCTATTCCATAAGGACTTGTATAGGTCCACAATACATAGGGTGGAGGTCCACTACTGCTGACCGCTGCCCTATATTGCAACAGTCCTTCATCAGTATAGGGACTGACGTACAGTCTGCTAATCAGTCACAACTAGGGATGAGCTTCGTGTTCGAGTCGAACATACGTTCGACTCGAACATCGGCTGTTCGCCCGTTCAGCGAATTCCAAACGTTATGGGCCGTTCGCGTAAAAATCGTGTGGCGCTCACGGCCCACAATGCACTGCGTCATCGCAGTGCATTGCTGGCTCATGATTGGCCAAGCATGCACTGTGACCCCGCATGCTTGGCCAATCACAGCACCAGCAGTGAGGAGAGCCATGATTGGCCACAGGCAGGATGCCTGTGGCCAATCATAGCTCAGGCTGTGTAGTACACGCCCCACACTATATAAGGCCGCCAGCGCCGCGGCCTTGTGTAGTGTGTTGGCGTCTGAAGCAGTTAGTGGGTGTTCTGTGTACCTTCAACACAGTATACACCGATCGTTATCGGCCGATTTTAGATCTTGCTCTTCTGTAGTGGTTGTTGTCTGTGTGCTCTGACCGCAGTATACACCGCTATATTTACCTCACCTATATAGCTAGTGATCTATCTTTTATAATAGAGCTTGCAGTCAGTAGTGTTAGGAGCTTGTGCGTGCTGTCTGCATGCTCTGTACCCTGTACACACCGCTAAATCCACCTACATAGCTCTTCTCTATTTGAGCCCACTTGCCATCTGCAGGAGTTATTGGAAGTTGTGTGTGCCTCCAGCACAGCACAGTATACATCTGTATATACCCCTTTATCTCTGGTGTTCTATAAAAAAGGCATCTGCAGGAGTTAGTGGGTGTTTTGTGCCTCCAGCACAATATACACCTGTATCTACCCTTTATTGCTGTTCTCTAATTGAGCCATCTGCAGGGCTTAATGGGTGTTGTGTGACTCCATTACAGTATACCCCTTTATCTCTGGTGTTCTATAATAAAGGCATCTGCAGGAGTTAGTGGGTGTTGTGTTCCTCCAGCACAATATACACTACCCAACTGCTGTTTTACCCAACTCCCTTCAGGCCATTACCATGTCTGGAAGGCCAGCAAGGAGAGGCAGACAGGCGCGAGCCGATAAAAGAGGGCAAGCAGGCTCTGTGTCTAGAGACAACAGTGCTGGTCGTGGACGCGGTGCATTGTCATCAGCACGTGGCCATGGAACACGCTTGTCCTTCTTTTCGGAAGCTGGACATGTTGAACATGCCAATGACTTGGTAGAGTGGATGACCAAGCCCTCTTCATCCTCCTCATCCTCTCTCACCCAGTCTCAGGGTACTAGCAAAGCAGCTGCCAACGCATCGTCTTCCCTCGTCTCAATGTCATCATCAGTGACTCCTTCCCTAGACCCACCATGTCCTCCTGAGGAGTCTCCTGAACTCTTTGAGCACAGTGTTGGGTACATGCTCCAGGAGGATGCCCAGTGTTTTGTAGCCTCTGATGATGACACTCAGCTAGAGGAAGGCAGTAGCGTGAATGCAGAGAGAGGGGAGGCTCAAGAAGGACAGCAATCTGGCAGTCATGTTCCACAAGCTGCAGCATATTGCCAGATTTGCTACAGCGATGAAGAGGGAGGGGATGATGAGGGCACTGACTCCACGTGGGTGCCTGGTAGGAGAGAGGAGGAGGAGGAGGAGGAGGAGGCACATGTCCAACGAGGTAGGATGCCCTCCGGGGGCCAGCGTATGGGCAGCACACCGACTGAATCACACCGCAGAGCTCCGCCTGTGCAGGGCGCTGCCTCTGCGCGTTATTCTAAAAGTTCTTTGGTGTGGGCCTTTTTTGAGACGAGTGCATCAGATCGCACGGCTGCTATTTGCAACATATGTCTCAAGCGTATCTCGCGTGGCCAAAACATCAGCCGCTTGGGCACCACATGCTTGACCAGACATATGTTGACCTGCCATGCAGCTCGTTGGCAAGCGTACCTCAAAGACCCACACCAAAGAACAAAGCGGATCTCTCCTTGTTCCTCATCAGCTGGCATCTCCAACCCCACTAGACCTTCAGTCCTCTCTGAAACCTGCTCTGAGAGGAATGAAGGTGTAGAATTAGGTGTGTCACAGCCAAGTGCTTCCGGGCACTCTGCTAGCAGTACACCCACGTCCGATTATAGCAGGCAAATGTCCTTGCCCCAGCTGCTGGACCGGCGAAAGAAGTTCACTCCCAGCCATCCACATGCCCAGCGGTTGAATGCTAGCTTGGCTAAATTGCTAGCACTTCAACTGCTGCCTTTTCAGTTGGTAGACTCGGCCCCCTTCCGTGAGTTTGTACAATGTGCGGTTCCTCAGTGGCAGGTCCCCAAACGCCACTTTTTCTCACGGAAGGCGATTCTGGCTCTCTACCAGCATGTGGAAGGCAATGTCCTTGCCTCGCTGGACAGGGCGGTCAGCGGTAAGGTGCATATTACCGCTGACTCATGGTCCAGCAGGCATGGACAGGGACGTTACCTGTCTTTCACGGCCCATTGGGTCACTCTTCTGGCAGCTGGGAAGGATGCAGGACAAGGTGCAGTAGTGTTGGAGGTTGTTCCGCCACCACGCCTCCAAAATGCTACTATTGGTTGTGACACACCTCTCTCCTCCACCCCCTCCTCTTCTTCTTGCTCCATGGCCTCTTCCAGTGCTCTGTCCTCAGAACCAGCGGTGCTCCGTAGGCGTTCCAGGGGCTACGCAAGTACGCAGGCAAAACGATGCCATGCCATGCTTGCGCTGGTTTGTTTGGGGGACAGGAGCCACACTGGGGCGGATGTTTTGTCAGCTCTGCAGGGGCAGGCCGAGAGGTGGTTGACGCCACGCCAGCTTAAGCCAGGAATGGTGGTTTGCGACAATGGCACCAACCTCCTCTCCGCCCTCTGACAGGGACAACTGACCCATGTGCCCTGTGTAGCTCATGTCCTTAACCTGGTGGTACAGCGGTTCTTGGGCAGGTACCCCGGCTTACAGGATGTCCTGAAGCAGGCCAGGAAAGTCTGTGTGCATTTCCACCGATCATTTAATGCCTGTGCTCGGCTGGCTAAGCTCCAAAAGGAGTTGAACCTGCCCAAGAACCGCCTTATATGTGACATGCCCACCAGGTGGAACTCAACGTTGGCCATGCTGCAGCGGCTGCACATGCAGCAGAGGGCCATCAATGAGTACCTGTGCGACTACGGCACCAGGACAGGGTCACGGGAGCTCGGTTTTTTCTCACCACGCCAGTGGGGCATGATCAGGGATGCATGCACTGTCCTGTCACCGTTTGAGGAGGCCACAAGGATGGTGAGCAGTGACAGTGCATGCATCAGTGACACTGTACCTCTTGTCCACCTCTTGGAGCATACGCTGCGTGGAATAATGGACAGGGCACTTGAGGCAGAACAGAGGCAGGAAGAGGAGGACTTCCTTGCCTCTCAAGGCCCCCTTTATCCAGACAGTGTTCCTGCTGTGCCACCCATCACACAGGAAGAGGATGAGGAGGAGGAAGAGGAGGAGGAGGATGATTGTGTCAGCATGGAGGTGGAGCCTGGCACTCAGCATCAGCAGCAGCAGCAGCAGCAGCAGTCTTTTAGGGATGATTTACAGTCCCAAGAAACACGTGGACTTGTACGTGGCTGGGAGGAGGTAGCTGCGGATCATGTTGTCCTTAGTGACCCAGAGGACTCCAGACCGAATGCCTCAGCTAACCTACGCTGCATGGCCTCCCTGATCCTGCAAAGCCTGCGGAAGGATCCTCCTATTCTTCGGATCAAGAACAGGGACCATTACTGGCTGGCCACTCTCCTTGATCCACGGTACAAGGGTAAGGTTGCCGACCTTATCTTGCCATCGCAGAGGGAGCAGAGGATGAGACATCTCCGGGAGGCCTTGCAGAAAGGTCTGTGCAACGCGTTCCCAGAGACTGGGAGGTTACAAACTCCTGGTCCTGGACAACGTGTTGCTGTGGCATCGGTCAGAAGGAGCGGTGGAGAAGGTGGCCGTCTGACTGATGCTTTCAGACAATTTTTTAGTCCGCAGCCCCAAGGTATGATCGGTTCCAGCACCCATCGCCAGCGTCTGATTTACATGGTGCAGGAATATCTAGGGGCAAGGTCAGACTTGGACACCTTTCCCACCGAAAATCCTCTGGCTTACTGGGTCTTGAGGATGGATCACTGGCCAGAGCTTTCACAGAATGCAATTGAGCTACTGGCCTGTCCTGCATCCAGCATTCTTTCAGAACGCACCTTCAGTGCTGCTGGTGGCTTTGTTACTGATCACAGGGTGCGCCTGTCGACCGAATCAGTTGATCGACTGACCTTCATCAAGATGAATCAGTCTTGGATCACCCACAGCTACCAAGCACCTGAAGCTGATGTAACTGAATAATTTTTTTTGAAATATCACATCCCTTCAAGACTGCCTATGCTGATGCTGAGTGACTGTCCTGTTATGTTGATTGTCTACCCTCTTCCTCCTCCGCTGATATGTTGGAAGAACATTTCTGGCTCTGGGTGATGCCATCAGCCCAATTTTTCTGTCCCTGTTTAACAGGGGCGTTTAATTACAATTTTTGATGCAATGCTTTGCAGCAGGGCTAATTCCTGCAATAAAACAAGAGTATATGGGAGAGGTTGCAGTGTCGTGGCACCAGCACCAGTGCCTAAGGCCCAATTTTTCCGCCCCTGTTTAACAGGGACATGTAATTACAATTCTTGATATAATATTTCACAGGAGGGCCCGTTCCTGTGCCCACCCAGAATAACTGTGAGGACTTATAGTGTTGTGGCACCAGCACCACAACCAACAAAGGTCAATTTTTCTACCACTGTTCAACAATGGCATGTAATTACAATTCTTGATATAATCGTTCACAGCAGGGCGCTCCAGCGCCCACCAAGAGTCACTTTGAGGGCTTACAATGTTGTGGCAAAACCAACACCTTGTTCCGCCCTTTCTGCAGAGCATATAGGGCAGGCCTCTACTTTCAAACATCCAACTTACAAACATCACCTACTTGCAAACGGAAGGAGACAACAGCAAGTGAGATGAAAAAAGATGGACGACAAAACAAATTATACAGGGGTGATAACCCTTCCCTATGTTTTCCAAAAAGCTTAAAAATAGTTTTTTTGACTGGAGCTACACTTTAAAAATGTACCAGTTGAAAATTACAAACAGATTCAACTTAACACAACAAACCTACACAGTCCCTGTCTTGTTTGCACCGTCTGTATACTGCTGTTCTGAGTATATAGGGCCTGGGGGCCACACGCATTTCCTTTTTTTAATATGGGTACGGGGTTCCCCTTAATATGCGTGCAAGACCCAAAGGGGCTGGTAATGGGCATGGAGGGCTACCCATGCCATTTTTCTCAATGATTTTCAACCATATTGCAGGAACCAGATATAACATTAAAACCGCAAGCAGTTTTAAATGATGTTATTTCCGTTTAATGTCATTTTGTGCAGGGACTGTTCTAAACACGGGAAACAGGTGGCACTTTACAGGCATACTACAGACACCCCCCAGGCACCATATTTAAAGGAATATTTCACTTTTTTTCACTTTAATCGTCATTAAAATCAGTGCTCCCGCCAAAACGGCCATTTTTAAAAACATTTTAGGCATTGACCCATGTCCCCTGGGGCAGGAGCCAGGTCCCCAAACCCTTTTTAGGACAGTATCTTGCATATTAGCGGTTAAAATTAGTACTTTTAATTTCGAACGTTCGAGTCCCATAGACTTCAATGGGGTTCTAAAGTTCGTACGAATTTGGGGTCCGTTCGAAAGTTCTGGTGCGAACCAAACCAGGGGGTGTTCGGCTCGTCCCTAGTCACAACCTACTTGTTCCACAAAGGTCCTTATAAGGACTGGTAACTTGGTCTAGGGTGCTACAGTACATAGGGTTGAGTGGGGTACAGTCTGCTATTCCATAAGGACTGGTATAGGTCCACAATACATAGGGTTGAGGTGCACTACTGCTGACCGCTGCCCTATACTGCAGCAGTCCTTCATCAGTATAGGGACTGAGGTACAGTCTGCTAATCAGTCACAACCTACTTGTTCCACAAAGGTCCTTATAAGGACTGGTAACTTGGTCTAGTGTGCTACAGTACATAGGGTTAAGTGAGGTACAGTCTGCTATTCCATATGGACTGGTATAGGTCCACAATACATAGGGTTGAGGTGCACTACTGCTGACCGCTGCCCTATACTGCAGCAGTCCTTCATCAGTATAGGGACTGACATACAGTCTGCTAATCAGTCACAACCTACTTGTTCCACAAAGATCCTTATAAGGACTGGTAACTTGGTCTAGTGTGCTACAGTACATAGGGTTAAGTGAGGTACAGTCTGCTATTCCATATGGACTGGTATAGGTCCACAATACATAGGGTTGAGGTGCACTACTGCTGACCGCTGCCCTATACTGCAGCAGTCCTTCATCAGTATAGGGACTGACGTACAGTCTGCTAATCAGTCACAACCTACTTGTTCCACAAAGGTCCTTATAAGGACTGGTAACTTGGTCTAGGGTGCTACAGTACATAGGGTTGAGTGAGGTACAGTCTGCTATTCCATAAGGACTGGTATAGGTCCACAATACATAGGGTTGAGGTGCACTACTGCTGACCGCTGCCCTATACTGCAGCAGTCCTTCATCAATATAGGGACTGACGTACAGTCTGCCTTTCAGTCACAACCTACTTGTTCCACAAAGGTCCTTATAAGGACTGGTAACTTGGTCTAGGGTTAAGTGAGGTACAGTCTGCTATTCCATATGGACTGGTATAGGTCCACAATACATATGGTTGAGGTGCACTACTGCTGACCACTGCCCTATACTGCAGCAGTCCTTCATCAGTATAGGGACTGACATACAGTCTGCTAATCAGTCACAACCTACTTGTTCCACAAAGGTCCTTATAAGGACTGGTAACTTGGTCTAGTGTGCTACAGTACATAGGGTTAAGTGAGGTACAGTCTGCTATTCCATATGGACTGGTATAGGTCCACAATACATAGGGTTGAGGTGCACTACTGCTGACTGCTGCCCTATACTGCAGCAGTCCTTCATCAGTATAGGGACTGACGTACAGTCTGCTAATCAGTCACAACCTACTTGTTCCACAAAGGTCCTTATAAGGACTGGTAACTTGGTCTAGGGTGCTACAGTACATAGGGTTGAGTGGGGTACAGTCTGCTATTCCATAAGGACTGGTATAGGTCCACAATACATAGGGTTGAGGTGCACTACTGCTGACCGCTGCCCTATACTGCAGCAGTCCTTCATCAGTATAGGGACTGAGGTACAGTCTGCTAATCAGTCACAACCTACTTGTTCCACAAAGGTCCTTATAAGGACTGGTAACTTGGTCTAGTGTGCTACAGTACATAGGGTTAAGTGAGGTACAGTCTGCTATTCCATATGGACTGGTATAGGTCCACAATACATAGGGTTGAGGTGCACTACTGCTGACCGCTGCCCTATACTGCAGCAGTCCTTCATCAGTATAGGGACTGACATACAGTCTGCTAATCAGTCACAACCTACTTGTTCCACAAAGGTCCTTATAAGGACTGGTAACTTGGTCTAGTGTGCTACAGTACATAGGGTTAAGTGAGGTACAGTCTGCTATTCCATATGGACTGGTATAGGTCCACAATACATAGGGTTGAGGTGCACTACTGCTGACCGCTGCCCTATACTGCAGCAGTCCTTCATCAGTATAGGGACTGACGTGCAGTCTGCTAATCAGTCACAACCTACTTGTTCCACAAAGGTCCTTATAAGGACTGGTAACATGGTCTAGGGTGCTACAGTACATAGGGTTGAGTGAGGTACAGTCTGCTATTCCATAAGGACTGGTATAGGTCCACAATACATAGGGTTGAGGTGCACTACTGCTGACCGCTGCCCTATACTGCAGCAGTCCTTCATCAATATAGGGACTGACGTACAGTCTGCCTTTCAGTCACAACCTACTTGTTCCACAAAGGTCCTTATAAGGACTGGTAACTTGGTCTAGTGTGCTACAGTACATAGGGTTAAGTGAGGTACAGTCTGCTATTCCATATGGACTGGTATAGGTCCACAATACATAGGGTTGAGGTGCACTACTGCTGACCGCTGCCCTATACTGCAGCAGTCCTTCATCAGTATAGGGACTGACGTACAGTCTGCTAATCAGTCACAACCTACTTGTTCCATAAAGGTCCTTATAAGGACTGGTAACTTGGTCTAGGGTGCTACAGTACATAGGGTTGAGTGAGGTACAGTCTGCTATTCCATAAGGACTGGTATAGGTCCACAATACATAGGGTTGAGGTGCACTACTGCTGACCGCTGCCCTATACTGCAGCAGTCCTTCATCAGTATAGGGACTCACGTACAGTCTGCTAATCAGTCACAACCTACTTGTTCCACAAAGGTCCTTATAAGGACTGGTAACTTGGTCTAGGGTGCTACAGCACATAGGGTTGAGTGAGGTACAGTCTGCTATTCCATAAGGACTGGTATAGGTCCACAATACATAGGGTTGAGGTGCACTACTGCTGACCGCTGCCCTATACTGCAGCAGTCCTTCATCAGTATAGGGACTGACGTACAGTCTGCTAATCAGTCACAACCTACTTGTTCCACAAAGGTCCTTATAAGGACTGGTAACTTGGTCTAGGGTGCTACAGTACATAGGGTTGAGTGAGGTACAGTCTGCTATTCCATAAGGACTGGTATAGGTCCACAATACATAGGGTTGAGGTGCACTACTGCTGACCGCTGCCCTATAGGCAAGGAAAATCTAGGCCCATTTCAGAAGATCTTACACGGCCATGGCTCGCCTTGCTGACATTCAGCGGCGACACAATCTGCCGGTCAGACGTCTTATTTGCGATTGCCCGACGTGATGGAACTCAACCTTCTATATGCTTGATAGGCTGCTCCAGCAGAAACGTGCAGTTAACGTCTACCTGTATGAACTCTGCGGCAGAACAGGTTCTGGGGAGCTGGGGTTTTTTTCACCACGCCAGTGGCTGCTCATGCACGACGCATGCAGACTTCTGCGGCCATTTGAGGAGATCACCAAACTGGTCAGTCGCAGCCATGGCGCCATCAGTGACATGGTACCTTATGCCTTCTTTATGGAGCGTGCATTGCGTCGTGTCATTGATCAAGCTGTGGAGGAGCAGGAGCGGGAAGATGAGGAAGTCGCAATGCTGGATGAATTCCCAGGGGGGCTACTCTATCTGAGACAAGTCAACAACAGGAGTCTGAAGAGGAGTCAGAGGAGGATGGTGGCGGGGCGGATGAGGAGGAGCAAGAAGAGCATGCTTTAAACCTTTCTGGGATCCCTGTTGTTGTGCGTGGATGGGGAGAGGAGAATGAAGAGGACGACATTATCCTGGATGATGAGCAGGAGCCAGGCCACCACACCGCTTCCAGTTTAGTGCAAATGGGGCCCTTCATGCTCCAGTGTTTTAATAGGGACCCCCGTCCAAAAAGCATAAGGGTCAAGGACCAGTATTGGGTGGCAACGTACTTAGACCCCCGGTACAAACACAAAATGGCGGAAATGTTACCGCCGTCACAGAGGGCTAGCAGAATGGAGCACTTCCAGGCCTTGCTTCGAGAAATGCTCCATTCTGCTTTTGCGTGCGCTGGCAGAGGAGCAATTCCCACTCCCAGAGAAGGAGTCGGGGGCACCAATCCAACAGCGCCTGCAAGAAGAGGCCAGTTTGAAGATGTGTTGGTGACTTCGGATATGAGGTCATTCTTTCAGCCGACCCATTGACAGATGTCATCCGGATCCAGCATCAGGGAGCGCCTAGACCATCAGGTGTCCGACTACATCGGGTTAACGGCCGATGTGGACGCTCTGAGGAGTGATGAACCCCTGGACTACTGGGTGGGCAGGCTTGACCTCTGGCCAGAGCTTGCCCAATTTGCAATCGAACTGTTGGCTTGCCCCTCGTCCAGTGTCCTGTCCGAAAGGACGTTCAGTGCAGCAGGGGGGATTGTGACCGATAAGCATACTCGCCTAGCTCACGACAGTGTTAACTACCTCACATTTCTAAAAATGAATGAGGCATGGATCTCGGAGGAATTCAACACATGTGACCAGTAGACCATGTATATGTCTATAAACAATTTTTTTTAATCAAGCACACAGACCTTCTTTCTTCATTTGGCTCACTTCCTTGTCCAAAAAAAGCACACCGTACTATATGCCCGTACCCTCCTCTTTGAAGAGGTTGAGCGGTGTCATATTTCTACTGGGGCTGCTTATTATGAGGGGCTCCCACCATCCCTGTGCTGTGCTGACTTCCTCCTGGGGCTGCTTATTATGAGGGGCTCCCACCATCCCTGTGCTGTGCTGACTTCCTCCTGGGGCTGTACCTCTGCTGTGCATATTATGAGGGGCTCCCACCATCCCTATGCTATGCTTATTATGAGGGGCTCCCACCATCCCTGTGCTGTGCTGACTTCCTCCTGTAGTTGCTTATTATGAGGGGCTCCCACCATCCCTGTGCTATGCTGACATCCTCCTGGGGCTGCTTATTATGAGGGGCTCCCACCATCCCTGTGCTGTGCTGACTTCCTCCTGGGGCTGTACCACTGCTGTGCATATTATAAGGGGCTCCCACCATCCCTGTGCTATGCTCATTATGAGGGGCTCCCACCATCCCTGTGCTATGCTCATTATGAGGGGCTCCCACCACCCCTGTGCTATGCTGACTTCCTCCTGGGGCTGCTTACGGTGCAGGTGTCAGTGCTGTATATCACGGTGCTGATATCAGTACTCTCTATCACGGTGCTGCTGTCAGTGCTGTATATCACGGTGCTGGTGTTAGTGCTTTATGTCACGCTGCTGATGTCAGTGCTCTCTATCACGGTGCTGGTGTCAGATCACTCTATCACGGTGCAGGTGTCATTGCTGTATGTCATGCTGCTGATGTCAGTGCTCTCTATCGCGGTGCTGCTGCCAGTGCTGTATATCACGGTGCTGGTGTTAGTGCTTTATGTCACGCTGCTGATGTCAGTGCTCTCTATCACGGTGCTGCTGTCAGTGCTGTATATCACGGTGCTGGTGTTAGTGCTTTATGTCACGCTGTTGATGTCAGTGCTCTTTATCACGGTGCTGTTGTCAGATCACTCTATCACGGTGCTGTTGTCAGATCACTCTATCACGGTGCAGGTGTCATTGCTGTATGTCACGCTGCTGGTGATCATCTCCTGCACCCTCTTCTTTGCCTACCCCGACCTTCCCTCTCCTCCATTGCCTTCATGCGCTCCACAGTCCTGAATTGCCACAACAATTTCCCATATAAAAAAAGAATGCTTGTAGTTGTCGATCCCAGATTCACCTCATACATGTGTTATGTCATTGGCCATGTGGTGGGACTATGTTTGCACAGCTATTAATTATTTTGTGGCTGCAAATTTGACCTGTAGGTTTGCAAAGTTCGCCTCCCATTGAAGTCAATGGGGCCCGCCACGAACGTTACGGTTCGCGAACTATCGGTTTGCGGTCCGTGTTCGTGAAACGTCCCATCGGAAGTTCGTCCATCACTATCCACCAGGACAATCTGAAAGTACCTAAATTCCAATGTCTGGTAAAATTTGCAAAAACTAATCTTTTTCTTCCTGGGGCAGCTGAGGTAGAATGTGTGTTCTCATCTATTAAGTAAATTAAAATTAATCTTTGGAACAAACTTTTCACTCCAGTGTTGTCAGTAAAGAGTGGCCTAGGAAGAATTACTCAGAAAATGTATGAAAATGTTGATATCACAATGTATGACCACAAGGATAAGACTTTATCAAAACCTAAATGTAAACCACTGAGTTTTTCTTCTGCTGCTGGTGAGTTGTATAAAGACAAAGATGAGTTGGTGATGGTGGTGTAGAACCACTGACCACAAGTCTTGTACATATTTAATTCCTTCCCCATGTGACTGTACAATAGACAATTAAAAAAAGGAATGATTCGTTTGTACTGTGATAACATACTGTATGAAACAGTTTGAGTTGTAAAAATATTGGGGTTGTGGCCAGTCAAGCCCTAATGCCGCATACATACGACCGGACTTTTCGGCAGACTAGGTCCGATGGAATCAGTCCGTCGGACAATCCGATTGTGTGTGGGCTAATCCGATCATTTTTCGTTAAAATAATCAGACGGACCTAGAAATAGAACATGTTTCAAATCTGTCCGACGGAATCAATTCCTATCGGGAAAACCGTTTATCTGTATGCTGGTCCGACAGACCAAATCCGATGCAAGGGAAGCTATTGGCTACTGGCTATTGAACTTCCTTTTTTAGTCCCATCTTACGTCATCACGTTCAAATGGAATGGACTTTCGAACAGACTTAGTCCATGTGTGGCCAAGTCCGATCATTCGAAAAGTCAGTCGGAACTCTGCCGAAAGTCTGACGGGAAGACCGTCTGACCTAGTCTGCCGGAAAGTCTGATCGTGTGTACACAGCATAAGTGTTTATCTCTGTATCTTCTGCCTACAAAGGGTAATTTTTCTTCATTTTGATTCAATTTTTGGAAGCAGAACTGTCACCATGCTAGGGAGGTTCAACTTTTTCTGTTTTGCCTATTATCACAGTCGCAGAAAGTTACCAATTTCCCAAAAAATTGCAGTTGTCAGTGGAAAATGTGGTGAGGGGAAACCTTCACATGGGGACACCTGATCGACTGAATACTTCTGCAAGGTACTTTCTTGTTATTTCCACAATACTCACATTACTATCCCTGTGGCAGCTGACAATTGAAATGTCAGTTGTTTATTGATATCTCTGTGCTCCGGTTGGGAAGATTCACCCTGTATTTGGGCTTTTTACCATTATCACCAAAAGTAAGATCAATTCCACAACAGAAATAGAGGGGGCCTTCAGAAATTCGGATATCAATGACCTTGTGATCTTGGTAGCTACCTAGATTTTCCCCTCACTCTCTTTGGTGGCTATGGAATTGAAATTCAAGGGGGATCTCTCAAATTGCAGATAGATGACAAAACTGCTGGATTATCTTACCATGATCTTCATGTAAAAGGAGAAATATTTGTTTTGTCTTTTGTTATATCTCAAGTACATTGCAAATCCCACTAGCTAAAGGTATGTAGCTTATATTCTGCCATTTTGGCTAACATTTTAAAATGGCAGTAAAAATCTGTCTCTGTCAGTAATTTTTTTGTGTTGTGTGAGTACTTTTCACTTCTGGAGGTTGATCACCCTAGTCGGGGGCTGCATAGATATGAACATATCATCTCCTGTGCTTGGGAATAATTGCTACCATATTAAAATGAAGCAAAGAGCCTTTGACATTTTAAACCTCTGTGTATGTAAATGATTATTGTTGAACAACTGCTAATTATTTATCATTCAGAAAAGAGGAGAGAGACAACCCTGGCTACACAACCTGACTTTGGGGTTACACAAGACGTCTGAGCAACCAATCACCAAGCACCAGTGTTGTCACATGGGAGGAAGAGTAAACCACATGCCCCCATACCTGGAAGTATAAGGTATTAGTGTTCACTTTCAGTAGTGAAAGGAAAGGTAGCAATCAAGGAGAATGTAAATATGATCAGGTGGGGAGTGGGCAGTTAAGATAATTATTTACTTTTCTGGGGAAAAACACAGGTTCACTTAAATATGATTTATATAGCTAAGAATCATTTTATTATAATTAAAATCAGTTTAGAAGAGCCCTGAACAAGATAATTTCCACTTCACAAGTCTAGGGATATCCTTAGCTTTCCATTGATTTGACTGGTAAAGGAAATGTATAGTTTCATATTGATTTGTCTTGACAAATGTTGCTCAAAAATACTTCAACATTTAATTTGCTTTGAACATTTGCTTATGAAAACAGAAACCACAATCATTATTAGAATTTAGTTTTTTTGGAGAAAATATGTCCATCCTTTTCCTTTTTTTTATTTTTCTTTTTTATTGCTATCGTAAAAAATCAATTTGACCCAATTTAATACTAGAACATTGACTGAACATTAAAATTTTTTTTTTTTTTTTACATAAAGACACTTTGGGTTTAGTATGGGCAACTTTCAGAGGCAGGTTTTGTAAGGAGAGGAGAACTTAGACAAAAGGTTGCTGTTTTTTTTTTTTTCAAAAATCTTAATCTAAATATTGAAATGCCACACTAAATGGTTTAAGTCCGATATCTGGTTTATTTTGAATATTAAATGGGTAAAACAGCCAACACATTTTAGAAGTCCAACATCAGCCCCTTCACCAAGGCATAGCAAAATATAGGCTTGACAGTCTGGTGACTCAGGCATAACTAATGATTTAAATTGTGTTGCAGCATAAACACATATATTAATTTATCAGTACCTAATTAACCTTGAAAAAAATGTCATTTTGGACATGCTTGGCTTGCAGAAGCTGCCTACTTACTAATCAAATGCCCAACAGGGAATACACCGACATAACAATGACATTCATTTAAAAACCATCACCCACTTCCAGCCCCAGGTTTCATCTTCATCTACCTTTAAAAACAAAAAATTGCACGAGATTTACACAACTTTGACTGAGGATTAACAACATTTGAAATTCATTAGACTTGGGTGAAAGCTATTTGAATCTTGTGTGAAAACATTTATAAATAAATTCCTAAGAGTAGTTATTCATGTCTTTTTTTGCTATCAAGTAAACATGATTGTGTATTCAATTTAGGTTTAAATAAGATAATGAAACATTTTGGAAAAAATATACAGCTTAGAAGTCCAGCACTTGAAACCAATATCGCAAATATCTCCACAGCCACCATGTATTTCCCTTTAGTGCTCAGATAGGCCGGGATCATGGCAATCCAGACACTGCAGAAAACCAGCATGCTGAAGGTGATGTATTTGGCCTCATTAAAACTGTCCGGTAATGTCCTCACCATGAAAGCCAGAACAAAACTCACAGCTGCCAGAAACCCCATATAACCCAACACAGAGTAGAACCCGATCACGGACCCTTCATTACACTGAATAATGATCTTGTCCTGAAAAGAGTGAGAGTCCATTTCCTTAAAAGGGTGAGAAGAGGACAACCAAATAATACATATTATTACTTGAATGGATGAACACACTGGTACTATATAATTGGGCAGTTTGCTTCCAAGCCATTTCCTCCAGTAGCTGCCAGGTTTGGTGGCTTTGAAAGCGATATAAACCATGATTGTTTTAGCAAGAAGAGAAGAGACAGCTATGGAGAAGATGACTCCAAATGTCATGACACGCAATATACAGGTTATATCCAGTGGCTGACCAAGGAACAAGAACACACAGAGGAAGCTCAACAAAATGGAGACAAGAAGAACAAAACTCAGATTTCTGTTATTAGCTTTGACGATCGGGGTGTTCAGATAGGTAATAAAAATCCCCTTTATTAAAACAGTCACAATGCAGAGCACAGCAGAAACTGTTAGGAATACTTCAGAAATGCCATCAGTGTAGGAAAGGAATTCAAATTGTTTTGGAATACACCGATCTTTCTTCTCATCGGGCCATTCTTCCTCTGGACAATTCATACAGTTCTTACTGTCTGCCAAGAGTAATAGATATAACACAGATTAATTTTTATTCTAATTAATTAAACAGTCATTTTTGTAGGAGCAGTGGGAATGTAATTTGTACATAAGCAAGACAATCCTGAAGGAGCTACTGAGTGAATAACCCCCCTGAGACTAATCTGGTGTATGGACTATTCATATTATCAATTTAACCACTCTGCCACACTCCTGACAATGAGCTAAGTTGAATATGTAGTTATATTACCACCAACCACTCAGATCAGCTTAACCGCTTACTGACCGCCTCATATAGGAGTATGGCGGCACAGTGGCTCTCCTGCACTGGATCACGTTATTAGATACGGAATCCAGCACTTCCGGGTAGGGGCCGTGTGAGCGCATGACAGCCGCGCCGGCTATTCTGTCATTAGAAACAGCACAAGCCGATCAGTGTGTCCCGGACAGCCAATGGATGACTGTTGGCACCTGATGTTCGGCGAAGAAGATGACAGGAGAGAGCTATCTGACTGTAAGCAACACAGAGCTCTGTCCTGTCAACTGGGATGTGCCAGCTTTTGTCTCTCTGCAAACAGGGAATAAAAACCGGCACATCCTTTAGTAAAAGCATCTCACAGTGAATGTACCAAGCTCTGTTAGGCACACATTTAATCCTATGATCGCCCTATATGTTAATCCCTTCCCAGCCAGTGTCATTAGTACAGTGTCGGTGTATATTTTTAGCGCTGATCACTGTATTAGTGTTACTAGTTCCCACAAAGTGTCAGTTAGTGTCTGACCATCTGCCATATTATCACAGTCCTGCTATAAGTTCCTGATTACCACCATTACTAGTATTACAAGTTTAAAAAAAAAAAAATCAGTATACATACTATTGTTTTAGATGCTATAATGTACGCACAAACTAATCAATATATACTTATTGGGATGTTTTATCAAAAATACGTAGCAGAATATATATCGGTATAAATTTAAGAAGAATTGTTTTTCTTTTCTTTTTATTAAATTTGTTTTATATCAGAAAGTTAAAAATTATATATATATATATATATATATATATATATATATATAATATTTGTAGCACTAAGCCCCGAAGGAGCTGCTGGTTCGATTGGGCTTACTGTTACCTTATTCACCTCGAGTTGCGTCTTGGGGTGTCCTGTGGTAGATGGCCCAGAAACTTTAGAGACTGACGACAGATCCGCTTAAAAGGATTTTTATTTGCAAAAACGTAATTAACAAACAGTCTCTTAGTATAGGATTAGAGCGTTAGGAGGAAAGTTCCGATTTTTACTGATGGATTTTGTCTGAAACTGGTGTTGCATAAACACGATAGGACAAAGTTGTCGGAAAATCTGATCGTTCAGAACATGATGACGTTTGTTAGTTGCGAAGGGACTATGTTGCGGCTAGTAGCCAATAGCTTTGGTCTCGTAATTTGATCTGAGCATGCGTGGCACTTTGTCTGATCGTAATTCTCTTCAAAGGATCGGACAAAGTCCGATCAGACCAAGTTGTCGGAAAATTTTATATCCAGCTCTCAAACTTTGTTGGTCGGACATTCCGACAGAAAAAGTCCGATGGAGCCCACACGCGGTCGGATTATCCAACAACATGGTCCGATCGGACATCTTCCGTTGGAATTTCCTAACGTGTGTACAAGGCCTTAGTGTCAAAGGCAATAATAAAGGACTTGCTTACTTCGACTAAATTCAGAGAATAGCCATTCACAGCTGGATGTTCACTCTAGTTCGATAGTCCCTCTCTCACAAGGCCTAGCAGCCAACAAGGTGCTTAAATCAGGAACAAGTCTCTTCACAGACATGGTTGTAGAACATGTAGGAAACTAGAACTTGTAGAACACTCGTGTGATACATGGATCTTTTAGCCGGTTTGCAGATACTCAAGAGATTGGATTCACTTAGGTACTTCAGCCCTACCAGGCTCTTGCTAAGAAGCCAACCCATGCGTGGCCTTCTTCTGAAGAGTCCTCCCCTGGATAGCTAGGAAGTTGCTGGGCCTCTCAACGACCGGAGACGGCACTGGACCACCTCGGAATCCTTTCTTTAGTTTCCTTGCTTCAGCCTAGCCAGCCCCGAGACATAAAGTTGGGTGGATTCGCACCCTAGGCAATAACCTTGCTGGGGGCTGGTCAGGAGGACCAGGACCATGGAGTCAGAACATACTTCTGGACTGGAACCCTGAACCACGTGACATCCACATCTTAAGTACCCTCTCCCAGAAAGCACAGCCAGAGTGACACTCCCACTGGGCTGGCTCCGAGAGAAAGTAACTTTAAAGCACCCAACCAGACTGTATTTCCATGCCTGCCAGAATAGACAGTGCCCCCTATGGCCAGGAGGAACACCCTATAGTCCAGTCAGACTGATGCTGAGGTCCAAATTTGGAACAATTATACCCAAACCAAACTGCAGTTCAGGTGTAACGTTAAATTTCAAAAACATAGCGCGTGCTCTTCAGGAGCCGGCGCTACATATTTATAGTATCTCACAAAAGTGAGTACACCCCTCACATTTCTGTAAATATTTTATTATATCTTTTCATGTGACAACACTGAAGAAATTACACTTTGCTACAATGTAAAGTAGTGAGTGTACAGCTTGTATAACAGTGTACATTTGCTGTCCCCTCAAAATAACTCAACACACAGCAATTCATGTCTAAACCACTGGCAACGAAAGTGAGTACACCCTTAAGTGAAAATGTCAATTGGTCCCAATTAGCCATTTTCCCTCCCCAATACCATGTGAGTCATTAGTGTTACAAGGTCTCAGGTGTGAATGGGAAGCAGATGTGTTAAATTTGGTGTTATCACTCTCACTCTCTCATACTGGAAGTTCAACATGGCACCTCATGGCAAAGAACTGTCTGAGGATGTGAAAAAAAAATGGTTTCTCTACATAAAGATGGCCTAGGCTATAAGAAGATTGACAAGACCCTGAAACTGAGCTACAGCACGGTGGCCAAGACCATACAGCAGTTTAACAGGACAGGTTCCACTCAGAACAGGCCTTGCCATGGTTGACCAAAGAAGTTGAGTGCACATGCTCAGCGTCATATCCAGAGGTTGTCTTTGGGAAATAGAAGTATGAGTGCTGCCATCATTGCTGCAGAGATTTAAGGTGTGGGGCGGTCAGCCTGTCAGTGCTCAGACCATATGCCACACACTGCATCAAATTGGTCTACATGGCTGTCGTCCCAGAAGGAAGCTTCTTCTAAAGATGATGCACAAGAAAGTCCACAAACAGTTTGCTGAAGACAAGCAGACTAAGGACATGGATTACTGGAACCAAGTCCTGTTTTCTAACTAGACCTAGATAAACTTATCTGGTTCAGATGGTTTCAGGAATGTGTGGCGGCAACCAGGTGAGGAGTACAAAGACAAGTGTGTCTTGCTTACAGTCAAGCATGGTGGTGGAAATGTCATGGTCTGGGGCTGCATGAGTGCTGTCGGCACTAGAGAGCTAGAGTTCATTGAGGGAACCATGAATGCCAACATGTACTGAGACATACTAAAGTAGAGCATGATCCCCTTCTTCGGAGACTGGGCAGCAGGGCAGTATTCCAATATGATATGAACCCCAAACACACCTCCTAAAGAAGCGTAAAGGTGATGGACTTGCCAAGCATGTCTCCAGACCTAAACCCTATTGAGCATCTGTGCGCAAATGGAAGATGGACAAGTGCAAGGTCTCTAACATCCACCAGCTCTGTGATGTCATCATGGAGGAGTGGAAAAGGACTCCAGAGACAACCTGTGAAGCTCTGGTGAAAAGGCAGTGCTGGAAAATAATGGTGACCACACAAAATATTGACACTTTGGGCCCAATTTGGACATTTTCACCTAGGGGTGTATTCACTTTTATTACCAGCGGGAATCTGGGAGATATATATATATATATATATATATATATATATATATATATATATATATATATATATATATATATATATATATATATATACAGTATATATTATTTTATATTATTATTTTATGTTAATTAAGTTTATATTATCATATATATATAATGACATATACATATAATCATAGCCCCAATATATATATAAATACCCTTTATAACATAAAACATAGCTTTCTTTTAACAAATACATTTAGAACACTTTTTTTGTCCTCAGACACACTTGGTGGCTGAAGATATTACCTATTTTTACCCAGTAAATCATTAGAATTCCCCAATCAATGGAGAGTGAGCCAAACCTTCTGGACTGAGCTTATGATAATTTTATGAGCTTATTGTCCCAAAATGGTATAAAGGTTGTGAGTTCCCTAAGGAAGGGATCACAGACTCATACACCAGATGCACCCCTGATCAAGAAGTCTGCTGATATTTGATCACTCCCCTTCTTGCTGGACCTTGTGACTGGAACCACTTGATGTGCTTATATACTGGCGGACATCTTCCCCTTTAAAGCTGATTGGTAAGATACAGATCACATAGATTCCATTTCATATTCTCTCTCAAAATTGTAGGGATTATATTTTATAGTTTATGTATTGACATTTAGGCCATATGTCATTGTAGCTGTGTTTAAGGGAATTCAGACAAACTTATGTATTGACATTTAGGCCATGCATCATTGTATTTGTGTTTAAGGGAATTCAGACAAACGTATTTATATCAATTTATATTCTGTGTTACCAGGGAGAGTTCTATTGCTCCATTTAATTTTAGCATCTCTGTTGGTTTAATATTTATTTCAAATTGGCAATATTGTTCTGTTGACTTTGTGAGACATACTTTGGATTCCTTCCGGCCGGAGAAATTCAGAAGACTGTTTCCCTGAGCGGCAAGGGTTATTGCGTTCTTGAATATAAAGTGTAGATTACCGCACATATTTTCCCAACAGATCAATTTGGGCTCCCCTGAGTAAATTGAAATATTTAGCTATATCGTTTCATTGCTGTGTTAATGTTTTGATAATGTATTTGTGAAATATCAATCACCAGAAAATCTTAGTTCTGTATAAAATTGTATTAATATACTCGTTAATTAATAAAAAAGTCAAATTATTTACTTAATAATTTTGTTGGGAGATATTTATATCTTGGTAAGAAAACCCCATAAATTAAAAAACTCAGGAAAGGATTGTGGTATGTACTAATTTGGTTTAAATAATCTTTATTTATTTTCTTCATTAATACATCTTTTATATAAAACTACTACAAGTATACAACCTATATATCAAATTTCATCAAAAAAAACTTAGATGCTGAAAAACAAGACTGGAGCCCAGGATATGACAATAGTGAGCATTTATCCACTCTCATATTTAACAGTAATCCTACTTCGATTCTTTACCTTCTCTCCTATCCCCCTCCTCCCCTTTCTCCCACTTTCAAAAAAAATAATAATAATACATTTTTTATTAATACCCTAGGCCATTTTCCCTCCCCTTTCTCCCCCTCCCTCCCCTCTTTCCTCCCACGTACACATCCTACAATCCTATATTGGGTATCCCATCCTGTCCAACCATGGTTTCCACATTTTTACAAATTCTTTCAGATTTCCTCTCCTTGTATATACTACCTTTTCCTTCCATACTGTTTCTGTAATTAGGTTCGCCCAATTCCCTACCGAAGGGGGTTTCTCTGCCTGCCACCTCTGTGCTATAAGCTTTCTTGCCTGAAACATACACCTTGCTTTAATTATATATAGTGAGCATCCTATTCCTTCCGGCAGACCCAGCACACATAATCTGCCCCCCCCCCCCCCAATTCCCACTCTATAAGTTTCTTTCAGAATATCAATGATCTCTGACCAATAGCGGAACAGTTTGGGACACCTCCAGAACATATGGACCAGGTCCCCGGTATCCTGACATCTTGGGCACCTATCATCCGCTCTCCACCCAAAACCAAACAGTCGCTTTGGGGTATAGTATGATCTATGCAACAACATCAAATGTGAAACCTTCTGAGCGGGCGAGATTGAGATATAATGTCCTCCCTCCAATATCCTCATCCATTGCTCATCCGAGAATATCCCAAATTCCTCCTCCCATTTCCCTCTACATTTAAGTTTTTCCGGGCTTTCTATATTCCCTTCACATATATATGGGTAAATTTCTGCTATAAGTCCTCCTCCTGCCTTTTCTTGGGAATTTAATCTATCATAAAAAGGGGAATTATTCCAAACTGGTCCTTGTTTATCAAATTTTTTATCTAAAGCATGTCGAATTTGCAAATATTTATAAAATGAGTGTTTTGGTATACCAAACTCTACTCTCAATGCGTTAAATGTTTTTAATATGTTTCCTTCATATAACCGGGCCAGTTTATCAATCCCCTTTATCTCCCAAACTCTATATCTTCCAATCAGTTCCAATTCTGACAAATTTCCATTGTTCCATAAGGGGATATATTTGGTCAGACCTCCTAACCCTTTTACCGCATTTACTGCCTTCCAGACTTTAAGGGCCAGTTTTATCGTGGGTATTCTGTGAGTAAATGAATTTGCCTCCAATACCTCTACTATTGTCTTATGGGGTGTCCCTGCTGTCATTAATATCTCATTTATTCCTCCCTCCCCATCCTTGCTTATCCCCAGGTGTTGCAATTGAGCTGCTAAAAAATAACTCCTTGGATGTGGCACTGCCATCCCTCCTTTCCTAGTTGGTAGCTGTAAGGTCTGTAAACTAATCCTTGGCACCCTCCCTCTCCATATAAGTTCTCTAAATAATTCTTCAATTTTCTTAAACCATTTTTTATCTACCCATATCGGGGAATTATGCAGCAAATACAGCAACTGAGGCATGCATAACATTTTGATCAAGTTACATCTCCCTGCAACTGATAATGGAAGCTTCTTCCATATTTCAATTTTACTTTGAATTTGGCTACCAGTGGAACTATATTATCACTGATATACTTGTTAGGATCTTTTTTAATAATTATCCCTAAATATTTTATTTGTTCAACCACCTCCATCTGCGGGACCACCAACAAACTTCGGTTCCCTTGTGAATCCACCGGCATCAGGGCTGATTTTTTCCAATTTATGACCAATCCCGTAAAACTACCAAAATCGGCCAGGATATTCATCCCCTGTCTGAGGGACTGCTCTGTGTCCCCCAGAAACAGGAGAACATCATCTGCATACAATGCAATTTCCCCCCCCCCCATCCTTTTCTGGAAGCCTTCCATATTAATGTTTGACCTAATTGCGATGGCTAATGGTTCCATTGCTAGAGCAAAGATCAGGGGTGACAATGGGCACCCCTGCCTTGTTCCCCTCTCTAATAGAATCTTATCTGAATACTCATTATTGACCCTGACTCGGGCGCTGGGACCATTGTATAGGGTTTTTACCCAGGCAATAAACATAGGACCAAAACCAAATGCACCCAGTGTTTGCCATATGTATCCCCATTCTAAACTATCGAAGGCTTTACCCTCATCTAGAGCCATAACTGCTCTTTTCCCTGCATTTTCTGTTGGCAGCTGTAAGTTAAGGTATAGCCTCCTGACATTCATGCTAGTGGATCTACCGTTTGATCGGGATGTAAAAGTCTTGTGATAATTTTGTTCAATCTGGCTGCTAACACTTTTTAGCTAATATTTTGGCGTCAGAGCAGAGAAGAGAGATAGGTCGATAGGATTTTGTATCCAATGGGTCCTTCCCCTCCTTATACAAGACAATTATAGTTGTTTCAGTCATTGATTTGGGTAACTTCCCTTCCTCCCTTGCCCAGTTTAATACTTTGAGGAGCTCTGGGAGCAATAGTTTTCCATAATATTTATAAGTTTCCACTGGCAGACCATCGGGTCCTGGGGATGTCTGATTAGCCATTTCTACCACCGCAGATTGAATTTCCTCTAATGTTAATGGAGCCTCCATTATTCCTTTCTCCTCTTCAGTGAGGGACGGAATTTTGATATTTTTAAAAAACATCTCCATTTCCTCGTCCTTTGCCGCCCCCTGCGATCTATACAGCTTCTCATAATATACTCTAAAAGTGTCTATTATCACTGAACCCTGTGTTGTAATTTCTTTCTCCATTCTCCATCCTGACTGCGGGGACGGCGGACGGCGAGGAATTGATCCTCACCAAATGTGCCAGCATCCTCCCAACTCTTTCCCCCTCCCCATAAGCAATTTGTTTCTGAAACAATCTTTTATTCTCTGTTTTCCTAAAAATCACCGCTTTATATTCCTGTTGTTTTACTAACCATGTATTTTGTTTCTCTGTGGTGGGGTTTTCCACATATAGTCTTTCAGCTTCCATTACTTTGCTTTTAACACTATTCTCCCATTCCTTTGATATTTTCTTAATTTTCGCTACCTGTTGGATGAGAATTCCCCTAAGCCCCTGTACACACGGTCGGAGATTTCCACAACCAAATCCGTCGGATTTTGCCTGTCGGATTTTGTCCGTCAGATCTTGTCCGAAACTGTTGCATACACACGGTCGGACAAAGTTGGCAAAAAATCAGATCTTTCAGAACGAGATGACGTAATAGAACTAGTAGCCAATAGCTTTGATGTAGGAATTTGATCTGAGCATGCGTGGCACTTGGTCCGATCAAAATTCTCTACACATGATTGGAGTATGTCCGATCGGCCCAGTTGGTCGGGAAATATTTCCAACATGTTGGAAAATTGGGTCCGACGGAGATTTGGACGGAATCAGTCCGATGCATACCACACACAGTCGGATTATCCGACGACACGGTTCAATAGGACACATTCCGACGGATTCTCCAACCGTGTGTACAAGGCTTAAGATAGGCTTTTAAGGCATCCCATATCACTCCTCTTACTGCAGTGACTTTATTAAATTCTACAAACTCTTCTAACTTAAGTAGTACCTCATCCGGTTCACCAATTACCTCAAACCATACTGAGTTCATCTTCCATATTCTGGGGGTTCTTTTTCCCTCTAAGTTTACTGATACTATCAATAGAGAGTGGTCAGACACCCCCCTGGCTTGATATACTATATCCCTCACTACTCGATTTGCTTCCTCATTGCCTAAAGCCAGATCTATCCTTGAGAGTGAGGAATAGGAGCTTGAAAAACATGAGTATTGCAGTGCACTTGGGTTTCCGCACCCTCCACATGTCAAACAGCCCCCCTTCCTGCAAGAACCGAGACAGTCGGCTCTCGTCTCCCAACTGCGTATGGCTTCCTGATGGAAACCTGTCCTGATTTTTATTGATAACCTCATTAAAGTCCCCCACTACTATAACTGGAATCCCAGATTTACCCACTATAAATTCCAATAAGCAGTAAAGAACATCTAACTTAAAAGGAGGAGGAATATATACATTTGCTAATATATAATCCCGGTTCTCTATTACACACTGCAAAAAAATATATCGCCCCTCTTTATCTATGCTGATCTGCCGACACGTAAACGCTACTTCTTTCCTTACCAACACAGCCACACCCCTTGAATAGGAGGTGTGGACTGAGTGGAATTGATATTGATATTTCTTACTTCGATTTTGTAACTTGGTTTCTTCAGTTAAATGCGTCTCCTGTAGGCAGATCAGCTGTACATCACATTCTCTGAGGGCATCAAATACTGCTGCTCGTTTAACAGGTGAACCCATCCCTCGAACATTCCTTGACCCAATATTCAAAACTCTAGTCTGCATACCTTAAACAGTCAATACCAGGAAAACAGATAACAAAAATACCCTTACAAACAAAGTAGTAGTATCCCTGAGAGGCACAGAGGGACTGAGGAGGGGAGGCGAGAGAAAGGGAAAAAGGAAAAAAAAAAACAATTTCTCTTTCCCTGGTGGGGGGAGGGGGGGAGAGGAACCCCTTTAAACAAAAAAATCACTGTATGCCTGTGTAACACTTTGTATATCACTGTAACATCCTGTGTTAATCTCCCCATCAGAGTAAAAGCTATAGGTTTTCCCTCTACTCGTGTTTTCATCATGTGTTTTATTTTTAAATCTATTTTATCAGCTGCTTTTGTGCAAACTACCCCATTACCCTGCATCTTATATCCTTTTTTACTACTTAAACCCTCCCCCCTTATACCATTCTAGGTTACCCCAAGGGGCTTTTCCCGTGACCAATACATACCAACCTGTGCAATCATACCCCGCCCCCTCCCCACTTTCTTTCCCTAAACAAACCCTACCCCCCTCCCTTCCCTCCTATCCCTCTCCCCTATTCTCCATTTATACACCAACCATTTCTTATTTCTATCCCTCTTTCTCTCATTCATTAATTCCCTATTATGCTTATTATTGCCCGCCAAACAAACATTTTGTACTTAGTACTTTAATCGCATCATATCCCCGAATATCCCCACATTCCCCTGTATACTTACATATTTATATACCCCCCCCCCCCAAAAAAAAAGAAAAAAGAAAAAAAAGGGGGGGGGGGAAGGGGTGGGAGAGGAATTTCACTTCCTCCCTAACTGACCCCCCTTTTCCTCCACCCAAGTTGTTGCGCTTGTCGGGGAATCAAAAAATAAAGTCTCTTCCAGTGCTACTACACGGAGTCGTGCTGGATACAGCAAAGCATATGTGACCTCCAGTCTCTGAAGTTTACGCTTAACTTCTATAAATTCCGCTCTGCACTTCTGCAAATCAGGCGAAAAGTCAGAATAAAACGATATTTTGGCTCCCTTATAAGTAATACTTCCCATCTCTCTGGCTTTACGAAGTAGGACTGCTTTATCTTTATAATTCAAAAATTTTAATAACATAGACCTAGGATGTCCTCCCCATAATGGTATTCTAAACGGGACTCTGTGTGCTCTCTCTATTGCAAATTGTTGGGAAAAAGTTTCTCTTCCAAACACTTCAATAAACCATTTCTCCAGAAATATGATTGGATCCGAGCCGTCACATTTTTCCGTGATACCTACCACCCTCACATTATCCCTACGGAGTCTATTTTCCATTTCATCCAGTTTTCCTTCAAATTTCCCCATTTGCGCTTTTAACTCTTTAACCTCATGACTTAATGGGTACATCTCATCTTCAATCTGACTGATTCTCCCTTCGGCTGCGGTTATTCTATCAGCCGTTTACTGAAGTTCCTGCCGCATCATAACTATTTCCTCTTTAATACCTTTTGTTTGGTCACATAGTTCAGTCAGCGATTGTTTACAAATATTAACTGCCCTCAACACCTCTTTTAACGTCGGTTCACCTTCTCCTTCTACCGAGGGGGCCAGCGGGGATGGTTGTTTCAGAACTTCCAACTGCCCAAGCATTCTTATTAGTTACGCTCTTTGTCCCCGTCGTAGTTACCTGCCCTTGACTCTTTCTGTCCGTTAGTATTTTTGTTTGGGCCCCCTTAGTTGGTGTATGATCTCGAGTATGATCATATTTTTCCAGCTTTGCCGCCACTGCTGCCGCCCCGGATACTGCAATGGGTTGGGACCCCTTCTCCTTGTCTTTATCTTTAGCTGATCTCAGTGATTGAGTTCCAACATTCTCCTGGCTGACGTGTTCCCCCCCACCCACTCCTCCATGCCGCCATTTCTCTGTCCCGCTAGTATCCCCTCCTTGGGGGGGGGGAGAAGAACAAAAAAAAACAGGGGGGGGGGGGGGGGGTGGGGGGTCGATATTTCCTTCAAAAAAATAAATAAATAAATTGGTCAGAAAAAAAAGGGGGGGGAGCCAAAAAAAACCTCTCTCCCTCCCTTTTCTCCCTTCCTCCCCTATATCAAAAATTATTAGCGGACTTATAGGAGGCTATTTATTTGCTTTAACCAATCAGCAGCAGCCTTGCCCATTGAAAAATGACAATGTGTCCATATACCATGAAAGTCAATGATTATTTTCAGACTTTTAGCAGGCTATTTATTTGTTTTAACCTAGCAGCAGCAACAGCAGCAGCATTGCTCATTGAAAAAAATAGCAATGTGTCCATAACAATGTGTCCATATACCATGAAAGTCAAAGATTATAAGCAGACATTTAGCAGGCTATTTATTTGCAGAAGCCTTGCCCATTGAGAAGTAGCAATGTGTCCATACACCTTGAAGTCACCCACTTCACTTTCCTGCGCTCCTTAACTCCTCTCACTTTTATCACCTTATCCATGGACGTTTACAGCGAGGAGTATTGGATGCCTGTAAGTACCAGCTGACATTATTAATGCCCCGGTAATCTCCCTGCGGCTGTCTCTCTGATTCCCCTGTATTCAGTACCTGAGCTTCGGCATTCCGCTCTGTTCTCATCCCCGGACACAAACACTACGCCAGCATGTCTCCTCTCTCCGTCCTCCCAGCTCACCTCCACTCGAGATCTCGCGGGATTTGCGGAGGGTCGAGATCTCTCCGTCACTCAGCCCCGCCGACAAGTGCACAGCAAGCCGCTGCAGCCTCCGCAAACCATCCAAGCGTCTCTCCAGGAACAACGGTGGGCAATTCAGATACTCTGTGTAAAGGACTTGTGAAAAGGCTTACAAGTATGCACAGGTCCTCCAGGTCCTCCAGGGGCACTCAGGACATTCAGAGGCTACATCGCCATTGCCATGCCTAGCTAAACGGCCATCAATTTGCATACGGCGGGATGAGAGCACACACCTCTCTCACACCTCACTCCTCACACACTGCCGCCATCACCATCCGGCCACGCCCCTTCTCCTGCTCTAATTTACCGTAACATTGGAGGCACTGAAAAATAAAACACTGAGGCCGCGTACACACGGGCGGACTGTTCGCCCAACCTTGTCCGCTGAACAGTGTTTGGGCGGACAGTCCGCTCGTGTGTGGGCTTTCAGCGGACAGTTTCAGCGGACAGTTGGACGGACAAAGTCTTTCGGAAATTCCGAAAAACTGTCCGCTGAAACTGTGTTTGAGCGAACAGTCCGCCCGTGTGTGGGCCTGTCCGCTGTACTTTCGAAATGAGCGGACTGTTCCCGCTCGGAAAGTCCGCCCATTTCGAGCGCGTGTACAGGTAGGCGGGGCCCGCGAAGGAGACGTCGCGGGCTCCGCCGCCTGGAATGGGCTTAAAGGGGAACCCCAACGCCGAAAAAAATCGGCGTGGGGGTTCCCCCAAAGTCCACACCAGACCCTTGTCCGAGCACGCTACCCGGCCGGCCAGGAAAGGGGGGCGAGCGAGCGCGCCCCCCCTCCTGAGCCGTACCAGGCCGCGTGCCCTCAACATGGGGGGGTGCCTTGGGGAAGGGGGGGCCGCGCGCCCCCCCCACCCCAAAGCACCTTGTCCCCATGTTGATGAGGACAAGGGCCTCTTCCCGACAACCCTGGCCGTTGGTTGTCGGGGTCTGCGGGCGGGGGGCTTATCGGAATCCGGGAGCCCCCTTTAAGAAGGGGGCCCCCGGATACCGGCCCCCCACCCTATGTGAATGAGTATGGGGTACAATGTACCCCTACCCATTCACCTGTGAAATAAAGTACAAAAAAAAACACAACACAGGGAAAAAATATTTTATTGCACAGCTCCGGGGGTCTTCCGTCTTCGGGGGTCTTCTCGCCGGACTCCTCCGCTATCTGTGTGTAGCTCTTTTACTAGCGGAGGAGTCCGGCTTTCTTCCTCCCCGCCGCCGGCCTCTTCTCCCGACTTCGGGGGTCTTGTCCCCCTCTTCGGTTCTTCTGCCGGGCCACCGCGCCTTCTTGTAGCTCTTTTGCAGGCGGTGGCCCGGTCTTCTGTCGCCGCTGCCTTCCGTTCTTCTGTCGCCGCCTTCGGTTCTTCTGCCGGGCCACCGCGCCTTCTTGTAGCTCTTTTACAGGCGGTGGCCCGGTCTTCTGTCGCCGCTGTCGTCGCCGCCGCCTTCCGTTCTTGTTCTTCTTCTTGTTCTTCTTCTTCTTCTTCTCCTGGAGATGTTGACTCGACGAGCTCTCCGGCCGGAATGCCAGAGCCGCGCTGTGCGGTCACTTATATAGTGACAATGGGGCGGTGTCACATGGTATATGTCACATGGGTCGGTCACATGGGTTGATGTCACATGGGGACTATGACATCGTAAGGGGGCGGGGTCACCATGTGACCAACCCATGTGACATATACCATGTGACACCGCCCCATTGTCACTATATAAGTGGCAGCGGAGCGTGTCCCTGGCATTCCGGCCGGAGAGCTCGTCGAGTCAACATCTCCAGGAGAAGAAGAAGAAGAAGAACAAGAAGAAGAACAAGAACGGAAGGCGGCGGCGACGACAGCGGCGACAGAAGACCGGGCCACCGCCTGTAAAAGAGCTACAAGAAGGCGCGGTGGCCCGGCAGAAGAACCGAAGGCGGCGACAGAAGAACGGAAGGCAGCGGCGACAGAAGACCGGGCCACCGCCTGCAAAAGAGCTACAAGAAGGCGCGGTGGCCCGGCAGAAGAACCGAAGAGGGGGACAAGACCCCCGAAGTCGGGAGAAGAGGCCGGCGGCGGGGAGGAAGAAAGCCGGACTCCTCCGCTAGTAAAAGAGCTACACACAGATAGCGGAGGAGTCCGGCGAGAAGACCCCCGAAGACGGAAGACCCCCGGAGCTGTGCAATAAAATATTTTTTCCCTGTGTTGTGTTTTTTTTTGTACTTTATTTCACAGGTGAATGGGTAGGGGTACATTGTACCCCATACTCATTCACATAGGGTGGGGGGCCGGTATCCGGGGGCCCCCTTCTTAAAGGGGGCTCCCGGATTCCGATAAGCCCCCCGCCCGCAGACCCCGACAACCAACGGCCAGGGTTGTCGGGAAGAGGCCCTTGTCCTCATCAACATGGGGACAAGGTGCTTTGGGGTGGGGGGGCCGCGTGGCCCCCCCTTCCCCAAGGCACCCCCCCATGTTGAGGGCACGCGGCCTGGTACGGCTCAGGAGGGGGGGCGCGCTCGCTCGCCCCCCTTTCCTGGCCGGCCGGGTAGCGTGCTCGGACAAGGGTCTGGTGTGGACTTTGGGGGAACCCCCACGCCGATTTTTTTCGGCGTTGGGGTTCCCCTTTAAGCCCATTCCAGGCGGCGGAGCCCGCGACGTCTCCTTCGCGGGCCCCGCCTACCTGTACACGCGCTCGAAATGGGCGGATTTGCCTCCTCCTTACGTGGGCGAGTCCGTTCATTTCAAAAGTTGAGCGAACTGTTTGGCAAACAGTTTGCTGAAACAGTCCGCTCGTGTGTGGGCAAGTCCGCTCATGCAAATTTTGAGCGGACTGTTTGCCGAAACTGTTTGACGAACAAGGTTGGGCAAACAGTCCGCGCGTGTGTACGCGGCCTGAGATCTTAATTAAGATTCCATACCACACTCAGAACAGTATGAAGTCAGCAGTTTGGCCACATCCTCTAAAACATTCTGCAGAGGGGAAACCCTCATTTTATACAACTTGGTAGGAGTAAGGTAAGAATGATGAAAAATTTGAAGCTGAATAATACGGTCTTTATAGGATATATTGTAACTGAGGATTTACCCCTTTCTTTAATTTAGATAGATATCTTTGGGAAGTTCACTATAACTTTAAGCTAGTCGATTATCTTGTAATTAACAGATTCAATTTATCATTATTATAATACCCACAGATTTAATGTGGATTGGAGTGGACTGCCTCATCTATCTCCCATAGCCCCCATCCAGACAGTTGAGTGGTGTTAATGATTTTATTATATTTGCTGTGGCTTATTACAAGGTTATTCATGTAAACTTTTCCATCATATTAAATTAATGGTTTTCATCTTCGTGTTTTTTTCTATTAATGTATTGTATGATTGTACAAATAACTGCTCTCACGAAGAAGTAGATTCTTTGTTCATAAAACATGTTGGGAATGTATTGTATTCCTTTCATTGATCCATCCAATGATATTATACTTTGATGTAAAAAAATATTGTACAGATTATAGCAATGGTCATTGCTTTTGAATAATAGGGTATACATGGAGGTATCATAGAGTAGAACGTTAACATACATCAGTCTTTTTACAGGGTTTTATTATGATCTGATAATACAATGTTAGCCGTGACACTTGTTTTTACCTGTAAAGTCCCATATTTTTTTTTACTTTTTACACAATATACCAAGAATGTTGGTACACCCCATGAGGGAAAGTCGATGGAATTCATGCATCATGAATTTCTTTGTAATCTCAAAAAATACACTGGGGGGTATTTACTAAAACAGTATCAGTATCATAAGCTCTGCATAGAAATCAATTAGCTTCTAGGTTTTTTGTTTAACCACTTGCCGACCAGCTGCTGTCATTATATGGCGGAAGGTCGGCTGTCCTGCGGGCATCGCTATACCTGTATGACGGCTCGTGCAGACGCAGTTGCGGGCAGAGCTTTCTTGCTCCCACTGCATGCTGCAGGAGCGTGCCCGTGAGTCAGGCGGACTCAAAGTCAGCCGGCGACCCGCGATCGCCTAATACAGAAGCAGAATGGGGATCTGCTTTTGTAAACAAGGCGAATCCACATTCTGACAGGGGACATGCCAGAGATCTTTTGTTCCCAGTGATCGGGGAAAGTGATCTCTGTAATGTCCCAGTGAGCCCGCCCCCCCTGTAGTTAGAACACGCTGAGGGAAAACAGTTAAGCAGTTAAACCATTGATCACCCCCTAGTGTTAACCCCTTCCCTGCAACTGTCATTTATACATTGATCAGTGCACTGATCAATGTAATAATGTCACTGGTCCCCAAAAAGTGTCATTTTGGGTCAGATTAGTCTGTCGCAATGTTGCACTAAAAATCGCAGCTCACCGCCATTACTTGTAAAAACAATAAAATAAAAAAAGGTCTTTAAATCTAACCCATAGTTTGTAGATGCAGTAACTTTTGCACAAACCAATCAATATAAGCCTATTGCAATTTTTTTAACAAAAATATTTAGAAAAATATATATCATTCTAAGCTAATGATGTTTTTATATATATATATATTTTGGGGATATGTATTATAGCAAAAAAGGGGAAAAAAATGTTTTAAAAAAAAAAATTGTCGCTCTTTGTTTGTTTATAGGGCAAAAAATAAAAACCGCAGATGTGATCAAATACCACCAAAAGAAAGCTCTATTTGTGGGGAAAACAGAACATCAATTTTGCCTGGGTACAGCATCACATGACCACGCAAATGTCAGTTAAATCGATCTAGTGCCGTATTGCAAAAAAATGGCCTGGTCTTTAACCACGACCAGCGCACGCCGATGTACGTCCTATTTTTGAAGAGGGACATCTCCGTAACAGCAGCAGCTGCTGCCACAACCGAGATATCAATCTCTTCAGGCGCCGGTCGTCTGTACGATAACGGTGGTCTCCGCGGCAGATTCACTGCAAAATCACCGCTATCGGTGGCGGGAGAGGTGCCACCCCCTCCCGCCACCCTCCCGAACCTTCCGCCGCTTACCGGAGCCATCGGTAGCGGCGGAGGCGATCGGGTCCTTTTGCTAGCTGGGTATGGAGACGAGTGAGGCTAAGATGGCCCCCACTCGTCTCTATACCATAGGAGGGCGGAAGCGACGTCAAAACGTCACTTCCGCCCACACCTCTTAAAGGTATATTTTTTTTAAATGTCATTTTTTTTGTTGCATTTTAGTCCAAATATGAGATCTGAGGACTTTTTGACCCCAGATCTCATATTTAAGAGGACCTGTCATGCTTTTTTATATTACAAGGGATGTTTACATTCATTGTAATAGGAATAAAAGTGATCTATTTTATTTTTTTTTTTTAAAACAGTGTAAAAATAAATAAAATCAATTAAAATAAATAAGAAAAAAATAAAAAGGTTTTTAAAAACACCCCGTCATGACGAGCTTGCGCACAGAAGTGAGCGCATACACATGTGAGGTATCGCCGCGATCGGTAGAGTGAGAGCAATAATCCTAGCCCTAGACTTCCTCTGTAACGCAAAAAATGCAACCTGTCGAATTTTTTTAAATGTCGCTTATGGAGATTTTTGAGGCTAAAAGTTTGACGCCATTCCGCGAGCGGGCGCAATTTTGAAGCGTGACATGTTGGGTAACAATTTACTCAGCGTACCATTATCTTTCACAATATAAAAAAAATTGGGCTAATTTTACTGTTGTCTTATTTTTTTATTCAAAAAAGTGAATTTTTTCCAAAAAAAGTGCGCTTGTAAGACCGCTGCGCAAATACGGTGGGAAAAAAAGTATTTCAATGACCGCCATTTTATTCTCTAGGGTGTTAGAGAAAAAACAATATAAAATGTTTGGGGGTTCTAAGTAATTTTCTAGCAAAAAAAACTGTTTTAAACATGTAAACACCAAATCTGAAAAAGAGGCCTGGTCCTTAAGTGGTTAAGGGGGCAAATCCTTCCGGTCCTCAAGGGGTTAAGCTTAATTGTACAAGCTGAGGTTACAGGCTAATTTGTTTCTATGCCCAGCTGCACCAGATTATGTGTGCTGCTGTTTTAGTAAATAAAACCTGCTACATTATCTAGTTTAAAATACTACCTGCTTCACCTCTCCTACATTGCAGTCTTACCAAGATGCTTACATACTATCCAGTAGGGATGAGCTTTGAGTTTGAGTCGAACGTAAGTTCGATTCGAACATCGGCTGTTCGATTGTTCGTCGAAGATCGAGTGGCGCATCATGGCCCATAATGCGTCAGCGCAGTGGTTTGCTGGCTGATGATTGGCCAAGCATGCACTATGACCCACATGCTTTGGCCAATCACAGTGCCGTGAGCAAACAGAACCATAATTGGCCAAAGGCAGGGTGCTTTTGGCCAATTATGGCTCAGGGGGTTAAGTACACGCCCCACAATATATAAGGACACCTGCACATCAGCCCTGTGTAGTGTGTTGCTGGCATTATAGAGAGATAGATAGCGAGAGAGGGAGAGTGTGTCATTTAATTTACTTTGAGGAGGCAGTTTCTTCAGTTAGGTAGATCTCACTGCAGACTGTTCCTGCTGTACTATATCTAATCTACTTCAGGCAGGCATTTGATCCAGTTTAGCTAGATCTCACTGCAGACCATTCATGCTGTACTGTTTCTAATCTACTTTAGGCAGGCAGTTGATCCAGTTTAGCTAGATCTCACCACAGACCATTCCTGCTGTACTATTTGTAATCTACTTCAGCAAAGCATTTGATCCAGTTTAGCTAGATCTCACTGCAGACCGTTCATGCTGTTGTTCTGTTCCTAATATACTACAGGAAGGCAGTTCATTCAGTTAACTGCAGTATATTCAGTATGCTTATTCCAGTTTAGCTAGATTTCGCTGCAGACTGTTCCTGTTGTTCTGTTTCTAATATACTACAGGCAGGCAGTTCATGCAGTTAGCTGCAGTATATTCAGTATACCGTATCCAGTTTAGCTAGATCTCACTGCAGCTGTTCCTGTTGTTCTGTTCCTAATATACTAAAGGCAGGCAGTTTGTTCACTTAGCTGCAGTATATTCAGTATACTGTATCCTGTGTAGCTAGATCTCGCTGCAATCCGTTTTGTTGTTCTCTTCCTAATATACTACAGGCAGGCAGTTGATTCAGTTAGCTGCAGTATATTCAGTAGTCAATCCTGTGCAGCTAGATCTAGCTTCAGACCATTCCTGTTGTTCTGTTCCTAATATACTACAGGCAGGAAGTTCATTCAGTTAGCTGCAATATATATTGAGTACTGTATCCTGTGCAGCTAGATCTCACTGCAGACCATTCCTGTTGTTATCTTCCTAATATACTACAGGCAGGCAGTTGATTGAGTTAGTTGCAGCATATTCAGTACTGTATCCTGTGCAGCTAGATCTCGCTGAAGACCATTCCTGTTGTTCTGTTCCTAATATACTACAGGCAGGCAGTTCATTCAGTTAGCTGCAGTACATTCAGTATACTGTATCCAGTTTAGATAGATCTCACTGCAGACCGTTCCTGTTGTTCTGTTCCTACTATACTACAGGCAGGCAGTTGATTCAGTTAGCTCCAGTATATTCAGTACTGTATCCTGTGCAGCTAGATCTCACTGCAGACCATTCCCGTTGTTCTCTTCCTAATATACTACAGGCAGGCAGTGTATTCAGTTAACTACAATATATTCAGAATCAGTATATACATATACATATACATCCCAGCTTTGTGCAGCTACATCTTACTGCAGGCCATTCCTGGTGTACCTATTTAAATACATTACAAATAAATCAAATACAGTATGTCTGGAAGGCCAACAAGGAGAGGAAGACACTCACAGGCCACTAAAAGAGGGCAAGCAGGCTCTGTGTCTACAGCCAACATTTCTGGTCGAGGACAAGGTGCATCCTCAGAACGTGGCCTGGGGCACGCTTGTCCTTTTTTTTCAGCAGCTGGCCGTGTTGAGCCACAACACGCAGAAGAGTTGGTATAGTGCATGACCAAGCCATCCTCATCCTCTGTCACCCAGGCTGAGTAATTTGCATCGGCTCAATGTCATCAGTCACTCCTTCCCTAGTTCCAACAACATGCCCTGAGGAGTCCCCTGAACTGTTTTACCACAGTGTTGGGTACATGCTGCAGGAGGATGTGCAACGTTTTGAAGGCTCTGATGATGGTACCCAGATTGAGGAAGGCAGTAACTTGAGCCCAGAGAGGGGGTTCCCAAGAGGGACAACAAACTGGCTGTTGTGTTCCCCCAGCTGCAGCATACCGCCAGGTTTGCTCCAGTGACGTGGAGGGAGGGGATGATGAGGTCACTGACTCTACATGGGTGCCTGATAGGAGAGATGAGTAGGAGGAGGAGGATGAGGGGGAGGCATCTCCAATGAGGCAGGATGCCCTCCAGGGGCCAGATTAAGGGCAGCCATCCAACTGCCTCACACTGCAGAGCTCTTCATGTGCAGGGCACTGCTGACTCTGCGCGTTTTTCCAAAAGTTCTTTGATGTGGGCCTTTTTTGAGATGCATGCAGCAGATCGTACCATTGCTGTTTGCAACATATGTCTCAAGCATATCAAGCATGGCCAAAACTCTTGGGCACGACATGCTTCACCAGACATATGTCGAAATCCCATGCAGTCTGTTGGCAAGTGTACTTAAAAGACCCACACCAATGAACAAGGTGGACCTCTCCTTGCTTCAACCCCACTGAAGGTGTAGAGTTAGGTGTGCCAAGTACTTGTGGGCAATCTGCTATTGCTACACCTATTTCCGAATGTAGCAGACAAATTTCCCTACCCCAGTTTCTAAACTTGCGAAAGAAATTCAGTCCCAGCCATCCACATGCCCAGTGGCTGAATGCTAGCTTGGCTAAATTGCTAGCGCTCCAACTGCTGCTTTTTCAGCTAGTAGACTCTGCCCCCTTTTGTGAATTTGTGGAATGTGCGGTACCTCAGTGGCAGGTGCCCTAATGCCTTTTTTTTAAGGAAGGTGATTCCGGCTCTCTACCGTCGTGTGGAAGGCAATGTCTTGGCCTCGCTGACAGGGCTGTCAGCAGTAAGGTTCATATTACCGCCGACTCATGGTCCAGCAGGCATGGACAGGGACGTTACCTATCTTTCACTGTGCACCCTCTTGGCAGCTGGGAAGGATGCAGGACAGGGTGCAGTATTGTTGGAGCTTGTTCTGCCACCATGCCTCCAAAATGCTGCTAGTGGTGATTCTGACACACCTCTCCCCTCCACCCCCTCCTCTTCTTCTTCCTCCATGGCCTCTTCCTCTATAGATTTGTCCTCGGAACCAGAGGTGCTCCGTAGGCATGTAATCAGCTACACAAGCACTTAGGCATAAAGATGCCATGCGATGCTTGAGCTGGTGTGCTTAGGGGATAGGAGCCACACTGGGGCAGAAATCCTGTCAGCTATGAAGGGGCAGGCTCAGAGGTGGTCGTTGCCATGCCAGCTTCAGGCAGGAATGGTGGTTTGTGACAATAAGAACCAACCTCCTCTCCGTCCCCCGCCAGGGACACTTCACCCATGTTCCCTGTTTGGCTCACGTCCATAATTTGGTGGTTCAGCGGTTCTTGTGCAGGTAGTCTGGCTTACAGGATCTCCTGAGGCTGGGCAGGAAAGTCTGTGTGCATTTCCGCAGGTCATATAATACCAGTGCACAGCTGGCTGATCTCCAAAAGGAATAAAACCTGCCCAAGAACCGCCCAATCTGTGACATGCACATCAGATGGAGCTTAACGTTGGCCATGCTGCAGGGGCTGCACACACAGCAGAGGGCCATCAATGAGTACCTGTGCGACTATGGCACCAGGACAGGGTCAGGGGAGCTTGACTTTTTTTGCCATGCCAGTGGCTCATGATCAAGGATGCATGCACTGTCCTCTCACCACACGAGGATGGTGAGCAGTGACAGTGCATGCATCAGTGATACTGTCGCTCTTGTCTAGCTGTTGGAGCATGCGCGGTGTGGAATAATGGGCATGGCACTTGAGGCAGAACAGAAGGAGGAAGAGGATGATTCCTTATCTCTCAACATTTTTATCCAGACAGTGTTCCTGCAGGCCCGCCGATCACACAGGAAGAGGAGGAGGAGGATTGTGTCAGAATGGAGGCAAAGCCTAGCACTCAGCATCAGCAGCAGTCTTCAAGGGATCGTTTACAGTCCCCAGAAACCCATGGGCTTGTACGTGGATGGGAGGATGTGGCTGCGGATCAGGTCATCCTTAGTGACCCAGAGGACTCCAGACCGAAAGTCTCAGCAAACCTACACTGCATGGCCTCCCTGATCCTGCAAAGCCAGCAAAAGGACCCTCAGATTCGTAGTATCAAGGAGAGGAATCAGTACTGGCTGACAACCCTCCTTGCTCCACGTTACAAGGGTAAGGTTGCGGAAATTATCCAGCCATCGCAGAGGGAGCAGAAGATGAAATATCTTCAGAAGGCCTTGCAGAAAGGTTTGTGCAACGCGTTTCCAGAGCCTGGGAGTTTACAATTCCTGGTCCTGGACAACGTGTTGCTGAGGCTTCGGTCAGTCACAGAAGGAACGGTGGAGAAGGTGGCCATTTGACAGATGCGTTTAGACAATTCTTTAGTCCACAGCCCCAAAGTCTGATTGGTTCCAGCAACCATCGCCAGCGTCTGATTTACATGATGCAGGAATACCTAGGGGCAAGATCAGACATGGAGACCTTTCCTACCGAAAATCCTCTGGGTTACTGGGTCTTGAGGATGGATCACTGGTCAAAGTTTGCACAGTATGCAATTGAGCTACTGGCCTGTCCTGCACCCAGTGTTCTCTCGGAATGCACATTCAGCCCTGCTGGAGGCTTTGTAACCAATCACAGAGTGCGCCTGTCCACCAACTCGGTTGATCATCTCACCTTCATAAAAGTAATTAATTCTTGGATCACCAGCTACCAAGCACCTGATGCTGATGTAACCGAATATTTTTTTTATGAATATGAGATCCCTTCAAGACTGCCTATGCTGATGCTGAGTTACTATACTGTTATTCTGAGTGACTATCCTATTCCTCCTCAATGTTCATGTTGATAGCTTGTAAGAAAATTTTTGGTTCTGGGCACCACCATTGGCTAAGGCCCAATTTTTCTGTGCCTGTTTAACAGGGGCGTGTAATTACAATTTTTGCTGTAATGTTTTGCAGCAGGGCTTGTTCCTGCACTCTACTAGAGTATCTGTGAGGGGTTTCAGTGTTGTGGAACCAGCACCTGTCAGGAAAGGCTGGCTGGGGACAGTGGTCTGTCGCCTGTCTGTGCGTGCCTGCGGGTGTCTGGGTGTGTGCGCGCGGGAGCGCGCGCACGGGTGTGCACATTCGCGGGTGGGTGTGAGCGCGGGTGTGAGCGCACGGATACCAGCAACAGGGGGGCTATTTAAACCCAGTTCTTCCTTCAAATCTTGCTGCTTGATCTACAGTGTTCCTGAGTTTATTGCCTGAATCTGATCTGTTTGTGTATTGACCCAGCCTAACCTTCCCTGCCTTCTGTCTGCCTCTGACCTCCGGCTTGTCTACGGCTCTGCACCTGCCTTATCCTCTGGTTCATCCGTGCTTATCCGTTACCGACCCGGCCTGTTCCACATTCCTGCTTCTGCCTGCTGCATCTGTTCCTGTACTGACTGGTTTGATCTGGCTTGCCCAACTCTTCTGTGTGCCTGCTCCTGAGCGATCTACCTGTTCCTGTTGGTCTCCTGCTGTTTACTGGTTCCTGTCCGCTGCCACTAAGGCCTGCTTGTCTAGCTACAGTTCCTGAAGTCAGCCTGATCCATCCTCTGGCTGTTGATCCTGCCAGGCACTCGTGCTACCTTTGACTACCATGCCTCCTGTCACCACCATCAGGGGCCGTGAGTCGGGGATGCAAGAGAGGTCTCCTTCTGCATTCCGGGCTCACCACTAGGTACGTGACAGCACCAGTGCCACCACCAAAGGGCCAATTTTTCTGACCCTGTTCAACAGGAGCATGTAATTACAATTCTTGATATAATATTTCACAGCAAGGCCCGTTCCAGCGCCCACCAAGAATAACTGTGAGGACTTACAGTGTTCTGGTACCACCAACACCTAAGGCTCAAATTTCTGCAGAGTATATAGGGCAAGGCCCTACTTTCAAACATCTGACTTACAAACGATATCTACTTTCAAACGGAGAGAGACAGCAGGAAGTTACAGGGAATCTACCTCTAGGAAGGGAAATTCTCCCCTGTAAGAGTTAATAAGGTGTCCCCTCCACTAATGCTTTATCACCAATCCTTGTTTCCCTAAAAACCCCACATTTTCAAAATCCAATTGTCATTGGGACAGAAAGTGAGGTGAAATCTTCTGAATAGGGGCATAGAACGCAAAACAAATGTTACAGGGGTGATAACCCCACCCTATCTTATCCAAAAAGCTTAAAAATTGATTTTTTGGCTGGAGCTACACTTACAAAATGTACCTGTTCCAAAATACAAACAGATTAAACTTAAGAACAAACCTACAGTCCCTGTCTTTCTTGGGACCACCTGTATACTGCTGTTCAGCGTATATAGGGCCTGGGGGCCCCATGCCTTTTCTTTTTTAATTTGGGTGCAGGGTAATATCCATACAAGACCCAAAGGGCCTGGTAATGGGATGTGGGGTTACCCTTGCCTTTTTCTAAATAATTGTCTGTACCCGGCATTACATTACAGCCGCAAGCAGTTTTAAATTACTTTTATTCCTTTAAAAATGTAATTTTGTTCTTAACAGTCCCTGCACAAAATGCGCTGAACAGATAACAGACCTGAAGGGTATTGATTTTTGGGGGGAACCCCATATAATTTTTTTTTTTAATTGATGCAGGGTTCCCCTTAATATCCATACCAGACCTGAAGGGTCTGGTAATTGAATTTGGGGGACCCCCACGCATTTTTTTTATCAATGACTTTCAATGACTGTTCTCTGTATTACCGAGAGCCGACAATTCATTATAGCCGCGAGTGCTTTTAAATTACTTTTTTCCTTCAGAAATTACACTTTGTGCAGGGACAGTTCTAAGCATGAGAAACATGCGCTCATTTACAGGCATACTATACACACCCCGTAGGTATGAAATTTAAAGGAATATTTCACTTTTATTGTTTCACTTTAAGCATTATTAAAATCACTGCTCCCGAAAAAAACGCCCGTTTTTAAAACTTTTTTTTGCATTGATACATGTCCCCTAGGGCAGTACCCGGGTCCCCAAACACTTTTTATGACAATAACTTGCAATAACTTTTACAAAATTAGCACTTTAGATTTTTCATGTTCAAGTCCTATAGACTTTAACGGTGTTCGAATGTTCGAACAAATTTATCACCTGTTCGCATGTTCTGATGCGAACCGAACTGGGGGGGGGGGGGGGGGGTGTTCGGCTCATCCCTACTGATCAGCTACTGAACAATACATGTGGAAATTGTCTCTCAAATAATGCATTGTAATGTTTATTTCAAGATACAACTTGCCCCACCACTCTGTTTTAATTTGCTACTTTTCCATCTGCTAACATACTGTCCAGCCACTGAACAATATTTGTGGCTTTTACCTTTTAAATGTTGAACCCACATTTATTTTTCACGATAAACCTACTGAATCTCTTCCTCTTAAGTGTGAGCCTTTCCAAGTTGCTTACATAAATCCAAGGTAAGTATAGTAACAAGTCCTAGTTGCAATTTTGGAACACCCGATAAGAGGATAGTATGCGACTAGTCTAAACTACTTGGCATGTTCACCAATGCCAGGAGCTTGGCAGACAAGATTAGTGAACTAGAGATACTGTTGTACAAGGAGGATTTGGATTTTGTGGGAATTTCAGAGACCTGGTTCATCCAGCTCTCATGATTGGCTGACAACCATTCAAGGGTATACCCTTTATTGCAGGGATAGAGAGGGTAAAAAAGGGGAAGGGGTATGCTTCTATATCAAGAATAATGTACAAGTGAATGTGAGAGATGACATCACTAGGGAAGCTAGGGAGGAGGTGGAATCCTTATGGGTAGAGCTCCAAAAGGATGAAGCTAGGGGGAAAATATTACTGGGAGTATGGTATAGGCCCCCTAACCTGAGGGAGGAGGGGGAGATGGATCTCCTATCAAAAGTTGGATTAACAGCAAGGATGGGAAGTGTTATCATAATGGGGGGTTTTAATTATCCAGACTCGACAGAGTGAACCACACATTCATCTTAAGCCGCGTACACACGGGCGGACTGTCTGGCCAACTAAGTCCGTCAGACAATCTGACAGACAGTCCGTCCTACTTTCGAATGAACGGAAAGCTTGCGCGATGACGTGTACAGCACGTACGACGGGACTAGAAATAGGACGTCCAATACACAGCAATGCAACCTTCCGCCGTGTAAATCCTTTCTGAGCATGCGCCATACTTAGTCCGTCCAACTAGCCTACTCACGAGCGGACTGTCCGCTGAAACCAAAGTTGGACGGACAATATTACGGAAATTCCGAAATACTTAGTCCGCCAGACTGCCCGCTGAAAAAGTCCGCTGAAGCCCACACACGAGCGGACTGTCCGCTGAAATGTGTTTCGGCGGACTAAGTTGGACAGACAGTCCTCTCGTGTGTACGCGGCTTAAGGCTCGCCAATTCCTAAATGTCTTGCAGCACAATTTTATGGTTCAGATGGTAGATGCACCAACTAGAAATAAAGCATTACTGGATCTACTGATTACCAACAATACAGACCTGATCATGGATGTGGAAATACGGGGAAATTTAGGAAACAGCGATCACAGGTCAATTGGCTGCAGTATAAATCACACAAATAGGAAACATGAGGGGAATTCAAAGACACTGAATTTCAAAAGAGCATACTTCCCTAAACTACAAAACTTGTTAGAAGGCATGAATTGGGATAAAATCTTAGGAACAAAGAACATGGAGGAGAGATGGGTGTGCTTTAAGAGCATATTAAATATGGGCATTAGCCAATGAATCCCATTGGCCAATAAATTTAAAAGAGCGAACAAAAGTCCTGGATTGCTTATCTCTAATGTAAAAATGCATATGAAAGCAAATGAGAAGGCCTTCAAAAAATACAAGGTTGAGGGAACATCATCAGCATTCAGACTTTATAAAGAATGCAACAAGAAATGTAAGGGTGCAATTAGGGAGGCTAAGATAGAGAACGAAAGACACATAGCAGAGGAGAGTGAAAAAAAATCCCAAGAAATTCTTTAAGTATGTAAACAGTAAAAAAGGAGGACAAACCATATTGGCCCCATAAAGAATGAGGAAGGACATCTGGTTACAAAGGATGGGGAGATGGTGAAGGTATTGAATTTATTCTTCTCCTCAGTCTTCATGAGGGAATTGGGGAGCTTCAAAAATCAAAAGGGCAGTGTTTATCTTTATGACACATCACAGGAAGCACCTCCATGGTTAACAGAGGACAGAATTAAAATTCGACTTGGGAAACTTAACATTAATAAATCATCGGGACCAGAGGGCTTGCATCCGAGGATACTTAGGGAACTCAGTCATATAATTCAAAAAGAGTGAAACTTGCGCTTGGTAAAAAAATAAAATAATTGATATGGGAAAAATCAATTAAGAAAATAGCAGCTGAGCACAAAAAAACAGATACTAGGTCCAACAAACAGAAATATGAAAAACAGTGCAGCGCTTAATGTATAACACGTGACTGAATGTAGTGAAACAATAAATCAGGGAAAGAAACTTTCAAAGATAATGTTTTCAAAAAGTAAAACATCAATGAAAAACAATACACATGTGCATATTGTGCAATAAACAAAAGATGGGCTATTGAACCAAAAAAAGGTCAAAAAAAACAACTTTTAGAAGGACAAAAAATAATTGTTTAAACTACAGCTTAGTGCTGTGAAGCACAACCTAGTGATTAAGTGAGAAAAACAAACAACAAAATTGAAAAATAAATCAAAACAAATCCCATGCTTTGGATAAATGAAGTGATTTACAAGGCCCCATAAATGTGAAGATATAAGTTCATTAGATAGAACGTGAATGGAACTTTAAAGTTGAACGTGAATGAAGCTTTAAAATTGGTCCCAGGTGTCACTGGTATAGGTGCTTGACCACGTAAATTCTTTCACTCTACAGTTTAAGTAAGTAGTAAAGGCTTACCAGAGCCACCTTTAGTGTGCGCAAATACGAACTCCCCAAATGTTGGGATCGGACAAGATCGTTCCTCCGACACTCCTCGTGTGGATGGATGACTCGAATCACCTTTCCGAATAGGAAGGTAAAGAATGACCCACACCTTCGGGTGTTCCTTGAACGTCGTCCGTTCCGGTCCGTTCGAGAAATGTTGGCGTGTCACCAAATGGATGAGAAAGGAAAAAACGCCCAATCGTGTAATAAAGTCTAAAACATATGTACTTTATTTTCCAACCAAATAGGCGTTGAAAGATACAAATGACTCAATGGAGTCGTATAAAATTGAACGAAAAAAATTGCTAGCAAAAATGTAAAATAAAGCAGATAAAATTAGCACGAGGTGTAGACGTATACACGTCTACACCTCGTGCTAATTTTATCTGCTTTATTTTACATTTTTGCTAGCAATTTTTTTCGTTCAATTTTATACGACTCCATTGAGTCATTTGTATCTTTCAACGCCTATTTGGTTGGAAAATAAAGTACATATGTTTTAGACTTTATTACACGATTGGGCGTTTTTTCCTTTCTCATCCATTTGGTGACACGCCAACATTTCTCGAACGGACCGGAACGGACGACGTTCAAGGAACACCCGAAGGTGTGGGTCATTCTTTACCTTCCTATCCGGAAAGGTGATTCGAGTCATCCATCCACACGAGGAGTGTCGGAGGAACGATCTTGTCCGATCCCAACATTTGGGGAGTTCGTATTTGCGCACACTAAAGGTGGCTCTGGTAAGCCTTTACTACTTACTTAAACTGTAGAGTGAAAGAATTTACGTGGTCAAGCACCTATACCAGTGACACCTGGGACCAATTTTAAAGCTTCATTCACGTTCAACTTTAAAGTTCCATTCACGTTCTATCTAATGAACTTATATCTTCACATTTATGGGGCCTTGTAAATCACTTCATTTATCCAAAGCATGGGATTTGTTTTGATTTATTTTTCAATTTTGTTGTTTGTTTTTCTCACTTAATCACTAGGTTGTGCTTCACAGCACTAAGCTGTAGTTTAAACAATTATTTTTTGTCCTTCTAAAAGTTGTTTTTTTTTACCTTTTTTTGGTTCAATAGCCCATCTTTTGTTTATCAGTCATATAATTGCCAGACTATTATTCCTAATTTTTACTGACAGTCTACTGACTGGAATGGTACCAGGTGATTGGAGAAAAGCCAAAGGAGTTACAGACCAGTTAGCCTAACATCAATAGTATGTAAGCTCTTGGAGGGGATGATAAGGGACTATATACAAGATTTTAGTAACAAGAACGGTATCATTAGCAGTAATCAACATGGATTCATGAATTGTTCTTGCCAAACCAATCTATTAACCTTCTATGAGGTGGTGAGTTGCCATCTAGATAAAGGAAGGCCTGTAGACGTGGTGTATCTGGATTTTGTAAAAGCATTTAAATAGTTCCCCATAAACGTTGACTGTACAAAACAAGGTCCGTTGGCATGGACCATAGGGTGAGTACATGGATTGAAAACTGGGTGAGTTCAGAGGGTGCTGATAAATGGGGAGTGCTCGGAATGGTCAGAGGTGGGTACTGGGGTCCCCCAGTGTTCTGTGCTGGGATCAATCCTATTTATTTTGTTCTTAAACAACCTGGAGGATGGGGTAAACAGTTCAATCTTTGTATTTGTGGACGATACTAAGCTAAGCAGGGCAATAACTTCTCCACAGGATGTGGAAACCTTGCAAAAAGATCTGAACAAATTAATGGGGTGGGCAACTACATGGTAAATGAGGTTTAATGTAGAAAAATGTAAAATAATGCATTTGGGTGGCTAACAAAGCAAACAGAATAATGGCATGCATTAAAAAGGGGATTAACTTCAGAGATAAAACAATAATTATCCCGCTCTACAAGACTCTGGTCCAGCCGCACCTGGAGTATGCTGTCCAGTTCTGGGCACCAGTCCTCAGGAAGGATTTACTGGAAATGGAGGGAGTACAAAGAAGAAGGGCAACTAAGTTAATAAAGGGTCTGGTTGTGGTGGTGGTGGTTGTGCTGGTGCCACAACACTATAAGTCCTCACAGTTACTCATGGTGGGTGCAGGAACGGGCCCTGCTGTGAAATATTGTATCAAGAATTGTAATTACATGCCCCTGTTAAACAGGGGCTGAAAAATTGGGCCTTGGGCACTGCTTGCTGGTGCCACGACACTGCAACCTCTCCCAGATACTCTAGTTGGAGTGCAGGAATTATCCCTGCTGCAAAGCATTGCATCAAAAATTGTATTACATGCACCTGTTAAACAGGGGCTGAAAAATAAAAGAGCGTTTCTGTCCACTAACTCTATTGACTAGCTGACATTTATCAAAATAAATTATTCCTGGATTAGCAGCAGCTATTAGGCCCCTATGCCAAAGATTAAAGGCCCGTACAAACAATCAAACTTTCCGCTGGGAAATGTTGGCTGTTGGTGGAAAATCCGACCGTGTTTATGCTACATTGGACAATTGTTGTCTGACTTTCTGCCAACAAATGTTGGCTAGCATGTCTTCAAATTTTCCACGAACAAATGTGTGTTGTCAGATTTTCCAATCGTGTGTACACAAGTCAGTCGGACAAAAGTCAAAAGTACAAACACGCATGCTCGGAAGCAAGGACGAACCGGAAGTTCTCGGTCTTGTAAAACTAGTGTTCGTAACTGAGATATCACATTTGTGACGCTGCAAATTATGAAAACTCTCAATGCAGCGCATTCTCTTCTACTTTATAATGGTATAATAATGAAGCTGTTTTGCTGGTGATATTCACAGAGTTCTGACAAAATTATTTATTATTATATTTTTTTTCTGGTGATCTCCAGAATAATACTTTTTTTTTTTGTCAAGTTACCACAACACCATTATTATCTTGTGTTTTTAACCTCAAAGATACAACTATGTTGGTGTCCCTTGCTAATTTGACATTGTATTTTTGAAATATACCTGCCCACTCACAAACAAACTGTCCTTTTTTAAGTAAAATACATAGCCAAGTATTTTTCAAAATCAAAAATTTGAATTCAATAGGGAGCACAAAGCCATATCAAAATCAAGAGGCAATGATGGAGAAACAGTTGGAATTGGTGAAGTGTTTGTACCCCAGGGCAGACATCAGTTATTTGACTGTCAAAATTGGTAACCTGAGGGGTCCATTTAATAGACAGCACAATACGGTCCAGGGCTCAGAGAGATCGGGAACAGTAGCAGATGTCATATATGTCCCGAGGCTGTGGTCTTCCAACAGCCTTCATTTTTTGCCAGACCACACCAAATCCAGGCCATCGCTCTCAACACAAAAATGACAGAAATTCAATTAAAAATGCATTCTCTGCACCCAAAAAAAGATAAACTCAAATTATAAATGATATTGGGGATAATCCCCAGCCCAGTGGCCTTGTTGGGGGTGTTGCTTCATTGGCCATGGTATGCCTTGCTGCTGTGGTGGGTGGGTGGCTGTGTTGTTGGTGGAGATGGTGGAGGAGGATGATCAAATTCGCACAGGTGCATTTTAGGGGTGATTAGGCCCTTTTTACCCTTGGTCAGGGCCTTGAAGATGATTTCCTAACACATTATGCACTGGTCCTCTTCCATTTATTTTAATTTATTTGCTGTCATGCAGCTAAAAGCCTCCTGGGAATCAGGGGTTGAGCTAATGGCAGTTGTTGCATGCCGGAGGAATTCAGCTGTGGCATCATCCACGTTTTTGTTTTTCCTGGCACTTTTTGTTGGAGGGTTGAGGGGAGGAACCTGGCATTCAGTCAGGCTGCTTGGCATGGCCTACTCTTGCCTTTTGGCTGAGGCTGAGACTTTCCTGTGTATGAAAATGGTACATAGTTTTAGGTTTTTGTTCATCAATCACACATAATATTCAGCTCATGACTGTTGCAAATTGGATGTTAACAAATAGAAAAGACTATCATTCTAACCTCAGCAGTTTTCATTCTTGTCCCAATCATTTTTTGCCATTACTGTCTATTGGTATGTAAAACACTTTGATTAGTCAGAAATTTTAGATCAATAATATCTACTTACCATCATTCAATTTTTGCCCACAAATATGTTCAACAATGCTATACCTGGGTCAAGCTGATCTCCTCCACATCTTCTTCCTGTGTTGAAGGCCCAGGGTGGACCTCAGGAAGGAAGTGTTGAGAGAGAAGGCCTGGGTTCGGTATGGTCTGACAAAAAATGCAGGCTGTTGTGGTAACACAGCCTGGGGACATATATGTCATATGCTGATGCTCCGGATCTCTGGGAATCCTGGACCTTCTTGCACTCCCTATTATAAGTGCTCCGCATGCTACCAATTTTGGCCTTCAAATAATTGATGTCTGCCATAGGATAAACAGGCTTCACCAATTCCAACATTTTCTTTATCGCTGCCTTCCTCTTGATTTTATTGGAATAATCCTTGAATTTTACTTGCTATAGACATGGCAGCTCCCGGTATTGCTGGCTAAAGTCAGGGAGGAAGTCAGGGGCAGTAAATTTATCCACCATTTTCTCTGCAAGACACAACACAACACAAACCCTAATGTCAGGATAAACTTTCATAATCTTGTCCCAATATAGGCCTCAATCTATAAGCAGTATAGGACACTAACCACTGATGCACCAATTTACAATTGTACCTTTGTTTAAACGTCCCTTTGCGTGAAAACGATCTTCTGTCCTCCACTTACAGATCGTACCAACGTCTGTTACAGCGACCATTCGCTGTGCTTTTTATACACTGTGGATGCATCAAACTATGCCCCTGTCCTTCTTTCTAGTGTATTCTCCGCCTCTTCTCTTTTGGGCCAGTGGGAAAGCAAATGGCGGAGAGACAGCAGGTTCATGCAGAAAGCAGCAACAAGGAAAGCCCGGATTAAGGCAGTTCCTGATCCAGGAGGAGATATAATGCCTAAAATATGTCCTTTGAAGAGATGGAGATGGTGGCCATCTTAAAAATGACAGCCTAAGATGAGAATCATGGGCCATACAGAAACCCAAAGAGTTCATTCAGAGATATAAAAGTATAAAAGTACTTTGAGTAGTATGATGGATCCAAAGGGTCCTTGCTGGCTGCAGCAAATGGAAAACCGATAATGTCTCTGCAATGTTACTGGCGGCAGCTCTTCTTAGAGTGAAGTCAGCTCATATATAGAAAGAAAACATGTAGATGAGCGCCAAGTCAGTAAAAAGCATTTATTTATTAAAAGCGGGTAAATGTCTCACTTACATAAAGGATAAGTGCTGTGCGAGTATACAGTCCACTTTAGTTCCATTGGCAGGCAGAGTCTGTAGATGGAGAGATCAGCAGCATCAGCGGCAGAGCGCTGGGAAAGAAATCAGCTGTGCCCAGCGATCCGTGGAGACACGAGCCAGCAAGTGCTGACCAGCTGGTCACCACCTTGCGGTAGTTGGCGATGGGGAGAAGTTTCCAGAACATCAAATTTACGACTGGGATCTCCCCCCAGGCTTTGGGAATCATTATTCCAGAGACCTGTTCTGCCATCATTCAAGTCCTGCAGAAGGACTATATTCGGGTAAGTTTTATCCTTTTACATAACATTCTATGAATTTAATGTTTGCTAATGTATTGTATTGATTCCTTCATTCCATAATCCCCATTATTGTAATATGCTGTGAATGTCCTCTTTGTCCTCATGCATGCTGTAAGCTTATAATGCTCCTTTTTTGTCCTTCATGCAGATTTGCCTTCACTAACCTCCCCAGCATGCTATCCTGGGCCCATACACACCTGGCCTAGTAACTTAACAATGTATTTTGTCAGCTCCATTTAATGCTTACCCTAAACACCTCCTAAAATGTTTACAAATGTCATTGTTGTCCTTAAATTCAGGAAGAGTGCAAGAGGATATATTTTTGGGGTCCCATGTGATTTGGAATCCTCCCTCCCCCAAACAGAAAGTCAACCAATACCAATACTCTATCTGCTGACTTTGCCAAACCCATACACACTAAACCTCTTTTGCGGTCATATTTATGTAAGAATTCACCAAAGCATGTAGTGCAAGGGCCTGCCTGAATACTTTCAAATGGGACTGTTGAAAGTTTTAGTCTCCTGTTATCTTGATATGTAATAAAAGAATGTCAAAATGTGCTTCAATTTGTACAGTGTGTATCCATATTTGTGGATTATGACACTTCTTACCTGTCCAGTGGGCTTCCAATAGTGAAAGTAAGGAGGGACTGGCCAAAGTAACACATTCTTTATGCATTCAGCTCTCAAGTGGAGAGGGTTACCTGTCCAAAACATTTACCCATACACCCACACATAAATTTTTCAAATGGGCCACCAGAGGGGGTGAGGAATCTGATATGTTGACCTTATACTTTTATCTTTAAATACTCATTTAAAGAAATATTGCACTTATGTTAGCCAAGAATGTGCCTAATCTGCTTGTAATGTTATGTGCAAAAGTACTAATTATTTTTTTCTTGTTTGACTCCACAGTTTCCTCCCAACCCACAGGAATGGCAGACTGTGGCTTCCCAGTTTCACCACCACTGGGATTTTCCCAATTGTGGTGGCACTATTGATGGCAAGCAAGTAAGGATCATACCACCACCCAACTCGGGGTCTTATTTCTACAAATACAAGGGGTTTTGTTGTATTGTGATGTTGGCAGTGCTGTCAGCCAATTATTATTATGATTATACAGGATTTATATAGCACTGACAGTTTACGCAGCGCTTAATTATGAGTTTCTCTCCCTGGACATTGGGAAGAACGGCAGAAACTCTGATGGAGGAGTGATCACCCAGACTGAGTTCTACAGATGGCTACAAAATGGCACATTGCACTTGCCACCTCCAGAGGGGAATGTGAAGGGCCTCAATTTCGTTTTTGTTGCAGATGAGGCCTTTGCTCTGGGGGAACAGCTCATGAGGCCATTCCCCATGAGGAACATGACCCCAGAGCATAGGGTTTTTAATTACCAGATGTCAGGTGCCAGAAGAGTGGTAGAGAATACTTTTTGCATAATGGCAAGCCAGTTCCACATCTTCCTTATGTCCATGAACCTGGCCGAATATAAACTGAACCATGTCGTCTTGAGCTCCTGCATTCTCCGCAACTACCTAAGGAAGAATGCAGCCAGCTCTCTGTCCTCAGTTTCAACTGAGGTCGACTTTGCATCAAAAACACCATTGATGATGTTATTGTTATTAATGTATGTAATGCAATAATGATAACAATATTCATCCTTTTCAACTCCTTGAATTAATTGCTTGGAGTCCCTAAACTGCCCTTATTTGGCATATTTTACAGCACCTTGTCATTGTAACCACACAAACTTTACAAATACACTGGTAGAGAGCATTGAAATAAGAAGCCACACATTGTTGAGTATAAAACATTTTACTCCAAGCACATTCACATGTGCGTTATAAACAGATTTTGAACAAGCCAACATCTTAGTGTATAACATGTATGTTTGACATTAATTCGCCATTTTTCGGGCTAAACGGGCATGTTTAAAAACATAACATACACATCCCCAACTCTGGAACTTACAAAGTTAAACTTTGCAAAAGTGAAGGCCATATGAGACATTAGTATGTCAAAACTGTGTTGATCTTACCTTCATCAGAGGTGGTTATCTCACCCATCTAAAAGCCCCATTTTGAAGATGCACACAAATTGTGACTTCAAATTTGGATTTCCCTCATGATCCCATGCCTAAAATGTGTGTCTTTTCCCTAAATCTATTTTGCTTAAGCCCCAAAACACACAGTGTGTCAACATGTGCTATCTCCCATCATAGGATATCAATGTATGCATTTTGTGGGTGCAACCCCTTCCTCCAAACTAAAGTAGGTGAGAGGAAGGGGTTGCACCCCCAAAACACGTCCAATGATCCCCCATGATGGGAGCTAGCACACGTTGACATACTGGGGCTTATTTCAAAAAGGCCAATCCACTTTCAAGTGCACTTGCATTGTAATTCTAGTGCAAAGTGGTTTTACCTTTTTAAAATAGGCCCCCGTGTGTCCAAATGTATTAGCTCCTATTATGGGGATCAATGGACATGTTTCGGGGATGCAACCCCTTCCTCTCACCTACTTTCATTTGGAGGAAGGGGTTGTACCCACAAAATGCATACACTGATATCCCATGATGGGAGATAGCACATGTTGACACACTGTGTGCATCTTCAAGATTTGCTTTGCAATTATTTTAAAACTGTAAAAACACATACAACATGACAACTATAAAATGTAATTTTGGTTTAGATTTTCCCTGAAATATCAATGATGTTGCTCTGTCTTTTTTGAACATCATGGATGTTTTGTTTCATTTGTTCCAAATCACAATTACAAACCATGATCTCCCTGATCAGGATTTGTGCACTTGCACTGCTGAAGTGAGTTTCTTCTTCCACAACATCAGAGGGAGACCCCCACACTTGACAAAGGAGTGTGCATGTCTGTTTTGGACTTAGCGCATGCTCAGAAACGCATCGTGTCCTCCGGTGTTTCCCTCTGACGTCACACGCTGTTGCATTGCTACACGCTGTCCCGACTGGCTGGCTCGTATCTCCACGGATCGTGTCCCCACAGATCGCTGTCGGGAGACACCCACACTTGACAAAGGAGCGCACATGTCTGTTTTGGACTTGGCGCATGCTCAGAAACGCGTTGTGTCCTCCGGTGTCTCCCTCTGATGTCACGCGCTGTTGCGTTGCTACACGCTGTCCCGACTGGCTGGCTCATGTCTCCACGGATCGCTGGGCATAGCTGATTTCTTTCCCAGCACTCTGCCACTGATGCTGCTGATCTCTCCATCTACAGACTCTGCTTGCCAATGGAAATAAAGTGGACTGTATACTCGCATAGCACTTATCCTTTGTGTAAGTGAGACATTTACCTTCTTTTATTAAATAAATGCTTTTTACTGACTTGGCACTCCTCTACATGTTTTCAAATGTCAGAAAGGCCAAGATCATGGCTAAAGTTGTCAGAAGTCTGCACAGGACTTTTGGGGTATGTCGATCCAAGGATCAATTGAGGAAATGCTGGTTAGACCTGAAATTGAGGGAGCAAGATCAGTATAGAAATATCAGGAAAATGCTGCAAAAAAGTATTTGCGTGTGTTCCTATTATTACTTTTGTGCTGGTCCATGTGCTTTTCTTTACTGCTGTATGGTTTAAAATTCCAAGTTTGAGGTTCGTGGACACAGGAATCATTCATATTAAACATTGTTTGCTCAACATCGTTTTTTGGAAGATGCAGGTTAAGTACATTTGTTCAGGCCTATTTTTATTAAAATAAGTTTATTACATTGTTGTCTAGATGTGTTTGAAACTATAATGAAATTACAACTTTATTCGGTGTCAGGAGAGGACACTCAGCAGCTGTTTTACGCATCTGGATGCAGGAGCACTAGTGTGGGACACCAGAACACCCTTGTTCTGGTGTCCCACGCAGGTGCTCCAGTGGATACTAGGGGTCTCTCCGTGTGTGAAACTCACACAAAACAAGTAAGTATTCCAGCTTTTGAAAGGGAAAAAAAATCATGTATTCAGCTTGGAACTCTGCCAAAACAGACAATTGGAAGACACTTCCAAGTAATGTTTCTTATTACTTTTTCGAGCCTAACATATCTGTCTGCTAAGTATACCTTTTTTGTATTCACATAGGGGAGAAAAGAATAGGGACATCTGAGGACACCAGTAACCCCACACCTGGCAACTCACCACACACCCTGAAGATGTGGATGCAGATGTTCAGGAAGTGCTGGGTTAAGTGGTAAAAATGGTGTCGACAACAGGTCAGCGTCTGAGACCACAGCTTCAGGTAATAGATGGATGCCTGCATATTTTTAATACATGGTGTGTTTTTTTATTTTTAGGTGATGTGGATGTTGTAGAAGAAGAAACTCACTTCAGCATTGCAAGTGCACAAATCCTGATCAGGGAGATCATGTTTTGTAATTGTGATTTGGAACAAATGAAACAAAACATCCGTGATGTTAAAAAAAGACAGAGCAACATCATTGATATTTTAGGGAAAATCTAAACCAAAAAATTAAATTTTATAGTTGTAATGTTGGATGTGTTTTTACAGTTTTAAAATAATTGCAAAGCAAATCTTGAAGATGCATACAGTGTGTCAACATGTGCTATCTCCCATCATGGGATATCAATGTACGTATTTTGTGGGTACAACCCCTTCCTCAAAACTAAAGTAGGTGAGAGGAAGGGGTTGCACCCCCAAAACATGTCCATTGATCCCCATGATAGGAGTTAATACATTTTGACACACTGGGGCCTTTTTCAAAAAGGTAAAACCACTTTGCACTAGAATTACAATGCAAGTGCACTTGAAAGTGCACTTGTAGGGCAAAGTGGATTGGCCTTTTTGAAATAAGCCCCAGTATGTCAACGTGTGCTAGCTCCCATCATGGGGGATCAATGGACGTGTTTTGGGGGTGCAACCCCTTCCTCTCACCTACTTTAGTTTGGAGGAAGGGGTTGTACCCACAAAATACGTACATTGATATCCCATGATGGGAGATAGCACATGTTGACACACTGTGTGTTTTGGGGCTTAAGCAAAATAGATTTAGGGAAGACACACATTTTAGGCATGGGATCATGAGGGAAAACCAAATTTGAAGTCACAATTTGTGTGCATCTTCAACATTTGGCTTTTAGATGGGTGAGATCACCACCTCTGACAAAGGCAAGATCAACACAGTTTTGACATACTAATGTCCCATATGGCCTTCACTTTTGCAAAGTTGAACTTTGTAAGTTCCTGAGTTGGGAATGTGTATGTTATGTTTGTAAACATGCAGTTTAGCCCCAAAAATTGCAAATTAATGTCAAACATACATGTTATACACTAAGATGTTGGCTTGTTCAAAAACTGTTTATAACGCACATGTGAATGTGCTTGGAGTAAAATGTTTTATACTTAACAATGTGTGGCTTCTTATTTCAATGCTCTCTACCAGTGTATTTGTAAAGTTTGTGTGGTTACAGTGACAAGGTGCTGTAAAATATGCCAAAATAAGGGCAGTTTAGGGACTCCAAGCAATTAATTCAAGGAGTTGAAAAGGATGAATATTGTTATCATTATTGCATTAGATACATTAACAACAATAACATCATAAATTATGTTTTTTGATGCAAAGTCGGGCTCAGTTGAAACTGAGGACAGAGAGCTGGCTGCATTCTTCCTTAGGTAGTTGCGGAGAATACAGGAGCTCAACATGACATGGTTCAGTTTATATTCGGCCAGGTTCATGGACATAAGGACGATACGGAACCGGCTTGCCATTATGCAAAAAGTATTTTCCACCACTCTTATGGCACCTGACATCTGGTAATTAAAAACCTTATGCTCTGGGGTCATGTTCCTGATGGGGAACGACCTCATGAGATGTTCCCCCAGAGCAAAGGCCTCATCTGCAACAAAAATGAAATTGAGGCCCTTCACATTCTCCTCCGGAGGTGGCAACTGCAATGTGCCATTTTGTAGCCATCTGTAGAACTCGGTCTGGGTGATCACTCCTCCATCAGAGTTTCTGCCGTTCTTCCCAATGTCCAGGTAGAGAAACTCATAATTAAGCGCTGCGTAAACTGTCAGTGCTATATAAATCCTGTATAATAATAATAATAATTGGCTGACAGCACTGCCAACATTGCAATACAACAAAACCCCTTGTAATTGTAGAAATAAGACCCCGAGTTGGATGGTGGTATGATCCTTACTTGCTTCCCATCAATAGAGCAAACCACAATTGGGAAAATCCCACTGATGGTGAAACTGGGAAGCCACAGTCTGCCATTCCTGTGGGTTGGGAGGAAACTGTGGAGTCAAACAAGAAAAAAATAATTAGTACTTTTGCACATAACATTGCAAGCAGATTAGACACATTCTTGGCCAACATAAGTACAATATTTCTTTAAATGAGTATTTAAAGATAAATGTATAAGGTCAACATATCAGATTCCTCACCCCCTCTGGTGGCCCATTTAAGAAATGTATGTGTGGGGGGTATGGGTATATGTTTTGGACAGGTAACCCTCTCCACGTGAGAGCTGAATGCATAAAGAATGTGTTACTTTGGCCAGTCCCTCCTTACTTATACTATTGGCAGCCCACTGGACAGGTAAGAAGTGTCATAATCCACAAATATGGATACACACTGTACAAATTTAAGCACATTTTGACATTCTTTTATTACCTATCAAGATAATGGGAGACTAAAACTTTCAACAGTCCAATTTGAAAGTATTCAGGCAGGCCCTTGCACTACATGCGTTGGTGAATTCATCCATAAATGTGACCGCAAAAGAGGTTTAGTGTGTATGGGTTTGGCAAAGTCAGAAGATAGAGTATTGGTATCGGTTGACTTTCTGTTTGGGGGGAGGGAGGATTCCAAATCACGTGAGACCCCAAAATATATCCTCTTGCACTCTGCCTGAATTTAAGGACAACAATAACATTTGTAAACATTTTAGGAGGTGTTTAGGGTAAGCATTAAATGGAGCTGACAAAATACATTGTTAAGTTACTAGGCCAAGTGTGTATGGGCCCAGGATAGCATGCTGGGGAGGTTAGTGAAGGCAAATCTGCATGAAGGACAAAAAAGGAGCATTATAAGCTTACAGCATGCATGAGGACAAAGAGGACATTCACAGCATATTACAATAATGGGGATTATGGAATGAAGGAATTAATACAATACATTAGCAAACATTAAATTCATAGAATGTTATGTGAAAGATGGCAGAACAAGTCTCTGGAATAATGATTCCCAAAGCCTGGGGGGAGATCCCAGTTGTAAATGTGATGTTCTGGAAACTTCTCCCCATCGCCAACTACTGCAAGGTGGTGACGAGCCTTTGCTAAGGAGTGATGGCTTGCCGCATGCATGTGTCCTGCTAACTAGCCCCCGGAGCTGATGTGAGTGCCCGGCAGTCTCGATGACCATTGGGCTCCCACGATTGCTCATAACATGACAAGAACTAAACACAGAGATGTTTACTTCTTGCCATGTAAACACAGAGATCCTGGTTCTCTGAAGGGAGAAGTGACATATTGTTTATTCCTACAAAGTATGAACAGCCATCTGTCATCTCCCCTAGTCAGTCCCATCCCTTCTCCAGTTAGAACACACACCAGGGAACACAAGTAACTCCTTGATCGCCCCCTAGTGTTAATTCCTTCACTGCCATTGACATTTTTACAGTAATCAATGAATTTTTGTAGCACTGATCGCTGTAATTATGCCAATGGTCCCAAAAATGTGTCAAAATTGTCCAATGTGTCCGCTATAATGTCGCAGTCATGATAAAAATTGCAGATCGCCGCCATTACTAGTAAAAAAAATATTAATAAAAATGCTATAAATCTATCCCTTATATTGTAAACGCTATAACTTTTGCGCAAACCAATCAATATACGCTTATTGCGATTTTTATTACCAAAAATATGTAGAATAATACATATTGGCCTAAACTGAGAAAAAAATTCCTTTTTTAAAAAAAAAATGGAGATATATATTAAAGCAAAAAGTACAAAATACTGTGTTTTTTCATAATTGTCGCTCTTTTTTTGGTTTTAGTGCAAAAAATAAAAACCGCAGAGATGGTCGAATACCACCAAAAGAAATCTCTAATTGTGGGGAGAAAAAGATGTCAGTTTTGTTCGGGTGCAACGTCGCACGACCGTGCAATTGTCAATTATCGCAAAAAGTGCTCTGGTCAGGAAGGAGGTCAAATCTTCTGGGGCTGAAGAGGTTAAGCAACCAATTCTTGATCCAAGAACTCCTTCTCCCCCTGTTCCTGGACCTGATTTGGGTCAAAGCAATAACTCCAAGCCCAACAATAATAGCATGATCTCTCGACGAGAACGCCACATGGTTAGTATACGAATGGGCCGTTCAGAAAAAACTGACAGAACGCACTGAAATTTAGAAAGGACCTGACAAGCACAACCTGAAAATCAGAAATGACCGGACAAGCACACACTGAAAATCAGAAGCGAACCAAAAAGAATGCACTGAAAAACAGAAACAAACTGACAAGCAAGCACTGAAAAACAGAAATGAACCAAAAAGCCCAACCTGAAAAACAGAAACAAACTGACAAGCATGAGGCTGAAAAGCGTGAATCGACACTCACCAAATTTCTACAAACACAAGATTAGCAGAAGGTGCCCAAAGGGTAACGCGTGACTAGTAAACTTCATTTTTATGGGCTCGTAGTACGTCTAGTACGTCAATACGTGTGTAATTGTTGCCCAACATTTATGTGACCGTGTGTATGCAAGACAAATTTTAGCCAACGCCCTTCGGACAAAATTCAACAGTTTTGTTGTCGGAAAGTCTGATCGTGTGTACGAGGCATAAGTGTTTTCTGCATCTGGAATCTCTGAAAAACTGTCTACACTGCCTAGATTGTTGATTTTATCAGCAAGAAATTTTTTGGCATAGGTTTCATAGACACAATGAACACCCAAGGACCTAATTTTTCTTCACCTTTTTGACAGGTGCATATACCGGAGTTATCGGCGTTTAACATGCGCTGGCGTATAACAAACACCCCAAGTTTAGGAGGGAATTTTAAAGAAAAAAACTTTTAGGAGGGAATTTTAAGGAAAGAAACTTACATTTAAATTCCCATTAATGCAGCCTTGTCAGTGTCATTTGCAGCCTTGCATTGCAGCCTTGTCAGTCATTTGCAGCCTTCCATTGCAGCCTTGTTAGTCATTTGCAGCCTTCCATTGCAGCCTTGTCAGTCATTTGGAGCCTTCCATTTAGCCTTGTCAATCATTTGCAGCCTTCCATTTAGCCTTGTCAGTCATTTGCAGCCTTGTCAGTGTCTTTGGTGTTTAAAAATGGCGCGGCCGAGATACAGAGCTGATGTCCTGTGTATCTCAGCAGCGCTTGGTAGCTCTTCACCGTTCTCTGCAGCTTTCGGCTGCTTTCGGCTATTTTCGGACACAGAGAACGGCCGAATGCAGCCAAAAATGGCTGAGAGTGGGCAAGTGCAGCCAAAAATAGCTGAAAGCCACCGAGAACATCAGAAAAGCTGAGAAACAGCGGGGGGGGGGGGGGGGGGGCGTATAATACGCACCTACGATTTCCCCCTGATTTTATGGGGGAAAAAGTGCGTGCTATACGCCGATAAATACGGTAATTAACATTTTTGACAGCAAGGCCAATTTTTACTTTCATCAAGAGTACCTCTAATGGTTTACAGTGTGAGGCAAACTACCAACACCCAAAGCGCAATTTTTCCGCATCTGTTACTTCTATCCAAAGTCTGCGAAACAGACACCAGAATTTATCCCAAAAAAATGGAATCTTGTTCCTAATGCACTAAATTGTGGCTTTATCACATCATATAGACTGGCTCCCAAGCAGTTGTTTATAAAATAAAGAAAATTTGCAGGTAAGATGTCCTGTTTTGATTTTATAAATGTAATATATATTGTATATATATATATATATATATATATATATATATATATATACAGTGGTGTGAAAAAGTGTTTGCCCCCTTCCTCATTTCCTGTTCCTTTGCATGTTTGTCACACTTAAGTGTTTCGAAACATCAAACCAATTTAAACAATAGTCAAGGACAACACAAGTAAACACAAAATGCAATTTGTAAATTAAGGTGTTTATTATTAAAGGTGAAAAAAAAATCCAAACCATCATGGCCCTGTGTGAAAAAGTGATTGCCCCCCTTGTTAAAACATACTATAACTGTGGTTGTCCACACCTGAGTTCAATTTCTCTAGCCACACCCAGGCCTGATTATTGCCACACCTATTCACAATCAAGGCATCACTTAAATAGGAGCTGCTTGACACAGTAAGGTCCACCAGAAGATCCTTAAAAGCTACACATCATGCCGAGACCCAAAGAAATTCAGGAACAATTGAGAAAGAAAGTAATTGAGATCTATCAGTCTGGAAAGGGTTATAAAGCCATTTCCAAAGCTTTGGGAATCCAGCGAACCACAGTGAGAGCCATTATCCACAAATGGCGAAGACATGGAACAGTGCTGAACCTTCCCAGGAGTGGCCGGCCGCCCAAAATTACCCCAAGAGCGCAGCGACGACTCATCCAAGAGGTCACAAAAGACCCCACAACAACGTCCAAGGAACTGCAGGCCTCACTTGCCTCAGTTAAGGTCAGCGTTCATGCCTCCACCATCAGGAAAAGACTGGGCAAAAATGGCCTGCATGGCAGAGTTCCAAGGAGAAAACCACTGCTGAGCAAAAAGAACATCAAAGCTCGTCTCAATTTCTCCACAACACATCTTGATGATCCCCAAGACTTTTGGGACAACATTCTGTGGACCGATGAGACAAAAGTGGAACTCTTTGGAAGGTGTGTGTCCAAGTATATCTGGCGTAGAAGGAACACTGCATTTCATAAAAAGAACATTATACCAACAGTAAAATATGGTGGTGGTAGTGTGATGGTCTGTGGCTGTTTTGCTGCTTCAGGACCTGGAAGACTTGCCGTGATAAAAGGAACTATGAATTCTGCTGTCTACCAAGAGATCCTGAAGGAGAATGTCCGACCATCTGTTCGTGTACTCAAGCTGAAACGAACTTGGGTTCTGCAGCAGGACAATGATCCTAAACACACCAGCAAGTCCACCACCGAATGGCTGAAGAAAAACAAAATGAAGACTTTGGAGTGGCCTAGCCAAAGTCCTGACCTGAATCCTATTGAGATATTGTGGTATGACCTTAAAAAGGCCGTTCATGCTCGAAAACCCTCTAATGTAACTGAATTAGGACAATTCTGCAAAGATGAGTGGGCCAAAATTCCTCCAGGACGCTGTAAAAGCCTCATTGCACGTTATCGCAAACGCTTGGTTGCAGTTGTTGCTGCTAAGGGTGGCCCAGCCAGTTATTAGGTTTAGGGGGCAATCACTTTTTCACACAGGGCCATGATGGTTTGGATTTTTTTTCACCTTTAATAATAAACACCTTCATTTACAAATTGCATTTTGTGTTTACTTGTGTTGTCCTTGACTATTGTTTAAATTGGTTTGATGTTCCGAAACACTTAAGTGTGACAAACATGCAAAGGAACAGGAAATGTGGAAGGGGGCAAACACTTTTTCACACCACTGTATATATATATATATATATATATATATATTGTGGCAGCACGCAGGTAAAATCACCTGGTTGTATCCAGGATGGGAAATATGTGTGTCCTAGATTCAGGCTTTATGCAGACTTTTACAATTAGAGGGGAAGAGTTAATGAGCCCAGCTGTAGTAAGTGGGCTCATTAAGACCTCTACAAAAAACCCCAGCATGCATAGGGAGATGCTCCATCCTGGAACCAGTTTTGTGTGTATAGACTGGGGAGTCTGAGATCTGTTCTGTGCGGTGAGTTAACGCCTGTGTGGCAAACCCCTACAATAGAGATAGGGACTGGGGCAGCACAAGGCTGCACCCAGTTGTTAGACAGGGAGTCTACGTGTGTAGTTAGAGGTCAAGCTGACCAGGATTTATTTTCTTGTTTTATTTTGTTTGGCTGTTATATGTATCACTGCATGTAGCGTAAATAAACCCGGATCTTTTGTTTTTTGAACCTACACCGCTGTCTGCTGTGCCTGACTTTGTGTTGTGAACCCATCCAGGGGGTCACACACACCCGCTACCGAGCAAACCCCTCACAGTTGGTGGAGAATTTTGGCAGTTTTTTTTTAAGGCCAGCATGGAGGAGATACTGAGACAGCTGGCTCTAGCCAATGCAAATCAGCAGCAAACAAATGCGGGTTTACAAAGGAGCCTTGCAGCTCAACAACAGAGCCTTGCAGCTCAACAACAGACAAATGCAACTTTGCAGCAGAGTATGGAAGCTCAGCAACAAGCCCAGCAGCAGACAAATGCAACTTTGCAGCAGAGTTTGGAAAATCAGCAGAAGGCTCACCAGCAGAGTTTGGAAGCTCAGCAACAAGCCCAGCAGCGATCTGAAGCCCGCTTCATAGACCTGTTGCAGAAGCAAGAGCAGAGTTTTCAACAGCAAATAGAGACCTTGATACAGCAACGTCCGCAGACCAATGAAGCAAGTGGTTACAATAACACCGCATCCTTTGGTGTGAGCCGTTTACTGACAAAAATGACTGGAGAGAATGATCCGGAGGTGTTTTTGACCACATTTGAAAGGACTGCTGAAAGGGAAAAGTGGCCTAAGGAGCAATGGGCTGGACTGGTGGCCCCTCTGTTAACTGGGGAATCGCAGAAAGCTTATTATGACCTAGAGCCTGACCAAGCAAAAGACTATGTGGTACTAAAAACAGAAATATTGGCAAGGCTGGGTGTCACCCTGGCCGTCCGGGCTCAGCGTGTGCATAATTGGACTTTTCAGGTTGGAAAACCTCCCAGGTCTCAAATGTATGATCTCATTCACCTGAGCAGGAAGTGGCTGCAGCCAGAGATTTTGACCGCACCAAACATTGTGGAACGTGTGGTTATGGATCGTTTCCTGAGAGCTCTTCCTACTGCCATCCAAAAATGGGTAAGCCATGGAGACCCAGAAAATGCAGATAAACTTGTGGATCTGGTTGAGAGGTACTTGGCTACAGAGAACTTGACCACCTCTTCCAGGGACTCACGGACTTTCCCCCCTAAGACCAGATCATCCCCAGTGGCGGGTAAGATGACTCCAAGGGGTGAGGGTGGAGAGAGTGAGAGGGTGGGAGTTCTAACTAAGGTCTGGCGGGAGCAGCCCAGGAAGCCCATGCTGCAAGAGGCAGCGAAAAAAATTATTTGCTACCGCTGCCGGCAAGAGGGACATATTGCAGCCAATTGCCCAGTTGTGGATGAGCCTATGCAATGTGACTTTATAAGGGAGAGACGTCAGTCGCTGTTTGCGACAGTTGCATGCACTGCCATTCGGGGACCTGAGAAACATTTATGTAAAATGTGTATTAATGGTAGACATGTTGATGTGTTGCTAGATTCAGGTAGCCTGGTAACATTGATAAAAGCTGAATTAGTTACTACAGAGGTCTCTGGGAAGAACAGGGTGGCTGTTATTTGTGTGCATGGGGACACCCGAGAGTATCCTGTAACTTCAGTGTTTTTTGAGACCCCCAAAGGTAACCTCTCTCATCAGGTGGGGTTAGTGTCTCACTTACCACATGATGCTATTGTGGGAAGGGATTTTCCAAAATTCTGGGAACTCTGGGATTGTCCTGAGCCCCCCACTGGTGCCCCTATAAACCAGGAAGATGACCAGAATTCCTCTGGGAGTGGTGAGGACTCTCCTGAATTTCCCTTGTCGGTATTGGCGGGGGAAACTCGAGAAACTGGGAAGGAGCCAACATCCTCAGATGAAAACATGCCGTCTGTGGAGTTTTCGGATCTTGAGGTTCACAGGGAAAATTTTTGCCACAGAACAGTTAAAAGACCCCACCCTAATAAAGGCACGGGAAAATGTGGTGAAAATAGATGGCGAGTTAGTGAACCCAGATAAGACTTGCCCTTATCCTTACTTCACTATGGAAAGGGACCTGCTGTATCGAGTGGCTCAAAGGGCAGAAGAAACCATTGAGCAACTTGTAGTGCCCAAACCTTACAGGAAGTTGGTGTTAGAATTGGCTCATGGACACATTCTGGGAGGTCATCTGGGGACAGAGAAAACCAGAGAGAGGGTATTGCAGAGATTCTATTGGCCTGGGGTTATGAAGGAAATAGAAAAGTATTGTTCCTCCTGCCCTGTGTGTCAGAAGACGGCACCTATGCCACATTTCCGTAACCCGCTGGTACCTCTTCCTATCATTGAGGTCCCCTTTGAAAGGATCGCAATGGATTTGGTAGGTCCGATAATGAAGTCCGCCAGGGGGCATCAGTACATTTTGGTTATATTGGACTATGCCACCCGTTATCCGGAAGCAATTCCTCTCCTAAATACCTCGGCCAAAACCATAGCCAAAGAGCTATCTCTTGTTTTTAGCCGCGTGGGTATTTGTAAGGAACTGCTTACGGACCAAGGTACACCCTTTATGTCCCGGGTTATGAAAGAATTATGCAAGTTGTACAAAGTGAAGCAATTGCGTACATCTGTGTATCACCCCCAAACAGATGGGTTGGTTGAAAGATTCAACAAAACCCTAAAACAAATGTTAAAGAAGGTGGTGGATAGAGATGGAAAGAATTGGGATTGTCTAATACCCTATCTGATGTTTGCCATTAGGGAGGTACCCCAATCCTCTACGGGTTTCTCACCCTTCGAGTTGCTGTCACAACCGAGGTTAGGAGGCCGAGATGCTGAGAGGGCTCCCCTTGCGGCCGAGTGCAGTGCAACCCTGGAGATGGCACAGGGATGCAGTGCCCACAGTAGCACAGGTTGCCGGGTAGCAGCAGTAGATGGAAATGCTGAGCAGACCAGTCTCTGGAGGCAACTGTGCAAGAAGTCCAAGGCAGGGTCAGGGTCAAGCCGAAGGTCAAACACGGGAGGTCAATCCGGAGGTAAGAAGGATGGATACTGGACTGGAGATCAGGAACGGAGGTCAAGCCAAGCCGAGGTCGGGTGCCGGGAGCAGACAAGGAGTATCAGGGACAAGCCAGAAGTCGGAGCCAGGAGAGTAATCGGAAGCAGGTCAAACAAGCCGGGTCGGTAACAGGAGATCAGGTAGCAGAGATAACAGGCACGGGTACTCAGGAAGAGCTGACGATAAACCAGCAATGTGATGCTGTCAGGTGAACGTTTAAATAGACACGGCGCTTGGATCACGTCGTGAGCGCGCCACCGCGTCCGTACGCCTACGACGTGTAACGTAATGCGTTCGTACTACCCGGCGCACGCGTACTCGATCGGAGGCTCCATCAGGCGTTCGTCTGGGAATCATATTGCGTCTTCGTGGGCGCTGACGCGCGTTAACACGATCGCGTCCCACAAGGTAACTCCTATTTCCCTGACAGTTGCTCTATGGGAGACACCCAAGAGGGCTGCTGGATATCGCCAAGGAAACTTGGGAAAATGAGAGTTCTCCTCACAGGAGTGTGATTGAGCATGTCGCCCTGATGCAAGATAGAATTGCACAGGTAATGCCAATTGTAAAGGAACATTTAACCCAAGCGCAGTTAGCACAGCAGAGAGTGTACAACCGTGGGGCCAAGACCCGTACTTTTTCCCCGGGGGATAGGGTCTTGGTGCTAGTCCCTACGGTTGAAAGCAAATTTTTGGCCAAATGGCAAGGTCCATATGAAGTAATTGAAAAAATTAGTGAGGTGAACTATAGGGTTAGACAGCCAGGAAGGCGAAAGCCGGAGCAGATCTATCACGTCAATCTGCTGAAAGCCTGGAGGGATAGGGAATCCCTAGTCGCGGAGACTTTGTCACAAGCACAGCCTGTTTGCTTAGTTCCTGAGGTTGGAATAGCAGACACCTTATCGAAACCCCAACAACAGGAGGTTAAAGAGTTTGTACTTCGTAACAAAGAGATTTTCTCTGAGCTGCCGGGACAAACATCTGGCGTAGAGCATGACATTATCACCCCGCCAGGAGAAAGGGTAAAACTAAAACCTTATAGAATACCAGAGGCCCGACGGGAGGCAATACGTGGGGAGGTTCAAAGGATGCTGGAATTGGGGGTGATAGAGGAGTCCCAGAGTGACTGGTCCAGTCCTATCGTACTAGTGCCCAAACCTGATGGGAGCTGGCGATTTTGTAACGATTTTAGACAATTAAATAAAGTTACAAAATTTGACACCTACCCCATGCCACGTATAGATGAGTTGATTGACCGGCTGGGAACAGCCCGATATATGACAACTCTTGATCTCACCAAAGGGTATTGGCAAATTCCCCTGGCCGAGTCGGCCAAGGAGAAAACTGCGTTTGTAACCCCAGATGGGGCATTCCAATATAAGAGAATGCCGTTTGGGTTACAGAATGCACCGGCAACATTCCAGCGGAAAATGGATAAGATTCTGAGGCCCCATCAGAAATATGCTGCAGCTTACCTGGATGATGTGATTATCCATAGCACAGACTGGGTCTCACATTTGCCAAAAGTACAAGCAGTCCTAGACTCTATCCGGGAAGCTGGGTTTACGGCCAATCCAAAGAAGTGTACCATTGGACAGGAGGAGGCCAAATATCTTGGGTACACTATTGGGAGGGGGGTGATAAAACCCCAAGTCAATAAAGTCGAGGCCATACAGAGTTGGCCACGTCCCAACAGCAAGAAACAGGTACGAGCCTTTCTAGGAATCGCTGGCTATTATCGACGATTCATTCCCCATTTTGCTTCTCAGGCTGTGCCCCTCACCAACCTGACAAAAGGGAAAGAGTCGGTTATGGTTGAATGGTCCCCAGAGGCTGAGGAAGCATTTCAGTCCTTAAAAACAGCCTTATGTAGCCAGCCAGTGTTGTACTCACCAGACTTCTCTAAGGACTTCGTGGTACAAACTGATGCATCAGACGTTGGGTTAGGAGCAGTGTTATCCCAGGTCTGGAACGGGGAAGAGCACCCAGTCATTTACCTCAGCAGGAAGTTGAAGTCCCATGAGGTAAATTACTCCACGATTGAGAAGGAATGTTTAGCAGTGAAGTGGGCTCTAGATTCCCTTCGGTACTATCTGCTAGGTAGGCACTTTGACCTGGTGACTGATCACGCTCCTTTAAAGTGGATGGCTCAGAACAAGGAGACCAATAGAAGGGTAAATAGGTGGTTCCTGGCCCTACAGGAATTTAACTTTACAGTTAAGCATCGCCCTGGTGTTAAAATGGGGAATGTGGATGCTTTGTCTTCGATACATGCGTGTCTGGCTGCTTGTGTTACAACCCCAAGGTTGAAACAAGAGGGGGGGGGTATGTGGCAGCACGCAGGTAAAATCACCTGGTTGTATCCAGGATGGGAAATATGTGTGTCCTAGATTCAGGCTTTATGCAGACTTTTACAATTAGAGGGGAAGAGTTAATGAGCCCAGCTGTAGTAAGTGGGCCCATTAAGACCTCTACAAAAAACCCCAGCATGCATAGGGAGATGCTCCATCCTGGAACCAGTTTTGTGTGTATAGACTGGGGAGTCTGAGATCTGTTCTGTGCGGTGAGTTAACGCCTGTGTGGCAAACCCCTACAATAGAGACAGGGACTGGGGCAGCACAAGGCTGCACCCAGTTGTTAGACAGGGAGTCTACGTGTGTAGTTAGAGGTCAAGCTGACCAGGATTTATTTTCTTGTTTTATTTTGTTTGGCTGTTATATGTATCACTGCATGTAGCGTAAATAAACCGGATCTTTTGTTTTTTGAACCTACACCGCTGTCTGCTGTGCCTGACTTTGTGTTGTGAACCCATCCAGGGGGTCACACACACCCGCTACCGAGCAAACCCCTCACAATATATATATATATATATATATATATATATATATATATATATATATATATATATATATGTTACAGATTTTGCACATCTGTGAATTTCACGTTAAAGTTAAAAACAATTAATATAAAAAAAACATAGTATATGTGTATATATACTCTATATTATTAACATATACCAGGCAGATTGGATATCTGCCCTTCTGAACATGGGACACAGTCATAGCAGCAAGAGTGGATTCAAGATCCTGGCTTTTTTCTGTATCCGGGCAAACAAAAGTCCACACACCGAGACTCCAACTTCTAAAAGGAAGTGAAAATAAATGTTTTACTTATGTGAAATAACATTGGAGAATAAATAAGAGTATGTTGAAAACTGTTTCTGTCTCTCCTTATCTGTGTCTTCCATTGCATATTATTTCTATTTTTCAGTAGAACTGCCAGCGAGTCTCTCGGTGTACAGTCTGGAGATCCTGCCAGGTACAACTCTTCTTATTTCAGGCTGACAACACCACCGCCTCACACTGGAGGAGAACTCATGGCAGACTTACAATGCTGATAATAATTTAATGATGTTGATTAGTGTTGTCAGCCTGCTATAGGAAGTGCTGCTACTGGTGTGATCTCCAGGTAAGAAACAGCAAAGAATTCCCAAAAATGAAAACCGAATACAGTGATACAGATATATATATAAATATATATATATATATATATATATATATATATATATATATATATATATAGGTTTACTTGCACTTTAAAGTGTCATTTTTTTGTAGACTGGTGTCAGCCTTGCCCTATAAGGAAAAAAGAGAATTTTTGTCTCTTAAGCCTCTTAAGCCTCATACACACGATCGGACTTTGTTCAAACTTTCCCGTGGATTTTTGTACAAAGGGCGTCGACCGTGAACTTGTATTGCATACACACGGCCAACTTTCACCAAACTTTCGCAAACTTTCGCCAACTTTCACCAAATCACATGGTTTTTCTGCTCTTTACCACCACCTTTGGTCAACTTCTGTATTGTTGTCTGATCTTTTGCGTTGGTTCTGAGCATACGTTTGTTCTTTGTACAAAAGTCCTATGGTTTTCTGTACACACAATCGGACTTTGCTCCATCGGACTTTTGTTGCCGGAAAGTTTGTCCGTTCGCACAACCAACAAAAGTCTGATGAAAACTGAAAAAGTTTATCCGATGAAGCGTACACACGGTCGGATTTTGCCTTAAAACAGTTAACTTGCATGTTTGTTGTCAAAAAGTCTGATCGTGTGTATGGGCCTTTACGGTTTACAAATATGTGTACCGTGGGTATCCTTGCCTACTAAATTATATTAACATTTAAAATGAAATTCTATGGACGTTTCTATGGCTTAGTGTTTGGCACCATCTACCGGCCAAACACTGATCGTGGACTTAAATTATTTTTTGCTTTCACAAGCATTGAACTATTTACAAGAAGTGACTGTTATTTACACTGGAGAGTTGACCTTTTTACCCAGGATGCCAGGTGACCTACCCATGAACACCCTCTCTGACAGTGCATGCTGGCTAGGACATAAAAGGAGCCTGAGCGTCCACCTTAGCTGTCTTGGAACGCATGGCCTGCCTGTGAGGGCTTGTGAGGAGGCCTCCCGGAGGAAGCAGCCTATTGCCCTTGCGGAGTGCAACCCTGCTCGGTTTTATGAGTGACCTGAAGTGCAAGAGACACAGTAATCGGATTGGTAAAATCCAGAGACACTGGTTTGAGCATCGGAAGACCAGGTCCACCTATCAGAATGGAACAGAGTGACGAAGACAGCTTACATAGAAGCAAGCTGCAAACACCCGACCAAAGTTACCATACCAAGTTTTTGATCCAGTTGGTGAGCAGGTTACAGCACACAGTTTACTAAACTTTGCACCTAGTCAGACTTATATACAGGCCTCGCTGGGATCCATAGTCCCACGGAGGAGGAGTATAGCAACTGACACTAGGCCAGCATATGGCCTACTTACTATCGCATCTCAAGTATTGTATTATAATTACCGAAGCAATGCTAAGATCATTCTTAATTCAACTTTAATTACTTTAACCCTTGGATTACAAATTATAAAGAATTATCATTGCTAGCGAAGACAATAAGATCAAAAAGACTGAGTACTTTAAGTGAGATCTCACACATAGCTATAAAAGTAGGGGGAGCTCCCTTTTAATTACATTGTTTATAATTGTTATATCAAAAGTCATTGTTCTGTCATTCTATGTTGGGATGACAGCACAATTATTTTATCCACCTGTTTGCCGGTACTTATAGTAAAATATACTTTGGTTAAGTACCTCGTTGTGTGAAGTATTGTTTTCCCCCAGCAGGCGGAGCCAGTGGATCCTGACTTGTCAATCCTGGTATATTGTGTTATATTATATTGTACTGTATTGTACTGCACCACAGCTGTGTCAAGGGGACTGAGTCAAGTTAGTGGGGTTTATTAACAAAGTGCAGGCCCAAATCAAACCAGCAGCTCCTTCAGGGGTCAGTGCTACACATGGGGGCTCATCCGGGATCCTGTCACTCTGTAAGCATGCCTGCCCCCTTGGTGCCAATATGGACCCCATCACTGTAGTTCAATTGAAGCAGAAGGCACATGCTCAGAAGCGAGCATGGCCATTGACCTCCCAGGGGAAGACTGGGGAGAAAAACAAGTTTAAAATTGTACAAGCATTGTCCCCAGACAGAAAGGCCTATGTGGTCACAGTAAGAGCAGACTATGGGACCACCCGCACTTACGCACTACTAGAGTGGAAGAAAGGTGTCCCTAAGATTTCCAAGGCACCAGTGTGAATCTGTCTGACAGAACCAAATTTTGCCTGACACACCCAGAGAGGCAAGGTGAAAGTCCTGTCAGTTCCAATCAGGTGAAGTCAATCAAAACAAAAGCTCCCTCTTGGTCGCACTCAACCACGATTGAGCCAGAGCTTCTTACTGCTCTAGGAGACTTTGTGGCGAAGTGCCAGAAGGGAAACCCTGCATACCTTGGAAATTCCTACCAGAAACTCAGTATTTTCTCAGGAAGGCAACCCATACCTCCAGAGTAAAGCAACTTTAAGGAATGGTTGGAGACTTGGAGCAGACCACACAAGCCCTGGATGAGTGGGGCATCCCTGAAACACACAAAAAACAATGGATTGCAGAAGGCCTGCTTCGGAAGCTATCTGAAATCTAAAGCTCAGCAAGCAGAACAGCGTGGCTCAGGACTACTTAGACATCCTACAGGATGTGTTCGGGCGAACAGAGAAGGTCTCTGACCTAATTTACCAATTGGAAAACACCTATCAACAAACGTAAGAAAAGCTGTCAGATTACATGGGGCGATTAGACAAAGTCCTAAAGTCCGAGAAGTGGATGAAACAAGAACAAAGCAAGTGCTGAAGGGTGCACAACCATTGGACCCCATCATGTTCCAGTTAAGGGCCCATCAAGACGGTGGCATCCTAAACTACACGGATCTGTTTAGAACTGTGCGCGAAGAGGAGGCCATTCTTGAGAGGAAATAGGAAAAAATCCAAGGGACAAAGTCCCACAGTGGTAGAAGAACTCAGGACCTGTTTCAACTGTGTAGGGGTTGGACATCTCAGGCGAATGTGCCCAAGCCCAAGAATGGGGACAAAATCCCAAAAGCCAGCTTTAAAGTTCAGAGTGCCCCAGTGAAGGAGTCAACTGGGTGCCCTACTACCATAGCTAATTCCAAATAAACCCATACGCACCAGGCCCCTGGGACTGCAGTCAAGTCAAGGTGGAAGAAGGAGAGGCTACAAAAGCATATTGTAAAAGTACAAGCCACTAAGCAGGCCAAAAGTGCCACTTTCTGTGGAATTCTTCCCAAGTTAGTAGGGCCCCCTCCAATTGTCCCCATGCAGATAGAGGGGATTTACACAAAAGTCTTGCTGGACACTGAAGCTCGAGTGACATTGCTCTACAGGGACTTCTATGACAAACATCTCAAGCATCTGACAATACAAAAGCTGGAGGAGCTGGAGATATGGGGATTAGGGACCCAGAACTTCCCATATGATGGTTACCTGCCTGTCAAGCTCGCTTTTTACCCGAGTACAGCAGGGAAGGCGGAAAACTTTGACACCTTGGCAGTGGTGTGCCCTCACCCTCCAGGAGCTGACAAAAGTTCCCTCATCATTGGGATGAATACTGACTTGGTGAGAAGATTACTTGCACCGCTTGTACTGGAGAAAGGGACCCCCCCACAAAACTACACCCAATGCTAGCCCAGGTGTACCAAGACCTTAAACAAGAAGAAAAGGCCCCAGAAGAGGGAGTGGGAAAAATCTGGCTTCTGGGCAAGAAAGAGAGACTGATCCAAAGAGGTGAAGTAGTCTGCCTGAGAGCCTCCATCAAGTTAAGCTGGGAAAAGCCAGGCCCCTTCATTGTCCTTGAGACTTCAAGCCAGGAAGAGCATAAAGGATTGAAACTTAACCCTGAAGTATTGCCAACCAAGGCATTGAAGAGGGACCACGGCAAGATTTCAGTCAGTGTCCGCAACATAGCTTTGCCAGTGAGGGTGCCAGCCAGAATACTGTTAGGACACGTCAGCCCAGCAACCCTTAGCCCTTGTACACACGGTCGGACATTCTGCCAACCAAATCCGTTGGATTTTGTCCAACGGATTTTGTCCGACGGATTGTGTCCGAAACTGTTGCATACACACGGTCGGACCAAGTTGACGGAAAATCCATTCGTTCAGAATGTGATGACGTTATTTCGTTACGACAGGACTACGTTCATGCTAGTAGCCAATAGCTTTGAAGTAGGAATTTGATCTGAGCATGCGTGGCACTTTGTCCGATCAAAATTTTCTACACATGATCGGAGTATGTCCGATTGGACCAGTTTGTCGGAAAATATTTCCAACAAGTTGGAAAATTGGATCAGACGGATATTCCGACGGAAACAGTCCGATGCATACCACACACAGTCGGATTGTCCAACAAAACGGTCCGATAGGACACATTCCGTCGGAATCTCCGATCGTGTGTACAATTGCTTAGTCTCGCCGTGTGGCTCAATGGGAGAACAAGCCAGAGAGATTCCAGAGGAAGAGTTCTGCCAGAAGAACACACCTCTTACTCCTGCCTGGATGGAGAGAGCTAAAACCCAACTCCTGAGATGGAAGACAGCGTTCTCTAAAAGTGAGTTTGACATAGGGCTGGCAAAGAGTGCGGCACACCGAATTTGGCTGGAAAATGACAAGCCCTTTCGAGAGAGAGTCAGACAAATCCTACTGGGGGATCTTGAAGACTTGAGGGAACAGCTAGCTGAACTGAAAAGGACGGGCATTATTAGAGAGTCCTGGAGTCCTTATGCTTCTTCGATAGTGGTGGTAAGGAAGAAGAATGGGTCCCTACAGCTGTGCATTGACTATAGGGCCCTGAACCATTCCTGACCAGTACACCACACCTCGGATAGAGAATGCCTTACAGAGCCTGTTGGGGGTGAAGTGGTTCAGTGTGCTGGACCTAAAAAGTGGGTACTATCAGATCCCCATGTGTCCTGAAGATAGGGAGAAAACCGCTTTTATCACCCCTGTGGGCTTCTTTGGATTCAATCGGATGCCTCAGGGTCTGTCTGGAGCCCCAGAAACCTTCCAGAGATTTATGGAGAAGACAATGGGTGACATGAATCTGACTGAAGTGCTGGTTTACCTGGATGATATCATAGTGTTTGGCAGAACGTTGTAAGAGCACGAAGAACGCCTTGAGAAAGTCCTGAAGAGGTTTCATGATGAAGGCCTGAAGCTCTCCATGGAAAATGCCAGTTCTACCAACCCTCAATAAACTACCTAGGAAAGATTGTGTCTAAAGAGGGAGTGGCAACAGATCTGGAGAAATTGGAAGCTTTCACTTCTTGGCCGAGGCCTACAAATGTGACTGAACTCAGATCCTTCCTAGACTTCTGCTCGTACTACAGGAGGTTAGTGGAAGGGTTTGCCAAAATAGCCCACCCACTCACTGAGCTTCTGAAGAACCAGGAAGAAGCTGGTGCAGACCCAGACCAGTCTGGGAAGTCAAAGGAAGGGCCCAGGAAGAAGAAAGAGTCCATCCAGGACCAGTGGACTCCAAATTTTGAGGAAGCCTTCAAACAATTGTTCACAAAGTGAAGCCTTACCACTGCTCCGGTTTTGCCCTATGCAGACCCGGCCAGACCTTACGAGCTACATGTGGATGCCAGCCGAGATGGGCTAGGAGGAGTGCTCTATCAGGAATATGATGGACGTCTGAGGCCCATCGCCTATGTGAGCAGAAGGCTCATTCCTGTTGAAAGAAACGATCCTACTCACAAGCTTGAATTTCTGGCTCTGAAGTGGGCAGTGGTAGACAAGTTGAAGGACTATCTTTACGGGCAGAGTTCGTAGTCAAGACGGACAACAACCCCCTCACATACTTGCTCACCACCGCAAAGCTGGACGCCACTGGCCACAGGTGGCTGGCTGCTCTCTTGGCGTTTACCTTCAGCCTGAAGTACAGACCAGGGGTTGGTAACCGAGATGCGGACGCCTTGTCAAGAAGGCCCCATGACCCCCAAAACCCCTCAGAAGACTGGACTCAACTTACCTCTGAAGGAGTAAGAGCTCTTGGTGAAGGGACAAGCCAGCAAGGGAAAGGTGGGGCCAGAGCTGAAGAAGTGGGAGTGTCCTCAGGTGGGGTTGCCCAGGTGTTATTGTAACATCTCCCAGATTATTCCCAAGCTATCAAAAAAGGATCTCAGGAGAAATCAGGCGGAAGATTCACTCTGTGGGCTAGTACTGAAGGCATTGGAGAACAAACAGCCTGATCTGCTGCAGAAGACCCCCCGGAAAGAAGCCCGGTTACTACAGAAAGAGTGGAATCGCTTGCAGTTACAACAAGGGGTGGTCTACCAAAGGAGCCCCTCTGAAGATCCAGAAGAGAAGTGGCAACTGCTTCTGCCGGAAAAGCACAGAGAGAGGGTGGTGATCGCTATGCATGGCCACCATGGTGATTTGGGAGCCAAGAGGACTCTTCAACTCGTAAGGGATAGGTTCTACTGACCTCACATGAGGACCGAAGTGGAGAGCTATTGTCATTCCTGCCTCAGGTGCATACAACGGAAGACCTTGCCTCAGAGGGCTGCCCCAATGGGCCACTTGGAGAGCCAAGGGCCAATGGATCTGCTCTGCATAGACTTTCTGTGTTTGGAACCCGACCTGAGTGGGCAAGGGGGCATCTTAGTGGTTACCGATCACTTCACCTTCTATGCCCAGGCGTTCCCTACTAGAGACCAGCAAGCAGCCACAGTAGCAAAGACTCTTGTGGAAAAGTTCTTCGTCCATTATGGTCTACCTCAATGGATACATTCGGACCAAGGAAGAGACTTTGAGAGCACACTGATAAAAAGACTGCTGGATCTATTAGGCATACAAAAGTCTAGGACTACTCCCTACCACCCACAAGGGGACCCTCAACCGGAAAGGTTCAACAGAACCCTCCTTAACATGTTGGGGACTTTGACTGCAGAGCAGAAACCCCATTCGAGTAGGCACATCACTGCATTGGTTCATGCCTATAACAGCACCAAAAATGACGCCACTGGATATTCACCTTACAGGTTGATGTTCGGGCATGAAGCCAGGCTACCAGTGGATCTAGCCTTTGGGACCTCTCTGGACCACATGTCAGAGACCTCCTATCGAGGATATGTGGACAGACTGTGGAGGAACTTGAAGATAGCTTATGAGCAGGCCCAAGCCACCTCGAACGTCAGAGAAAATAGGAATAAGAGGAACTTTGATCTAAAGGTAAGAGTTCAGGATCTTCAACCAGGTGACCGTGTCCTGCTAAGGAATCTGGGCATCCCAGGCAAACATAAGTTGACTGACCGCTGGAGATCACAGCCATATGTTGTGTGCAGGAAGCTCCCAGGACTCCCAGTGTATGAAATCAAGCCAGAAGGATAAACTGGGCCAGTAAAAACCTGACATCAGAATCATCTCTTACCCCTCACAGAAGCAGTCAGGACAAATCCAGAAGAGGAACTCCCCTCCACGTCTACTGCTGTGCGCAGACCAGCAACTAGGTCTCAGCCTGCACCCTCTGCAGATGAGGATGAAGAAATGGAGATGAGCTGGCTGTGGCCACCTGAGACATCAGAGACTGACATTGATGTATCCCCAAAAACAGGAGAAGATAATAATGGGACTCTTAGGGCAGAGGCCCCAGAATTTGTGCCGATGACCCATCACATAGAAGAGCAAAATACTCCTGCTTGCTCCCCATTGCCGGCATTGGAGATGAGGAATGATGATATTTGTCCAAAAGTAGTGGATACCCCAAAAAGGCAAAGAACAAAGAGAGACATTCACCCACCAAAGAGACTGACTTACGATACACTGGGTGAATGCTCTGAAGCATCTCAAATTGTCAGCAAAAGAAACTCTGAAGTGCCTGGTCCCTTTATTTTTGATTCAGTGAGGGACAACTCCAACTCACCCCTTGACGCATCTGTACCAGACAATGTAGTATCAGCTGTGAGTGCACAGGACAGTTCCACATCACATGTTAGTTGGTGGGAAGCTCCTCTGTCTGTATTGTGTAACCGTATAGAGGCAAAAATACAGGATAGAGTTAACATTTTGAACCTCTTTGGGGACCAAGGAGACAAAGTAGGGGGAGTGTGTAGCACGGGTATCCTTGCCTACTAAATTATATTAACATTTATAATGAAAGTCTATGGACATTTCTTGCTTAGTGTTTGGCTCCATCTAGCGGCCAAACAATGATAGTGGACTTAAATGATTTTTTGCTTTCACAAGCATTGAATTATTTACAGGAAGTGACTGTTATTTACACTGGAGAGTTGACCTTTTTACCCAGGATGCCAGGTGACCTACCCATGGACACCCTCTCTGACAGTGCATGCTGGGTAAGACATAAAAAGAGCCAGAGCGATCATCTTAGCTCTCTTGGGAATGCATGGCCTGCATGTGAGGGTTTGTGAGGAGGCCTCCCGGAGGAAGCAACCTTTTGCCCTTGCGGAGTGCAACCCTGCTTGTTTGTGGGAGTGACTTGAAGGGCCAGAGACACAGTGAACAGATTGGGAAGATTCAGAGACACTCGTTTGAGCATCGGAAGACCAGGTCCACCTATCGGAATGGAACGGAGTGACGGAGCCAGCTGACATAGAAGCAAGCTGCAAACACCCGACCAAAGTTACCATACCAAGCTTTTGATCCAGTTGGTGAGCGGGTTACAGCACACAGTTTACTAAACTTTGCACCTAGTCAGACTTATATACAGGCCTCACTGGGATCAATAGTCCCACGGAGGAGAAGTATAGCAACTGACACTAGTCCGGCATAGGGCCTACTTACTATTGCATCTCAAGTATTGTATTATAATTACAGAAGCAACGCTAAGATCATTCTTAATTCAACTTTAATTACTTTAACCCTTGGATTACAAATTATAAGGAATTATCATTGCTAGCGAAGACAAGAAGATCAAAAAGACTGAGTACTTTAAGTGAGATCTCACACATAGGTTTGAAAGTAGGGGTAGCTCCCTTATTATTACATTGTTTATAATTATTATATCAAAAGTCATTGTTCTGTCATTCTATGTTGGGATGACAGCATAATTATGGTAACCACCTGTTTGCCAATACTTATAGAAAAATATACTTTGGTTAAGTACCTCGTTGTGTGGAGTGTTGTTTTCACCCAGCAGGTGGAGCCAGGGGATCCTGACGTGTCAATACAGGTATATTGTGTTATATTATAATGTACTGTCTTGCACCACAGCTGTGTCAAGGGGACTGAGTCAAGTTAGTGGGGTTTATTAGCAAAGTGCAGGCCCAAATCAAACAAAGCCAACTCCTTCGGGGGTCAGTGCTACACATGTTTTAACTATTTTAACCTGGGGGGACAGAAGTCATTCCCCATGGAGAACCCCATAGTCTGTGAGTAAAGGCCCATATACACGATCAGACTTTTTGACAACAAACATGCAAATTAGCTGTTTTAAGGCAACATCCAACCGTATGTATGCTCCATTGGACAAACTTTTTCGGTTTTCAGCGGACTTTTGTTGGCTGTGCGAATGGACAAACTTTCCGGCAACAAAAGTCAGATGGAGCAAAGTCCGATTGTGTGTAAAGAAAACCATAGGACTTTTGTACAAAGAACAAACATGTATGCTCAGAACCAACGCAAAAGATCAGACAACAATACAGAAGTTGACCAAAGGTGGCGGTAAAGAGCAGAAAAACCATGTGATTTGGTGAAAGTTGGCTGAAAAAGTCCTGCCGTGTGTATGCAATACAAGTTCACGGCCGATGTCCTTTGTACAAAAATCTACGGGAAAGTTTGAACAAAGTCCGATCGTGTGAGGATTAAGAGGCTTAAGAGAGAAAAATTCTCTTTTTTCCTTCTGTTTGCTCTATTGAATATACAATTGTAAGCATTTTGTTATACCTGTTCAAATTACAAAACAAAAAATAGGACAAGGCTGACCCCATAGTCTGCGAGTAAAGGCCCATATACACGATCAGACTTTTTGACAACAAACATGCAAATTAGCTGTTTTAAGGCAACATCCGACCGTGTGTATGCTCCATTGGACAAACTTTTTCGGTTTTCATCTGACTTTTGTTGGCTGTGCGAATGGCAACCTTTCCAGCAACAAAAGTCCAATGGCACAAAGTCCGATCGTGTGTACAGAAAACCATAGGACTTTTGTAAAAAGTACAAACACACATGCTCAGAACCAATGCAAAAGATCAGACAATACAGAAGTTCACCAAAGGTGGTGGTAAAGAGCAGGAAAACCCACGTGATTTGGTGAAAGTTGGCTGAAAAAGTTCTGCCGTGTGTATGCAATATAAGTTCACGGCCGAAGCCCTTTGTACAAAAATCCGTGGGAAATTTTGTACAAAGTCAGATCGTGTGTATTAGGCTTAACACTATAGATGGCTACAGCATGTGTCCATGGGAGTGATGTGATCATAGATTGTGATAAATGGCCAATCACAGTGGCCCTTTTCCACGTGATCAGCTATGTTCAATTACAGCTGATCACAGGATGTAAACACAAGCTGGTTTTGGGCTTTTCTTTCCTCATGCTGACATTGTGAAGAGAGAAGAAGAGAGCCAATAACCGGCTTGTGTTAAAGGAGCATGAGCACTGGTAATCAGGGATGTCAATCAGTGCCCAACAGTGCTGTCAATCAATGCTCATCAGTGCCCATCAGTGCTGTCAATCAGTGCCCATCAGTGCTGTCAGTCAGGGCCCATCAGTGCTGTGTCAGTGCCTATCAATGCCTCCTCATCAGTGTCACTTATCAGTGCTGCCAATCAGTGCCCAACAGTGCTGCCAATCAATGCTCATCAGTGCTGTCAATCAGTGTCCATCAGTGTCTCCTCATCAGTGTCACTTATCAGTGCTATCAGAGCCCATCAATGCCACCTATCAGTGTCCATCAGTGCTGCTTACCAGTGCCGCTATATCAGTGTTTATTAGTGCCACCCATCAGTGTACATCAGTGCAGCCTGATCGGCGTACATCAGTGCAGGAGAAAAATTACCTGTATGCAAAATTTTCAATTTTTTTTTGTTTATTTAGCAAAAAATATAAAAAAAACTCAGTGGTGAGTAAATACCACCAAAAGAAAGCTCTATTTGTATGAAAAACATGATAACATCTTCATATGGGTATAGTGTAGCATCACCACGCAATTGTCATTCAAAGTGTGAAAGTGTCTAGTGGGCAAGTGGTTAATTTCTGTGTTATTTATATTTTTATGTGAAGGGCAGATAAGGCTAATATAATATTTGAAGCAATAAAGTTCATGGGTAACATTATTAAATGTCTTTGAATGACTATAATTGTTACACATCTGGTGAAAAAACTGTACAATGGGCGGCCAATGTCATGAAAAGTGAGGGCCACATGTTCTCCTCCTCACCGTATTATTGTCTTCATCCCATATTATTTTGTTATAGTCAATGTGAAGTTGGTCTTCTTCTTTAGCCCATGGTTTGTACGAACCAACATCAATAGACTTTGCTCTCATTTTGCGCAAAGACTTCACCCAATTTACTATTTTGTAGTGAGAAGAAAATTCACCATTTTCATCAAAGAAGGTCATTCTGTCTGCCGTCTTATATGGATTTTTTATTTGTTTCACATATTTATGCAACTGGAGGACAGAAAAACCTCAAACAAGTTAAAACTGAAGTTTAAACAATTTTTATGTTGCTTTCCCTTGTTTATCCATCTCCCTTTATCAATGCAATATACAGTGTATCTGTGTATATATCTATCTATATATATGCATGACAGATTAAAATCCACTAGGGTGCAGAGTAGATAGGATGACTCTGAGTTCCAATGCCATACAATGGTTTCTGCTGATGAAAAGCTCAATTCCAGGCTGGTTGTACAATGGCTGGAGGGTCTCCTCATCACATCAGATCTTATATTCAGGTCTCAGGAACAAAGATGGACACCACATTGGGCTCATCCTCAAAGGCCCCATGAAACTGGACTTTACTGCAACATTCATCTGGAGATATCTCTATCAACCGCTTGCCGACCACCTCACGCCGATATACTTCAGCAGAAGGACTCGTAAGGCAAACTAACATACCTGTACGTGACCCTTTATGAGGCAGCCAGTGGGCGTGGCAAGCTCCGTGAGTCACCTCGCAGGTCCCGCGGACTCGATTGTCGCAGGGATACCCACGATCGCCTCATAGAGAGGAAGAACGGGGAGATGCTAATGTAAATAAGCATCTCCCCATCCTGCCTATTGACAGTGTCACTGATCTCTACTCCTTGTGCCACAAGTAACCACGCCCCCACAGTTAGAAACACTCCCCAGGACACACTTAACCCTTATACTGCTCCCAGTGGTTAACCCCTTCCCTGCCAGTGTCATTTACACAGGAATCAGTGCATTTGTATAGCACTGATTACTGTATAAATGACAATGGTCCCAAAAATGTGTCAAAAATGTCTGATGTGTCCGCCATAATGTTGCCGTCAGGATAAAAATCGATGATCGCTGCCATTACTAGTAAAAAAATAAAATAAAATAATAAAATGAATAAAAATGCTGTAAAACTATCCCCTATTTTGTAAATGCTATAACTTTTGTGCAAACCAATCAATAAACGCTTATTGCGATTTTTTTTTTAACCAAAAATATGTATAAGAATACGTATCGGCCTAAACTGAGGAAAAGAAAATTATATATTTTTGGGGGGTATTTATTATAGCAAAATGTAAAAAATAATGCATTTTTTTCAAAATTGTCGCTCTTTTTTTGTTTATAGCGCAAAAAAGAAAAACCGCCGAGGTGATCAAATACCACCAAAAGAAAGCTCTATTTTTGGGAAAAAAAAGACATCAATTTTGTTTGGGAGCCATGTCGCAAGACCACGTAATTGTCAGTTAAAGCGACGCAGTGCCGAATCGCAAAAAGTGCTCTGGTCAGGAAGGGGGTAAATTCTTCCGGGCTGAAGTAGTTAATAACTTTATATATCTGGATATATGTTCACAGAGGTCCTGTCCTGGGTGGAGGCACTGCTAACTTTATTACAAATCCCACTCTTCCACTTAGTGAAGGTTCTGGTTATCTTATTTAGCTACAGGTTTAGCGCAATATTCTGTTTGGGGGCAGCCAGTTGTCATAACCCTCAACCCCCCCCCCCCCCCCCCCTCAATGTGTTGCTCACATTTGCACACACAGATTCTAATGGTTAAATTAATACTAAATTCTTGTTTCTTTTTACTGAAAAAAAAAAAAAACATTTTATACTTACCTCCTCTGTGCAGTGATTTTGCACAGAGCAGCCCAAATCCACCTCTTCTCAGGCCCCTCCCTCCTGCCGAGTGCCCCCACAGCAAGCAGTTTGCTATGGGGACACCTGAGCCAAGCCGCTGCTCTGTGTGTCCATTCAGACACGGAGCTACAGCATGGCCCTGCCCCCTCTCTCCTTTGATTGGCTCACTGATTTTGATTGACAGCAGCAGGAGCCAATGGTCACCGCTGTGTGTCTCAGCCAATCAGGAGGCAAAGTCCTAGACAGCCGAGTCTCTTGTGCAAAATCGCTGGATTGAGATGGGGCTCAGGTAAGTATTAGGGGGGCTAGGTGGGGGGCTGCACACAAAAGTTTTTTTTTTATCCTAATGCACAGAATGCATTAAGAGAAAAAAACCTTCTGCCTTTACAACCACTTTAAATACACTCACAGGCCACTTTATTAGGTACATCTTGCTAGTACCGGGTTGGACCCCCTTTTGCCTTCAGAATTGCCTTCATTCTTCGTGGCATAGACACAACAAGGTTTTGGAAACATTCCTCAGAGATTTTGGTTCATAGTGACATGATAGCATCACACAGTTGTTGCAGATTTATCGGCTGCACATCCATGATGTAAATCTCCCGTTCCTACATATCCCAGAGGTGCTCCATTGTATTGAGATTTGGTGACTGTGGAGGCCATCGGAGTACAGCGACCTCATTGTCATGTTAAAGAAATCAGTTTGAGATGATTTGAGCTTTGTGACATGGTGCATTATCCTGCTGGAAGTAGCCATTAGAAGACAGTAGTCATAAAGGGATGGACATGGTCAGCAACAATACTCAGGTAGGCCGTGGTGTTTAAAATATACTTAATTGGTACTAAGTGGCCCAAAATGTGCCTAGAAAATATCCCCCCACACCATTACACCACCACCACCAGCCTGAACCGTTGAGACAAGACAGGCTGGATCCATGCTTTCATGTTGTTTACGCAAAATGATGACCCGACCATCTGAATGTTTTTTTTGGTGAGCCTGTGGGAATTGTAGCCAACTTTTCCTGTTCAGCTGACATGAGTGGCACCCGGTGTGGTTTTCTACTGAAGTAGTCCATCTGCTTAAAGGTTCGATGTGTTATTCAGAGATGTTATTCTGCAGTCCTTGATTGTAACGAGTGGTTATTTGTATTACTGTTGCCTTTCTATAATCTCCAACCAGTCTGTCTATTCTCCTCTGACATCAACAATAAAGAATTTCCCTCCACACAACTGCTGCTCACTGGATATTTTCTCTTTTTCGGGCCATTCTCTGTAAACCCCAGAGTTGGTTGTACATGAAACTCCTAGTAGATCAGCAGTTTTTGAAATACTCAGACCAGCCCGCCTGGCACCAACAACCATGCCACGTTCAAACTTCTCCTTTCTTCCCCATTCTGATGCTCAGTTTGAACTTCAGCAAGTGGTCTTCACCACGTCTAAATGCCTAAATGTATTGAGTTGCTGCCATGTGATTGGCTGATTGGCAATTTGTGTTACCAAGCAATTGGACACCTATCCCTAATAAAGTGGCCGTGGGTGTATAATTGGCTAAGTATTAGCATATAAAGTTTCATTTCACATTATCCTGATTTCTACACAAATTAAGGATAGGGTTGAAGCACAGTTACACTGATTACCTTGGTAGTCGTCTATGTACTGTACAAAGATATGGTTTAATGACTGCTCCATAAACGATTCTTAAACATTGAATATAGAACAAAAACTTACAGTGCCTTGAAAAAGTTTTGAAATTTTCCACATCTTGCCATGTTGCAACCAAAAACATGAATGTATTTTATACGGATTTTATGTAATAGACCAACACACAGTGGCACATCATTTTAAAGTGGATGGAAAATGATAAAAGGTTTTGCTTTTAGGCCAAAATGTAAAATTTTGGTCTCATTTGACCAGAGCACCTTCTCCCTCCACATGGCTTCTCACAAACTGCAAACTGGACTTCTTATGGCTTTCTTTCAACAATGACTTTCTTCTTGTCACTCTTCCATAAAGCCCAGATTTGTGGAGAGCATGACTCTAATAGTTGTCCTGTGGACAGATTCTCCCCCCTGAGCTGTGGATCTCTGCAGCTCCTCCAGAGTTACCATGGGCCTCTTGGCTGCTTCTCTGATGAATGCTCTCCTTGTCAGTTTAGGTGGACGGCCATGTCTTGGTAGGTTTGCAGTTGTGCCATACTCTCTCCATTTTCGGATGATGGATTGAACAGAGCTCCGTGAGATGTTCAAAGCTTGGGATATTTTTTATAACCTGACCCTGCTTTATACTTCTCCACAACTTTATCCCTGACCTGTCTGGTGTGTTCCTTGGCCTTCACGATGATATTTGTTCTCTAACAAACCTCTGCAGTTTTCACAGAACATCTGTATTTATACTGAGATTAAATTACAAACAAGTGGATTCTATAACTAATTAGGTGACTTCTGAAGGCAATTGGTTCCACTAGATCTTAGGAGTAAAGGGGGCTGAATACAAATGCACGCCACACTTTTCCCATATTTGTAAAAATAAAATTTGAAACCATTTAAGATTTTCCTTGCACTTCACAACTTTGTATTGTTTATCACATAAAATCCCAATACAATAAATGTAAGTTTTTGGTTGTAACATGAGAAATTATGTGGTAAATTTCAAGGGGTATGAATACTTTTTTAAGGCACTGTATGATATGTGTGAATACATGAGCAGATCTAGCTACCTCAAACGTTCTGATAAAGAAGTATAATTCTATGTATTTTGCTAATGATTAAATAACATTGTTTTGTTTTAATTGTTTTGAAGAAAGATTGTAGAACACATGGCTCTTCTCTAGATTCTTAGAACGTGTTTTGTTTGTAACATGGAAACAGTTAATCTTCTTGTTCTGCAATAAGGGATTTGAAAAATGAGAGGTCCCTTATAGTGAGCAATGGGGTTGGTTTACTAAAATTGGAGAGTGAAAAATCTGGCAGCTCTGCATAGAAACCCACCAGCTTCCATTTTTTTTTTGTCAAAGCTTAATTGAAGAAGCTGGACTTAGAAACTGATTGGCTACCATGAACAGCTGCACCAGATTTTACACTCTCCAGTTTTAGTAAATCAACCCCAATGTGTAGCTTGTGTAAATTCTTAAGTGCATACTTAAGGCCGGGTTCACACTGCTGCGGGGGGAGATCCGGATGTGATTCGCACCGCACTGCAGTGCAAATCACATCCGATCTCCGCAGCGATGCGAGTTCAGCCATACAGATAGTATGGCTGAATTCGCATCGCTCCCGCAGCAAACTCGCACGGGACCCTTTTTTTGGTCCGCAGCAGAATCGGATCGCATGGGTGTTCACACCATGCGATCCGATTCCTGTGCGAGTCTGCAGATCGCACTGCGATATGCGGACGGAACTGGGGGTGTCATTAACATATCATTGACACTCCCAGCCGTCCGCATAGGGCAGTGTGAGCTGCCGGCGGGAGGTGTGCGATGCGGGAAAATGCCGCGGATTCGCGGCGTTCCCGCATCGCTATAGTGTGAACCTGGCCTTAATGTATAAAATGTTCTTAGAAAACCTTTTATGTGGATCATGGAGCAAGTTAATATTCTTGTTCTACAATAAGGGATTTGGAAATCTAGAGGTCTGTCAAGCTGGTAAGTTGTTCCAAGATAACAGGAATGCATGTCTCTAAGCCCTTGTACACACGATCGGAGATTCCGATGGAATGTGTCCGATTGGAGCGTTTTGTTGGATATTCCGACTGTGTGTGGTATGCATCGGACTGTTTCCGTCAGAATATCCGTCGGACCAAATTTTCCAACTTGCCGGAAATATTTTCCGACAAACTGCTCCGATTTACTCCGATCATGTGTCGAGAATTCTGATCGGACAAAGTGCCACGCATGCTCAGATCAAATTCCTACATCAAAGCTATGGGCTACTAGCCTGAAGGTAGTCCTGTCGTAACAAAATTACGTCATCACGTTCCGAACGATCGCTTTTTTCAACAACTTTGTCCGACCGTGTGTATGCAACAGACAAGATCCATCGGACAAAATCCGACGGATTTGGTTGTCGGAATCTCTGACCGTGTGTACAAGGGCTAATAGTGAACAATGTGTTGCATGTTCAAATTCTTAAACGCACCTGTAGCGGCGACACTTTGGACAAGGTGTCTGCTATGTACAAATTTAGTTTTTTCCTCAGAACAGTAAAGGGGTTTTGAGGGCTGATTGTGTAGGTTTAACTTGGGCATCAGTTTGGCTGGGCTGTGTTAGGGTTCTGCCTGGTCATGCGTACAGTTAGGTGCACATGACAGGCCCAGAACCAAGCCTGGTTGGACACTTTAGGTATCAGCATTCCCCGGAGCTAATCAGTGGGTGCGTCTGGCCCCGCTGAGGAGTTTGGGGAAGGGTACTTAAGATGCTGAAGTCACGTGTTCAGGGTTGGTTCATGAGGCAGAGCTGCCTGTTCCGGAATCTGGGCTGGGGTAGCCCCGTGAGGGGTCCTGGTCACGGGAGCATGTGCCACCCCGCAACATGGTCCGTTTGACTAACCTCAATAGACCTGCATGGTCTGGGGTAAGGATCCATATGTTCCCGAGTCTCAGAACCGGCTGGTCCGGGTCGCAGTAACTGAGGGAGGATTCAAGGCATCCGGGTGTGCTCGTACCTTGGAGGTGCACCACAGATCATGTAAGCGACTGGGGGAGGACTCTTCGGAGGAGGACACTAAGGAATCCACACTTTTCCAGTACTGCCATGGAGACAGAGAACGTTCCAGGTACTGAGGTAAGGTTTCTGTTCACTTTCGGTTGCAAACTTTATTCAAGGTCAGATACTTTGTAAGTTCCGGATTGAAGTGCTGACTGCCATAATCTCTGGCTAGAGATTTGTTCAGCTTTGAAGTGCCCAGCTGCGAGTGGCTACTCTCTGGGTTGTATTAGAGATTTTCTAATGATTAGCAGTTCAAGGTGCCTAAATTTTTTCACCCTTGCCAACTGTTCCCATACGAGACTGTGTTTGTTGGATGTTACCCCTGCAAATAAAAACCTTTCTAAAGGACTTTTATGGTGTCAGCGTCCAAAGTTGTTGGGTACTAACCCTGGGAACCCCTAGACATGGAAGAACAAGCCAAGCGGATAACCAGTAAGCACAAACGTCAAGGCCGCCCTATTGAGGGTTATGGCCACTACACACCCAAAAATGGAACTTGCGCTTTTTGGAATCCTCCCCCCCTCCAGTGTCACATTTGGCACCTTTCAGGGGGGAGGGGGGAGTAAATATCTGTCTAATACAGGTATTTTGCTCCAACTTCCGGCATAGTTACCCGTGCCACTTGCAGGTATCTACTCCACTTCCTGCCCCCCCTGCTGTCTTCTAGGAGACACACAGGTACCAGGAGACAGCAGGGACCAGTGGGAACGAGCAGTGCAAGCCACGCATGTAGAGTAGGGAACCAGGAAGTGAAGCCGCAAGGCTTCAATTCTTGATTCCATTACTGAAGATGGCGGCGGCTGCACCCGAGAGCCGAGGGATAGATGAGCTTTGGGTTCCGACATCGTGGGTGCTCTGGACAGGTAAGTGTCCATATTTTAAAAGTCAGCAGCTGCAGTATTTGTAGCTGCTGACTTGAAACTGTGGAACTCTGCTTTAATGTGTAAATTTTTTTGTGTTTGATAGGGCCCTACATCTCTGTCAGTCAGAACAGGAGCGTAAAAGCCTCTATGTTAGACCTAAAGACCACAATCTGGAAACTGTTGTCATCTGGGATCCTCTAATATTTTATTTTCTGTATACATGCACAGAGTTACACTCGAAACAGCATGGATGGATGAATCTACAATGACAGCTACTATAATCGACAGCCATGCATGCTGTGGCTGTCTGAATTCAATAACCAACAGTATAGATTCAGTGTAGAGAAATCTATGCATAGACAATTGGCCATTCACCTTTTTGATGTTTCAGTAGAAGTTTCTCAAGGTGCTTACGGGGTCACTCACAGCTCAAAGTTAAGCCTATTCCTGTTCCGGTGTATGGCCAACTTAATTATTCTACTAAAAAGATACGGTGTGTTTTGTTGGGGCCGTCAGTGAAGCTACTATTCACACAGTGGCCAAAGTGGGACCTGCACTTAGTAAAATATGATGAAAGTTATACATTTTCCCTGTTCAGACATGAGATTGCAAAGTCTGGTAGAGGGAAGCCTCAGAACCAATTCCCTTTGCAGCCCTCAGATGTGTAAAAGGGGGGCGCCTCATTGGGTAAATATTGAACAGGATACCATCGTCCCAAATAGTACATGAAAAAAAGAAGGAGCTCTACAAAAAGGATTTTTTTTCTTCTTTTCAAGCCCTCAGATGTGGTCAGTGGCTAAAAGTTGCAAAAAACGTATATTTCCGACCTTCTTCGACCACGTACCCTCCCCAAACTTTTCCTTCAAGATAAATGACACAGTCATTAGTCCCTCCCCTCATTTCACCACACTAGGTGTAATCCTGGACTTTGACCTCTCCTTTTGATTCCACTGTCCAAACCTTGCTACCCTAATCTCCGTAATATCTCCAAAATGCACTCCTTCTTGCCAATGACACCACTAACATACAAATTCACTCTCTTCGTATTCCTCACCTGGACTATAACACCTTCCCCCTCATTGGCCTACCGCTACACAGGCTATCATCCCAGCTATAGTGCTGCTGCTAGATGTATGCGCCTAACCATCATCTCATTAACCACCAACCCTCTTTGCCAATTTCTGCACTAGCTAACTACTAACAAGAGCCCTGCCCTGAGGAGCTACATCAACAACCTCATCTCAAAATATCATTCAAACCATCCTCTCCGTTCCCACAAGACCTCCTGCTCTCTAGCTCCCTCAATACCTTCTCCTATGAGCTCCTCCAAGACTACTTCAGATACTATTTCATTGATTGAAACATTCTAATGCAATTTGTCTGGCCATCTCCTGCTCTGTCTGCCTTTAGGCAATCCCTGAAAACTCATCTGTTCAGGGAAGCCTATCCTGCCACCACCTAAAAACTATACTTTTATTTTCTCATTAGCTCATCCAATACAGTTATTACTTTTTGTATCACTTGCAGCTCCTTTTAGATTGTGATCTCCCATGAGCAAGGCCCCCTAACCCCCTTGCATTGAATTATATTGTAACTGTTCTGTTTCCCTTTATTTTGTAAAGCACTGTGCAAACAGTTGGTGCTATATAAATCCTGTAGAATCATTATAACAAAACCAAAATGTTTGGTCAAAGTGCCTTCTTATGTTTCTATAAAAAAAAAAAAAAAAAAAAATTATTTATAGACTATTGCACTATACTGTTTTACCTGCTTAAATCTGTTAATATTAAAACTGTGATTAAACTTGCTGAAACAATGTATAGCTTCAGCCATAGCTTCTACTGCAATATACACTCGTAGAGATTCTCCGCAAAGCATACGTTTTTTAATTAGTGGAAAAAAGGCTCTTAGGATACTCTGACTAAAAATAGTAAAGTTTTGGAAATAAATATTTTTCCCATTTTGAGTTGATGTTATATTGTAAAATGTAATGATCAGATCATCTATCAGCTGTTCAGTTTGTGAATGTCTTGACAATAGATTGTCATCAAACGGACTTTCATCAATACCAATTTGTGGATCAAACAACTCTAAAGACAAACTTGTTATAAAATTGGTCAAAATGGTTATCATCTTGATTTCATGTGAAGTCCAGCCTGGGGGAAGGATAATCATATTGTTTTCATTGAACTCAGTGTATTCATAAAGGTATCTCCGAGCATTGCTTGTGAAGGAACCACAAAATATTAAAACTTTACAATGCACTTTACTAAGTGTGTGTGTCCACTGATCCATTGTAGCGGAATTCATGATCATTCTTTTCTCAAAAGCCACACAAATCTCCTGGGAAGCCAAATTTCTCTTCAGAATTTGCACTTCATTCTCTCCGGTATCATTGTCTGAAAAAAGTATTCCAACCCAATTCCAGCCAAAATGTTTCACTAGTTTGGCAATTGCTAAATAATAGACATGATCATTCTGAACGGTCCTGAATACATGCGGGTAAAGGAGTCTGTCACTTAAAGAGTAATCGGTGGCTCCATAGCTGATCTGAAAGGAGGAGGATTAACTATTAACAGGTCTGGCACCAGCATAAGGTTACTTAGACAGCCGCTTTACGGCATCAAAAATGGGTAGTGGCCCTGCTGGAGCTTTGATGGTCGCAATGGTGACCCTGCTTATGCTCTAGGGGACCGTGAGGCCTTCTTTTCACATTAGGTTTTACACGTTAGCATTCATGGAACAGATCTCTGTGTTTTCCTACTGCAGCCTCTGAAAGACTGCTTCTCCTCCTTTCCCTCCTATTGGCATTCTGCTGCTGCTGGAGGAAAATACAGGGGATCTGTTCCAGTATATGCTGCCCCCTCTCACTCCTCATATCCAGGTTCTACTTACTTCTGCTGCCCGGGCCACTTACTGTATGTGCTCCCCTGGTACCCCCTTCCATAGCGCTTCTGGCTTCACCTATTCTCCCGCCAGCTGTGGTCGCAGTATTGCTTCAGGATATAGAACAGGGAATGGGCTGGTAAATTCATAATTTACTGGCCCATACCCTTTCTGAATGAAAACAGTGAGTGATCGGTACTGATCACTTAATGTGTTCATTTATAACTGTGTTTACTATGCTTTGGTTTGTGAATGAACAGGGAAGATGTACTCTTCCTGTTCATTCATTCCGTGTAGCTAAGGGTGCAGTGATGGAGATTGAGGACTGTGTCCTCAATCTAATTTCTCTGTCTCAAAAATTAGACATCAGGGTTCTGTTTAAACTCATGATATTTCCCCAAAGCACCTTCAAGGGCTGATAAAAAAAATTGTAGAAAATAATAATAATAAAAAAATAACAAAAGGTAAAAACAACTGATACTGTCCACTGCCCTATTGACACCATCCATTGTTCTATTGACCCCATTCTCTGCCCTACTGACAAAGTCTACAGCCATACTAACACTGTCCATTTCTCTATTGACTGACACCTTCCACTACCCTACTGACACCATCCAATGTGGGATGGTCAGAGCAGAGGACATGGGGTATGCATTGTGGAGAGGAGGTGGGGGGGGGGGGGCGGCAAAAATGCTATTGCCTGTGAAGACAACAATCCTGGCACTGGCTCTGACTATTAATTATGATGTTACTATATATCAAAGTTCTATTCATATTCATTTGGCACTAACATTATAATTAGAGACTGCACTATACAAATATTTCAAAATACAACTGATCTTTTAGATTAAATAAGCTAAATACATTTCAGGTGCATTAAAACAAAACATTTATTTATTTATTTCTACATACTGTAGAACACAGCCAGAGCCTGAGTAGAAAAGCCGGCCCCTGCCAGCATGCTGTAGAGAAGGATCCTTGCTCTCTGTGTTGAAACAGTGGTCTACCTGCAGAGGTATGATACGCTCCCGGCTGAGTCAGATCTGTAGCTTTCCAATCAGCAAGGGTCATAAGTATTATACAATATAGCTTGGGTTTATCAGTGGACATGTTGTACCTCGGCAGAGAGGCCACTGTTTCCACACAGAGAACAGTGACCTTTTTCTGCAGCAGGCTGGCAGCGGACAGATGTCCCTACTCAGGCTAAAGTATACCATCCCAGAAAAACTATGCAGATCAGATCAGACCTGACATCAACCTGGCTTGTGATCTGCTTGCTTGGTATCACTGATTCTGGCTAGCCAAAAAAAAAAACAGTTTACCCACATTTTCAAAAAAAAAAGTCAGCAAAAGATAAACTACGTTTCTCTCAGTAGATATGCATAAAGATGTAATTTATATTTATAATTACAAACTCTAGCACAGTTTTGTATTCATTTTTCTTAAAGCCTAGTTGAAGCCTACTTTATGTTTCTGGTGTTCCCCGCTAACAGCTGAATGTAAAAAAAAATGGCATCAATAAAAAATAAAAAACAGATCAGGGGCCCCTCCCATTCCATAACAGGCACTTCAGGTGTGGTATGGATTTTAAGGGGATTCCCACACCAACATGAAAAAAAAATGGTGTTGGGTCCCCTCAAAATCCATACCAAACCCTTATCCAAGCATACTGCTTGGCAGATCAGGAAAGGGGAGGGGGGCGGCTGAGCGTCCTCGCTCATGAACCATACCAGGCCACATTCCCTCAACATGGGGGGTGCTTTGGGGTAGGGGGATCCCCTCCAAAGCATCTAGTCTCCATGTTGATAAGGAAAGGGCCTTTTCCCCACAGCCCTGGCCCAGTGGTTGTGGGGGTGCAGGGGTCTTATCGGAATCTGGTAGCCCCATTAAGAAGAGGGGCCCCAGATCAAGCCCCCCTATGTGAATGAGTATAGGTTACACAGAACACACAGTTTTTGACAAGTCCTTTATTAAAAAAAAAGAATGTCCCCAGTGTAGATCCATCATCAACCACAATGAACGCTGATCGCAACCCCCCCAAAAAAAGTCCTCATGCAATGAAGGCTCCCATCATTTGACAGCTCTGCCGCCTCCCACCGCTAATAAACTAAAGAGCAGGGGCACCTGGTGATGTCACCGTATAGCCCTCTTGTGACATCATTTTTTACTATATAACCATGGGGGGACAGGATCTGGGGGCCCCCTTTTTGAAGGGGGCTTCAATATTTTTATAAGCCCTCTGCCTGCAGACCCCCACAACCACTGGCCAGGGTTTTGTGGAAGAGGCCCTTTGTACCCATCAACATGTGGACAAGGTGAATTAGTGATGTCACCGTATGGCCCTGCCCCCTGGTGATGTCATCGACTAGGGCATGCTGGACAGATGATATCACATGGGGCAGAGTCAACCAGTGATATCATTGAGTGGCCCTGTCTTTTCATTTATTTAGCGGTGGAGCTGTCAGTCTTTGGAAGCCTTTGTCGCTGCAGGCTTTTTATTTTCAGGTCAGCAGCCAGCTTTCATTGTGATTGCCACTGGATATACTCCTGGGGACAGTTTTTATTTTATTTTTTTTAATAAAGGGCTTGTGTTTATTTACACTTTTTTTGGTGAATGAGTAGGGGTACTATTCTCATTCACATAGGGGGGACCAGGATCTGGGGGACCCTTTGTTAAAGGGGGCTTGCAAATTCTGATAATCCCCCTGCCCACAGATCTCCACAATCACTGGCTAGGGTTGTGGGGAAGAGGTCCTTGTCCCCATCAACATAGGGACAAGGTGCTTTGGTGACGTCACCGTATGGCCCCACATCCTTGTGATGTCCTCGACTGGGGCATGCTGGGCTGATGACACCACAAGGGGTGACCCGGGGACATAATTGGGTGGTCCCATCTTTTAATGTATTTAGCAGCAGGAGGTGGTGGAGCTGTCATTCGGCTGAAGCCTCCATCGGGTGAAGACCATTTTTTTATTTCGGGTTAACTGGCATTCATCATGATTGACATTAGATCTACTCCAGGGTACAATTTTTTTTTTTTAATAATGCACTTGTCAAAAGTTGCCTCCTGTATTTATTTACACAACACTTTTTTGGTGAACGAGTAAGGGTGCTATGGGGTGCAAGGGTGCTATGTACCCCATATTTATCCACATGGAGGGGCTGGATCTGGGGGCCCTCACCCACAGACCCCAACAATCACCGGTCAGCGTTGTGGGGAAGAGGCCCTTGTCCCCATTTTTTCCATTTTTTACAATTGTTAAAACAGCCTGCTTTAGAGTTTTTTGGTCCAGTGCTTTTCCAGCATTTTTTTTAGCTTCTGGTGTGCATGAAGCCTAATGATGGAAAATGGGACAAAATCCTTAATGATTGTGCTAGGTGTGTCTTCATTGTTTGACTGACTTTGCATTTACAAAAACTTTAATGCCCTGTACACATGGTCGGACATTCCGACCACAAAATCCATCTGATTTTTTCAGACAGATTTTGGCAGAAACTTGTTGCATACACACGGTTGGGCAAAGTTGTCGGAAAATCCGATTGTTCGGAAAGAGGTGACTTTTGTTGCGTATGACGGGATTACGTAGAGGCTAGTAGCCAATAGCTTTGGTCTCATAATTTAATCTGAGCATGCTTTCCAATTTGTCCGTCGGAATTATCTACAAACGATTGGAAAAAGTCTGATCGGATTTTTTTATCAGAAAATTTTAGATCCAGCTCTCAAATTTTTTCCGTCGGAATTTCCAACGGAAAAAGTCCGATAGAGCCCACACATGATCGGATTTTCTGACCATATAATCTGATTGGACCTTTTCCATCGGAATTTCCGACTGTGTGTACAGGGCATAATTGTTACACACAACCGGACTTTCTGGCAGAAAAAGTCAAACAGAATCATTTCAACGGATATTTTGATCGTGTGTGGGCTTTGCTTTTTTCTTCAAAAATTCTGACTGACCTATAAATAGAACAAGTTTTAAATATTTCAGACGGAATCAATTCCTATCGGGAAAAAACATTGTCTGTATGCTATTACGATGGACCAAAAACGACGAAGGGCAGCTATTGGCTACTGGCTATTTAACATCCTTTTTCTAGTCTCGTTGTACGTGTTGTACATCACTGCATTCTAAACTATCAGACTTTGGTGTGATCGTGTGTAGGCAAGTCCATTTTGACGGAACTCAGTCGAAAAAAACGTCAGAGTTTATTCTGATGGAAAAAACGGTCTTGTGTACGCATTAGAGTTTATATACACTTTAACTTTCACAGACTGTCATGTTTTTGTAAAAAGTTTATTGTTTTCCCTGTTGACTTAGAATATTATTACAAATTTACAAGTAGTTTTCACTCACCTGTGTGTATCTGTACAATCCGAGGATTTGGGAAATTGGAATTGTAGTAGATGAATGGCGATCTCCAATAACACCAGTCAACTTGCCTTGTCCTTTACAAGAATAATTAGGAAATGTCCCATTTGGTCCAGATAGGATTTGTAGAACACTCTGTACACCCTTCCTGGGTTCCAACCATGAATCATATAGATGAAAGCCTATAGTGATATTGGGTAAGATATCTGGATCCTGGTTAACATTATCAATTGCGTAAAGGAAAGCCAGGATGTTCAAGTAATACCAGACAGATGAGCTACAAAAAGATTTTTTTCCAAAACAGTACATTATTCTATGAAGATATGTCTAATGTTTTAAAAATATTCATACACGTGATCAGCATTAAATACAGAGAGGAAAGCTTCTGGGCAAAGCTTTCAGGGGAATTAATAAAACAACAGAAACAATGTTGAGTTAATTCTAAGTTTCACAAAGCAGGTTTGTAAATTAAAGTCTCACCACTAAATGTTTAAACCAATCATGTGGCCTTTAAAGAACCAGAGCACCTACTTGTGGACACTTTTGGTATATTCTGCATAGGTCTGGCAGGTAGTGATCAGCCAAACTGCCAATTTTCAGTTCAGCAGGTGTTCGGTGAACTTCATTGAAACCCGTTAAATAGAAAATTCTAATTTTCTGCTCTAATAGGCACGAGGATGTAAAAAAAGGGAGTGGGCGAGTACTGCCTTTCGAGAACAATGCAAGCTGAGGCGCAATCCTGGGAGGTTGTCATATGACATAGTTACATAGTTAGTTAGGTTGAATAAAGACACCAGTCCATCCAGTTCAACCCGAGTGAGTGTCTACAATTGTCCCTATCCCTGTACATTGCACACTCACATTGGTCCCTGCCCTCAAGGAGCCCACAATCCAAGGTCCCTATTCATATACTAGGGCCTATTTTGGACAGAAGCCAATTAACCTACCTGCATGTCTTTTGAGTGTGGGAGGAAAGCAGAGTACCCAGAGGAAACCCACCCATGCAGGCACAGGGAGAACATGCAAACTCCAGGCAAGTAGTGTGGTGGTTGGGATTCGAACCAGCAACCCTTTTTTACTGCTAGGTGAGAGTGCTAACCACAATATCACTGTGTCTTCCCAGAACAACAGTGCTCCCATCCAACCATTAGGCTGTGTGGGAAGGCATTAACCACTTGCTTACTGGGCACTTAAACCCCCCTCCTGCCCAGACCAATTTTCAGCTTTCAGCGCTGATGCACTTTGAATGACAATTGCACGGTCATACAACACTGTACCCAAATGAAATTTTTATCATTTTTTTCCCACAAATAGAGCTTTCTTTTGGTGGTATTTAATTACAGCTGGGAGTTTTATTTTTTGCTAAACAAACAAATAAAAGATGCAAAAAAAAAAAAAATCATGTTTAATACTTTGTTATAAAATTTTGCAAACAGGTCATTTTTCTCCTTCATTGAAGTGCGCGGATGAGGCGCACTGATAGGCTGCACTGGTGGGCACTGATAGGCTGCACTGGTGGGCACTGATAGGCATAGTTAAGGCGGCACTAATAGGCACAGATAAGGTGGCACCGATAGGCACAGATAAGGCAGTACTGATGGGCACTGATGGGCAAAGATGGGCACAGATAAGATGGCACGGATTGGTGGCACGGATGGGTGGCATGGATGGGTGGCACTAAGGGGCACTGATAGGTACCACTGATAGATGGGACTGATGGGCACTGATAGGTTGCACTGATAGGTGGCTCTGATAGGTGGCACTGCTGGGCACTGATGGGCGGCACTGATGGGCACTGGTAGATGACACTGATGGGCACGGATATGTGGCACTGGGGTGCAGCACTGTTGTTGAGGCAGATTGTGGGTGGCACTGTGGGCACTGATGGGTGGCACTGTGGGCACTGATGTGTGGCACTGTGGGCACTGCTGGGTGGCACTGTGGGCACTGTTGGGTGGCACTGTGGGCACTGCTGGGGGACACTTATGGGGGCACTTATTTATTCCTGAGGGGGGGCAGGTGGGCACTGGTAAGGACATCAGTCCCGATCACGGCCGCCAGTGATCGGCTCTTTTTCTTTTCTCCTCGCGCTGACAGCGCGAGGAGGAATAATAGCCGATTACCGGCTCCGTTGTATCACGTGATCAGCTGTCATTGGCTGACAGCTGATCACGTGGTAAGGGGTCGGGATCGACCCCTTGCTCGGATCCGTGATCAGGCGAGTCTCATAGACTCGCCGATCACAGAGCGCGCCGGGCGCACCCCTCAGTGGGCGCGCAGGCCGCTCGTGCACGGGACGACGTCAATAGACGTAGTCCCGGCAAAGGAGGTCCGCGCTGTAGCCGTCATTTGGCTATAGCGTGGGTCTCAAGTGGTTAAAGTGAATCCATTGGAGTGTCGCATGGATTTTAAGAGGGTACTTCATAGAAAAATAAAAATAAAAAACAAAAAAAAGCATGAGGTTCCCCAGGATATACTGTTCATACCAGACGCTTTGATTCTGGTATAGATTTTAAGGGGGCCTTCATGCAAAAAAAGAGTTCCCCCTAAAACCTGCCAAAATCTGGAAGCCCTCTTTTACAAGGATTCCCACCCAACCCCCCCCCCCCCCCCTGATGAATAGTATGGGGTAAATTATACCTCTAATCATTCACCAAGAAAAGTGTCAAAAAGAAATAAAAACAGTGGACAGTTTATTTAAAATATAAAAAAAAAACAATATCCCCGATGTAGATTCATCGTCAATCACGACGATTGACAAGTTCCCCCACCCCAAAGCACCCCCCCATGTTGAGGGCATGTGGCCTGGTATGGTCCAGGAGGGGGGCTACTCACTCATCCTCTCCTTTCCTGAGGTGCCGGGCTGCATGCTCAGATAAGGGTCTGGATTTGAGGGGGGGGGGGAATCCCACGCCATTTTTTTTCATTTTGGCATGGGGGTCTCCTTAATATCCATACCAGTCTCAAAGGGCCTGATATGGATTGGGGGGACTTCCATGCCATTTTTTGTTCTTTTTTAAGTTTTTGTATTGCCAGCATTGTTATGTTTACATTTCAGCTGTCTATGGGAAAGCCCGCTGACAGCTGATGAGTCATTGTTTGTTAAGGGTGGGGGAGGCGGCTTCATGGCCCGCTGCTTAACAACCAGCTATTCTTCACACAGAAATTGAATTGGTTGTTCATTTTTTGACCAATCTACCATTTTTTGACCAATTTTTTCAACTAATGCTAATCATTTTGGAATTCTTTAAAAAACAAATAAACAAAACAAATTTTAATGATTTTTTAAAATTGTTACTATTTCATTTGGAGATTCGGATACATCTGAATCTCAAAATAACCAAAAATTTATCTGAATTTGGATTCAGAATGAAACAAATTTCACATGAGGAGGGACGCTGACAGTGGATAGACAATGTAGTTTCCCAAGTATGTGTGTACGATATTTATTCTATAACAATTCTCATAGCCCTGTATATTCTGCTTCCTAAGAAGACATCATCTAATTTTTTTAAGTTGTCACCCTCAGCTGGTGCCATTTCCTGGGGGAGGGAGTTTCACATTTTTACTGCTCTTTTATTCTAACTTCAGCTCAGGGCCACATGTCTTCTTCAGGGACCTTGGAGTAAACAATTTCTCACAATTATTGGAGCCCCCCATGACATATTTGTACATTGTAATCCTATTCCTCGCTTAAATGCTTCTTCTTCAGAGAGAAAAACTTTAATCTACATAATAGATTCTCATAGTTTAGATCCTCCACCCATCTTATTATTTATTTTGCCCTAAGCTAAACTTTTTTCTAATTCAGCAATGTCTTTCCTGAGGATTGGTGATCAAAACTGAACTCTTCTTGGAGAGTTATTTGACATATAGAAATAATGTTATCTGTGTGTTATACACATATACAGTATCTCACAAAAGAGAGTACTCCCCACATTTTTGTAAATATTTTATTAGATCTTTTCATCTAACAAAACTGAAGAAATTACACTTGGCTACAATGTAAAGTAGTGAGTGTGCAGCTTGTATAACAGTGTACATTTTCTGTCCCCTCAAAATAACTCAACACACAGCCGTTAATGTCTAAACTACTGGCAACAAAAGTGAGTACACCCCTAAGTGAAAATATCCAAATTGGGCCCAAAGTGTCACTATTTTGTGTGGCCACCATTATTTTCCAGCACTGCCTTAACACTCTTGGGCATGGAATTCACAGGTTGCCACTGGAATCCTTGTCCACTCCTCCATGACGACATCACAGAGTTGGTAGATGTTAGAGACCTTGTGCTCCTCCACCTTGCATTTGAGGATGCCACACAGATGCTCAATAGGGTTTAGGTCTGGAGACATGCTTGGCCAGTCCATCACCTTTACCCTCAGCTTTTTTAGCAAGGTAGTGATCATCTTGGAGGTATGTTTGGAATCATTATCATGTTGGAATATTGCCCAGCGACCCAGTTTCCGAAGGGAGGGGCTCATGCTCTGCTTTAGTATATCACAGTACATGTTGGCATTCATGATTCTCTCAATGAACTGTAGCTCCCCAGTGCCTGTAGCACTCATGCAGACCCAGACCATGACCACCGTGCTTGACTGTAGGCAAGATACACTTGTCTTTTGTATTTCCTCACCTGGTTGCCACCACACACACTTGACACACCCTTGCCACCATCTGAACCAAATAAGTTTGTCCTTAGTCTGCTTGTCTTCAGCAAACTGTTTGCCAGTTTTCTTGTACATCATCTTTAGAAGAGGCTTCCTTCTCGGACGACCATGCAGACCAATTTGATACAGTGTACAGCATATGGGGGGGTTTATTTGCCATGGGGTTCCCCTTAAAATTCACGCCAGATCCCAGGGGGGGCACTTTTTTTATTTATTTTTTAAATTGTATATTGTTATGTAGAGACAATTGAAATGTCTTTTTTTTTCTTTAGAAATCTCAGTTTTGCTGCAGCAGGTTCTATACGCAGTACAGATGCACCACTTTACAGGTAGACTAAAGGGACCCCAGGCACTAAATGTTAACACATCCGTTTGCATGATATTGGGGACATCCGTCAAGGAGTGGCAGTGCTGGAGCAGAGTGATTTCCCTAGCTGCCGGGGAACAACTCCTCCAGTGAGGATGTGTTCAAGGATAAAGTGAAGTATAGACAGATTCTGATAGTAGGGGATTCAATTATTAGAAGGACAGACAGGGCAATCTGTCACAAAGATCGCCAAAAACTATTTTGTTTACCAGGCAACTGGGTTCAGCACCTCGTGGATCAGATGGACAAATTGATGGGTGGAGCTGGGGAGGATACAAAAATCATGGTACATATAAGTACCAATGGCAAAGTTAGAGGAAGATGGAGTGTCCTACAAAAATTCAGGGATTTAGGAGCTATGCAGAAGAAATTGACCTCCATGGTGGTATTATCCAAGAAAGGGGAGGATGAGGTCATGCTGGCCTCCTGTTTGTAGGAAATCCAATCCTGGATGGGTGCCAATTATCTAAAACTAAATTGCACCAAAACGGAATGCATCATCTTCAGTAACCAGTTGTATAACAACTTATTTCTGCTTTGGCCTGAATCTTTTAAACCTTTTCCGATTTCGGCCACTCAGGTCAGCAAGGCAGGGCAATGTTATCTTAATGGTGGGTTTCCATTACTTGGACAGAAGGAACTGCTAACTGATTTAAAGCTTGACATTTAATTTCAAATGTCTTTCAGGACAACTCCATGGGTCAATTATCGGATGCTTTGACTAGAAATAATGTTTTGCTAGATCTAATTATTACAAATAACACAGATCTGATTGCAGATTTATGTGGAATTACAGGTAAACTTAGGAAACAATGATCATAGGTTAAATACATTCAACACACCTCATAGTAAAAGGAGGTACCAGGTTAGTTCAAGAACATTAAATTCTAAAAGAGCCAACTTCTCTAAGCTACTCCATACCACAGAATGTTAAATAAGATCAAATGCTTAAAACATTGAACACTGAGGTAAAATGGTAGTGTTTTAAGATCATATTAAATAAGGGTATCAGCCAGTGCATTCCAATGGCCAACAAATATAAAAGAGCTAAGGGTAAACCTGGGTGTCTAAATTTTAATGTAAAAAGGTTTATAAAGAGAAAAAAATTGCCTTTAAAAATACAGTATAAGGCAGAGGGGTCATTGTCCTTAGCTAAAATAGACTAAAGCACAAAGACAGAGGTACACACCTCATAGATTGGGGGGGGGGTCCTTCACTGGGTGCTCTGTATTAAATAGCCTCTAATCATTAAATACACAGCTCCAAGAAAGATGTAGCTGACAACTCCAGAATCCCATGAAAATCTTTATGAAGGTCAAGATGAAAAACAGCTGATGCGTTTCGACATACAACCTTGTTCACAGCAGGCTATATGCTGAAATGCCTCAACTATTTTTGATCTTGACCTTCATGTAGCAAATAAAGAATTTCATGGGATTCTGGAGTTGTCGGATACATCTTTCTTGGAGCAGCTAATATAGACTACAAAAAAATCCAAAATTAGTTTTTAAATATATTAATAGTAAGAAAGCAATGTCAGAACATATAAGGCCTGGAATGATACCAGCTGGTGTAAGGCCTTAAAAAAAGTGCAAAGATATATACACTACCTGGAAAGTACAGGCCAGTCAGTCTAACATCGATTGTATGTAAACCATTGGAGGGGATGATAAGGGACTATATCCAAGAATTTTTACAAGAAAATATTATCATTAGTAGTAATCAGCATCATGGGCGTCTGCAGGTAGGGGCAAGGGGGGTCAAGTGCCCCCCCCTGGAATCAGGGATCAGATCTTAAATTCAACACAGTTCCATCGCTATCGGGCTGCTCAGTCCAGCAGAGAACTTGGCGGCGCTGTGACAAGAGAATGGCAAGCTGCGGGCTATCAGGTTTCTCCCGGTCACCCCCCCTTTCTCCTGTCGGGAAGAAGAGATGACAGCTCTCACCAGGTTCCTTGCCCAACTTTCTGCCCGCTCCGTTCCTTCCCTATTGTTCATAACTGAGGGCCAATCAAAGGAGACTAGGAGAGGAGAGCATCATGAGACATGTAGTCCCAAAGATTGGTGGCCCCATTTTCCACAGGGAGGAGGCTACAACTCAATTGAGAAAGATTGAGAGACTGTAGCCTGGAAAAAAGCTGAGGGAGAGAGTGCGACAGGAAAAAGAACGAGGAGTGTGCAGGGCAGAAGCCAGAGAGAGAGCCACGCTGCCCAGTGCCACCAGAAACAGAGCTACACTGCCCTGTGCCACCAGAGAAAGTCATGCTGTCCAGCGCCACCATAGAGAGCCACGCTGCCCAGCACCACCAGAGAGAGAAAGACTGAGCCACTGCCAGGGTACAGACATGCTACACTACTGATCAGAGTCGCCCGCGGGGGATCCCAGAGTGAGTGATCATCCAGCCAGAGGGATCACTGCTGTAGTTTTGCTGGGTCTGTTAAGAGGGCCTGTTGGCCATTATCCATTACTTATCCTAGGGATTGTACTACGTCTGCAGTCTCTGACCATGATAATGTGATAATGACATTGTCGAAAAGGGGTGGCGCATGGGTGACCCTAAAATTATGCCCCCCCTGAAAAAAGTTCTGCGGACGCCCATGGGACTGATGTTCTGTCTGTATGTTCTTTGAAATTAATGAGAATCATAATTGGATCAAGAACAAAAGAACTAAATTACAATGTGACATTGTTGTTATACAAAAGGATTTGATTACAGCAACATGAAGAATTTGCTCACTTGGATTTACGTCTAAATACAAGATTAAATAAACTGGAAAAAAATGTGATTGCTGGCAAGATGGCACGAGACCGCCTGGACTATAAAAATGTGTGCATATGGAAAAAGCCATCTTTTCCTTTTTGTCCTAGCAATAGACATTTTAAAAAGTGTGTAAGCTTCAGCCTCTGACCTCACCACCTAAGACCACAAATCTTCCAATTGAAGGAACCAGCAACACGAATACCAGCAATTCGGATTTAAACAAAGGTTTCTGGGAATCCAGCAAGAAGAAGAAAAGCAGTGTAAGAAAACAAGGAGGGGATGAAGACGACATAAAAGAAAGAAATTAAGATCAATATCTGTTACGGGGTCAGTCTTTGAAATGACATGCAATGTTGTTAATCTTTCATCATGAACACTAAATGATTCTGATTTATCTTTATTAACAAAGAGCTTGAACTTTTGTCCCGAATGTCACTTTGAATTGTTTGGCACTATTCTTGATTTCAATAAATTTTTAAGATCATTGACACTCAAAAAGCATTATTACAACTCTAATGAATAGTGATGGCCGAACAGTTCGCCCGGCGGTCGTTTCGCGGCGAATTTCGGCTTTTCGCGGTCCGCCCGTTCGGCGGACTATTGGCGCCGTTCGCCCGGCGGACTTCCGTGTTTTTACTGTGTAAAAGAACTTTGACCTGATGACACATCCATCATGGGGTACAGGACAGCCAATTGAGACATTACAGCACATGGACACTTGGACATTCCCCCTAACTTATAAATACACCCGATCCGGCGGCCATTTTACATTCTTTCTTCTGTCACTATAGGGAAAGGTTGCTGTGTGGAGCAGGGAGAGATAAATCGCTAGCTATTTGGTACACAAAAGTTATTTTCAGGACTGGTATAGGTGTTAGGTGTATATAGGTTTGCTGTGCTACTGATTGTTGCAGCAGCCTGAGTGTCTTTTGTCAGTTTAGAGAAAGGGACAGAACGCTGTGTGCTGCTGTAGGGACAGCCAGATTAGTCATCATCATTAGCTGTTACTATCAGGTCCACAAAAGTGCTATTCCAGTAACCAGTTATTGTTCCAGCAGCCTCTGTTTTGCCAGTTTATATAGGGACAGGCAGGAAGCAGTGTGTCAGGCAGTGAGGGTCAGTTTAAACAGTAGCTGTTACTATTAGTTCCACAAAGATTCTTTTCAGGACTGGTATCAGTGGTATGGTAATAGGCTTGTACACGTATAATATTCTTTCTTCCAAATATAGAAAGAATATTATACTTGACTGCTGCCCTTCTGCTGCAGTCTGCTAATCATTCACAACTCACTTGTTCCACAAAGCTCTTTATCAGGACTGGTAACTTGGTCTGTCTAGGGTGCTACAGTACATAGGGTTGAGTGAGGTACAGTCTGCTATTCTATAAGGACTGGTATTGGTCCACAATACATAGGGTTGAGGTGCACTACTGCTGACCGCTGCCCTATACTGCAGCAGTCCTTCATCGGTATAGGGACTGACGTACAGTCTGCTAATCACTCACACACAACCTACTTGGTCCACAAAAGTCCTTATAAGGACTGTTAACTTGGTCTAGGGTGCTACAGTACATAGGGTTGAGTGAGGTACAGTCTTCTTTTCTTTAAGGACTGGTATAGGTCCACAATACATAGGGTTGAGGTGCACTACTGCTGACCGCTGCCCTATACTGCAGCAGTCCTTCATCGGTATAGGGACTGAGAGTTTTGTCACAGGGTCATTTAAAAAATGACAGGCAGAGGAAGAGGCAGGCCCTTCCGCAGGGGTGCTATACAGGGGTGGGTCATATTTCTACTGGGTCTGCTTATTATGAGGGGCTCCCACCATCCCTGTGCTGTGCTGACTTCCTCCTGAGCCTGCTTATTATGAGGGGCTCCCACCATCCCTGTGCTGTGCTGACATCCTCCTGGGGCTGCTTATTATGAGGGGCTCACACCATCCCTGTGCTATGCTGACATCCTCCTGGGGCTGCTTATTATGAGGGGCTCACACCATCCCTGTGCTATGCTGACATCCTCCTGGGGGTGCTTATTATGAGGGGCTCACACCATCCCTGTGCTATTCTGACATCCTCCTGGGGCTACTTATTATGAGGGGCTCACACCATCCCTGTGCTATGCTGACATCCTCCTGGGGCTGCTTATTATGAGGGGCTCCCACCATCCCTGTGCTATGCTGACTTCCTCCTGGGGCTGCTTACGGTGCAGGTGTCAGTGCTGTATATCACGGTGCTGATGTCAATGCTCTCTGTCACGGTGCTGCTGTCAGTGCTGTATATCACGGTGCTGGTGTGAGTGTTTTATGTCACGGTGCTGATGTCAGTGCTCTCTATCACGGTGCTGCTGTCAGTGCTGTATATCACGGTGCTGGTGTGAGTGCTTTATGTCACGCTGCTGATGTCAGTGCTCTCTATCACGGTGCTGCTGTCAGTGCTGTATATCACGTGCTGGTGTGAGTGCTTTATGTCACGCTGCTGATGTCAGTGTTCTCTATCACAGTGCTGCTGTCAGTGCTGTATATCACGGTGCTGGTGTGAGCGCTTTATGTCACGCTGCTGATCTCAGTGCTCTCTATCACGGTGCTGCTGTCAGTGCTGTATATCACGGTGCTGGTGTGAGTGCTTTATGTCACACTGCTGATGTCAGTGCTCTCTATCATGGTGCTGCTGTCAGTGCTGTATATCACGGTGCTGGTGTGAGTGCTTTATGTCACGCTGCTGATCTCAGTGCTCTCTATCACGGTGCTGTTGTCAGATGACTCTATCATGGTGCAGGTGTCATTGCTGTATGTCACGCTGCTGATGTCAGTGCTCTGTATCACGGTGCTGCTGTCAGATGACTCTATCACGGTGCAGGTGTCATTGCTGTATGTGACGCTGCTGGTGATCATCTCCTGCACCCTCTTCTTTGCCTACCCTGGTCCCTGACCTTCCCTCTCCTCCATTGCCTTCATGCGCTCCACAGTCCTGAATTGTCACAACAATTTCCCATATAAAAAAAGAATGCTTGTAGTTGTCGATCCCAGATTCACCTCATACATGTGTTATGTCATTGGCCATGTGGTGGGACTATGTTTGCACAGCTAATAATTATTTTGTGGCTGCAAATTTGACCTATAGGTTTGCGAAGTTCGCCTCCCATTGAAGTCAATGGGGCCCGCCGCGAACGTTCCGGTTCACGAACTATCGGCCGCGTTCGCGGTCCGCGTTCGCGAAACGTCCCGTCGGAAGTTCGTCCATCACTACTAATGAAGATACTGACACATCCAGCCATGATGAAGCATCTGTAATAGGTGAGTCAGACATCTCTCTCTGCTTAATTTTGTTAGTCTATGTGCGCTCTGTGATATTGAAGATCTTACTCTGGAATCCAATCCTGTTCCCCTGGAGAGATTGGGAGGGCATACAACTATACCTTTCAAGCTACGCTCTGACTTTTACCCCAATAACTCCTGGGAAAGGATATGGATAACTTCCAGAGGTTGGTGGAGAGGGACCTCACTCATCTGTTACATAGATGCTTTAGCTCTGTCATATCTGACAATCTTTCACCTTCTGAAAAACAGTCCCTAATAGACTTAAGCGAAGACAAAACTATTGTCATTAAAAATGTCAATAAGGAGAGGCTGTAGTAGTGTAAGATTCCAGTGCTTATAAAGCTGAAGCAGTCCGCCAACTAGCAGATACAACTACACATTGTAAACTTAAATGCGACCCTATGCAAAACTTTAGAAAAGAGTTAAATGCCTTGTTAGATTGAGTGGTCAGTGCTGGTATCTTTACTGTTGAAGAAAAAGATATGTTTATCCCTGAGTCACCTATTATACCCATATTTCACCATCTACCTAAAATACATAAGGGATTAAATCAGATAACAGGAAGACCGATTGTTGCCGGCATAGGATCCCTTAATGAATGCTTAGTGTAGTGGTTAGAGACCATCAATTATAGCTAGGGATGAGCTTTGTGTTCGAGTCGAACATACGTTCGACTCGAACATCGGCTGTTCGCCCGTTCGGCGAATTCCGAACGTTATGGGCCGTTCGCGCCAAATTCGTGTGGCGCTCACGGCCCACAATGCACTGCGCCATCGCAGTGCATTGCTGGCTCATGATTGGCCAAGCATGCACTGTGACCCCGCATGCTTGGCCAATCACAGCGCCGGCAGCGAGGAGAGCCATGATTGGCCACAGGCAGGATGACTGTGGCCAATCATAGCTCAGGCTGTGTAGTACATGCCCCACACTATATGAGGCCGCCAGCACAGCGGCCTTGTGTAGTGTGTTGGCGTCTGAAGCAGTTAGTGGGTGTTCTGTGTACCTTCAACACAGTATACACCGATCGTTATTGGCCGATTTTTCGATCTTGCTCTTCTGTAGTGGTTGTTGTCTGCGTGCCCTGACCGCAGTATACACCGCTATATTCACCTCACCTATATAGCTAGCGATATATCTATCTTTTATAATAGAGCTTGCAGTCAGTGTTAGGAGCTTGTGCGTGCTGTCTGCGTGCTCTGTACCCAGTACACACCGCTATATCCACCTACATAGCTCTTCTCTATTTGAGCCATCTGCCTTCTGCAGGAGTTATTGGAAGTTGTGTGTGCCTCCAGCACAGCACAGTATACATCTTTATTGCTGGTGTTCTATAATAAAGGCATCTGCAGGAGTTAGTGGGTGTTGTGTGCCTCCAGCACAATATACACCTGTATCTACCCTTTATTGCTGTTCTCTAATAGAGCCATCTGCAGGGCTTAGTGGGTGTTGTGTGCCTCCAGTACCGTATACCCCTTTATCTACCCTTTATTGCTGGTGTTCTATAATAAAGGCATCTGCAGGAGTTAGTGGGTGTTGTGTGCCTCCAGCACAATATACACTACCCAATTGCTGATTTACCCAACTCCCTTCAGGCCATTACCATGTCTGGAAGGCCAGCAAGGAGAGGCAGACAGGCGCGAGCCGATAAAAGAGGGCAAGCAGGCTCTGTGTCTAGAGACAACAGTGCTGGTCGTGGACGCGGTGCATCGTCATCAGCACGTGGCCATGGGACACGCTTGTCCTTCTTTTCGGCAGCTGAACATGTTGAGCCGCAACATGCCAACGACTTGGTAGAGTGGATGACCAAGCCCTCTTCATCCTCCTCATCATCTCTCATCCCATCTCAGGGTACTAGCAAAGCAGCTGCCAACGCATCGTCTTCCCTCGTCTCAATGTCATCATCAGTGACTCCTTCCCTAGACCCATCACGTCCTCCTGAGGAGTCTCCTGAACTCTTTGAGCACAGTCTTGGGTACATGCTCCAGGAGGATGCCCAGTGTTTTGTAGGCTCTGATGATGACACTCAGCTAGAGGAAGGCAGTAGCGTGAATGCAGAGAGAGGGGATGCTCAAGAAGGACAGCAATCTGGCAGTCATGTTCCTATTACAAGCTGCAGCATACTGCCTGGTTTGCTACAGCGATGAAGAGGGAGGGGATGATGAGGGCACTGACTCCACGTGGGTGCCTGGTAGGAGAGAGGAGGAGGAGGAGGAGGCACATGTCCAACAAGGCAGGATGCCCTCCGGGGGCCAGCTTAGGGGCAGCACACCGACTGAATCAAACCGCAGAGCTCCGCCTGTGCAGGGCGCTGCCTCTGCGCGTTATTCTAAAAGTTCTTTGGTGTGGGCCTTTTTTGAGATGAGTGCATCAGATCGCACCGCTGCTATTTGCAACATATGTCTCAAGCGTATCTCGCGTGGCCAAAACATCAGCCGCTTGGGCACCACATGCTTGACCAGACATATGTTGACCTGCCATGCAGCTCGTTGGCAAGCGTACCTCAAAGACCCACACCAAAGAACAAAGCGGACCTCTCCTTGCTCCTCATCAGCTGGCATCTCCAACCCCACTAGACCTTCAGCCCTCTCTGAAACCTGCTCTGAGAGGAATAAAGGTGTAGAATTAGGTGTGTCACAGCCAAGTGCTTCCGGGCACTCTGCTAGCAGTACACCCACGTCTGATTATAGCAGGCAAATTTCCCTGCCCCAGCTGCTGGACCGGCGAAAGAAGTTAACTCCCAGCCATCCACATGCCCAGCGGTTGAATGCTAGCTTGGCTAAATTGCTAGCACTTCAACTGCTGCCTTTTCAGTTAGTAGACTTGGCCCCCTTCCGTGAGTTTGTACAATGTGCGGTTCCTCAGTGGCAGGTCCCCAAACGCCACTTTTTCTCACGGAAGGCGATTCCGGCTCTCTACCGGCATGTAGAAGGCAATGTCCTTGCCTCGCTGGACAGGGCGGTCAGCGGTAAGGTGCATATTACCGCTGACTCATGGTCCAGCAGGTATGGACAGGGACGTTACCTGTCTTTCACGGCCCATTGGGTCACTCTTCTGGCAGCTGGAAAGGATGCAGGACAAGGTGCAGTAGTGTTGGAGGTTGTTCCGCCACCACGCCTCCAAAATGCTACTATTGGTTGTGACACACCTCTCTCCTCCACCCCCTCCTCTTCTTCTTCCTCCATGGCCTCTTCCAGTACTCTGTCCTCAGAACCAGCGGTGCTCCGTAGGCGTTCCAGGGGCTACACAAGTACGCAGGCAAAACAATGCCATGCCGTGCTTGCGCTGGTTTGTTTGGGGGACAGGAGCCACACTGGGGCGGATGTTTTGTCAGCTCTGCAGGGGCAGGCCGAGAGGTGGTTGACGCCACGCCAGCTTAAGCCGGGAATGGTGGTTTGCGACAATGGCACCAACCTCCTCTCCGCCCTCCGACAGGGACAACTGACCCATGTGCCCTGTGTAGCTCACATCCTTAACCTGGTGGTGCAGCGGTTCTTGGGCAGGTACCCGGGCTTACAGGATGTCCTGAAGCAGGCCAGGAAAGTCTGTGTGCATTTCTGCCGATCATTTAATGCCTGTGCTCGGCTGGCTGAGCTCCAAAAGGAGTTGAACCTGCCCAAGAACCGCCTTATATGTGACATGCCCACCAGGTGGAACTCAACTTTGGCCATGCTGCAGCGGCTGCACACGCAGCAGAGGGCCATCAATGAGTACCTGTGCAACTACGGCACCAGGACAGGGTCAGGGGAGCTTGGTTTTTTCTCACCACGCCAGTGGGGCATGATCAGGGATGCATGCACTGTCCTGTCACCATTTGAGGAGGCCACAAGGATGGTGAGCAGTGACAGTGCATGCATCACTGACACTGTACCTCTTGTCCACCTCTTGGAGCATACGCTGCGTGGAATAATGGACAGGGCACTTGAGGCAGAACAGAGGCAGGAAGAGGAGGACTTCCTTGCCTCTCAAGGCCCCCTTTATCCAGACAGTTTTCCTGCTGTGTCATCCATCACACAGGAAGAGAAGGAGGAGGAGGAAGAGGATGAGGAGGAGGAAGAGGGGGAGGAGGAAGAGGAGGAGGAGGATGATTGTGTCAGCATGGAGGTGGAGGCTGGCACTCAGCATCAGCAGCAGCAGCAGTCTTGTAGGGATGATTTACAGTCCCAAGAAACCAGTGGATTTGTACGTGGCTGGGAGGAGGTAGCTGCGGATCATGTTGTCCTTAGTGACCCAGAGGACTCCGGACCGAATGCCTCAGCTAACCTACGCTGCATGGCCTCCCTGATCCTGCAAAGCCTGCGGAAGGATCCTCGTATTCTTCGGATCAAGGAGAGGGACCATTACTGGCTGGCCACTCTCCTTGATCCACGGTACAAGGGTAAGGTTGCCGACCTTATCTTGCCATCGCAGAGGGAGCAGAGGATGAGACATCTCTGGGAGGCCTTGCAGAAAGGTCTATGCAACGCGTTCCCAGAGACTGGGAGGTTACAAACTCCTGGTCCTGGACAACGTGTTGCTGAGGCATCGGTCAGAAGGAGCGGTGGAGAAGGTGGCCGTCTGACTGATGCTTTCAGACAATTTTTTAGTCCGCAGCCCCAAGGTATGATCGGTTCCAGCAACCATTGTCAGCGTCTGATTTACATGGTGCAGGAATACCTAGGGGCAAGGTCAGACTTGGACACCTTTCCCACCGAAAATCCTCTGGCTTACTGGGTCTTGAGGATGGATCACTGGCCAGAGCTTGCACAGTATGCAATTGAGCTACTGGCCTGCCCTGCATCCAGCGTTCTTTCGGAACGCACCTTCAGTGCTGCTGGTGGCTTTGTTACCGATCACAGGGTGCGCCTGTCCACCGAATCAGTTGATCGACTGACCTTCATCAAGATGAATCAGTCTTGGATCACCCACAGCTACCAAGCACCTGAAGCTGATGTAACCGAATAATTTTTTTTGAAATATCACATCCCTTCAAGACTGCCAATGCTAATGCTGAGTGACTGTCCTGTTATGTTGATTGTCTATCCTCTTCCTCCTCCGCTGATATGTTGGAAGAACATTTCTGGTTCTGGGTGATGCCATCAGCCCAATTTTTCTGCCCCTGTTTAACAGGGGTGTTTAATTACAATTTTTGATGCAATGCTTTGCAGCAGGGCTAATTCCTGCAATAAAACTAGAGTATATGGGAGAGGTTGCAGTGTGGTGGCACCAGCACCAGTGCCTAAGGCTCAATTTTTTTGCCCCTGTTTAACAGGGGCGTTTAATTAAAATTTTTGATGCAATGCTTTGGAGCAGGGCTAATTCCTGCAATAAAACTAGAGTATATGGGAGAGGTTGCATTGTCGTGGCACCAGCACCAGTGCCTAAGGCTCCATTTTTCTGCCCTTGTTTAACAGGGACATGTAATTACAATTCTTGATATAATATTTCACAGGAGGGCCCATTCCTGTGCCCACCCAGAGTAACTGTGAGGACTTATAGTGTTGTGCCACCAGCACCACAACCACCAAAGGTCAATTTTTCTACCACTGTTCAACAATGGCATGTAATTACAATTCTTGATATAATTGTTCACAGCAGGGCACCAAGAGTTACTTTGAGGGCTTACAATGTTGTGGCAAAACCAACACCTTGTTCCGCCATTTCTGCAGAGCATATAGGGCAGGCCCCTACTTTCAAACATCCAACTTACAAACATCTCCTACTTGCAAACGGAAGGAGACAACAGCAAGTGAGATGAAAAAAGATGGATGACAAAACAAATTATACAGGGGTGATAACCCTTCCCTATGTTTTCCAAAAAGCTTAAAAATAGGGGGCGTGGCCTGACCTCTGTTGAAGATGGCAGCTTAATCTATTAGCTCCCGCTGACGAGGACATATTTCGGCACCTAACGGAGGCTTTTGCCCTTTCAACCTGCTCAAAACTATGGGAACTTCTTCACGCAGCTCGTCGGCTTCCCAATCGCGTTCTCCGAGAGATGAGACCGACAGAAGCCAGCAGCACATTCCAGAAATGTTCCGCTCCTATACCTCTAATATGGCGGCCTCACGAGGACTGTCTGCACAGGCCGCAAGACACGCCAGCCCCTCACAGAGAAATTCTCCGAGATCGGATGAGGTGATTCTCACCCCTCACCACCAACTGAGCATCCATGACCTGAGATCAGTAGCAGCTGATATCAAAGATTCTCTAACAGCTGCATTGACAAGCACGATATCAGATCTGCGGATGGACATTCAAGCTATGGCGACTCGCATCACCGATGTGGAGAAGACCACATCCACACACTCCTCGGTCTTGAAGAAGGCTTGTCAGCTTATTGACACACATACTCTGCAGCTCCGGGATCTTAACCGACATACCGAAGACTTGGACAATCGTGGCAGACGCCACAACATCCGTCTAAGAGGCCTCCCAGAATCGTCGGATTCCGTCAACCTCAAGGCGGATGTCATAGGAGTGTTTAACACTATCCTGGAGCGGCCTTTGGATACTCCGATTGAGTTAGAACGAGCGCATAGGGCTCTACGTCCCAAAGGTAAAGATTCGGACCCTCCACGAGATGTTATATGTTGTGTGGTCGATTACGTTTTGAAAGAGGACATTTTGCACAGAGCCAGAAGGGCTACTGAACAGATCACCTATAATGGCGCCCATATCTCTCTATTTCAAGATCTGTCCTCCATTACTTTGCAGAGGCGCAGGGAACTCCGCCCCCTTCTAGACACTCTTCGCGCCAAAGGCATCCCCTATCGCTGGAGATTCCCCTTCGCTCTGTCCGCTTCTTCTGGGGGAAGATCCGCCCTGTTAAGGGTACCGGAAGATTTACGGCACTTCTGCGAAACGCTGGATATACCGTACACGGAGGTACCCGAATGGTATGCCGAGTTCCGCCCTCCCTCTACTAGGCAAGCCGCTACTTATGCAGAACCAATGGACTATCAACGTTCCCGCTATAGAAGACGTCGATCACCTTCGGATCCAGGGCATCTTTCCTCAAGGCACGGAGCTGACTCTGATACTACTCCGCAAAGAGCTCCCACTTCCAGGAGAGCCCGTCGAGACCGTTGAACTGGATATTGCTCGTCCTAATGGGGTCTGAATCTACTGACTTTCTTCCCTCTGCTCTCTCCTTTCTTGCTACTTTTTTCACCCCTATTAGTTCAGTATTTCAAACTTCTTTTCCTCTCGCTGGCTGCATCCTTTCTCTCCACCAAGTCCTTTGCCTCCTCCTAGTTTTCTGGCTTTTACCTGTGACTTTGAACTTCTCTCTATCCCATATTATAATCTGCTATTACCTGACCACTGGACACTGTGACCCACTGAACTGTCCCTAATGACTTCATTTACTCATTCATCGACAGTGTTTGATATGTCTTGCATTCAGACCGTCGGACCGTAGCCTTCAATTCTATTTTACTGATAGGAGATTAGAATCATCGGTATGTATGATAGCAGACACTGCTTCGTGGGGAATTTTTTAGATGTATAGGACCCTAAGTTCGCTATTGCCCTAAGGTACTTGACATTTTTCTTAATGGGTACAATAGTCGGTTTAGATGCATACCCTTAGATGCAACTTTCTCAGGGGTCCGGGGGTGGGGCGGGAGGGAGGGGACCTTAGACTATGCTGTTCCCTCCCTCACACCACACCCTCACTGCAACTTTATTTTTTCAGCATTCCTTACTCTCTTTTTATGTATCCTCATTTGGTATTTATTTTATCATTATTCATGTCCTTCTTTTTCATTACATAACTGGTTACTCCTAGCTGGGGTCAGTAGGCAAATTCTTCAATTATATGGTATGTCGCGCTGTTTTTTGACCCCCCAAGCTGGGTACTTGAGTTTACAATAGAACTCGGTCATTGTTTTGTTTTTCAACTATCTCCCCAGAGGCTACATCTCCTAGAGAACATACTAATTGTTACCATAGTTATTATTGGTCCACTGTGACCCGGTTATTAAATGTGATAATTGCTTTTTATTTGTTGAGAGAAGAAGCGGTTGACTCATTCTCTGGTGGTCTTTTTAGCCATCTGAGAATGAGCATGAGCCCCTCTTGCAGGGATCTTCTAATCGGGTTCTTTCTCTCTCCTCGTTTGAATATTTGTTAATGTAATTTTTGGTGGGAATAATACACTCCACTTTCTTATCGGACATAGTAGGCCTACACTATACATAGAGAGCTCCAACACTACTATAGTGCAGATTGTTGTTATTTGACTTTAAATGTTACCTTAAAGGCACATGCTCTATGCGTGCCTATTTCATATTACTTAAAGCAACCTTGAGGAAGTTATCGCTCTCGCTTAATGATGAGTAGGAATCTGGAACCTCACATAGGCGGCTAAAGGATGCACCTCCCAACAAATTTCATCACTTGGCCTCCCTAACTCAAGGACCCCAGGGTATCTGGGGTCCCTCTTTTTTGTTCTTTAAGTCCTCTCTCAGCGGGATATTTGATGTTTTTCGTTTTCGTGGCTTTGTCGTTTTCGCAATTTGTTTTTTACTATTTGTTTTTTCTCTCATTTTTTTGAGCTTCCACCTTTGACAGTTTAAGGCTTTCTCCCCTCAAGGTGGCACTTCCATGCTAAAATTTATTGCATCCTAAGTCTTCAGCGTCCACCGACCAAAACCGGACACTGGTCACGGGGTCTACACCCGCGACTTTCTGTGGAAGTGCAAGCAGGACTTGCATTTCCCCGGCTTAACTTCAGAGAATTCCTAGTACTATCTAAGACATTCTCTAACCTCGCAGTTTACTGACTGCGGATCCCGTGGTACCCTTACCCCTCCCTTTCTCTACCCTCTATCTGTATCTTGTGGTGGGACTCCAGCTCCCTTCCCCCTGCGCATTCTCTTTGTATCACAATACTCACCTAGCCGAAATCTGCAAGACATTTCGTTGAGCACTACCCAAGCTTGACTAATTTCTACTAGGTGAATGCCCCACTTCGCACCTTACGCCTTTCTCGCGACTAGCTCACCCATATCATGTCCACTAAACACAAACTAAACACGCGGGACTCACTCAAAATAGTTTCTCTAAATGTGAGAGGTCTCAATATACCCGAAAAGAGATCTCAAGTTCTGCTTTTTGCCCACAAATGTAAAGCAGATTTGGTTCTATTACAAGAAACACATTTCAAATCTAGCTCTATTCCGAAACTCTCCAATCATCGCTACCCGCGTGTATACCATGCTCCCAACCCTCTCACGAAATCTAAAGGTGTTTCGATCCTTATAGCCAAAACATGCCACTTTCAAATTAGTGAGACCATGATAGACCCCGAAGCCAGATTTATCTTCTTGAAAGGTAGCCTAGGAGACAAACGTATTACTGTAGCCAATGTGTATGCCCCGAATACTGGCCAACCAGCCTTTTTTAAATCAATTTTGAAGGATTTATCTTTTTTCCAGGATGGTATGCTCATTTTAGGAGGAGACTTCAATGTCCCTCTTAACCCGACTCTTGATTCCTCTACTGACACCTCTTCCCTCCCTTTCAAAGCGTTACGTGCCATTAAAACACATCTACATGAGCTGTGCCTACATGACTCATGGCGAACTCTGCACCCCCAAGAACGGGATTATTCATATTTCTCAATCCCCCACAATCGTTACTCCAGGTTGGATTATTTATTTATCACTCAAAGAGATTTACCTTGCCTCTTTTCTGCATCCATAGAGGCCATGTATATCTCGGATCACCATCCAATTTCCATGACTTTGCAGCTCACAAACAATCCGCACACACCCCCGATATGGAGATTGGATCCGGCACTCTTGTCAGATCCGGTACTAGCTTCTTCTTTTCAAGAAAAGCTGTCTAACTACTTCTCAGATAACCTATCCCCCACAATGGACCCCATGTCCATTTGGGAAGCCCATAAATGTACAATGCGGGGAGAATTCATACTTGCGTCGGCTAAAAGAAAAAGAGAACGACAACATGCCATATCCCAGCTTTCCACCCGTATTCGGTCCCTAGAAAAAGCTCACAAGCTTTCATTAGCTTCAGACGTACATAATGACTTAGTGCAGGCTCGGCAGGATCTACTCCACATTCTTAATTCCCAGATTAAAAGGAATTATATGCTTTCCCGTAAACTTTTTTATGAATATGGAAACAAGTCAGGCAAACTTCTAGCGAGAGCCCTGAAAAAACAACACGCAGCTAGAACCATTCACTCCATAGTGGATGCTAAGGGGACTAAAATGGTTACAAACCACAAAATTGCTGAACAATTTGTTCAGTACTATTCCAATCTCTACAACCTTCGTGACACATTACCTTTACAAGACCAGACCCATAGAAAACTTCTCATTGACAAGTTTCTAAGTGAATACGCTCCGGCCCCTATCTCCCCGGAAGATGCTCTTTCATTAAACACCCCCCTCTCGGCCCAAGAACTGGAATTGGCTCTTAAACAGATGAAGCCCGGGAAGAGTCCAGGTCCTGATGGCCTGACGACCTGCTATTATAAAACCTTCATTGATACCCTAAAGCGACACTTTCTAGCAGCCTTCAACTCTTTGTCCCCTAGTAAACCACCCCCACGAGATTCCCTCAGAGCCCATATTACGGTCATTCCAAAACCTAACAAAGACGATACACAAGTGACAAATTATAGACCTATTTCTTTGCTAAATGTTGACTTAAAAATTTATGCAAAAATTTTGGCAAACCGTCTCCTCCCTCTTCTTCCCCAATTGATATCTCTTGACCAAGTTGGTTTTGTGCCGGGAAGAGAAGGGAGAGACAACACGATTAAAGCAATTTCTGTCCATCACTGGCTGACTTCCACATCACAACAAGGATTTTTTCTCTCGTTGGACGCGGAGAAGGCGTTTGACAGGGTGGCTTGGGATTATATGGAAGAGGTATTACGAAAAATCGGACTCCCAGACCGTTTGCTTTCTTTCATTATGGCTTTGTACGCCTCTCCCACTGCACAAGTCAGGGTTAACGGCCAACTGTCGGGCGCCTTCTCCGTGTCCAACGGGACACGCCAGGGCTGCCCACTTTCCCCCCTATTATTTATCCTTACATTGGAACCCCTTCTTCGTAAAATGCAATCTAATCCCGACATTAAGGGGATTCAGACTGGCTCCAAAATGCAGAAAATTGCGGCTTATGCCGACGACATATTGCTTTTTCTTACTGAACCACTTGTCTCCATTCCCAATCTTCTTAAGGATCTGGAGGATTTTAAAAAGATCTCCAACCTACAAATCAATTTCTCAAAATCGGAGGCGTTGAACATATCCTTAAACAAAGACATAGTTACATTATGCCAACAAAACTTTCCGTTTCGTTGGACCTCAGCAGCCATTACCTATTTAGGTATCAAATTACCAACCAGCCTAGGCAATTTATATTCCCTTAATTTTCTCCATATGCTTCAGACTGTCCAAAGTGACCTTAAAACTTGGTCGACAGGTCTATTTTCTTGGTTCGGCAGGGCATCCATTATCAAAATGAATGTCCTGCCCCGCCTGCTGTATCTCTTCCAGACGATTCCTCTCCATATTCCCCCAGCATTTTTTAAATCCCTGCACTCCATCTGTGCCAATTTTATCTGGGCTAGTAAAAGGGCCAGAATAAGTTTCTCTAGATTGACTCTCCCGAAATCTAAGGGGGGAATTGGATTACCCGACTTTAAGAAATATTATTGGGCGAGCCTCCTCACTAGAATCGTGGACTGGAATGTCCACTCCCGCTCCAAAGCTTGGGTACAGATGGAAAACGCCTTCTCTCCCTACCCAATCAAATCTCTGCCTTGGATGCTCCCCGAACATATCCCCCGTACGTGCACTCAACATCCCCTCATCGCTAGTACTTTACATGCCTTCCACACAATCTGTCATACTCATCATGTATCGTCCCACCATAGTCCGATGACTCTAGTTAACAATAACCCAGAATTCCCTGCAGGACAATCAAATACCTTCCTTTCCGGTTTTTGGCAATCTCCTGACATTAGAGCTATGGATTTCTTTCACAACTCGCAATTCCGCCCATTATCAGAGCTTCCATGTCATCCTTCGGGTAACCCCTTCCCAAGATGGGCATATTTCCAAATAAGACACTTCCTGATGGGGAGACTTTCTAAACATGATTTTGCCAGGCAACTCACTCCGTTTGAAAATTTGTGCAATCAGTCTGAACCACAACGTCATCTCATTTCCAATATATATACCTTGTTTTTCTTGGATCAAGCTCCGAAAGACAACCTAGCGGTTCGCAACTGGGAAACTGATTTATCCCTGACGTTATTGGATTCAGAATGGTTGAACATCTTTACACATATTCATAAAGGATCTTTAAATGTATCTGTTCAGGAAAATAATTTTAAAATTTTCTCCAGGTGGTATCTCACACCAGACAAACTTCATAAGAGGTCCCCTTCCACTTCTCCCTCCTGCTGGAGATGCTCGGATGGTGCAGGTTCATTTCTACATATTTGGTGGGCTTGCCCTCGCATCCAACCATATTGGATTGAAATCCATTGCTTAATTTGCCAAATTACCACACTCTCTCTAGATTTTTCCCCTGCCATGATGCTCCTGCACCACTCGACCATCTCGATGAAGACTTATCATCGCTCTTTGGCACAACACTTGTTGAATGCAGCAAAAATGTGTATCCCCCCATTATGGAAATCTTCAACGCCACCTTCAATTTCTGATTGGATTAAGAGAGTCTCCAATGTTGCGGACATGGAAAACTTAATTTCGCAGGCTAAAGACACCCCATCCAAATATTGGGCCACTTGGGCTTGCTGGCTTCATTTTCGTTCATCAGATGAATGTTCCCAACTGGTAGCTGGAGTCCCCCCCACTTCTAGACCCTGAAATTTCTCTTGTTTTCTCGATAATCCTTCACCACTTGTGTTCTCTTTCTTCCCAATGTCAGACTGTCCTCTCTTTCCCACCCTCTACACATACTTTTGTTTTTAAGTTACACACGGTTTTATAGAAATTAGTTTCTAATGTTTTCGGAGCACCTTCCTACTATAAGGTTTTCATGTTACTCATACCTTCTCTTTGTACAACATGATTTAACCGTTCCTGGGAGGCAGTCTCCCGGGATTATTAGGAATCTGATTAATAGAAATGTTATGGAACCTTTAATCCGAACCACTAAGTTAGTATTAACTTTCGCTGGTGTTTATTAACCTTGTTTAAGCTACTTCTGCCTTCGGTTGTTTAATCTTGGTCAACAGGCTCTTTGTTCTTGCTCCAACAATTGTATTACTACAGTTCTGTACTTTGCTGTTAATTTGTACGGATGTGTTTGTTTTGTATTATGATTCCTTCAATAAACGCTTTTGGAAAAAAAAAAAAAAAAAGCTTAAAAATAGTTTTTTTGACTGGAGCTACACTTTAAAAATGTACCAGTTGAAAATTACAAACAGATTCAACTTAACACAACAAACCTACACAGTCCCTGTCTTGTTTGCACCGCCTGTATACTGCTGTTCTGAGTATATAGGGCCTGGGGGCCACACGCATTTCCTTTTTTTAATATGGGTACGGGCTTCCCCTTAATATGCGTACAAGACCCAAAGGGGCTGGTAATGGGCAGGGAGGGCTACCCATGCCATTTTTCTCAATGATTTTCAACCATATTGCAGGAACCAGATATAACATTAAAACCGCAAGCAGTTTTAAATGATGTTATTTCCGTTTAATGTCATTTTGTGCAGGGACTGTTCTAAACACGGGAAACACGTGGCACTTCACAGGCATACTACAGACACCCCCCAGGCACGATATTTAAAGGAACTTTTCACTTTTTTTTCACTTTAATCGTCATTAAAATCAGTTCTCCTGCCAAAACGGCCATTTTTAAAAACATTTTAGGCATTGACCCATGTCCCCTGGGCCAGGAGCCAGGTCCCCAAACCCTTTTTAGGACAGTATCTTGCATATTAGCCGTTAAAATTAGCACTTTTAATTTCGAACGTTCGAGTCCCATAGACTTCAATGGGGTTCTAAAGTTCGTACGAATTTGGGGTCTGTTCAAAAGTTCTGGTGGGAACCGAACCGCGGGGTGTTCGGCTCATCCCTAGTTATAGCCTTCTGATTCATGAGTTGCTGGCTTTCTTAGGGACACAAAGCAGTTGTTAATAGATGCCAAGTGTCAAGTTTGGAACCATAAACTGGTGTGGATTTCTTGTGATGTGAGCAGCCAATATTCATCCATCCCCATTCAAAAGGTCTTCAAGCGGTTTCTTATTTTTTGCAATATTTTAGTTAATTTTAGTTAATTTTTGTTAATTTTTTCATAGTTAATCAGGAATTTATTTTACAGTGTTTAGCATATCTCTTAACACACAACTATTTTATGTTCGATGGGGACTTTTACCTCTAGAGATGCAGGGCCTCTATTTTCACCCTCCCTTTCCAACCTTTGCATGGGAAGATGCGAGAGGTCCCGCATCTTTGGAGCTTTGTGCCCCCAAGTTTTTTTGCCTCTATATTGATGCTGATGCCCCGGGTAAGCCATAAGGAAGTCCCTGTGCATCAGACGGGGCAGGGTCACCCAGGGTCATCACCGTGTGGCCCACCCTCAGTTATAAAAGAACTGTCACTTGCGAAGACGCTTTATACGGTGGGTCGGTTGCGGATTTTTTTTCTTTTCTTTTTTTGGTCTGTTGGAGCGAGTGAAGAAGATAAAGGACTTGTCCCAAGCCGTGTCTTGTCACTTTTACCATTTTGACTTCCAGATTCCGATAAGCCCCCCGCCCGCAGGCCCCTACAACTATCGGGCAAGGCTTGTGGGGATGAGGCCCTTGTCCCCATCAACATTTGGACAAGGTGCTTTGGGGGGTTATCCCAAAGCACCCTCCCCATGTTGAGGGTATGTAGCCTAGTACGGTTCAGGAGGAGGGGGCCACTCTCTCATCCCCCCACTTTTCTTGCAGCCTGTCAGATTGCGTGCTCAGATAAGGGTCTGATATGGGTTTTTATTGGGAACCTCACGTCATTTTTTTTTAAATTTTGCATGGAGTTCCCCTTAATATCCATACCAGACATAAAGGGCCTGGTATGGTATTTGGGGGGACCTCACACAATTTTTTTTTTATTTTGGTTCGGTGTTTCCCTTAATATTCATACCAGACCCAAAGGGACTGGTAATGGACTGGGGGGATCCTATCCCATTTTTTTCCATGCTGTTCCATGACTTCTTTTATCTGTATTGCCAGGACCGACAATTCTATTATAGTCACCAGTAGTTTTAAATTACTTTTTTTCCTTTAGAAATGTCATTTTGTGCCGGGACTATTCTAAACACAGGAAACATCCACCACTTTACATGCATACTATAGACACCCCCCAGGTATGAAATTTAAAGAAATATTTCACTTTTATTGTTTCACTTCAAGCATTATTAAAATCACTGCTCCCGAAAAAACTGCCATTTTTAAAACTTTTTTTTTCATTGATACATATCCCCTGGGGCAGGACCCAGGTCCCCAAACAATTTTTATGACAATAACTTGCATATAAGCCTTTAAAATTAGCACTTTTGATTATTCATATTCATGCCCATAGACTTTAACGGTGTTCGCGTGTTCAAACAAATGTTTTGCCTTTTCGCATGTTCTGCTGCAAACCGAACCGGGGAGTGTTCGGATAATCCCTAGTCTGTATCCAGGGATAATAGGTACATTGTTCACATGGATATATCCCCCTTACAGGGGTATCTACATGACAGTTAGGTCTATAGTGGCTTGCTGTAACTTTATCCCCAATAGAGGGGCTTTTATGAAAGACAATTTCTGGGGTGATCCTCACATACTGATGGAGTGTTGGATCCTCACTAAGCAAATGCCAGTGCTTGGCCATACACATATGGAGTTGTTGGTGCTGGGCTGAGTACTTGGTAATGAATTTCATAGTTTTCTGATCTGAATTAGGTTTTTGAATAAATTAAGTATGTCCTGTCTCTATTTAGAGCTTCATTGTATGCTTTTCTGAGTAAAAGTTTACAGTATCCGTGTTATCGCAAATGTACACATAGCTCAAATGCATGGATTTTAATCTGTGCTTCATGCGTACAATTTCGTCAGGATGTACTGGGCATATGGTATACTGTGGACCAACGATGTAGGATGTCCACTTTCTGCATGCAGTAAGGTGTTATTAGCGGTACTTTTGCAATATAATTTGGTAGCTAGATTGTTTGATGAATCTCTATATCATTAAGTCCAAAAAGTTATCCTTGTGCCACTCAAAAGTGAAATTGAGGTTAAAACTGTTGGTGTTGAGTTGTTGGATGAATTTTTGTAATGATGTAACCATGCCTGTCCAAATCAAAAGTATATTGTCAATATACCTGAACCAGCATATTGCTTGATCCAGGTATTGACTCAGCATCTCATTAGAAAAGATTGCACGCTCCCACTCCCGGTACAGATTGGCATATGCCGGTGCACAACAAGTGCCCATGGCAACGCCTTGTACTTGGAAGTAGTGGGAGCCAAGAACCGAGAAAACAATTATGTTTCAAAATGTACAATAAAAGTTTAAGAACAAAGGATTGGAGTTCCCATCACCGATGGTCCTGTTCCATTAGGAACCTTTTAACTGTTTGTACGCCTAGTTTATGAAGTATGCTAGAGTATAATGCCTCTACATCAATTGTAACCAAAAGCACATCTGGAGGGATTGATAATCCATCCAGATGTTTAAGGAGATCTGAGGTGCCTCTCACAAAAAAGGGAGTCTGATGTTGTGGGGCATGAGAAAAGTCTACAAATCTGCTTGCAATTCTCTGTGATAGAGCCTATTCCTGAAACTATGGGTCTTCCTGGGGTGTGTTCCTTTTTTATGTATTTTGGGGATGGCGTAGAAGATGGCTTCCCTTGGAAAAGGTATATTCAAAAATTCATACGTTTGCTTATCAATTAAAGCATCTGTAAAAGCTGTATAGATTAGTAATTTATATTCTAGTTTGAACTGGGATATGGTTTCAATCGTAACTGGCCTATACCACTCCACATTTCCCGAAATGTCAAAGCACATGGTTTCATATTGTTGGTGAGTTAAAAGTACTATGTTACCACCCTTGTCTGAGGGTTTAATGACTGTATCCCCTCTATTATGTACAGTAAGCATCTAAGTTCTCATTGTTCCATAATAAGATTGGATATCCTGGATAATATAGGCATTCTTTTAATTTCCTTCACCATAGTGATGAGGAAAGCTGATATTTGTGGGTTTATAGTCAAATCAGGGAATTGATTAGATTTATTCTTAAAAGGTAAATCCTTGTTTGCTGATATGTTAGCTACTTGATGGGACTCTGTCTGTGAGGTACTATCATAGTCTTGGTTTTCTTCCAATAATAGTATTAGATCTCTTAGGGCATGGGAATATTTAATTGTAAATTTCTTTATTTGTTCTAATAATTCTCTTTCTTCCCTTAACCTCATATTTATCAATATTGGTACTGGGGCAGAAACTTAGACACAATTTCAATACTGCTAATTCATCCCGAGATAAAGGGTATGGGGTTAAATTAATTACACTTTAATTCACCATCAACATTGTGGTAGGGAGTGTTTCCCCTAAAGGGATACCCTGACGTGTTGTGTTAGTGTTCATTGGTTTCGATTTCTGTAGGTCATTGCTAAGTGTTGTAATTGGTCGTGGTTGGTGCATGGGGGTGTCAGGGAAGGGACAGTCCCTTGGATCCGCCTTCCCATCTGCCACCCCTGACATGGCCATGGGTTGTGCATTTTGTGATATATTTTGTGTGTGCCGTAATTGTACAGCTTTAGCTGCTATGGACCCCATATAGGCATATTGTGATAAATCCATACTATGTGATTCCCATCACCTCTTTTTGGTACACCTTGTAACTGACTATGTGTAGGTACAAAGCCAGAGACATTCCCTGGCTTCATTTTTGTACTGGGCATGTTTGGGTACCCACCACCATGATGACCCCTCTTACGTGATCCAATTTGAGACTGAGCACCTGTCGTGGAACATGCTTGTTGTGCCTACGAAAGGGATGAAGAAATAGAAGAGTGAGATTCAAATTCATTGTCTGACATATTGACATTCCTATCATTTAACTGTGGGGAACATTTGAATTCTTAAACCCATTGGGCTAATGTTCTCCCGTGTGTATCGGTTAAAGAACTCCATATGCCAATGTAGATTGGATTTCTTTTTTCAGCAACTGCTTTAATTTACTAAAATATACCTTAAGGTCATCATCCTCCCTGTTAGACCCATTATAAGAGGTTTGAAATTCATTCATGAGGCCTGCCCAGGCTGTACCAACAAAGTCCACATTGTCTAAGCCATACAATAATTATTAGAGCTAATTAGACAGGTAAAATTGGAATTCATATAATGTTGAAGTGCCACATCCTAATAAATTGAGAAAATTGAAGTATAGTAAAAATGGACATTGAAGGCACGTATAGAAAAATATAACAAATTTCAATAGTTCACATACATTATATACATATACAGTGCACATTTAATAAAACACACTTAGATATTTGATACAAGACAAAGGACCCATTGGTTAACCCAAGAAAAGGATGTTGCTTATATACTTCCTGTGGGGCTATACTTGGTATGCGTCGGAAAAAGCCCACACTGACATATGGCATTCACTGTTTGAGTGTTCAAAGATCCTTAAAGAGTTAAAAAGTGCTCAACATGTTTCCCGACTGAAGTTGTTACTTCTTCAGGAGATTCTGTATCTCTAATTAGAGAAATAGATTGCAACTAGAAAATGCATTTGCTGGAGAAAATGGGTGGGAATGCTGAATATCATCTCCCTATCTGCTAGCTGCCTGCCCCCTGAACACACTGTAAAAAACATCTTCTTACTATATGCTAGCTGCTTGAGTGAGAGACAGTGTGAGAGAATCCTTCAAATAAGTATTAATAAATCCACAACAATACATGCTATCAAAACAGTGTCTTCACCGTTAGAGACACACGGCCTTTGTGAAAGTATCGGTATAAAATTAAGGTTGATAAACGTAAAAATGGGTGCATGTCAGCATCATCAAAACTGCCCCATCATTTTGCCCCCATCAAAACTGCCCCCATCAAAATTGGCCCCATCAAAATTGTCCCATCAAAACTGCCCCATCATATTACAACCATCAAAACTGCCCCATCATATTGCTACCATCAAAACTGCCCCATCATTTTGCCCCATCAAAACTGACCCCATTAAAACTGCCCCATCAGAATTGCCCAATCAAAACTGCCCCATCATATTCCTCTATTATAAATCAGTGCATGGTGTGTCTGTGCTCTCCCCCACCGCCCATCACTGCATATAAGAAGCTTTGGTAACCATGGCAACAAAAGCCTTTAAAAGGAAATATCCTGAAATGGTCACTAAACTTAAACAGCCTTTCATAAAAGCTGTAAAAGATATCAAACTAAAAAGATATAGCCAGATAGCTGAATATTTTGTTAACATTTTAAAGTTTGTTTGGCGTCTGTAGGTGAAAGTATGAAGGAGCTGAAACTTTTGGTAGCAGAAGACGATTTTACGGATTTTAACCGCTTCAAGCCCGCCCTATAGCCGAAATACGGCTGCAGAGTGGACGCTAACTGCTGGGAGGCCGTTCCTGAACGGCCTCCTGTTTACTTCCACAATGCGCGCTCCCGCGAGCTCGCATCGGGGAAGTTCTGTGCTGGCCGTGTCCCTCGGACACAGCCAGTCACAGATCACTGTAAACGGCCAATCACAGCGGCCGTTTACAGCGCGATCGGCGTGTCCAATGTGAGATGATCTCATATGTAAACATATGAGATCATCTCTCAGCGCCGCTATCTCCCTAAGTCGGCCGTAAGTTAAAAAAAAAAAAGGAAAAAAAAGTGCCATCCGCCCCAGTGCCATCCTCCCCCAGTGCCATCCGCCCCAGTGCCATCCTCCCCCAGTGCCATCTGCCCCAATGCCATCTTCCCCCAGTGCCATCTGCCCCAGTGCCATCCTTGCCCAAGTGCCATCCTCGCCCAGTGCCATCCTCCCCAGAGCCACCTGCCCCCAGTGCCACCTGTTAGTGCTATCTGTTCCCAGTGCCACCTGTTAGTGCTATCTGTCCCCAGTACCACCTGTTGTCAGTGCCATTTGTCCCCAGTGCCATCTGTCATCAGTGTCACGTGTCATCAGTGCCACATAGTGCCATCTGTCATCAGTGCCACATATTAGTGCCATCTGTCATCAGTGCCATGTATCAGTGCCATTTGTAATCAGTGCCACTTGTCAGTATCACGTGCCATCTGTTGTCACTGTCACGTGTCATCAATGCCACTTATCAGTGCCATCTGTCATCAGTGTCATGCGTCATCGGTGCCACATATTAGTGCCATCTGTCATCAGTGCCACGTATTAGTGCCATCTGTTATCAGTGCCACATATTAGTGCCACGTGTCATCAGTGCCACGTATAAGTGCCATCTGTCATCAGTGCCACGTATAAGTGCCATCTGTCATCAGTGCCACATGTCATCAGTGCCACGTATAAGTGTCATCAGTGCCACGTATCAGTGCCATCTGTCATCAGTGCCACGTGTCATTGTCCTGGTGCTCCAGGGCCTTCAAAAGTGTAATAGGTAGTCAACAATTTAGATGTGTAATTTATGCTCCTAGAACATGTGATGGCGCTTTAAAGTTTGTTTGGCGTCTGTAGGTGAAAGTATGAAGGAGCTGGAACTTTTGGTAGCAGAAGACGATTTTACAGATTTTAACCGCTTCGCGCCCGCCCTATAGCCGAAATACGGCTGCATAGCGGACGCTAACTGCCGGGAGGAGAAGGGAGAGATCAACGGCTGCAGCGGCCGTAAGTTAAAAAAAAAGGAAACAAAGTGCCATCCACCCCAGTGGCATCCTCCCCCAGTGCCATCCACCCCAGTGCCATCCTCCCCCAGTGCCATCCGCCCCAGTGCCATCCTCGCCCCAGTGCCATCCTTGCCCAGTGCCATCCTCCCCAAAGCCACCTGCCCCCAGTGCCACCTGTTAGTGCTATCTGTTCCCAGTGCCACCTGTTAGTGCTATCTGTCCCCAGTGCCACCTGTTGTCAGTGCCATTTGTCCCCAGTGCCATCTGTCATCAGTACCACGTATAAGTGCCATCTGTCATCATTGCCACGTGTCATCAGTGCCACATAGTGCCATCTGTCATCAGTGCCACATATTAGTGCCATCTGTCATCAGTGCCACGTATCAGTGCCATTTGTCATCAGTGCCACCTGTCAGTGTCACGTGCCATCTGTTGTCAGTGTCAAGTGTCATCAATGCCACTTATCAGTGCCATCTGTCATCAGTGACACGCGTCATCAGTGCCACGTATTAGTGCCATCTGTCATCGGTGCCATGTATTAGTGCCACATATTAGTGCCATCTGTCATCGGTGCCACGTATTAGTGCCATCCATCATCAGTGCCACGTATTAGTGCCATCTGTCATCAGTGCCACGTATTAGTGCCATCTGTCATCAGTGCCACGTATTAGTGCCACGTGTCATCAGTGCCCCGTATAAGTACCATCTGTCATCAGTGCCACGTATAAGGGCCATCTGTCATCATTGCCACATATTAGTGCCATCTGTCATCAGTGCCACGTGTCATCAGTGCCACGTATAAGTGTCATCAGTGCCACGTATCAGTGCCATCTGTCATCAGTGCCACGTGTCATTGTCCTGGTGCTCCAGGGCCTTCAAAAGTGTAATAGGTAGTCAACAATTTAGATGTGTAATTTATGCTCCTAGAACATGTGATGGCGCTTTAAAGTTTGTTTGGCGTCTGTAGGTGAAAGTATGAAGGAGCTGGAACTTTTGGTAGCAGAAGACGATTTTACGGATTTTAACCGCTTCGCGCCCGCCCTATAGCCGAAATACGGCTGCATTGCGGACGCTAACTGCCGGGAGGAGAAGGGAGAGATCAACGGCTGCAGCGGCCGTAAGTTAAAAAAAAAGGAAACAAAGTGCCATCCACCCCAGTGGCATCCTCCCCCAGTGCCATCCGCCCCAGTGCCATCCTCCCCCAGTGCCATCCGCCCCAGTGCCATCCTTTCCCAGTGCCATCCTCCCCAAAGCCACCTGCCCCCAGTGCCACCTGTTAGTGCTATCTGTTCCCAGTGCCACCTGTTAGTGCTATCTGTCCCCAGTGCCACCTGTTGTCAGTGCCATTTGTCCCCAGTGCCATCTGTCATCAGTACCACGTATAAGTGCCATCTGTCATCATTGCCACGTGTCATCAGTGCCACATAGTGCCATCTGTCATCAGTGCCACATATTAGTGCCATCTGTCATCAGTGCCACGTATCAGTGCCATCTGTCGTCAGTGTCAAGTGTCATCAATGCCACTTATCAGTGCCATCTGTCATCAGTGACACGCGTCATCAGTGCCACGTATTAGTGCCATCTGTAATTTATGCTCCTAGAACATGTGACGGCGCTCCCTGCATGTTGGGCCTCTCTATGTGGCCAGGCTGTGAAAAAGTCCCACACATGTGGTATCGTAATACTCAGGAGGAGTAGCAGAATTTTTTGGGGGTGTCATTTGTGGTATACACATGCCACGTGAGAAAAATAACCTATTACAATGACAATTTTGCGGAAAAAAATAAAAAAAAATCTTAATTTTGCAAAGAATTGTGGGAAAAAATGACAACACCAAAAACCTCACTATGCCTCTTTCTAAATACCTTTGAATGTCTACTTTCCAAAAAGGGGTCATTTGGGGGGTACTTGTACTTTTGTGAATTGTTCGGGTCGCAAGAAGTGAGATAGTCCACCAGTACATCAGATGTGATCAATTTTGTGCGATTCGCACCACAGCTTGTAGACTCTCTAACTTTCTAAAAGACCAAATAATATCCACTAATTTGGGTTATTTTTACTAAAGATATGTAGCAGTATAAATAGTGGCCAAAATTTATGATGAAAAAATAATAATTCACATAATTTTGTCACAGAAACAAAGAAATATGTGTTTTTTTCAAAATTTTCGGTCTTTTTTCATTTATAGCGCAAAAAATAAAAACCCCAGAGGTGATCAAATACCACCAAAAGAAAGCTCTATTTGTGGGGAAAAAAAGGACAAAAAATTCATTTGGGTACAGTGTTGCATGAGTAATTGTCATTCAAAGTGTGAGAGAACCGAAAGCTGAAAATTGGTCTGAGCAGGAAGGGTGTTTATGTGCACAGTAGGCAAGTGATTAAGCATGCTCTCTTTGACTTCAATGTTAAAAAAGTGTTAAAAAGCTTAATATTTTAAAAAGTATAAATAGTAGAAAAAACATTGAAGAAGTCCACACATCAGCTGAAAGGGCTGAACATTTTAAAAGTTGAATGGCTTTAATAGCTGAAAGTATGCAGAAGTTACGGAGAGCCAAAAAACGTATGGAATAAAAAAGATGATGATGATAAACTGGTGTGAAAAAAAATCAAAATAAATAAATAAATAAATTATTTTATTTATTTAATTTTTTTTCACACTAGTTTTCCAATACAGGGGTCTTCCCATTCATCACTATTATTGCATATACCTTGACCCACATGGGGCGCTGCTCATTTTGGGCTGATGTTTGCCGTATCGTGTTCCCTCATCTCCCGGATGGGGCTTCTCTGGCTGGTCTCTGAATTTCACGGCCGTGCCACCATTGCAAGGACACACATGTAAGTGAATGGACTAATTGAGTTCATGGGGGGGATCTCCCATGTCTGGGGTTAGCCCTTTTTTGACCTTTTTTTTATAATATCCAAATACTATATCTATTTTTTTCTTCATAGATCGCTACCACGGTTTTGCTCCTGATGATAGGCTATAAGGCCTTGAAATGCATAGAGCTAACAACAACCGAGTGTACACATTTATGAACCCTTCTGAAGGCTGTTCCCTTTTTATTTGTTTCCTTTTCATTATTTTTATTTCTCTTTTTTAGTGATGTTTTTGTTTATACAGTCATTAATCTCAACTTATACAATCATGTCTTAATTATCTCATGTATCCCATAATATATGTATCAACTCCTTGTTGGAATGTCAGCTAATGTGCAATATTTAGTTCTAATGAATTGTATAATTGTAAAAATATTAATACATAGCAGAATGCATAGAACAATTGAATATGAATACTTTATGATAATCTGAATAAATTGAAACTTATTTTATTTAATTTATTCTATTTCTCCCGTGTGCTTCATGGAAAGTCCTGTCATTTGTAGTGATAGCCAAACGGTTCGCCCGGCGGTCGTTTCGCCGCAAATTTTGGCTGTTCGCGATTCGCCCGATCGGCAGACTATTGCCGCTGTTCACCTGGCGGACTTCCGTGTTTACTGTGTAAAAGAACTTTGACCTATGATGACACATCCATCATGGGGTACAGGACAGCCAATTGAGACATTACAGCACATGGACACTCCCCCTAACTTATAAATACACCCGATCCGGCGGCCATTTTACATTCTTTCTTCTGTCACTATAGGGATATATAGAGGTTGCTGTGTGGAGCAGGGAGAGATTGCAGTGACCCAAATCGCTAGCTATTTGGTACACAAAAGTTCTTTTCAGGACTGGTATAGGTGTTAGGTGTATATAGGTTTGCTGTGCTACTGATTGTTGCAGCAGCCTGAGCGTCTTTTGTCAGTTTAGAGAAAGGGACAGGACGGTGTGTCCTGCTGTAGGGAGAGTGAGTTTAGTCATTAGCTGTTACTATCAGGTCCACAAAAGTGCTATTCCAGTTATTGTTCCAGTAGCCTCTGTTTTGTCAGTTTATATAGGGACAGGCAGGAAGCAGTGTGTGAGGCAGTGAGGGTCAGTTTAATCAGTAGCTGTTACTATTAGTTCCACAAAGGTTCTTTTCAGGACTGGTATCAGTGGTATGGTAATAGGCTTGTACACGTATAATATTCTTTCTTCCAAATATAGAAAGAATATTATACTTGACTGCTGCCCTTCTGCTGCAGTCTGCTAATCATTCACAACCTACTTGTTCCACAAAGGTCCTTTATAAGGACTGGTAATAACCTGGTGTAGGGTGCTATAGTACATAGGGTTGAGTGAGGTACAGTCTGCTATTCTATAAGGACTGGTATAGGTCCACAATACATAGGGTTGAGGTTCACTACTGCTGACCGCTGCCCTATACTGCAGCAGTCCTTCATTGGTATAGGGACTGACGTACAGTCTGCTAATCAGTCACAACCTACTTGTTCCACAAAGGTCCTTATAAGGACTGGTAACTTGGTCTGTCTAGGGTTCTACAGTACATAGGGTTGAGTGAGGTACAGTCTGCCATTCTATAAGGACTGGTATAGGTCCACAATACATAGGGTTGAGGTGCACAACTGCTGACCGCTGCCCTATACTGCAGCAGTCCTTCATCGGTATAGGGACTGACGTACAGTCTGCTAATCAGTCACAAGCTACTTGTTCCACAAAGGTCTTTATAAGGACCGGTAACTTGGTCTGTCTAGGGTTCTACAGTACATAGGGTTGAGTGAGGTACAGTCTGCTATTCAATAAGGACTGGTATAGGTCCACAATACATAGGGTTGAGGTGCACTACTGATGACCGCTGCCCTATACTGCAGCAGTCCTTCATCGGTATAGGGACTGACGTACAGTCTGCTAATCAGTCACAACCTACTTGTTCCACAAAGGTCCTTATAAGGACTGGTAAGGTATAGGGTACTACAGTACATAGGGTTGAGTGAGGTACAGTCTGCTATTCTATAAGGACTGGTATAGGTCCACAATACATAGGGTTTAGGTGCACTACTGCTGACCGCTGCCCTATACTGCAGCAGTCCTTCATTGGTATAGGGACTGACGTACAGTCTGCTAATCAGTCACAACCTACTTGTTCCACAAAGGTCCTTATAAGGACTGGTAACTTGGTCTGTCTAGGGTTCTACAGTACATAGGGTTGAGTGAGGTACAGTCTGCCATTCTATAAGGACTGGTATAGGTCCACAATACATAGGGTTGAGGTGCACTACTGCTGACCACTGCCCTGTACTGCAGCAGTCCTTCATCGGTATAGGGACTGACGTACAGTCTGCTAATCAGTCACAACCTACTTGTTCCACAAAGGTCTTTATAAGGACTGGTAAGGTATAGGGTACTACAGTACATAGGGTTGAGTGAGGTACAGTCTGCTATTCTATAAGGACTGGTATAGGTCTACAATACATAGGGTTGAGGTGCACTACTGCTGACCGCTGCCCTATACTGCAGCAGTCCTTCATCGGTATAGGGACTGACGTACAGTCTGCTAATCAGTCACAACCTACTTGTTCCACAAAGGTCCTTATAAGGACTGGTAACTTGGTCTGTTTAGGGTTCTACAGTACATAGGGTTGAGTGAGGTACAGTCTGCCATTCTATAAGGACTGGTATAGGTCCACAATACATAGGGTTGAGGTGCACTTCTGCTGACCGCTGCCCTATACTGCAGCAGTCCTTCATCTGTATAGGGACTGACGTACAGTCTGCTAATCAGTCACAACCTACTTGTTCCACATAGGTCCTTATAAGGACTGGTAAGGTATAGGGTACTACAGTACATAGGGTTGAGTGAGGTACAGTCTGCTATTCTATAAGGACTGGTATAGGTCCACAATACATAGGGTTGAGGTGCACTACTGCTAACCGCTGCCCTATACTGCAGCAGTCCTTCATCGGTATAGGGACTGACGTACAGTCTGCTAATCAGTCACAACCTACTTGTTCCAAAAAGGTCCTTATAAGGACTGGTAACTTGGTCTGTCTAGGGTTCTACAGTACATAGGGTTGAGTGAGGTACAGTCTGCCTTTCTATAAGGACTGGTATAGGTCCACAATACATAGGGTTGAGGTGCACTACTGCTGACCGCTGCCCTATACTGTAGCAGTCCTTCATCGGTATAGGGACTGAGAGTTTTGTCACAGGGTCATTTAAAAAATGACAGGCAGAGGAAGAGGCAGGCCATTCCGCAGGGGTGGTAGGGGTAGGACAGGAGCAACAGGCTTGAGCCAAAGTGGGAAGTTGCAGAAGGTGCGTTTAATTACTTTAAAGGACGCACCAGACTTGGTTGAATGGTTCACTCAGCCTTACTCTTCTGCACCCTCCTCATTCTCTCGATCTGCACCCTCTTCCTCACTCTCTGCTATGTGCACCCCCAAAGACACTACCACCAACAACACCACCACCACCACATACCTTCCGCTTGAGTCACAGGAATTATTTTCCGATCCATATCAAGACATTTCTGATGCACAGCCACTCTTGGTATTGGATCAGGAAGAGGAGGTAGCAACAAGCGCCACTCAGCAGTCTGACGACAGTACCCAGATCGGCCCAAGGAGGAGGTTGGTCCCTGGTGTTGATGCCTACTCCGATATCTCTACTTATAGCGGTGGGGAAGGTGACGTTGATGATGACGTGTCTAGTGATGTCACGTGGGTGCCCACAAGAGAGGAAGAGGAGGGGAGTTCAGAGGGAGATATGGACCAGCAGATAGGGAGGAGAAGCAGGAATAACTTACATTGCACAGGAGGGACAAAGCAGACTGCAAATGTATCAGGAGCGAGTCATCGACCATGTACGGTCACATCTGGCACTCCCAGGACACCGGCACATGGCTCCGCAGTGTGGGCTTTTTTTAACGTGTCCGCTGCTGACAATAGCGTTGCCATCTGCAATCTTTGCAGTCAACGCATTAGTCGCGGTAAGCCCAACACTCACCTAGGGATGACCGCCTTAAGAAGGCACATGAGCAGCCATCACCGAGCCGAGTGGGAGCAACGGAACACACAAAGCCACACTCCAGGCTCTCACCGTCCAGCCTCGTCTTCTACTTCTCCTTCTCCTCTCTCCTCACAATTGTCCTCCACTCCACCTTCCATTACGCCAAGCTCACGTTTTTCTGCAAAAAGGCAGGCTTCCGTGGGCCTAATGTTCGAGCGTAAAAAAATGATGACGCCGGATAACCCTCTTGCCCAACTGTTGACGGCTGGCTTGTCAGAACTCATAGCCCGTCAACTACTGCCATATAAACTGGTGGACTCGGAGGCCTTTTGCAAATTTGTGGCCATTGGAACACCACAATGGAAGGTCCCAGGAAGGAAGTATTTCTCACAGAAGGGCATCCCAGAGCTATATGGCCATGTTCAGCGGCAAGTGAATGTATCTCTGGCACACAGTGTTGGTGCCAAGATACATCTGACCACAGACATGTGGTCTAGCAAACACGGGCAGGGAAGGTATATCACTTTTACTGCCCACTGGGTGAACGGCCGTCAAGCATGTAACCCGTGGCACCCGTGTAGATTTGGTTTTACCGCCATGGATTGCATGCAGGCCTGACTCTTCTTCTCCTCCTCCTCCTACTCCATCCTCCTCCCTCTCCTCCTCAGCTGACTCCTCCTTTTCCGCTGCTAGCGTCTCTTCCGCTGCGCCGCCCAAGCTCCCCAGAACCTATTCGACATGCCAGGTGAGACGTTGCCATGCCGTGCTGCGTCTGTTGTGCCTGGAAGCCAAGAGCCACACTGGCCCGGCACTCCTTTCAGCTTTGCATTCACAGGCAGATCAGTGGCTAACACCGCTCAATTTGACAGTTGGTAAAGTGGTGTGTGACAACGGTGCCAATCTGCTTAGCGCATTGAAACAGGGCAAAATCACGCACGTGCCATGCATGGCACACATCTTAAACTTGGTCGTGCAGCGATTCATTGTCAAATACCCTGGGGTCCCAGGACATCTTGAGGCAGGCAAGGAAAATCTCGGCCCATTTCAGAAGATCTTACACGGCCATGGCTCGCCTTGCTGACATTCAGCGGCGACACAATCTGCCGGTCAGACGTCTTATTTGCAATTGCCCGACGCAATGGAACTCAATCTTCTATATGCTTGATAGGCTTCTCCAGCAGAAACGTGCAGTTAACGTCTACCTGTATGAACTCTGCGGCAGCACAGGTTCTGGGGAGATGTTTTTTTTTTCACCGCGCCAGTGGCTGCTCATGCATGCAGACTTCTGCGGCCATTTGAGGAGATCACCAAACTGGTCAGTCGCAGCCATGGCGCCATCAGTGACATGGTACCTTATGCCTTCTTTATGGAGCGTGCATTGCATCGTGTCATTGATCAAGCTGTGGAGGAGCAGGAGCAGGAAGATGAGGAAGTCGCAATGCTGGATGAATTCCCAGGAGGGGCTACTCTATCTGAGACAAGTCAACAACAGGAGTCTGAAGAGGAGTCAGAGGAGGATGGTGCCGGGGCAGATGAGGAGGAGCAAGAAGAGCATGCTTTAAACCTTTCTGGGACCCCTGTTGTTGTGCGTGGATGGGGAGAGGAGAATGAAGAGGACGACATTATCCTGGATGATGAGCAGGAGCCAGGCCACCCCACCGCTTCCACTGTAGTGCAAATGGGGGCCTTAATGCTCCAGTGTTTTAATAGGGACCCCCGTATAAAAAGCATAAGGGTCAAGGACCAGTACTGGGTGGCAACGTACTTAGACCCCCGGTACAAACACAAAATGGCGGAAATGTTACCGCCGTCACAGAGGGCTGGCAGAATGGAGCACTTCCAGGCCTTGCTTCGAGAAATGCTGCATTCTGCCTTTGCGTGCGCTGGCAGAGGAGCAATTCCCACTCCCAGAGAAGGAGTTGCGGGTACCAATCCAACAGCGCCTGCAAGAAGAGGCCGGTTTGAAGATGTGTTGGTGACTTCGGATATGAGGTCATTCTTTCAGCCGACCCATCGACAGGTGTCATCCGGATCCAGCATCAGGGAACGCCTAGACAGCCAGGTGTCCTACTACATCGGGTTAACGGCCGATGTGGACGCTCTGAGGAGTGATGAACCCCTGGACTACTGGGTGGGCAGGCTTGACCTCTGGCCAGAGCTCGCCCATTTTGCAATCGAACTGTTGGATTACCCTTCATCCAGTGTCCCGTCCGAAAGGACGTTCAGTGCAGCAGGGGGGACCGTGACCGATAAGCGTACTCACCTAGCTCACGACAGTGTTAACTACCTCACATTTCTAAAAATGAATGAGGCATGGATCTCGGAGGAATTCAACACATGTGACCAGTAGACCATGTATATGTCTATAAACAATTTTTTTAATCGAGCACAGAGACCTTCTTTCTTCATTTGGCTCACTTCCTTGTCCAAAAAAAGCACACCGTACTCTTTGAAGAGGTTGAGTGGTGTCATATTTCTACTGGGGCTGTTTATTATGAGGGGCTGCCACCATCCCTGTGCTGTGCTGACATCCTCCTGGTGCTGTACCTCTGCTGTGCATATTATGAGGGGCTCCCACCATCCCTGTGCTATGCTCATTATGAGGGGCTCCCACCATCCCTGTGCTGTGCTGACTTCCTCCTGGGGCTGCTTATTATGAGGGGCTCCCACCATCCCTGTGCTATGCTGACATCCTCCTGGGGCTGCTTATTATGAGGGGTTCCCACCATCCCTGTGCTATGCTGATATCCTCCTGGGGCTGCTTATTATGAGGGGCTCCCACCATCCCTGTGCTATGCTCATTATGAGGGGCTCCCACCATCCCTGTGCTATGCTCATTATGAGGGGCTCCCACCATCCCTGTGCTATGCTCATTATGAGGGGCTCCCACTATCCCTGTGCTATGCTTACTTCCTCCTGGGGCTGCTTACGGTGCAAATGTCAGTGCTTTATGTCACGCTGCTGATGTCAGTGCTCTCTATCATGGTGCTGCTGTTAGTGCTGTATTTCACGGTGTGGTGGGACTATGTTTGCACAGCTAGTAATTATTTTGTGGCTGCAAATTTGACCTGTAGGTTTGCGAAGTTCGCCTCCCATTGAAGTCAATGGGGCCCGCCGCGAACGTTCCGGTTCGCGAACTATCGGCCGCGTTCAAGGTCCGCGTTCGCAAAACTTCCCGTCGGAAGTTCATCCATCACTAGTCATTTGTGCTCTTTTTATTGAATATATTGAACCGGGATGGAGGAGGGGACTTGAACGGCCCCATTATTCCTCATTTAAAGTCCCAATAAACCCTTTTTTATTTTATTTTCTTTGCTATGATGATGATGATTAATAAATAAAAAAACAAATAACACTAGTGGGACTGCTAAAGCATTCCCACTAATAAACTGCCCCATCATATTGCCATCATCAAAACTGCCCCATCATTTTGCCACCATCAAAACTGCCCCAACTGTCCCATAATTCCTCTATTATAAATCAGTACATGGTGTGTCTGTGCTCTCCCCCACCACCCACTGTGTATAAGAAGCTTTGGTACCCATGGCAACAAAAGCCTTTAAAATGAAATTTCCTGAAATGATCATTAAACTTAAACAGCTTTTCACAAAAACTGTTAAATATATCAAACTGAAAAGATATAGCCAGATAGCTGAATATTTTTTGAAAATGTTAAACTTTGTTTGGCATCTGTTGGTTTAAGTATGAAGGAGCTGAAACTTTTGGCAGCGGAAGAAGATTTTAAGGATTTTAAGCATGCTCTCATTGACTTCAATGTTAAAAAAGTATTAACAAGCTTAATATTTTAAAAAGTATAAATAGTAGAAAAAAAGTTGAAGATCTCCAGCTCTTCGTTCGAAAATTACTTTTCAAAAAACTCTTCTCCAATCAAGAAGCTCTGATGGAACAGACTCCTCAAGAGATACAGGCCCTTAATCAATTAGTTGCCCTCCTGCAGGAGAACGACCCGACCGACTATATTGATCGGGTCGATCTCACTACACTACTGGAGGATACTGCTTATTCCCACGATACCTTTGCAGCAACAAAAATATCCCTTTTAAAGAAAATATCTGACTTCTGACCTGCTCCAAGTACTTGCCTTAATGCTGCAGCATTCCTCAAACGCATACACAATGATTTGGAAGCTCTAAAAATCCATACCCAGTCTCCATCTAATCTCAATGAAAGAGAACATATAGCTTTGAAATAACTCTCTAATAACAAGCATATAACAATTAAGGCAGTTGATAAGCGAGGGAACATTGTTGTCTTTGACAACGCTTCATACGTTGACATGTATAACAAAATACTCAGGAATGTAGACTAGTACCACCAGGTCCTGGCAGATATTGTGAAAAAATACAAAAATTAATTCTATTTACTTGTGGATACTGCATATTCTAATCAAATCATTACCCAACAAACCTGGGAATTCATTAGGAATAAATATGTATCTGTAAAAACGTACGGAATAATAATAAAAAGATGATGATGATTAATAAATAAAAAAATTAATAACAATAGTGGGACTGCTAAAGCATTCCCACTAATTAAAAAGATGATTAATAAATAAAAAAAAGAATAAAAATAGTGGGACTGCTGAAGCATTCCCACTAATTAAAGCTAGAAAATGCATTTAATGGAGAAAATGCGTGGGAATGCTGAATAGCATGAAAACTGCCCCATCCAAATTGTCCCATCATATTACCCCCACCAAAACAGCCCCATCATATTACCCCATCAAACCGGCCCCCATCAAAATTGTCCCATCTAAATTGCCCCATCTAAATTGCCCCATTAAAATTACCCCCATCAAAATGCCCCATCATATTGCCACCATAAAAACTTCCCCATCAAAACTGTCCCATCATATTGCCACCATCAAAATGGCCATCCATCAAAACCACTTCATCAAAACTGCCAGATCAAAATTTCCCCATCATATTTCTCCCATCAAAACTGCCCCATTATATTGCCCCCATCAAATTTGCCCCATCATATTGCCACCACCAAAACTGCCCCCATCAAAATTGCCCTATCAAAACTGTCCCATCATATTGCCACCATCAAAACTGCCCCATCATATTGACACCATCAAAACTGCCCCATCATATTAATCTATTATTAATCAGTACATGTTGTTTCTGTGCTCTCCCCCACTGCCTCCCCCACCACTCATCACTGTGTAAAAGAAGCGTTGGTAACCATGGAAACAAAACAGACAACAAAAGCCTGCCTGCCTTAATTTAATTCAATTTTCTGAAATGATCACTAAACTTAAACAGCCTTTCATAAAAACTGTAAAAGATATCAAACTGAAAATATATAGCCAGATAGCTGAATATTTTGTGAACATTTTGAAGTTTGTTTGGGGTCTGTAGGTGAAAGTATAAAGGAGCTGAAACTTTTGGCAACGGAAGAACATTTTAAGGATTTTAAGCATGCTCTCATTGACTTCAATGTTAAAAAAAGTGTTAAAAAGCTTAATATTTAAAAAATATAAATAGTAGAAAAAAGTTGAAGGAGATCACACATCAGCTGAAAGAGCTGAATGTTTTAAAAGTTGAATGGCTTTAATAGCTGAAAGTATGCAGAAGTTACGCAGAGCCAAAAAACATATGGAATAAAAAGACTAGAAATGCATTTCCTGGAGAAAATGCATGGGAATGCTGAATAGCATCAAAACTGCCCCATCAAAACTGCCCCATCATATTGCCCCCATCAAAACTGCCCATCATATTTATTTATTATAAATCAGCACACAACAGCTGAAAGAGCTGAACATTTTAAAAGATGAATGGCTTTAATAGCTGAAAGTATGCAGAAGTTACGAAGAGCCAAAAAACGTACGTAAAATTAATAAATAAAAAAAACAAATAACAATAGTGGGACTACTAAAGTATTTCCACTGATAAATAAAAAGGAATAACAATAGTGGGACTGCTTCAGCAGTCCCACTAACTAGAAAATGCATTTCCTGGGGAAAATGGGTGGGAATGCTGAATATCATCTCCCTATCTGCTAGCTGCCTGTCCCCTCAACACATTGGGAAAAAAAACATCTCACTATCTACTAGCTGCCTGAGTGAGAGACAGTGTGAGACAACCCTTCAAACAAGCCTTAATAAATCCACAACAGTACATGCTATTGAAACACCAACTTCACCGTTAGAGACACACGTCCTTTGTGAACGCATCGGTATAAAATGTATGTTGATAAACTTAAAAATGTGGGCATGTCAGCAGTTTAAAAAAGAAGTTGGCTGTGCGTTTCACTGGGAAATGTGAAGAATTTTATACATCAAAACTTCCCCATAATCCTGCCCCATCAAAACGGCCCCCATTAAATTTGCCCCATCAAAACTGCCCCTATTAAATTTGCCCCATCAAAACTGCCCCATCATATTGCCACCATCAAATCTGCCCCCATCAAAACTGCCCCATGATATTGCCCCATCAAAACGGCCCCCATAAAAACTGCGCCATCAAAATTGCCCCTATCAAACTGCACCATCAAAATTGCCCAATCATATTGCCACAGTCATAACTGCCCCATCATATTGCCACCATCAAAACTGCCCCCATCAAAATGGCCCCCATCAAAACTGCCACTGTCAAAACTACCCCATCAAAACTGCCCTATCATATTACCACCATCAAAACGGCACCCATCAAAACTGCCCCATCATATTGCCCCATAAAAACTGCTGCATCAAAACTTGTGAGGCATATGCCTTTTTAAGTCTACACGTCCTGGTAAGCCTCATTCTTATGGGTGGCGGTACTGGCAAAGAGTATTCCTTTGTTGGTTTATTCATTTGTTTATATATCCAACTTAATTACCTAAATCCCAAATGAAACTATCTATAGTGAATACAAATAGGTTCAAATGCATTGGCTTGTAACTGTATATATGGCCGTGATCTCCCTCTCCCTTCCATGTGGAGATTTTTTGGCCGGTAGCTGTGTCCCACTGGTAGGGGTGAGCGTTAAGATCTTCTTCAACACCAATTGTGGTGAGTCCATATAACTTATGTATAGGGTTATGCATATGTACATATATCACAACAATTATATATTAAAATGTTTATACCTTATTTTAATTGCAATCTATTTCTCTAATTAGAGATACAGAATCTCCTGAAGAAGTGACAACTTCAGTCGGGAAACATGTTGAGCACTTTTTAACTCTTCAAGGATCTTTGAACACCCAAACAGTAAATGCCATATGTCAGTGTGGGCTTTTTCCGACGCATACCAGGTATAGCCCCACAGGAAGTATATAAGCGGCATCCTTTTCTTGGGTTAACCAATGGGTCCTTTGTCTTGTATCAAATATCTAAGTGTGTTTTTATTAAATGTGCACTGTATATGTATATAATGTACGTGAATTTGTAAAATGTGTTATATTTTTCTATACGTGCCTTCAAAGTCCATTTTTCCTAAACTTCAATTTTCTTGATATCACATTGATGGGTATTGATGGTGGAGTTGAGTCAAAGCTCTATAGAAAACCTCTTGCAGGTAACACACTGTTGAGGGCCAACTCCAGCCACCCCAAGCACACCATCTAGGGAACACCTGTAGGGCAATTTCTAAGCCCCTGTACACACGGTCGGAGATTTCAACAACCAAATCCGTCGGATTTTGTCCATCGGATTTTGTCCGTCGGATTGTGTCCGAAACTGTTGCATACACACGGTCGGACTAAGTTGTCGAAAAATCCGATTATTCACAACGTGATGACGTAATTTCGTTACGATGGGACTACGTTCAGGCTAGTAGCAAATAGCTTTGATGTAGGAATTTGATCTGAGCATGCGTGGCACTTGGTCCGATCAAAATTCTCTACACATGATCGGAGTATGTCCGATCGAACCAGTTGGTCGGGAAATATTTCCAACAAGTTGGAAAATTGGGTCCGACGGATATTCCGATGGAATCAGTCCGATGCATACCACACACAGTCGGATTATCCGACAACATGGTCTGATAGGACACATTCCGACGGATTCTCCGACCGTGTGTACAAGGGCTTAAGACTAATGTACACACGACCAGACTTTTCAACGAACTTGGTCCGGTAGACAATCTGACGGACTTTGCAGCTGAGGTCCGCCAATCTGACGGAGGTCCGCCAGATTTTCAAATGAATGGACTTGGCTACACACGATCACTCCAAAAGTCAGACGGATTTGAACATGATGACGTAGAATAAGGAAGTTCATAGACAGTAGCCAATAGCTGCTCTAGAGTCGGTTTTAGTCTGTTGGATTAGCATACAGACGACCGGATTTTTCTACCGGACTCGAGTCCGTCGGAAAGATTTGAAGCAAGTTTTATTTCTAGGTCCGCCAGACTTTTGGGAAGAAAAAGAAAAAGTCCTCTGGAGCCCACACACGATCGAATTGTCTGACGGATTCCAGTCCGCCGAACCAAGCCCGTTAAAAAGTCCGGTCGCGTGTACGCTGCATAAGATGAATATGCATAACAAACAAAATTTTCAAGTAGAATCTTTAAACATGAAGGAACGCTTCAGAAAAAGGGGATACACATAATCTGTTTTAAATAGAGACATTAACATAACGAATAATACTAAAAAGAGATGCTTTGTTAAGTGATGGAACAACCACTTTAGACAGGAAAAATAAATCAACTGCAAGTGGTGTCCCACTCTTTTCAACACCGTATAGCATCGAGTTCAGGAAAGTTGAATTTACCATTATGAAATATTTACTCATACTTTTCAACTATCCCATTTATGGGCAAATTCTATCAATTGGCATCAAAACAGTTTCTGGTTGGGCCCCTACTTTAGGTCAAACCCTGTCTCCAAGTTTATACACAAGTAAACACCATCCACCACATTTTAATTTAAGGGCTCATTTTGATGTGGAGCAAATATCTGTCCATGCTGTTTGCATTTTAAGAGGGGTGATTTGATTCATTCAATGACTACCCACAAAGATACCAGGATAAAATCATTCATTAACTGTAATACTAGATATTTCATGTACATTATTACATGTGAATTATGCTCGCTTCAGTATGTTGGTCGCACAACTCGCAGGTTAAGAGATCGATTATATGATCATTTATACGATATACAAAAGAAGCATGCGACAAATGTGGTCAAACACTGGAACAAACATCAGAACAAAGATGTGGCAAGTTTGTCCATACAAGGAGTAGAACAAGTTACAGTACCAAAAAGAGGTGGGGACAAATTCAGAATCTTATGTAAGAAATTCGTATTCTGAATTTTCAACCTTAATACCAGAAAACCCCTTGGTCTTAACACACTTCTATGAATAATTAAGCTTTGTGTAAAATAATTGGGGGAGTTTTGGTTTGGTGAAACCATTTCCTTTAGACTTTTTCCCTCTCCATATCCCCTCCATGTCAAACTAGATTGCAGAAAAATCCATGTCCATGGTATAACTAGCAGGGATGAGCCGAACTCCCCCCTTCTGGTTCGCAGGAGAACATGCGAACAGGCAAAACATTTGTTCGAACACACAAATATTGTTAAAGAGGAGGGCCGGTTTAAAAAAAAAAAATTTAAAGTCAGCAGCTGCAAACACTGTAGCTGCTGACTTTTAATAAGCACACTTACCTGTCCAGGGCGCCCGCGATGTCGGCCACCCGAGGCTGACCCGTCCCTCAGTCTCGGGTCCTGGTGCCGCCATCTTGGCTAAGGGAAACAGGCAGTGGAGCCTTGCGGCTTCACTGCCCCTTTCCTACTGCGCATGCGCGAGTCGCGCAGCGCTTTGTGAATGGGGCGCACTGTGTTCTGGGACACACAGTTCCCAGAACACAGCGCGACCCATTACCCAGAAGACGCCACACGGAGGAGAGAAGACCAGAAGATCTCCGCGGAGGAGGAAGAGGCAGATTATGATGATGTGCCTAGCAACAGGCATTTCTGGTAAGTTAAAAAAAAAATCATTATTTTTTTCTGATTTTTTTCTAATTTTTTATGTATTTTTTTTCAGGGTGGCCCTCCACTTTAAAGTCTATGGGACACAAACTTGAAAAATCAAAAATGCTAATTTTAAGGGTTAATATACAAGTTATTGTCATAAAAAGTGTACCCAGGGGACATTTATCAATGCAAAAAACATTTTAAAAACAAGTGTTTGTACGGGAGCATTGATTTTAATAATGCTTAAAGTGAAACAATAAAAGTGAAATATTCCTTTAAATTTCGTACCTGAGGGGTGTCTATAGTATGCCTGTAAAGTGGCGTACGTTTGCCGTGTTTAGAACAGTCCCTGCACAAAATTACATTTCTAAAGGAAAAAAAGCAATTTAACCAGTTCCCGACCAACGCACGCCAATGTACGCGGGCATACCCGCAATCGTCTCACGGGGCGGCCGAATGAAGAAATGCCGTTGTAAACAGCATTTCTCCATTCTGCCTAGCAACTAGTGACGCTGATCTCTGCTCCATGTGATTGGAGCAGAGATCAGTGTTCACTAAACGAAAGCCCAGCCCCCAACAGTTAGTAACACACCCCTAGGAACACTTAACCCCTACACTGCCACCCACTGGTTAACCCCTTCATTGCCAGTGTCATTTACATAGGAATCACTGCATTTATATAGCAGTGATTGCGGTATAAATGACAATGGTCCCAAAAATGTGTAAAAAATTTCCGATGTGTCCGCCATAATGTCGCAGTCACAATAAAAATCGCTGATCGCCGCCATTACTAGTAAAAAGAAAATTATTAATAAAAATGCCATAAAACTATCCCCTATTTTGTAAACGCTATAACTTTTGCGCAAACCAATCATAATCGCTTATTGCGATTTTTTTTACCCAAAATATGTAGTAAAACTGAGGGAAAAAATGTTTTTTTATATATTTTTGGGGGATATTTATTATAACAAAAAGTAAAAAATAATGCGCTTTTTTTCAAAATTGACGCTCTATTTTTGTTTATAGCGCAAAAAATAAAAACCGCAGAGGTGATCAAATACCACCAAAAGCAAGCTCTATTTGTGGGAAAAAAAGGATGTCAATTTTGTTTGGGAGCCACGTCGCACGCCCACGCAATTGTCAGTTAAAGCGACGCAGTGCCGAATCGCAAAAAGTGGTCTAGTCTTTGACCAGCAAAATGGTCCGGTCTGTAAGTGGTTAAAACTACTTGTGGCTATAATGAATTGTCATGTCCCAGCAATACAGATAAAAGTCATTGAAAAAAACAGCAAGGGATCCCGCTCAGTCCATTACCAGGCCCTTTGGGTTTGGTATGAATATTTAGGGGAACCCTGAACCAAAATGTAAAAAACAAATTGCGTGGGGTCCCCCAAATTCCATACCAGGCCCTTTAGGTCTGGTATGGATATTAACCACTTGCTTACTGGGCACTTAAACACCTTCCTGCCCAGACCAATTTTCAGCTTTCGGTGCTCTCACACTTTGAATGACAATTACTCAGTCATGCAACACTGTACCCAAATGAATTTTGTGTCCTTTTTTTCCCACAAATAGAGCTTTCTTTTGGTGGTATTTGATCACCTCTGGGGTTTTTATTTTTTGCGCTATAAATGAAAAAAGACCGAAAATTTTGAAAAAAAACGCATATTTCTTTGTTTCTGTGACAGAATTATGCAAATTATAAATTTTTCTTCATAAATTTTGGCCACAATTTATACTGCTACATATCTTTGGTAAAAATAACCCAAATTAGTGGATATTATTTGGTCTTTGTGAAAGTTATAGAGTCTACAAGCTGTGGTGCGAATCGCACAAAATTGATCACATCTGATGTACTGGTGGCCTATCTCGCTTCTTGTGAGCCGAACAAGTCAGGAAAGTACAAATACCCCCCAAATGACCCCTTTTTGGAAAGTAGACATTCCAAGATATTTAGTAAGAGGCATAGTGAGCTTTTTGATGTTGTCATTTTTTTCCCACAATTCTTTGCAAAATGAAGATTTTTCATTTTTTTTATTTTTCTCCACAAAATTGTAATTGTAATAGGTTATTTCTCTCACGTGGCATGTGTATACCACAAATGACACCCCTCAAAAAATTCTGCTACTCCTCCTGAGTATTACAATACCACATGTGTGGGACTTTTTCACAGCCTGGCCACATAGAGAGGCCCAAAATGCAGGGAGCGCCATCACGTGTTCTAGAAGCATAAATTACACATCTAACTTGTTGACTACTTATTACACTTTTGAAATACCAGGACAATGACACGTGACACTGATGACAGATGGCACTGATACGTGGCAATGATGACACTTATACGTGGCACTGATGACACGTGGCACTGATTACAGATGGCACTAATATGTGGCACTGATGACAGATGACACTAATATGTGGCACTGATGACACGTGGCACTAATACGTGGCACTGATGACACGTGGCACTAATATGTGGCACTGATGACACGTGGCACTAATACGTGGCACTGATGACACGTGGCACTAATACGTGGCACTAATACGTGCCACCGGTGACAGATGGCACTAATACGTGGCACCAATGACGCGTGACACTGATGACAGATGGCACTGATAAGTGGCATTGATGACACGTGACACTGACAACAGATGGCACGTGACACTGACAGGTGGCACTGATGACAAATGGCACTGATACGTGGCACTGATGACAGATGGCACTAATACGTGGCACTGATGACAGATGGCACTATGTGGCACTAATAACACGTGGCACTGATGACAGATGCCACTTATACGTGGCACTGATGACAGATGGCACTGGGGACAAATGGCACTGACAACAGGTGGCACTGGGGACAGATAGCACTGCGGGCAGGTGGCACTGGGGTGGAGTGGATTGCACTGGGGTGGATGGCACTGGGGCGGATGGCACTGGGGCAGGATGGCACTGGGGCGGATGGCACTGGGGAGGATGGCACTGGGGCGGATGGCACTGGGGCAGATGGCACTGGGGCAGGATGGCACTGGGGGGGGGGCATGGCACTGGGGGGGGGGATGGCACTGGGGGAGGATGGCTCTGGGGGAGGATGGCACTTTTTTTTAAACCTTTTTTTTTACACTTTTTTTTTTTTTTTGCTTCTGTACACTGACGGCTGCTGCAGCCGTTCTTCTCTCCCCTCTCACACGCTGTCTGTGTGAGGAGGGAGAGCGGCGCTGAGAGATGATCTCATATGTTTACATATGAGATCATCTCCCATTGGACACGCCGATCACGCTGTAAACGGCCGCTGTGATTGGCCGTTTACAGCGATCTGTGTTTGCCTGTCCCCGGGGGACACGGCAAACACAGAACTTCCGCGATGCGCGCCCGCGGCGGCGCGCATTGCGGAAGTAAACACCAGGCCGTCCAGGGACGGCCAGGCGAAGGAAGCCGTCCGCTCTAAGGCCGTCATTCGGCTATAGGGCGGGTGGGGAGCGGTTAAGGAGAACTTTGTGCCAATTATTTTTAAAAATGGCGTAGGGGTCCCCCTCAAAATCCATCCCTTCAGGTCTGGTATGCATTTTAATGGGAACCCCGTGCCAAAATGTTAAAAAAATGGCGTGGGGTCCCCCAAAAATCCATACCAGACCCTTATTTGAGCATGCAACCTGGCAGGCCACAGGAAAAGAGGGGGGCAAGAGAGCACCCCACCTCCCTGTTGATAGGGACAAGGGCCTCATCCCCACAACCCTTGCCCGGTGGTTGTTAGACATGTGCAGAGTAAAATATTTCGTTTCGTAATTTCGTTTTCGTCCGAAAACTTAATTTATTTAGTTACTCCCGAAATTCGTTTTTATTTATTTCGTTTTTCGTTCAAAAATTGCATTCGTCCGAAAATCCACATGAATTACGATCGAATCTGTCTTTGAAGGCTTATGGTGTCTGTCGAATGTATAAAGAAGATTCGACGGAGCTAGTATATAGCATACTTTAGAACCCTATTAAAGTCTATGGGACTCCAACGTTCAAAATCTAAAGTGCTAATTTTAAAGACTAATTTGCAAGTTACTGTCCTAAAAAGTGTTTGGGGACCCGGGTCCTGCCCCAGGGGACATGTATCAATGCAAAAAAAAGTTTTAAAAACGGCATTTTTTTCGGGAGCAGTGATTTTAACCACTTTCAGACCGGACCATTTTGCTGGTAAATGACCAGAGGTCTTTTTACACTTTGGCACTGCGCTGCTTTAACTGGTAATTGCGCGGTCATGCAATGTTGTACCCAAACGAAATTTGTGTCCTTTTCTTCCCACAAATAGAGCTTTCTTTTAAAGATATTTGACTGACTCTGCGATATTTATTTTTTGCGATATAAACGTAAAAAGACCGCAAATTTTGAAAAAAAATGATATTTTCTACTTTTTGTTATTAGAGAAATCCAATAAACTCAATTTTAGTCATACATTTAGGCCAAAATGTATTCAGCCACATGTCTTTGGTAAAAAAAAAGTCAATAACTGTATATTTATTGGTTTGCGCAAAAGTTGTCACATCTACAAACTAAGGTACGTTTTCTGGAATTTACGCAGCTTTTAGTTTACGACTGCCTATCTCATTTCTTGAGGTGCTAAGATGGCAGGGCAGTACAAAACCCCCTCAAATGACCCCATTTTGGAAAGTAGACCCCCTAAGGAAATTGATAAGTGGCATGTTGAGCCCATTGAATATTTTTTTTTTTTACACAAAGTTGTCACTAAATTATATATTGCTCACACATGCTATGGGCATATGTGAAATGACACCCCAAAATAAATTCTGCTGCTTCTCCTGAGTATGGGGATACCACATATGTGGGACTTTTTGGGAGCCTAGCCGCGTACGGGGCCCCGAAAACCAAGCACCGCCTTCAGGCTTTCTAAGGGCGTAAATTTTTGATTTCACTTCTCACTACCTATTACAGTTTTGAAGGCCATAAAATGCCAAGATGGCACAAAATCCCCACAAATTACCCCATTTTAGAAAGTAGACACCCCAAGCTATTTGCTGAGAGGCATGTTGAGTCCATGGAATATTTTATATTTTGCCACAAGTTGCGGGAAAATTACAAACTTTAATTTTTTTACATTTTTTTTCACAAAGTTGTCACTAAATGATATATTGCTCACGCATGCCATGGGCATATGTGAAATGACACCCCAAAATAAATTCTGCTGCTTCTCCTGAGTACGGGGATACCACATGTGTGGGATTTTTTGGGAGCCTAGCCGCGTACGGGGCCCCGAAAGCCAAGAACCGCCTTCAGGTTTTCTAAGGGCGTAAATATTTGACTTCACTCCTCACTACCTATTACAGTTTTGAAGGCCATAAAATGCCAAGATGGCACAAAATCCCCACAAATGACCCCATTTTAGAAAGTAGACACCCCAAGCTATTTGCTGAGAGGCATGTTGAGTCCATGGAATATTTTATATTTTGCCACAAGTTGCGGGAAAATTACAAACTTTTTTTATTTTTTATTTTTTTCACAAAGTTGTCACTAAATGATATATTGCTCACGCATGCCATGGGCATATGTGAAATGACACCCCAAAATAAATTCTGCTGCTTCTCCTGAGTACGGGGATACCACATATGTGGGACTTTTTGGGAGCCTAGCTGCGTACGGGGCCCCGAAAACCAAGCACCGCCTTCAGGCTTTCTAAGGGCGTTACAGTTTTGAAGGCCATAAAATGCCAAGATAGCACAAACCCCCCCCAAATGACCCCATTTTGGAAAGTAGACACCCCTAAATTTAGGGGTACACTAGTGAGACTAGGTAATAAATGGCGGGTGCCCTGAAACTATAAAAAAATAACTAACCAACCAGCTTCACCTGTAACAGTTATATGGTGATCACTGGTGAAAGGGTTAACTAGGGGGCAATCAGGGGGCTTTATGCGGTAGTATATGGGGGTCCCTGGCGCTATAAAAAGCTGCGGCGAACCTAAATACCTACCTGCCTAACTAGCGTCACCTGTGACACTAATACAGCGATCAGAAAAACGATCGCTTATTAGGCTGGGTTCACACTGGAGCGATGCGGGAACGCCACGAATCCGCGGCGGGTTCCCGCATCGCATGCCTCCCGGCGGCAGTTCACACTGCCCTATGCGAACTGCTGGGAGTGTCAGTGAAATGTTAATGACACCCCCAGATCAGTTCGCATATCGCAGTGCGATCTGCAAACTCGGATCGCATGGTGTGAACACCCATGCGATCCGATTCTGCTGCGGACCAAAAAAAGGGTCCCGTGCGAATTTGCGGCGGGTGCGGCGGGTGCGGCGAATGGCTGAACTCGAATCGCAGAGATCGGATGTGATTTGCACTGCAGTGCGGTGCGAATCACATCCGTTCTCATAAACTGCTGCAATGTGAACCCAGCCTTAGTGACACTGGCGACGGGGGGTGATCACGGGGTTAAACCTTTATTGGGGGGGGTTAGGGGGGTACATTAGAACTAAAGGGGGCTAACCCTAACTGCCCTAACAGTTATTACAGTCACAAATGACACCAATGCAAAAAAAATAAAAAATGCATTGGTGTCACTGTGACTGGGGGGGCAGGGGTAATTGGGGGGTGATCGGGGGGTAAAGGGGGGGTGTGAGTATGCCTGGCATGTTATACTGTGAAGTGTCGTGTTGGTGCAACTCACCGATCCTCTCTCCTCGGTGTCGGAACGAAAAATACCGACACGGAGGAGAGATTACCTCACTTCCTCTCCTGTGTTTACATTACAGGAGAGGAAGTGATGTCACGAAGGATTTCCATTCGTCGGGAGCGATCGCGAGGGGGTGGCCATGAATGAATGGCCGCCCCCTCATCCCGGATCGCTCCCGAACGAATACCGACCGCCGCAGGCACCGGGGGGGGGGGGGGGCGATCGGGCCCCCCACCCGCGGGAAGGCAGGGACGTACAGGTACGCCCATATGCCTGCCCGTGCCATTCTGTCGACGTACATCGTCGTGAGGCGGTCGGCAAGTGGTTAATAATGATTAAAGTGAAACAATAAAAGTGTAATATTCCTTTAAATTTCGTAGGGGGGGGGGGGGTTGTCTATAGTATGCCTGTGAAGGGGCTCATGTTTCTGGTGCTTAGAACTGTCCCTGCACAAAGTGTCATTTATGCAGGAAAAAAAGTCCTTTAAAATCACTCGCAGCTATTATGAATTGTCGTCTCCGTAATACAGAGAACACTCATTGAAAGTCATTGATAAAAAAATAAATAAATAAATAAATAAAAAAGCGTGGGGGTCCCCCAAATTCAATTACCAGGCCGTTTAGGTCTGGTATGGATATTAAGGGGAACCCTGCCTCAAATTTAAGAAAAAATTTGACGTGGGGTTCCCCCTAAATATCCATACCAGACCCTTTATCCGAGCACGCAACCTGGCAGGCCGCAGGAAAAGAGGGGGGGACGAGAGAGCGCCCCCCCCTCCCTCCTGAACCGTACCAGGCCACATGCCCTCAACATTGGGAGGATGCTTTGGGGGTCCGGGACCCCTCAAAGCACCTTGTCCCCATGTTGATGAGGACAAGGGCCTCATCCTCACAACCCTGGCCAGTGGTTGTGAGGGTCTGCGGGCGGGGGGCTTATCAGAATTTGGAAGCCCCCTTTAACAAGGGGACCCCCAGATCCCGCCCCCCCCTGTTTGAAATGGTAAGGGGGTACAAAAGTACCCCTACCATTTCACAAAGAAAGTGTAAAAAATAGTTAAATAAGACAAACACACTTTTGAAAAATTCCTTTATTAAAAATAAAAAAAAATTTAAAAAAGATTCCAGCGGTGGTAATCCACTCTTGCTATCCAGCGACGGACGGTCATCTCTCCAGCGATGGCTGATCTGAATCAGTGCAGTGAATCCATCCTTCTTCTGTCTCCGCGGAGGAGACACTGCAAGGATTCCGGCGGCCTGACGTTTCTTATATACGGAGGGCGGGGCTCCCTGTCACCTGACCCCGCCCCCCTCTGACGCAAGGGGAAACCCGGGGTTCCCTGTGACGTATGGGTGACCCCGCCCCCTCTGATGTAACGGAAACCTGCCTTTGTTACATCAGAGGGGTGCGGGGTCACCCATACGTCACAGGGAACCCCGGGTTTCCCCTTGCGTCAGAGGGGGGCGGGGTCAGATGACAGGTGGCCCCGCCCTCCGTATATAAGAAACGTCAGGCCGCCGGAATCCTTGCAGTGTCTCCACCGCGGTGACAGAAGAAGGATGGATTTGCTGCGCTGGATGAGATGAGCCATCGCTGGAGAGATGACCGTCCGTCGCTGGATAGCAAGAGTGGATTACCACCACTGGAATTCTTTTTTTTATTTTTTTTTATTTTTAATAAAGGAATTTTTCAAAAGTGTGTTTGTCTTATTTAACAATTTTTTACACTTTCTTTGTGAAATGGTAGGGGTACTTTTGTACCCCCTTACCATTTCAAACGGGGGGGGGCGGGATCTGGGGGTCCCCTTGTCACAGACCCCCAAAGCATCCTCCCAATGTTGAGGGCATGTGGCCTGGTACGGTTCAGGAGGGAGGGGGGGGCCGCTCTCTCGTCCCCCCCTCTTTTCCTGTGGCCTGCCAGGTTGCGTGCTTGGATAAAGGGTCTGGTATGGATTTTTAGGGGGACCCCACGTCAATTTTTTTTTACATTTGACGCGGGGTTCCCCTTAATATCCATACCAGACCTGAAGGGCCTTGTAATTGAATTTGGGGGACCCCCACGCTTTTTTTAAATTTATTTATTTATTTATTTTTTTATCAATGACTTTCAATGAGTGTTCTCTGTATTACGGAGCCAACAATTCATAATAGCTGCGAGTGATTTTAAAGGACTTTTTTTCCTGCATAAATGACACTTTGTGCAGGGACAGTTCTAAGCACCAGAAACATGAGCCCCTTCACAGGCATACTATAGACAACCCCCCCCCCCCCCCCACGAAATTTAAAGGAATATTACACTTTTATTGTTTTACTTTAATCATTATTAAAATCACTGCTCCCGAAAAAACGGCAGTTTTTAAAACTTTTTTTGCATTGATACATGTCCCCTGGGGCAGGACCCGGGTCCCCAAACACTTTTTAGGACAGTAACTTGCAGAATCTTTTCTCTCTGTCAAATCTTTTTTCTCTGTCGAATATTTTCTCTATATAATCTTGGACTAATAGAGGTAAGGTTAGGCACATTCGACCACAGGTTCTATAGACAGATTGTTATTGTCAGAGTCACGTCGATTCTCCTATTCTATGTCGAACTGTTGTAACAATGAAAATGAAAATAAAGCATTTATTTATGTAGGATCTTTAGTTTTTCGGATTCTGTGCTTTCGTTATCGTTTGTCAAAACGAAAACGAAAATAGCTGAAATTCGGACGAAAATGCATTCGGACGAAAATGAATGCACATGTCTAGTGGTTGTGAGGGTCTGCGGGCGGGGGGCTTATCGGAATCTAGAAGCTCCCTTTAACAAGTGGTCCTCCCTGTTTGAAATGTTAACGGGTACATTGTACCCATACCATTTCACAAAAAAAGTGTCAAAATGTTAAAAAAAAACAAGACACAGTTTGGGACAAGTCCTTTATTAAAAATAAATAAAAATGTCCCAAAAAGTCATCTTCTTCTATGGCTCCGTGAGACGGACCAAAAAAAAACCCATCAATCTGCCTCCATGGAAGGCACCTGCTGTCTGACACGTCCTTGTGGGTAGAGGTGGATCGGTGGCGGGTTATTTTTTTTATTTTTTGGTCCATTTGTGGAGCCATAGAAGAAGATGAATGGACTTCGTAGGACAATTTTATTTTTTAATAAAGGACTTGTCCCAAGTTGTGTCTTGTTTTTTCTTTTGTCATTTTGACACTTTTTTTGTGAAATGGTACGGGTACAATGTACCCGTTACCATTTCAAACAGGGGGGGTCTAGGGGCCCCCTTGTTAAAAGGAGCTTCCAGATTCCGATAAGCCTCCCGCCCACAGACCTCCACAACCACCAGTCAAGGGTTGTGGGGATGGGGCCCTTGTCTCCATCAACATCGAGACAAGGTTCTTTGAAAAATACTCAAAAGCACCCTCCCCATGTTGAGGGCATGTGGCCTGGTACGGTTCAGGGAGGGGGCATTCTCTCGCCTCCCTCTTTTCCTGCGTCCTGCCAGGTTCCGTGCTCAGATAAGGGTCTGGTATGGATTTTTGGGGGGACCCTCATGCCATTTTTTTATTTTGGTGCAGGGTTCCCCTTAAAATCCATACCAGATCTGAAGGACCTGGTATGGAATTTGGGGGGACTCCCACGCAATTTTTTTTTTTTTACTTTTGGTTTGGGGTTCCAGGCCAGTTTTAAATTACTTTTTTCCTTTAGTGTAGGGACTGTTCTAAACACAGGAAAAATGCACTACTTTACAGGCATACTATAGACACCCCCCAGGTACGAAATTAAAAGGAATATTTCACTTTTATTGTTTCACTTTTAGCATTATTAAAATCACTGCTCCCGGAAAAAAAAACAGACTTTTTAAAACTTTCTTTTGCACTGATACATGTCTCCTGGGGCAGGACCCAGGTCCCCAAACACTTTTTATGGCAATAACTTGCATATAAGCCTTTAAAATGAACACTGCATATTGTTCGGCATTCGCAGAACAACCAAAGTTCGGCCCGAACATATGCTCGGGCCAAATCGTTCACCCATCCCTAATAGCTAGAGGTGAACATGGATTGTGTTTCTGTTTGGTGTTTTGTATTTTGCTTTGTTTTGTTTCATTCCATTCCATTCCCCAGATCATGAGCATTCCACCACACTATACTATATAAAAATAATGTTGGCAATAATTGAAAATGGAAATAAAAATGCAATTTATGGTATGGGTGAATTGGTAAGGGTTAATAATGAGTAAATAATCAGATGATATGAAGTAGAACAAGGTGGAGTGGAGTAGAATAAAATAAAAGCAAAATATAATTTAATCTAATACTAATACTAATCTAATAATAGATTAATAATAGATTTTTTGAGCCTGTTATCTATTCGCCTGTGTCTACATACAGATTTAATAATAATAATACACATTGATCGATGGAGTGGATGGGGCAGAATAAAATCAATTAAATCAATATAATAAAATAAAATAAATTTGTCCTTTATTAGTCATCCCAAAATAACGATCATTTCTTCATGTATGTTATTAACCATTCTACATATTTTGATAATTTATAAATGTAAAATAACTCTTTGGAGTTGGGAAATATGTTTTATGGAACAGTATAACAATTTAACAGTCCATTAGAGTGGGTGCTTTTCTTTTGAAAATGGACTGTTTTTTGATTCAGATACCTGTTCAGGTGAGAGGACAAAATATTATTTTTCCTGATACTGTCTGCAGAGCAAGAGAAGAAGATGAATGGATTTCGTGGGACAACTTTTTTTTTTTTTAATAAAGGACTTGTCCCAAGATGTGACTTTTGTTTTTTTAAATGTTGACACTTTTTTGTGAAATGGTAGGGGTACAATGTACCCGTTACCATTTCAAACAGGGGGGGCTGGGATCTGGGGGTCCCTTTGTTTAAGGGGGCTTCCAGATTCCGATAAGCCCCCCGCCCACAGACCCTCACAACCACTGGGCATGGGTTGTGGGGATGAGGCCCTTGTCTCCATCAACAAGAAGACAAGGTGCTTTGGGGGCTACCCCAAAGCCCCCTCCCCATGTTCAGGGAATGTGGCCTGGTATGGTCCAGGAGGGGGGGGCACTCTCTCATCCTCACTCTTTTCCTTCGGCCTGCCAGGTTGCATCTGCAGATAAGGATCTAGTATGGATTTTTGGGGGGAGCCCTGCATCATTTTTTTAAATTTTGGCATGGGGTTCCCATTAAAATCCATACCAGACCTGAAGGACCTGGTATGGAATTTGGGGGAACCCCCCCGCAATTTTGTTTTTAATTTTGGCTCGGGGTTCCACTTAATATTCATACCAGACCCAAGCGGCCTGGTATGGACTTTTGGGGGAACCCCCTATGCCTTTTTTTCAATGACTTTTATCTGTATTGCCAGGACTGATAATTTATTATACCGGCAAGTAGTTTTAAATTACTTTTTTTCCTTTAGAAATGTCCTTTTGTGCAGGGACTGTTATAAACACAGGAAAAATGTGCAACTTTACAGGCATACTATAGACACCCCCCTGGTACAAAATTTAAAGGAATATTTCACTTTTATTGTTTCAGTTTAAGCATTATTAAAATCACTGCTCCCGAAAAAACTTATTTTTAAAACTTCCTTTTGCATTGATACATGTCCCCTGGGGTAGGATCCAGGTCCCCAAACACTTTTTATGAAAATAACTTATACATTTTAACCATTAAAATTAGCACCTTTGATTTATCATGTTCGTGTCCCATAGACTTTAATGGTGTTTGCGTATTCGAACACATTTTTTGCCTGTTCGCGTGTTCTGCTGCTAACCGCACCGGGGGAGTTCGGCTCATCCCTTCTGCTGATGGCCCTGTCTGAGGCCAAACATTGCCTTCCACACGGCTGTACAGAGCTGTAATGGCCTTATGTGAGAAGAAATGTATTTTTGGAACTTGCCACTGTGGTATAGCACATTCTGCAAATTCATGAAAGGGGGCAGAGTCTACCTTATGAGAAGGCAACAGTTATAGTACTAGCAATTTGGCCAAGCTAGCATTTAGATGCTGAGCACGTGGATGACTGGGACAGTATTTTTTTTTTACGGTTTAGCAACTGGGGTAGAAAAATTTGCCTGGTGAAATCAACAGGTGTTGTACTGCTAGAAGATTGGGTGCAAGTGCTTGTAGCACCCATTGCTATACCATCCTTCCTCTCAGTGCAAGTTCTTGAGAAAACTTGAGGTATAGTAGGAGTAAAGATCCCAGATGAGGAGCAAAGCGAAGTATGTAATTTTTTGTGATGTGGGTCTTTCAAGTGCTGTCGCCAATGGACTGCATGACAGGTTGTCATATGCCTTGTCAAGCATGTGGTGCCCAAGTAGCTGGTGTTCTGGCCACACTTGATACACTTCAGACATAGTTAACAAACAGAAATGCTGCGGTCTGTTGCACATGTTTAGAAAAAATCCCAAACCAAAGAACTTTTGGAAGTCAGCAGGGAGTCAGCAGCGCCCAGCACCTGTGGAGCTCTGTGGTATGATGCAATAGGGTGGCTGCCCCTGGAGAACATCCTGACTCATTAGAGTTGTGCCTCCTCCTCCTCACTTTCATCCTCTCTTCTCTCTGACACCCACATATAGTCAGTGACCTCATCCTCCCCTCCCTCCTCATCATTGGAGAAAACTTGGCAGTATGCTGCAGCTGGGTGGACATGACTGCTAGTTTCTTGTCCTTCTGTGGCACCCCCTCTCTCTATGCTCACTTTACTCCCTTCCTCAACCCGGGAACCAATATCAAAGCATTCAAATGGTTGTGCATACTCCAGCAGCATGTAGCTGACACTATGATCCAATAATTCAGGTGACTCCTCCATGCATGATGGTGGGCCTATGGAAGGAGTAGCTGCGGACACAGAGCTGGTGGAATTGACTGCTTTGGCAGCTGCAGTGGAAGGCAAACTACTATGAGCCTGGGTGACAGAGGATGAGCAGAATGAGGATGGCTTAAGCCCCGTACACACGAGGGGACTTATGTCCGACAGACTTCCGAAGGAGTTCCGTCGGAGTTCTGCTGGAATTCCGACGGAGTTCTGACAGACTTTTCGGCTGAGCGGACTTGGACACACACGATCACACTAAACTCCGACGGATTCGAACGTGATGACGTACGACTGGATTCGAATACGGAAGTTCATAGCCAGTAGCCAATAGCTGCCCTAGCGTCAGTTTTAGTCCGTCGGAATAGCATACACACGAGCGGATTTTTCGAAGCGACCGGGTCCGGCGGAGTTCCGTCGGGAAAATTTGAAGCATGTTCTATATTCTAAAGTCCTTCGGACTTTGGCGAGTCAAAAGTCCGTTGCAGCCCACACACGATCGAATAGTCTGACGGACTCAGTCCATCGGACTTTGGATGTTGAAAAGTCCGCTCGTGTGTACGCGGCATCAGTTATCCACTCCACCAACTCTTCTGCATGTTGTGGTTCAATAACACAGCCAGCAGAGGAAAAAAAGGAGTGTGCCCTGCCTGTGGAATAATCACCATGTCCATGACCACCACTTTTTTCTGTAGACACAGAGGCTGCTTTCCCTCTTTTAGTGACCTGTGAGCATCTGCCTCTCCTTTTGGACATGATGGGGATTTTTTGGGAGGATTTAATTTTTGCTTGGTGCACTATAAACCGTTTTATTATTCTGTTTTATTTTCTGGGGGGGATTTTTATAACTCTTTATTATAGAGTGTGGGAAGGGAATATGGTGCTTGGGTGCAATACTTTGTTGCTTGGTGCACTATAAATTTATTATAGGTTTGTTTTTTGTTTTTAATAAAGAAAATAAGGATGCAGCAATTGTGGAGAATTTTTCTTTCACTGCTGCTGCTGCAAAAAAAAAAAAAAAAAAAATAAATGTAAAATAAATTAAGAAAGAGAAAAAAACAAACAGTGGTGAGGCAGAAGGAAGACCACCTGTCATTCAAAAGAAGGAACAGCATTAATGGAGATTTTTTTTTGCTCCTGCTGGAAAAAAATTCAACCCCCCCACCAAAAAAAAAAAAAAAACGACTTCTGACGCAGAAACACCTGCCCTAAATATCCCCTAAAAATCAAAAGTACAGTAGGTGTCAGCGATATTGTGTCAATCTCGCCACTTTTATCGGTGAGATTGACACTCTGCGAGCCCCGTCACAGGAGCCAGCGCCAAGCCGGCTCGCGTCGGGAAAGGAAAAATTTTACTTTTCCTTTCCCGATGAGTGACAAGCATCACTGACATTGAGGCAAGGTTCACACTGGTGCAGGGATTTGAATTGGATTCCCGCCAATACCAGGCACTGTATTTGGTATGAATCTTAAGGGAGAACTCCACACCATGTTTTAAATAGAAGGCCGGCATGGGTTCCCCCTCCAGAGGCATACCAGGCCCTTACGTCTGGTAGGGATTTTAAGGGGAACCCCCTATGCTGAAAAAATGGCGTGGGGGTCCCCCTAAGATCCATACCAGACCCCTATCTGAGCAAGCAGCCTGGCCGTTCAGGAAAGGGGGTGGGGACAGGCGAGCGGCCACCCTCCTCAGCCGTACCAGGCCACATGCCCTCAACATGGGGGGTGGGTGTTTTGGGTAAGGGGGGTGCCCTGTGGCCCCTCACCCCAAAGCACCTTGTCCCCATGTTGATGAGGACAAGGGCCTCTTCCCTACATGGTACCCCTACCCATTCACCTGGGAAAAATGTGTTAATAAAAAAACCCACAACACAGGGTTTTAAAGCAATTTATTAGGCAGCTTTGGGGGTCTTCTTCCGACTTTGGTGGTCTTCTTCCTACTCCTTCGCGCTCCCTGGTTCTTCTCCGCGCTCTTTGGCGTCTTCTCAAACTCTCTCCGGTTCTTCTTCTGGGCTCCTCCGCCATCTTCTTGCAGTTCTTTTACTAGCGGAGGAGCCCAGTCTCCTCTGTCCTTCTTCCCTCTTCTCTGTGTTGTGTGTTTTTTTTATTAACACTTTTTTCCCCAGATGAATAGGTAGGGGTACCATGTACCCCACACTCATTCACATAGGGTGGGGGTCAGGATCTGGAGGCCCACTTATTAAAGGGGACTCCTGGATTCCAATAAGCCCCCAGCTTGCAGACCCCAACAACCAACGGCCAGGGTTGTTAGGAAAAGGCCCTTGTCCTCATCAACATGGGGACAAGGTGCTTTGGGGTGGGGGGGCCGCAGGGCACTCCCCTTCCCCCAAAGTACCCACCCTCCCTTGTTGAGGGCATGCAGCCAGGGGGGTGCTAGCCTGTCCCCACCCCCTTTCCTGACTGGCCGGGCTGCATGCTCAGATAGGGGTCTGGTATAGATTTTGGGGGGACCCCCACACCGTTTTTTCAGTGTAGGGAGATTCCCCTTAAAATCCCTACCAGACCTAAGGGCCTGGTATGCCCCTGAAGGCATGCAGGTCTCATTAGAGAGGCGACATTGTTGCTTATCTCTCGCGCTCGCTACTATAGGAAAAGGTGACATTTTCCTATTGCAGCCAGTGCGAGAAGCGCGATGGGATCGCGCTGGTTAGAGAAGCCTGTCGCTGGCAACCAGCGTGATGGGATCATGCTGGAAACACAATATCAACAGCACCTACTGCATACCACTGCTGTGTTTACACAGAAGTAGGGATGAGCCGAACACCCCCTGGTTCAGTTCGCACCAGAACTTTCGAACGGACCCCAAATTCGTACGAAATTTAGAACCCCATTGAAGTCTATGGGACTCGAACGTTCGAAATTAAAAGTGCTAATTTTAACGACTAATATGCAAGATACTGTCCTAAAAAGGGTTTGGGGACCTGGCTCCTGCCCCAGGGGACATGGGTCAATGCCTAAAATGTTTTTAAAAATGGCCGTTTTGGCGGGAGCACTGATTTTAATGACGATTAAAGTGAAAAAAAAGTGAAATATTCCTTTAAATATCGTGCCTGGGGGGTGTCTGTAGTATGCTTGAGAAGTGTCACGTGTTTCCTGTGTTTAGAACAGTCCCTGCACAAAATGACATTAAACGGAAATAACATCATTTAAAACTGCTTGCGGTTTTAATGTTATATCTGGTTCCTGCAATATGGTTGAAAATCATTGAGAAAAATGGCATGGGTAGCCCTCCCTGCCCATTACCAGCCCCTTTGGGTCTTGTACGCATATTAAGGGGAACCCCGTACCCATATTAAAAAAATGAAATGCGTGTGGCCCCCAGGCCCTATATACTCAGAACAGCAGTATACAGGTGGTGCAAACAAGACAGGGACTGTGTAGGTTTGTTGTGTTAAGTTGAATCTGTTTGTAATTTTCAACTGGTACATTTTTAAAGTGTAGCTCCAGTCAAAAAAACAATTTTTAAGCTTCTTGGAAAACATAGGGAAGGGTTATCACCCCTGTATAATTTGTTTTGTCGTCCTTCTTTTTTCATCTCACTTGCTGTTGTCTCCTTCCATTTGCAAGTAGGAGATGTTTGTAAGTTGGATGTTTGAAAGTAGGGGCCTGCCCTATATGCTCTGCAGAAATGGCGGAACAAGGTGTTGGTTTTGCCACAATATTGTAAGCCCTCAAAGTGACTCTTGCTGGGCGCTGGAGCGCCCTGCTGTGAACGATCATATCAAGAATTGTAATTACATGCCATTGTTGAACAGTGGTAGAAAAATGGACCTTTGGTGGTTGTGGTGCTGGTGCCACAACACTATAAGTCCTCACAGTTACTCTGGGTGGGCACAGGAAGGGGCCCTCCTGTGAAATATTATATCAAGAATTGTAATTACATGTCCCTGTTAAGCAGGGGCAGAAAAATTGGGCCTTAGGCACTGGTGCTGGAGCCACGACACTGCAACCTCTCCCAAATACTCGTGTTTTATTGCAGGAATTAGCCCTGGTGCAAAGCATTGCATCAAAAATTTTAATTAAACGCCCCTGTTAAACAGGGGCAGAAAAATTGAGCCTTAGGCACTGGTGCCACCACACTGTAACCTCTCCCATATACTCTAGTTTTATTGCAGGAATTAGCCCTGCTGCAAAGCATTGCATTAAAAATTGTAATTAAACGCCCCTGTTAACCACTTGCTTACTGGGCACTTAAACCCCCTCCTGCCCAGACCAATTTTCAGCTTTCAGCGCTGATGCACTTTGAATGAGAATTGCGCGGTCATACAACAATGTACCGAAATGAAATTTTTATCATTTTTTTCCCACAAATAGAGCTTTCTTTTGGTGGTATTTAATTACAGCTGGAAGTTTTATTTTTTGCTAAACAAACAAAAAAAGTTGCAGAAAAAAAAATCATGTTTAATAGTTTGTTATAAAATTTTGCAAACAGGTCATTTTTCTCCTTCATTGAAGTGCGCTGATGAGGCGGCACTGATAGGCTGCACTGGTGGGCACTGATAGGCATAGTTAAGGCGGCACTAATAGGCACAGATAAGGTGGCACCGATAGGCACAGATAAGGCGGCACTGATGGGCAAAGATGGGCACAGATAAGGTGGCACGGATGGGTGGCACGAATGGGTGGCACGGATGGGTGGCACTAAGGGGCACTGATAGGTACCACTGATAGGTGGCTCTGATAGGTGGCACTGCTGGGCACTGATGGGCGGCACTGCTGGGCACTGATGGGCACTGGTAGATGACACTGATGGGCACAGATATGTGGCACTGGGGTGCAGCACCGTTGTTGAGGCAGATTGTGGGCACTGCTGGGTGGCACTGTGGGCACTGCTGGGTGGCACTGCTGGGTGGCACTGTGGGCACTGCTGGGTGGCACTGATGGGGGGCACTTATTTTTTAATAAGGTGGCACTGGCAGGGGGCAGGTGGGCACTGGCAGGGGGCAGGTGGGCCCTGGCAGGGCTGGCCATGATCGGGACTGATGTCCCGATCACGGCCGCCGGTGATCGGCTCTTTTTTTTTCTCCTCGCACTGTCAGCGCAAGGAGGAATAATAGCCGATTACCGGCTCCGTTGCATCACACGATCAGCTGTCATTGGCTGACAGCTGATCACGTGATAAGGGGTCGGGATCGACCCCTTACTCGGATCAGTGATCAGGCGAGTCTCATAGACTCGCCGATCACAGAGCGTGCCGTGCACGGGACGACGTCAATAGCCGTAGTCCCGGCAAAGGAGGTCCGCGCTGTAGCTGTCATTTGGCTATAGCGCGGGTCTCAAGTGGTTAAACAGGTTCAGAAAAATTGGGCCTTAGGCACTGGTGCTGGTGCCACCACACTGCAACCTCTCCCATATACTCTAGTTTTATTGCAGGAATTAGCCCTGCTGCAAAGCATTGCATCAAAAATTGTAATTAAACGTCCCTGTTAAACAACAGGGGCAGAAAGATTGGGCTGATAGCATCACCCAGAACCAAAAATGTTCTTCCAATATATCAGTGGAGGAGGAAGAGGATAGACAATCAACATAACAGGACAGTCACTCAGCATCAGCATAGGCAGTCTTGAAGGGATGTGATATTTCAAAAAAAATTATTCGGTTACATCAGCTTCAGGTGCTTGGTAGCTGTGGGTTATCCAAGACTGATTCATCTTGATGAAGGTCAGTCGATCAACTTATTCGGTGGACAGGCGCACCCTGTGATCGGTAACAAAGCCACCAGCAGCACTGAAGGCGCGTTCCGAAAGAACGCTGGATGCAGAGCAGGCCAGTAGCTCAATTGCATACTGTGCAAGATCTGGCCAGTGATCCATCCTCAAGACCCAGTAAGCCAGAGGATTTTCGGTGGGAAAGGTGTCCAAGTCTGACCTTGTCCCTAGGTATTCCTGCACCATGTAAATCAGACGCTGGCGATGGTTGCTGGAACTGATCATACCTTGGGGCTGCGGACTAAAGAATTGTCTGAAAGCATCAGTCAGACGGCCACCTTCTTCATCGCTCCTTCTGATCGATGCCTTAGCAACACGTTGTCCAGGACCAGGAGTTTGTAACCTCCCAGTCTCTGGGAACGCATTGCACAGACCTTTCTGCAAGGCCTCCCGGAGATGTCTCATACTCTGCGATGGCAAGATAAGGTCGGCAACCTTACCCTTGTACCGTGGATCAAGGAGAGTGGCCAGCCAGTAATGGTCCCTCTCCTTGATCCGAAGAATACGAGGATCCTTCCGCAGGCTTTGCAGGATCAGGGAGGCCATGCAGTGTAGGTTAGCTGAGGCATTCGGTCCGTAGTCCTCTGGGTCACTAAGGACAACATGATCCGCAGCTACCTCCTCCCAGCCACGTACAAGTCCACGTGTTTCTTGGGACTGTAAATCATCCCTACAAGACTGCTGCTGCTGCTGCTGCTGATGCTGAGTGCCTGCCTCCACCTCCATGGTGACACAATCATCCTCCTCCTCCTCTTCCTCCTCCTCATCCTCTTCCTGTGTGATGGGTGGCACAGCAGGAACACTGTCTGGATAAAGGGGGCTTTGAGAGGCAAGGAAGTCCTCCTCTTCCTGCCTCTGTTCTGCCTCAAGTGCCCTGTCCATTATTCCACGCAGCGTATGCTCCAAGAGGTGGACAAGGGGTACAGTGTCACTGATGCATGCACTGTCACTGCTCACCATCCGTGTGGCCTCCTCAAACGGTGACAGGACAGTGCATGCATCCCTGATCATGCCCCACTGGTGTGGTGAGAAAAAACCGAGCTCCCCTGACCCTGTCCTGGTGCCGTAGTAGCACAGGTACTCATTGATGGCCCTCTGCTGCATGTGCAGCTGCTGCAGCATGGCCAACGTTGAGTTCCACCTGGTGGGCATGTCACATATAAGGCGGTTCTTGGGCAGGTTCAACTCCTTTTGGAGCTCAGCCAGCCGAGCACAGGCATTAAATGATCGGCGGAAATGCACACAGACTTTCCTGGCCTGCTTCAGGACATCCTGTAAGCCCGGGTACCTGCCCAAGAACCGCTGCACCACCAGGTTAAGGACGTGAGCTAAACAGGGCACATGGGTCAGTTGTCCCTGTCGGAGGGCAGAGAGGAGGTTGGTGCCATTGTCGCAAACCACCATTCCTGGCTTAAGCTGGCGTGGCGTCAACCACCTCTCAGCCTGCCCCTGCAGAGCTGACAAAACATCCGCCCCAGTGTGGCTCCTGTCCCCCAAACAAACCAGCGCAAGCACGGCATGGCATTGTTTTGCCTGCGTACTTGCGTAGCCCCTGGAACGCCTACGGAGCACCACTGGTTCTGAGGACAGAGCACTGGAAGAGGCCATGGAGGAAGAAGAAGAGGAGGGGGTGGAGGAGAGAGGTGTGTCGCAACCAATAGTAGCATTTTGGAGGCGTGGTTGGCGGAACAACCTCCAACACTACTGCACCTTGTCCTGCATCCTTCCCAGCTGCCAGAAGAGTGACCCAATGGGCCGTGAAAGACAGGTAACGTCCCTGTCCATGCCTGCTGGACCATGAGTGAGCTGTAATATGCACCTTACCGCTGACCGCCCTGTCTAGCGAGGCAAGGACATTGCCTTCCACATGCCGGTAGAGAGTCGGAATCGCCTTCCGTGAGAAAAAGTGGCGTTTGGGGACCTGCCACTGAGGAACCGCACATTGTACAAACTCACGGAAGGGGGCCGAGTCTACCAACTGAAAAGGCAGCAGTTGAAGAGCTAGCAATTTAGCCAAGCTAGCATTCAACCGCTGGGCATGTGGATGGCTAGGAGTGAACTTCTTTCGTCGGTCCAGCAGCTGGGGCAGGGACATTTGCCTGCTATAATCGGACATGGGTGTACCGCTAGCAGAGTTCCCGGAAGCACTTGGCTGTGACACACCTAATTCTACACCTTCATTCCTCTCAGAGCAGGTTTCAGAGAGGACTGAAGGTCTAGTGGGGTTGGAGATGCCAGCTGATGAGGAGCAAGCAGAGGTCCGCTTTGTTCTTTGGTGTGGGTCTTTGAGGTACGCTTGCCAACGAGCTGCATGGCAGGTCAACATATGTCTGGTCAAGCATGTGGTGCCCAAGCGGCTGATGTTTTGGCCACGCGAGATACGCTTGAGACATATGTTGCAAATAGCAGCGGTGCGATCTGATGCACTCGTCTCAAAAAAGGCCCACACCAAAGAACTTTTAGAATAACGCGCAGAGGCAGCGCCCTGCACAGGCGGAGCTCTGTGGTGTGATTCAGTCGGTGTGCTGCCCCTAAGCTGGCCCACGGAGGGCATCCTGCCTCGTTGGACATGTGCCTCCTCCTCCTCCTCCTCCTCTCTCCTACCAGGCACCCACGTGGAGTGGTTGCCCCTCCCTCTTCATCGCTGTAGCAAACCTGGCAGTATGCTGCAGCTTGTGGAACATGACTGCCAGATTGCTGTGCTTCTTGAGCATCCCCTCTCTCTGCATTCACGCTACTGCCTTCCTCTAGCTGAGTGTCATCATCAGAGCCTACAAAACACTGGGCATCCTCCTGGAGCATGTACCCAACACTGTGCTCAAAGAGTTCAGGAGACTCCTCAGGAGGACGTGATGGGTCTAGGGAAGGAGTCACTGATGATGACATTGAGACGAGGGAAGACGATGCGTTGGCAGCTGCTTTGCTAGTACCCTGAGACTGGGTGAGAGAGGATGAGGAGGATGAAGAGGGCTTGGTCATCCACTCTACCAAGTCGTTGGCATGTTGCGGCTCAACATGTCCAGCTGTCGAAAAGAAGGACAAGCGTGTCCCATGGCCACGTGCTGATGACGATGCACCGCGTCCACGACCAGCACTGTTGTCTCTAGACACAGAGCCTGCTTGCCCTCTTTTATCGGCTCGCGCCTGTCTGCCTCTCCTTGCTGGCCTTCCAGACATGGTAATGGCCTGAAGGGAGTTGGGTAAAACAGCAATTGGGTAGTGTATATTGTGCTGGAGGCACACAACACCCACTAACTCCTGCAGATGCCTTTATTATAGAACACCAGCAATAAAGGGTAGATAAAGGGGTATACTGTACTGGAGGCACACAACACCCACTAAGCCCTGCAGGTGGCTCTATTAGAGAACAGCAATAAAGGGTAGATACAGGTGTATATTGTGCTGGAGGCCCACAACACCCACTAACTCCTGCAGATGCCTTTATTATAGAACACCAGCAATAAAGGGTAGATAAAGGGGTATTCTTTACTGGAGGCACACAACACCCACTAAGCCCTGCAGATGGCTCTATTAGAGAACAGCAATAAAAGGTAGATACAGGTGTATATTGTGCTGGAGACACACAACACCCACTAACTCCGGCAGATGCCTTTATTATAGAACACCAGCAATAAAGGGTAAATACAGATGTATACTGTGCTGTGCTGGAGGCACACACAACTTCCAATAACTCCTGCAGATGGCAGATGGCTCAAATAGAGAAGAGCTATGTAGGTGGGTATAGCGGTGTGTACTGGGTACAGAGCACGCAGACAGCACACACAAGCTCCTAAAACTGATTGCAAGCTCTATTATAAAGGATAGATATATCGCTAGCTATATAGGTGAGGTGAATATAGCAGTGTATACTGCGGTCAGGGCACGCAGACAACAACCATTACAGAAGAGCAAGATCGAAAAATCGACCGATAACGATCGGTGTATACTGTGTTGAAGGTACACAGAACACCTACTAACTGCTTCAGATGCCAACACACTACACAAGGCCGCCGCGCTGGCGGCCTTATATAGTGTGGGGCGTGTACTACACAGCCTGAGCTATCATGGCTCTCCTCGCTGCCGGCGCTGTGATTGGCCAAGCATGCGTGGTCACAGTGCATGCTTGGCCACTCATGAGCCAGCAACGCACTGCGATGGCGCAGTGCATTGTGGGCCGTGAGTGCCACACTAATTTGGTGCGAATGGCCCATAACGTTCGGAATTCGCCAAACGGGAGAACAGCCGATGTTCGAGTCGAACGTATGTTCGACTTGAACACGAAGCTCATCCCTACACAGAAGGAATAACACATGTGACACAGAAGGGGGAGTACTAATAATTCAGCAGAAGAAACCTGTTAATGCAAAAGAAAAGATTAATGAAAAACAAAATGGGATTAGTGGTGACACACCAACACTTCAGCAGCACCACAACTGTGTTATTCAAACTACACTGTATTATTCACACCACACTACACTGTATTATATACTCTGCACTGCACTATATACTAGACATGGGCACCGTCAATAAATTAGTTTTGTTCCATTCCATTACGGTTCATATTAGAATTAATTCGTACTTCGTATTTCGTGTCCAAAATTGGGGCTGTACCTCTTCTGTGCTCAGTATATCAGCACAGCACAGGATTTTGGGTACAGCCCCAGGAGGAAGTCAGCATAGCACAGGGATGGTGGGAGCTCCTCATAATAAGCATAATGTGTCATCGATGCGCCGACGACTTATCCTAAAATTCGTAAACAAAAGTTTGTATTTCGTACAAAATTCGGACGCATGGCAATTCGTATTTCGGATCCTCCCGAATGTACGAATTTAGGGAAATGCGTACGATTTTGAGATTCGTATGAAACTAATCGCACATGTCAACTATATACTCTGCACTACGCTGTAGTATATACTATGCATTGCACTATATACTCTACACTGCTTTATATACACTACACTGACTGCACTCCATTTTATATTCTACACTGCCTACATGCTCAATCCACTAACTAACCTGCCTAATCTCTCTCCACTACAACACACTACATACGGGCGCCATGTAGGCAGCCTTATATAGTGTGGGATGTGGACTTAGCTCCTGAGCCATGATGGCTTTAATAGCACATTGCGCTGTGATTGGCCAAAGCATACAGTTTAGGTGCATGCTTTGGCCAATCAGCAGCTGTCAATGCAATGTGATCTTGTTGTGCATTATGGGGAGCTCCACAGCGGGTGAACGTCCCTCAAGTGCCCCATATGTTTATTTGTCTTATGAACAGACAGCTGATGTTCAAGTCGAACTTACATTCTACTCAAACATCAAGCCCATCACTAATGAAGTCCCAGCATGTGACTCCCCACTGTGGTTCCTAGGCTCTCCCACTCCTACCAGGAGCACAGGACCACAACAACTATCAGGGTGACTAGCGGTGTGAACAGAGGAGAGATAACATAACTGATTTCTCCTCCATACAGTGAACCCGGAAGCACTTCTGGGTTTGTGACTGTCAGATAACAGCCACTAATGGCAAGTGTAGGAGCTGATCAGGGAGTTTATGTCCTTTATCAGCTCTGGGAAATTAATAGACCTCTGATGTCTCCATAAAAAGAACCTGTTACTGCAGAATACTATCACATTTGGGGCTTAACAGCCCTTAACCAGTTCCCGACCAGCGCACGCCGATGTATGTCGGCAGAATGGCATGGGCAGGCATATTGGCGTACAGGTACGTCCAATCTTTAATGCCGCCCTGCCATCGCGAGCACGCTGCCGGCGGAGCGCTCGCGTGCTGTTCAGGACCCCTGTGAGTCTGGTCGTGGGTCCCACAGACTTGATCGCCGCGGGTATACCCGTGATCGTCTCACAGGGTGGCTGAAAGGAGAGATGCCGTTGTAAACAGCATCTCCCCGTTCTGCCTTGCAACTAGTGACGCTGATCTCTGCTCCATGTGATTGGAGCAGAGATCAGTGTTCACTAAATGAAAGCCCAGCCCCCAACAGTTAACAACACACCCCTAGGAACACTTAACCCCTACACTGCCACCCACTGGTTAACCCCTTCACTGCCAGTGCCATTTACACAGGAATCACTGAATTTATATAGCAGTGATTGCTGTATAAATGACAATGGTCCCAAAAATGTGTCAAAAATGTCCGATGTGTCCGCCATAATGTCGCAGTCACAATAACAATTGCTGATCGCCGACATTACTAGTAAAAAAAAAAAATTATTAATAAAAATGTCATAAAACTATCCCCTATTTTGTAAATGCTATAACTTTTGTGCAAACCAATCAATACTTCTGTCCCGTGAACCCCAGACCTGGGCCCATCGCCTCCTAGAGCAGAAGTCATCCTCCCAGTCTGGATACCTTTTTTCCGCTATGTCCCAGCTCTATGAGGATCCCCAGCTGAGAGCAACTGCAGAGGCTGCCTTGCAGGGCGGTAGAAGACTATGTGGTGGACTTCAGACGTTGGAGTTCTGACATAGAATGGAATGGACTGCGCTACCAGTTCCGCATGGGTTTGTCTGGTTCACTCATAGATGAGCTGGCATGGGTCGGTGTCCCTCAGTCTCTGGAAGAGCTCATCAACCTCTCCATCCAAATCGATCGACGCCTTAGGGAACGTTGTTCTGAGAGGTCCTCCAGCCAGTTTCGGCCTACTTGGGTCCTCCCCAAGGTCCCTAGTGCTTCCAGCTCTTTTCGGCCGACCACCCTAGCTCCTCCGGCTCCGGGACCTGAACCCCCTGAACCCATGCAGCTGGGTCTCATCCATCCATCCCTCACTCTGGAGGAATGGCAACGCCGAAGAGCCAGTAACCTGTGTATGTACTGTGGAGAACCAAGTACTACATGAGATCTTGTCCTAACAAGACACGTAAGTCTCCTCCGATTCCTTTCAAGCATGCTCCTACTCTGCCTAAGTCTACTTCTCACCTTGCTCTCTCTGTCTTTCTACAGCTTCCCAACAAGGATATTCCAGTTCCAGTCATAATTGATTCTGGAGCCTGTAGTTGTTTTATTGACCAGACATTTGCTGCCAATCACTGCATTCCCCTCCTACCGAAGTCCCAAAGCCTGGCGGTGCACCTTGCCGATGGCTCCATCCTCAGTTCTGGTCCTGTCACCCAGGAAACCATCCCCTTGCTGACCACCATGGGTCCTAACCACGTGAACTCCTATGCTTGGATGCCATCTCTTCCCCTCTTTTCCCCATTATCTTGGGAATGCCTTGGCTACAAGCCCACAACCCCAACATCGACTGGGCCACAGGGAGGGTCAAGTTCCTTTCCGGCTACTGCCAACAGCACTGCTTTCTTGAAGTCCCTTCCACGTCCACTCAGCTCCTCAGTCTGGACTCTGATCCTGAGTCACCTCAAGCAATTCCTGCGCCCTCTCTGGATTTTGCGGATGTGTTTAGCAAGAAAGGAGCAGAAACCCTACCCCCGCACAGATCCTTCGACTGCCTGATAGAGCTTCTACCTGGAACCGAGGTCCCTTTCGGAAGAATTTTCCCGTTAACCGAGCAAGAGCTGGAAACTCTAAAGGGCTATTTAGACGAAAATTTCAAAAGAGGATTCATTCACCCGTCTACTTCCCCAGCGGGAGCCGGCATCTTTTTTGTTGAAAAAAAAGACCACTCTCTACGACCTTGTATCAATTATCAGGAGCTAAATAAGATTACCATCAAAAATCGCTATCCACTACCCTTAGTGCCCGAACTCTTCCAAAGACTGGGGTCGCTGTTGTGTTCACCAAGTTAGATCTCCGCAGTGCCTATAACTTGATCCACATTCGTGAGGGGGATGAGTGGAAGACTGCCTTCTGCACGCGGTTCAGGCACTTCGAATATCTTGTTATGCCCTTTGGTCTGTGTAATGCACCCGCAACTTTCAAACACTTTATAAACAACGTCTTCCGTGACCTGTTGGATTTATATGTTATTGTTTACTTGGATGACATCCTAATCTTCTCTTCCTCAGTCACTGACCATCACAGGCACGTTGAAATGTGTTGACTCGTCTTAGGCAGCATAGACTTTACGCCAAGTTGGAAAAGTGTGAATTTGAGCTCCAATGCATACAGTTCCTTGGCCTGGTTATCTCTGTCGATGGTATCAAGATGGATCCTCGGAAGGTGTCCGCTATTCTGGATTGGCCCGCTCCTACCGATAAAAAGGGTGTCCAGCGTTTTATTGGCTTTTTTTTTTACCGGAAGTTCATTAGGGGCTTCTCTGCAATAATCGCCCCCATCACTGAACTCACCAAGCAAGGAAACCATTTCTGTTGGTCCCCTAAGGCCCAAGTTGCTTTCAAGAAACTGAAGGAGCTCTTTACTTCTGCTTCCATCCTAAAGCACCCGGATCCTGCCCTGCCCTTTGTCCTTGAGGTGGACGCTTCGGAAATTCCCAGTGGCCTTTGACTCTCGCAAGCTCTCCGCAGCGGAGAGAGAAACTACGATGTGGGGGACCGGGAACTACTGGCTATAAAGGCAGCTTTGGAGGAGTGCCGTTACTTACTGGAGGGTGCTGCACATCCAATCCTGGTCTATACCGACCACAAAAATGTGGAGTATCTGAGAACGGCAAAGAGATTGAAACCACGGCAGGCGAAGTGGGCACTGTTCTTCTCCAGATTCCACTTCCACATCACGTACAGACCCGGTTCCAAGAACATCAACCCAGATGCTCTCTCCCGTATGTTTCATAATTTCCAGGATACCTTGCTTCCAGATACCATCCTCCATGCTGGAAATTTCTTGCTTCTCCAGGGGGACCTCCTGTCTTGGATTAGACAAGCTTCTGTGGGGTGGTCCCCATCGGTTGAGAATGTTGTAAGGTTGCAAGATGGCATGTTCCGGTACAAGGACAAAATTCTGGTTCTGGAGGATGTGAGGGTGGCTGTTCTGGAGCTCTGCCATGACCACAAACTTACCAGTCACTTTGGCACTTTGAAGATGGTGGACTTGGTGCAGCGTGCATTCTGGTGGCCGCAGCTAAGTAGTGATTGCAAGAAGTACATAGAGTCCTGCACCACCTGTGCCCGGAGCAAGACTAGCCGGACAAGATCCTGGGGTCTACTAAGACCTTTGCCAGTTCCAGAAAGACCTTGGAAGATGATTTCAATGGATTTCATCGTGGAGTTGCCCCTGGTGGAAGGCTTCTCTACCATCTTTGTGGTGGTCGACAGGCTGTCTAAGATGGCCCATTTTCTGCCTATGAAAGGCACACCTTCGTTCCTTCAAGCATTGTATCCGACCAGGGTGTCCAATTTACCTCCAAGTTTTGGAAGGCCCTGTGCAGTTCCCTCAAAATTGAGTTGGCATTTTCTTCTGCCTATTATCCCCAGACAAATGGCCAGACGGAGAGAACTAATCAGACCTTGGAACAATACCTCCGCTGTTTCTCTGCCTTTTCACAAAACGACTGGGTCTCTCTTCTGCCTCTAGTCGAATTTTCCTATAACAACTCACTGCATTCTGCTATCAAACAGCCGCCTTTCTTCACAAATTATGGTTACCATCCATCCTTCTTGGCTGGTTCGGTTCCTGAGTGTGTCATTCCTGCAGTTTCCGAGACAATTGACTTCTTCTTGACCAACAACAAATTGCTACAGGAGACTATGGCCAAAACCCAGGATTATAACAAAGGGATGTTTGATAGGAAGAAACATGGAGAACTCATCCTTGTACCGGGCAATCAGGTTTGGCTCTCTACGGCTAATCTGAAGATGGCTTGTCCCTCAAGGAAGCTGGGTCCTAAGTTTTTGGGTCCCTTCGCAGTCAGGAGGAAAATTAATGATGTTACTTATGAGTTGGACTTATCCGGTTCCCTAAAGATCATCCAGTTCATCCAGTCTTCCATGTATCTTTGTTAAAACCCGTTACCCCTAATCCTTTCACTGGCCGGAACTCGGGCCCACCTAAACCCGTAGACTGTAGAAAGAGGGGTAACCAAATTCAGTACTTAATCAAGTGGAAGGGGTACGGTCTGGAAGATAACTCCTGGGAACCTGAAAGCAATTTACATGCAGAGAAACTGCTCAGTGCTTTTAAGAGCGCCCACTTGAATAGAGCGCGCGCGTGCGTCAGTGCACGTTGGTGCCAAGCGGCCTACTTAAGTGTCCCCCGCGGTGTGCTCGGTTCTGTCCGATCTGCAGCTTCCTGTGCCCTGTTACCTGTGACTTTGCTTGTATTTCTGACCTCCTCTTTACCCGGCTCGTCCCTTGGATTATCCTGTCTGCTGCCTGCCTTTGACCTCGGCCTGTCTCTGACCTCACATCTGCCCACTCCTTTTTACCACGCTGCCCACCTGTTGCCTACCCAGCTTGTGATCCGGTCTTGAACTTGCTCATCCCTATACTGCACCATCTGCCTGCTCTCATCTGTGCCTGTGGCTGGACCTGCTCACCATCTCCTGCTTGCATCTGCTTCTGCATCCAGCTGTGAGAGACTGTCTACCTGTCCGAACCCAGCCATTGGATCTCTTCTCCAGCATCTCTCCAATGTGCTTTTCTTTTTGGCAGTTTTCATCATTATTCTTCAAACGTTATTTATTTGATACAGGAGGTGACAATCTCTTCTTCAGCTAACTTTTATGTTGTGGGTCTGCTACACACACACACACACCTTGTTTTTGTTGTTAATGGATGTAATACATTAATGATAAAAAACATATTTTTCAACACCATGAATTGTTTTGAGTGCCTAAAATGGCCTGATTGGTGCCAATTATAAAGCAATGTGCGGGTTATTTACTAAAAGCAAATACACTGTAAAACAGTAAAGAAAAGCAAATGGAGCAGCACAAAAGTAAAATAATAATAGGAACACAAGACAAAATACTTACTTTTTTGCAGCACTTTCTTGAGTCTTCTGTACTGATCCTGCTCCCTCAATTTGAGGTCTGACCATCTTTTACTCAGTTGATTCTTGGATCACCGTACCCCAATATTATTCTGCAGACTTTTCACAACTTTAGTCATGATTTTGGCTTTTCTCACATTTGGGTTGCTGTACGGTCCATATTTACCATCGGCCCTCTTCAAGATGTCCACCATCTCCACCACCTCACCAAAGGACATATTTGATGTCTTAAATCTCTTGGATCGTGATGTTTGTGGCTCCAGGCTTTCGTCATTGTTGCTCTTCTCTGCAAGCACTTGCTCTGTCTCCGTCATGTGCTTTCCCACTGCTCCAAAAGAAAAGGGGCGGGAATATACTAGAAAGAAGGTCAGGGGTGGGCAGAGTTTCACGCATGTGCAGTGTATATAAAGCGTAACACGTGTGCATCGTACATACGATCTGTGAGTGGAGGACGGAGTAGCATAAGCGCCGATCGTGCTAACAAAGGTACCATTTTAACTTGGGGCATCAGTGGCCTATACTGCTTATAGATTGTGGCCTATAGTGGGACAAGATTAGGAGACATTAGGGTTTGTCTTGTGTTGTGTCTTGCAGGGAAAATGGATAGATTCAATGATCATGACTTCCTCCCCAACTTTATTGATAAATACAGGGAGTTGCCCTGTCTGTGGAAGGTGAAACACCCTTTTTATAATAATAAAATAAAGAGGAAGGCAGTGCTGGATCAATCACTGGAATTGGTGAAGCCAGTGATTCCCACGGCAACCCTCCCCATTCAAAGTGCAAAATTGGTGGCCTAAGGAGCACATATAATAGGGAGAGCAAGAAGGTCCAGGATTCTATGAGATCAGGAGAAGCAGATATTTAAGTTCCCAGGCTGTGGTACTACGAAAGAATGCAGTTTTTGTCAGACCAGACTGAAATCAGGCCATCACTTTCAACTCTTCCTTCCACTCTTCCTTCCACCTTAGATGAGGCTTCAGAAGTCCAACCTGGGCCTTCCACCCAGGAAGCTGTGGAGGAGCCCAGCTTGAGCCAGGTATAGCATTGTTCAACATATTCCCTGCCAAAAATGAATGATGTTAACTAGATGTTATTATTGATCACTCATTTCAGAATTAACAAAGTGGTTTATATACCAATAGACAGTAGAAAAAAAATATTGTGACAAGAATGACAAATGCTGGGGTCAGAAGGATAGTCTTTTCTATTTGTTAACATTCAATTTGCAACAGTCATGAGCTCTAAATTGTGTGTCCCATTTTCATACACAGGAAAGTCTCAGGCAGGAGGAGGCCCTGGAAAGTGGCAGCCAGGAGGTGGCTGACCGAATCTCAGGTTCCTCCCCTCCGCCTTCCAACAAAGAGGCCCAGGAAGGGGAGTAACGTGGAGGAGTCAGTGCTTTCTTTGATTTGGCAGGCTACTGCAGCCCTCAGAAACACCCCCAATCTTCAAGAGGCCTATGCCTGCATGACAGCCAGCATATTGCAGGAAATGGAGGTGGGCCAATGCCTCATTTGTGAGGAAGTCATGTATCAGGCCCTAAATAAGGGTGTGATGGGCAACAGGGCTGTCTTTAATATTGATTGGACCCTGGGCAAAAAAATTCTTAGGGCCCCCCCATGCAATTTCGCTCTCCACCTTCTCTGAGACATACATTAAATAGCTGCTAGACTTAAAATCAGTTTACTCTATCAGATCAGGCAGCTAATGCGATTGGTTGCCAGAAGTTACAGCATATCATTACTGCTTACTGACTGGTTGCTAGAGGTTACAGCACTCCTTAAGGCTCACTGATTAGTTGCTAGAGGTTACAGCACATTTCTGCTTGTTGATTGGCAGTTAGAGATTACTGTACAGTAATACTGCTCACTGGTTGCAATAGGTTACAGCACATCTTCTCACTGCAGGGGGGCATGATATACCTATGAATGCTGACTTTATTTACATATCAATGCCATTGGCCTCAGCTATTTACATATGAATGCCAGTATTTACATGTAAACACAGGTCTGCAGGTGAGTCATCTGTACACAACAATAGGACAGAGCTGGGCAGCATTAGTAGCAGCACAGGACTAAAACTTCAAGGGAATGTAAACTGGGATAGTTGGCAAGTATGAGACAGCTGCTTTGGGCCCTACAACAATGACAGGGCCCTGGGCAGCTGCCCCTTTTGCCTTGCCTTAAAGACGGCCCTGATGGGCAAACTCTAATGAAGTTGTTTTGCTGCTGATATTCACACAGAGTTCTGACAAACTGATTTCTTTATTATTATGATTTCTTTATTATTTCTCGTGATCTCCTGAATAATCTTTTTTTTCTTTTTTTTTCTCCAGATCTCCAGAATAATGTTTCTATTTTTTTTTGTAGTGATCTCCTATATTTAAATTTTTTTTTTATCAAGATCTCCCGAATCAGTACAGAGCTGCATTTGTGTCTTTTATATCTGTCTGGGGTTCAGATTTAAGACCTTTAAAACATACTTAAGTCTTAAACACATGAAAACAATATGAGCGGCCAATCCACAGCAGGACTTTAGTATATGAACCCTTCATTGTGCCCTGTGCTGGAGTTTGTAAAAAAAAGGGAAATAACAGCACAGATTGTATGTGTGATGCTATAAAGAATGGTAACAGAACAATCGGGATTAAAGCATACATCACACTTTACCCACAACCTTCCCCCTGAGATTTTATGTCCCATCTAGAACGTTTATTTTATTTTTTGTACACATTTTAAAATCTGCATTTTTTGGTTATAAAATGACCTAAATCGCCAGAACATAATATATTTTCTGAAGGCAGAGGCCTAGTAAAACAACAGTCAGAGTATTTTACCAGGATGAATGAAAAAAAAAAACATCCAAGGACAGCTGTAAAATGATAACCGTTACAACTAGGGATGCACCGATACTATTTTTTCTATGAGTACCGATACTTTTTTTTTAGTAATTGCCGATACTGATTACCGATACCTACTGCAACTGTGTTTTTGAAAAGTTAATTACAAATTAAATAAATAGATTTTTCTTTTTGCGCTTTTTCAATGTGAAATGTGTAAATATGTTTATATATATATATATATATATATATATATATATATATATATATATATATGTAAAAATGAAACCCCCTTGATCTACAGAAGAAACAGAAAAATACAAAAAGAAACAATGTTTTTAATGTTTAGTGTTTTAGCGATTGAGCAACGTTGTTGTTAATAAACATTGCCGGCTGTTATTCTTTTTTTATTTGACACCTCCAATTACTGGACTTCTTTAACACTTCAGCTATCAACAGAGGAGACCCACAGACAGCTCAAAGATCCAAGCTAGAAAGTACCGATATTTGTGCAAATACTCAGTATCGGCACCGATACCGATACTAGTATCGGTGCAACCCTAATTACATCAAAAGAAAATGACAGATTGCTCCATCCATACAAACAGAGCAGATGGAGGAATACCCACATGTTCAGCTTTAAAGAAAAGACTCTTCCATCAACTTCTCCAACACCCTGACACTGTTATAGTTTGTCACTGTCACCCACCCCCTGACACTTTCAGATTTGCTTGCTTGTAAAGGAAGAGACATTTCATATCCAATATATACATTCTTGTAAACGAAGAGACATTTCATATCCAATATATACATTCTTATAATATTTCCATCACATGTATTTCTTACAATCATTTTTTAAAATCCGATTTGTTGTTCTTTGTCTCCCTGATCACATTTTTCTCTCCATAGCAAGTAAGTTACATACCTGTATGTCTTTTTTTCAGGTGAATATTGATCATCTCCTTTTGACCTCACAGTGAGCACTCCTCCAATGATCAGATCTCCATCCTGAAAATATTGGAACTCATCAAATACATCAGTAAAATGAAGGGTACAGGCCGGACTCTGTATTCCTCCTGATCTCCACAGTGTCATACATTGCAGGATCACACAGAACTGGAAGATGTAGGTATATGATACACGCATAGTGCCGATCACTGGGTTCTTCTTTAATTAAAGCCTATAATTTTCCATTGTGACACAGATCTCTGCAGCATGAGTATCACAATGACAATACAATGAGATGGCTTCTCTCCCCTCCTTTTATACAGTTCAGTACCATACATCTCTCTTTGTTCTCGATATACTGACATCATCTTCTATCTACTTTTAATTTTTTGTACAGGTAGTTTATTTGTGAATGGTTATTTTAACAACTCTAAACCAAGACACATAATTTCTTTAAAATAAACTCCTATTCAGCAATGATCAATGCTAAATATTATCATACGATTGAAATACACAGGTAGTACCAAATCATTTTTTTTATAATGATTTCTGCTCACATTAATGCACATAACTGTTCTATATTGTTCCCTCCCTGTAAAGTAAGCAAGGCCTGTAAAAGAAGACTGTCTTTACTTACCTTTTTTTTGGCCCCTACCTGCAAACATGTAATGAGGCTCATTGTTTCCGAGCATGCGTCAAATTGTTCCTGAGCATGTGTAGGAATTTTGCTCATCGGAATTTGTACAGATGATTGGAATTTCCGATTGGAACTTTTTCCGACTGAAAAATTGACAACCTGCTCTCAATCTTTTGCTGACCGAAATTCCACCAGTAAAAGTTCGATGGAGCATACACACGATCGCATTTTCCGGCCAAAGGCTCTCATCAGACTGTTGCTGGTGGAATTTCCGATTGTGTATGGGGCATTAAAGTGTGTGAATACCTGATTCTCCATGTCTTCTGTATTTTCGCTCATGTAACTGTAATGACTTTGCATTTTTCTTTTCCTACAGTAATTGTTCTACATGGACTTCCTTTGGAATGGTGGCAGTAGTTCTACCAGAGTTTTCCCCTTGTATCAAGAAAGGGTAAAATATCTACCTTGAAACTTCCCACTATAATTCCTGCTGTTGCCAGCATTCCAACACTTCTCCTCCTAACCTTCAACACTCCAACACTTCTCCTTCAGCACTCAAACACTCTTCCTCTTCATATTACACCTTTACCTCCTGCTGCTTTAGGGCATTCCACATGCCATGGACATGGAATGACCTTTTGTGCAAAATAATGGCCCTGGCTTGAACTTTGGGTCAAAATAATGATGGTTGGGTACCTGCCATTGTGCAGTACAGGACACAGAAAAAGGGAGGAGGAAGAGAACGTGTGTACTAGAAATCCAAAAAATTACTGATATGTATCCTTGTGCAAGAAGAAAACAAAGAATGAGTAGTCCAAAGTACTAATTTTAATGTGTTCTAAAAAAAAAGAATTCCAAGTATAGCAGATAGTAGAAGATAGTGAAGAAGAAGTCATCTGTCAGATTCAGGCTCAGAATATGATCCTGTAGACGACAGCGGTTCCATAACAGAAAGCTCTGATGATAGATTTGTGGTCCCTGCCAGGGTCAGGCGTACCAGACCCGATCTTCTGCTGTTGAGGTAAATGAACCTCAGGCCTTTCGTATGGAGCAGAGAAGTACTAGCGCCGCTATTTCTTCTGGTGAACTGGCAAGCACCAGCGGTCTAGTACACCCTGGTCGTAGTCAAACCAGCGCTGTAGTAGCACGTGGTGACGTGGCGAGTCCCATAAGTGCAGTTCAAGCTGGTGAGGTGGCAAGCACAAATAGTGTCCCGCTGCCACTAAGAAGAAAAAGACAGGCCCATCGTGCCCATAATGTCCTTCCTGCAGAATTTGCCAATCCTCCAATCCTAATTGGGAGCCCACCACTTCTGCAGCACCTGTACTTCCCCCATTCACTGGCCAATCCAGCATTCAGTTGATTTTCCGTCACTTGATTTTTTTTTGCTGTTTTTCACAGAAGAGTTCTATAGATCTATTGTGGACTAAAGCAATTTGTATGCTGGTCAGTACATTGCTGCTAATCCCCTGTCCGTCCTTGCCAGAGATTGAAAACAAATTATGTTTTTCGAATTTAAGACCTTTCTGGGCCTAACCCTCGACATGAGCATAGTTAAAAAGAGTGAGTTGTCATATTGGTCCACTGACCCAATTCACCATATGCCTGTGTTCTCTGTTTCCATGGTCAGGGCACGATACGAGCAGATTTTGCGGTTCATGCACTTCAACAACAATAAACTCTGTCGTCCTCGTGGAGACCCTGGATACCATCGGCTCTGCAAAATTCAGCCCCTCATAAAACACATAAAACAAACGTTTTGCAGATTTGTTTACTTCCCATCGAGTTGTCTGCGTTGATGAGTCCCTGATTATGTTTTCTGCCTGCTTCCCAGCAAGTGTGCCAGATACGGGGTCAAGATGTAAAAGCTCTGTGACAGGGCCATGTAGTTTTATGGTTTATGAGGGAACAGATAGTCACGTAGAGCCGACAAACTGCCCTGACTACATAGGGAGCGCTGGCAAGATTGTGTGGGATTGTGTGGGACTAATTCAGAAAGGGATACCATTTTTATGTGGACAATGATTACACGAGCGTGCCACATTTTAGTCACTTGTTTGATCAACAGATTGGAGCATGTGGCACCATGTGACCTAATTTCTGGGGCTTTCCCCAGCGGCTTGTAGATTCCCATCTCAGGCTGAGGGAGAGAACCTGCTTGAAGTGTAATAACTTAATAAGAATGTTTTAATTTTTCCTCCCTTCATGCAGACACGATGGTCCAAATTCCTACGGTGACTGGTGTTGTGAAGAAACCCCTCTGTGTCCACGAATATAACCAAAATATGGGAGGGTGGACCTCAATGACTAGCTGTTGGTGCCATACCTAATTGCTCATAAGGCCAGACGCTGGTAAAAAAAAGTGTCTGTATACTTATTTCAATTGGCTTTGCTGAATGCTCATGTGCTATACAGAGATTCAGGGTGGACTGGATCCTTCCTTAAATTCCAGGAAGGGATCATCAGTAGGGATGGCCGAACAGTTCGCCCCGGCGGTCATTTCGCTGCGAATTTCGGCTGTTCGCGGTCCGCCCGATCGGCGGACTATTGCCGCTGTTCGCCCGGCGGACTTCCGTGTTTACTGTGTAAAAGAAGTTTGACCTATGATGACACATCCATCATGTGGTACAGGACAGCCAATTGAGACATTACAGCACATGGACACTTGAACATTCCCCATAACTTATAAATAGACCCAATCCGGAGGCCATTTTACATTCTTTAGTATGTCACTATAGGGAGAGGTTGCTGTGTGGAGCAGGGAGAGACTGCAGTGACCCAAATCGCTAGCTATTAGGTCCACAAAAGTTCTTTTAAGGACTGGTATGGTATAGGTGTTGGGTGTAGTTCAGGATATAGGTTTGAGGCACTCCTATTCAAGTCCTTGTTGCAGAAGCCTGTCTTTTGTCAGTGTAGAGAGAGGGACAGGACGCTGTGTGCAGCAGAGACAGTCAGTTTAATCATTAGCTGTTACTATTAGGTCCACAAAAGTCCTTTTCAGGACTGGTATGGTAAAGTAGTACAGGATATAGTTTTGAGTGCTATCAAGTTATTGTTGCAGCAGCCTGTGTTTTGTCAGTTTAAATAGGGACTGGCAGGAAGCTCTGTGTGGCAGTGAGGGACAGTCAGTTTAATCAGTAGCTGTTACTATTAGGTCCACAAAGGTTATTTTCAGGACTGGTATGGTAATAGGCTTGTACACATATAATATTCTTTCTTCCAAATATAGAAAGAATATTATACTTGACTGCTACCCTTCTGCTGCAGTAGTCCTTTATGAGTATAGGGACTGAGGTACAGTCTGCTAATCACAACCTACTAGTTCCACAACGGTCCTTATAAGGACTGGTAAGGTATAGTGTACTACAGTTCATAGGGTTGAGTGAGGTACAGTCTGCTATTCCTTAAGGACTGGTATAGGTCCACAATATATAGGGTTTAGGTTCACTACTGCTGACTCCTGCCCTACTCTGCAGCAGTCCTTTATCAGTATAGGGGCTGAGGTATAGTCTGCTAATCACAACCTACTAGTTCCACAAAGGTCCTTATAGGGACTGGTAAGGTATAGTGTACTACAGTACATAGGGTTGAGTGAGGTACAGTCTGCTATTCCTTAATGACTGGTATAGGTCCACAATATATAGGGTTGACGTGCACTACTGCTGACTGCTGCCCTATTCTGCAGCAGTCCTTTATCAGTATAGGGACTGAGGTACAGTCTGCTAATCACAACCTACTAGTTCCACAAAGGTCCTTATAAGGACTGGTAAGGTATAGTGTACTACAGTACATAGGGTTGAGTGATGTACAGTCTGCTATTCCTTAAGGACTGGTATAGGTCCACAATATATAGGGTTGAGGTGCACTACTGCTGACTGCTGCCCTATTCTGCAGCAGTCCTTTATCAGTATAGGGACTGAGGTACAGTCTGCTAATCACAACCTACTAGTTCCACAAAGGTCCTTATAGGGACTGGTAAGGTATAGTGTACTACAGTACATAGGGTTGAGTGAGGTACAGTCTGCTAATCCTTAAGGACTGGTATAGGTCCACAATACATAGGGTTGAGGTGCACTACTGCTGACTGCTGCCCTATTCTGCAGCAGTCCTTTATCAGTATAGGGACTGAGGTACAGTCTGCTAATCACAACCTACTAGTTCCACAAAGGTCTTTATAAGGACTGGTAAGGTATAGTGTACTACAGTACATAGGGTTGAGTGAGGTACAGTCTGCTAATCCTTAAGGACTGGTATAGGTCCACAATACATAGGGTTGAGGTGCACTACTGCTGACTGCTGCCCTATTCTGCAGCGGTCCTTTATCAGTATAGGGACTGAGGTACAGTCTGCTAATCACAACCTACTAGTTCCACAAAGGTCCTTAGAAGGACTGGTAAGGTATAGTGTACTACAGTACATAGGGTTGAGTGAGGTACAGTCTGCTAATCCTTAAGGACTGGTATAGGTCCACAATATATAGGGTTGAGGTGCACTACTGCTGACTGCTGCCCTATTCTGCAGCAGTCCTTTATCAGTATAGGGACTGAGAGTTTTGTCACAGGGTCATTTAAAAAATGACAGGCAGAGGAAGAGGCAGGCCCTTCCGCAGGGGTATGTCAGGTCACCTTGAGGCGGGGCGACAGGTGCACACCGTAGGGATCTGGAGTGCACTGCAAGGTTGTGGACCCTACGGCTGACTGCTGCAGACGGTGGACAGATCCCACTGGGGTTAGAGCGTAAGATTCCCTGGGGCACGGAGTCTAAGGGCCAGCAGGTGTTCACCAGCGCCTCTGGTGGTGAGGATGGACTTGGCTGCAACTGGCTCCAGGTCACGACCCCCAGGGTCCCCCAGCTCACACCCACAGTAGGCAACAGGAGGATAGGGATGGTGAGGGACAAAGCCAAGGTCGGGGCCACAAGCAGACAAGAATAGTCGGGTACACGCCAAAAGGTCAGGATCACAGGCAAAGAGGGATAGTCAAGCCACGCCAAAGTCGTTAACGGAAAAAAGTAGCAGAGCACACGGCAGGAAACAGGAAGCTAACACACAAAGGAATACACAATGGTTGATCAGCACTGATGACCTACAGTGCACAGGTTAATATAGGGCTCCCTGATAGGGCCTGGGGTGGAGCCATGCTTAGAGGAGAGGTTATAAAAACCACCAGGTGGAAGTGGCTGGCCTCTTAGTCTGAAGACATGAGGGGAGGTAAGCAAACACAGGAAGATCACTGCATAACCATGACAGGGTGGTAGGGGTAGGGCCGGAGCAACAGGCTTGAGCCAAAGTGGGAAGTTGCAGAAGGTGCGTTCAATTACTTTAAAGGACGCACCAGACTTGATTGAGTGGCTCACTCAGCCTTACTCTTCTGCACCCTCCTCATCCTCTCGATCTGCACCCTCTTCTTCACTCTCTGCTATGTGCACCCCCAAAGACACTACCACCAATAACACCACCACCACCACCACCACATACCTTCCGCTTGAATCACAGGAATTATTTTCCGATTCATATCAAGACATTTCTGATGCGCAGCCACTCTTGGCATTGGATCAGGAAGAGGAGGTAGCAACAACCGCCACTCAGCAGTCTGACGACAGTACCCAGATCAACCCAAGAAGGAGGTTGGTCCCCAGTGTTGCTGCCTACTCCGCGATCTCTACTTATAGCGGTGGGGAAGGTGACGTCGATGATGACGTGTCTAGTGATGTCACGTGGGTGCCCACAAGAGAGGAAGAGGAGGGGAGTTCAGAGGGAGATATGGACCAGCAGATAGGGAGGAGAAGCAGGAATAACTTACATTGCACAGGAGGGGCAAAGCAGACTGCTAATGTATCAGGAGCGAGTCATCGACCATGTACGGTCACATCTGGCGCTCCCAGGACGCCGTCACATGGCTCCGCAGTGTGGGCATTTTTTAACGTGTCCGCTGCTGACAATAGTATTGCTATCTGCAATCTTTGCAGTCAACGCATTAGTCGCGGTAAGCCCAACACTCACCTAGGAACGACTGCCTTAAGATGGCACATGAGCAGCCATCACCGAGCCCAGTGGGAGCAATGGAACACACAAAGCCACACTCCAGGCTCTCACCGTCCAGCCTCATCTTCTACTTCTCCTTCTCCTCTCTCCTCACAATTGTCCTCCACTCCACCTTCCATCACGCCAAGCTCACGTTTTTCTGCAAAAAGGCAGGCTTCCGTGGGCCTAATGTTCGAGCGTAAAAAAATGATGACGCCGGATAACCCTCTTGCCCAACGGTTGACGGCTGGCTTGTCAGAACTCATAGCCCGCCAACTACTGCCATATAAACTGGTGGACTCGGAGGCCTTTCGAAAATTTGTGGCCATTGGAACACCACAATGGAAGGTCCCAGGAAGGAAGTATTTCTCAGAGAATGGCATCCCAGAGCTATATGGCCATGTTCAGCGGCAAGTGAATGTATCTCTGGCACACAGTGCCAAGATACATCTGATCACAGACAGGTGGTCTAGCAAACACAGGCAGGGAAGGTATATCACTTTTACTGCCCACTGGGTGAACCTTCTGACGGCCGTCAAGCATGTAACCCGTGGCACACGTGTAGATTTGGTTTTACCGCCACGGATTGCATGCAGGCCTGGCTCTTCTTCTCCTCCTCCTCCTACTCCATCCTGCATGGCACGCGTCTTAAACTTGGTCGTGCAGCGATTCGTTGTCAAATACCCTGGGGTCCAGGACATCTTGCGGCAGGCAAGGAAAATCTCGGCCCATTTCAGAAGATCTTACACAACCATGGCTCGCCTTGCTGACATTCAGCGGCATCACAATCTGCCGGTCAGACGTCTTATTTGCGATTGCCCGACGCGATGGAACTCAACCTTCTATATGCTTGATAGGCTGCTCCAGCAGAAACGTGCAGTTAACGTCTACCTGTATGAACTCTGTGGCAGAACTGGTTCTGGGGAGCTGTTTTTTTTCACCGCACCAGTGGCTGCTCATGCGCGATGCATGCAGACTTCTGCAGCCATTTTAGGAGAGCACCAAACTGGTCAGTTGCAGCCATGGCGCCATCAGTGGCATGGTACCTTATGCCTTCTTTATGGAGCATGCATTGCGTAGTGTCATTGATCAAGCTGTGGAGGAGCAGGAGCGGGAATATGAGGAAGTCGCAATGCTGGATGAAATCCCAGGGGGGGCTACTCTATCTGAGACAAGTGAACAACAGGAGTCTGAAGAGGAGTCAGAGGAGGATGGTGCCGGGGCGGATGAGGAGGTGCAAGAAGAGCATGCTTTAAACCTTTCTGGGATCCCTGTTGTTGTGCGTGGATGGGGAGAGGAGAATGAAGAGGACGACATTATCCTGGATGATGAGCAGGAGCCAGGCCACCACACCACTTCCAGTTTAGTGCAAATGGGGGCCTTCATACTCCAGTGTTTTAATAGGGACCCCTGTATAAAAAGCATAAGGGTCAAGGACCAGTACTGGGTGGCAACGTACTTAGACCCCAGGTACAAACAAAATGGCGGAAATGTTACCGCCATCACAGAGGGCTGTCAGAATGGAGCACTTCCAGGCCTTGCTTCGAGAAATGCTGCATTCTGCTTTTACGTGCACTGGCAGAGGAGCAATTCCCACTCCCAGAGAAGGAGTTGCGGGTACTAATCCAACAGCGCCTGCAAGAAGAGGCCGGTTTGAAGATGTGTTGGTGACTTCTGATATGAGGTCATTCTTTCAGCCGACCCATCGACAGGTGTCATCTGGATCCAGCATCAGGGAACGCCTAGACCGTCAGGTGTCCGACTACATCGGGTTAATGGCCGATGTGGATGCTCTGAGGAGTGATGAACCCCTGGACTACTGGGTGGGCAGGCTTGACCTCTGGCCAGAGCTTGCCCAATTTGCAATCAAACTGTTGGCTTGCCCCTTGTCCAGTGTCCTGTCCGAAAGGACGTTCAGCGCAGCAGGGGGGATCGTGACCGATAAGCGTACTCGCCTAGCTCACGACAGTGTTAACTACCTCACATTTCTAAAAATGAATGAGGCATGGATCTCGGAGGAATTCAACACATGTGACCAGTAGACCATGTATAGGTTTAGGATTAAACAATTTTTTTAATCGAGCACACAGACCTTCTTTCTTCATTTGGCTCACTTCCTTGTCCAAAAAAAAGCACACCGTACTATATGCCCGTACCATCCTGTTTGAAGAGGTTGAGCAGTGTCATATTTCTACTGGGGCTGCTTATTATGAGGGGCTCCCACCATCTCTGTGTTGTGCTGACTTCCTCCTGGGGCTGCTTATTATGAGGGGCTCCCACTATCCCTGTGCTGTGCTAACTTCCTCCTGGGGCTGTACCTCTGCTGTGCATATTATGAGAGGCTCCCACCATCCCTGTGCTATGCTCATTATAAGGGGCTCCCACCATCCCTGTGCTGTGCTGACTTCCTCCTGGGGCTGCTTATTATGAGGGGCTCCCACCATCCCTGTGCTATGCTGACATCCTCCTGGGGTTGCTTATTATGAGGGGCTCCCACCATCCCTGTGCTGTGCTGACTTCCTCCTGGGGCTGTACCTCTGCTGTGCATATTATGAGGGGCTCCCACCATCCCTGTGCTATGCTCATTATGAGGGGCTCCCACCATCCCTGTGCTGTGCTGACTTCCTCTTGGGGCTGCTTATTATGAGGGGCTCCCACCATCCCTGTGCTATGCTGACATCCTCCTGGGGCTGCTTATTATGAGGGGCTCCCACCATCCCTGTGCTGTGCTGACTTCCTCCTGGGGCTGTACCTCTGCTGTGCATATTATGAGGGGCTCCCACCATCCCTGTGCTATGCTCATTATGAGGGGCTCCCACCATCCCTGTGCTATGCTGACTTCCTCCTGGGGCTGCTTACGGTGCAGTTGTCAGTGCTGTATATCATGGTGCTGGTGTCAGTGCTGTATATCACGGTGCTGGTGTCAGTGCTTTATGTCACGCTGCTGTTGTCAGTGCTCTCTATCACGGTGCTGGTGTCAGATCACTCTATCACGGTGCAGGTGTCATTGCTGTATGTCACGCTGCTGATGTCAGTGCTCTCTATCACGGTGCTGGTGTCAGTGCTGTATATCATGGTGCTGGTGTCAGTGCTTTATGTCACGCTGCTGATGTCAGTGCTCTCTATCACGGTGCTGGTGTCAGATCACTCTATCATGGTGCAGGTGTCATTGCTGTATGTCACGCTGCTGATGTCAGTGCTCTCTATCACGGTGCTGGTGTCAGATCACTCTATCACGGTGCAGGTGTCATTGCTGTATGTCACGCTGCTGGTGATCATCTCCTGCACCCTCTTCTTTGCCTACCCTGACCTTCCCTCTCCTCCATTGCCTTCATGCACTCCACAGTCCTGAATTGTCACAATGCCACATATAAAAAAAGAATGCTTGTAGTTGTCGATCCCAGATTCACCTCATACATGTGTTTTGTCATTGGCCATGTGGTGGGACTATGTTTGCACAGCTAGTAATTATTTTGTGGCTGCAAATTTGACCTGTAGGTTTGCAAAGTTCGCCTCCCATTGAAGTCAATGGGGCCCGCCGCGAACGTTACGGTTCACGAACTATCGGCGCGTTTGCAGTCCGCGTTCGCGAAATGTCCCGTCGGAAGTTCGTCCATCACTAATCATCAGAGCTCTTCTGTTTCCAGACAGTGCTCCACCTCACCTTCCCCAACCAAATGCAGTAAGCCGGCTGCATGAGAGGCATTTTCTGTATGTCATCCCAAGTACCCCCTTCCCAATGAGCCCCCTAAAGAAAATGTTGCATCTGTAGAAAGTGTGGATATAGGCGTGACTATTTTTGTCTCTCCTGTCCTGACAATCCTGTTATTTGCATTGGTGAATGTTTTGAACACTACCATACACTAGTTGAGTATTAGCATAGGGTACAGCATTGCACAGACTAGGCACACTTTTGCAGGGTCTCCCAAGATGCCATCGCATTTTGAGAGACCCAAACCTGGAACCAAACCATTACAGTTACAGTTACAAATAAGAGTGTAAAAAAAACACCAAAAAAATTGATTTATTGTTTTCTCTCTCTCTATTTTGTTCTGCTCTTTTTTACTGTATTCTATTCTGCAACATTTTGTTGTGTTTTATTGTTAACCATTTTTTTTGTTTTCAGGTATGCCATTCAGCTGCTGTGCAGATTTATTTATCTTGACAGCAACAGCGTTTGCTCCCACGATACGTAAAGTCATGACTCCAGTGCTGTCAGAGGTGATTTCACCACCACAGTTAAAAAAAAGAGCATATATGCCAAAGCATGGGGGCAGCAGGTGTGGAGGAGCAATTTGCTCATAACTTTTGGGGCGGGTGCCCCCATGTTTCAGCTTATATATATTTTAGGCAAAGGTTGCGTTTAAAAATGTTTTATTTTTTACTATTTTTTTTGTATTTCCTTTGCAGGTATGGTAAGTCTTACTGTTATACTGTAATGTTACTTTGTTTTATTGTTAACCATAATTTGCTTAGCAGGTACCCCATTCGGCTGCAGCAGGGATTTATTTATATTGACAGCAACAGCGTTTGCTCCCATGATACTTAAAGCCGTGACTCCAGCGCTGTAGGAAGGGATTTCACCACCACAGTTAAAAACAAAATGGTGCATGTATGCCCATCATTAGAAGGGGGTGGATGAAGGGAGATATTCTAATTGTTGGCATACCCACCAATCAATCTCTTTTTCAGCACACAGGCTGCATGAAAAAAAGATTACAATATATGCCCAACAAGGACCAGCAACATACTGGTATGTTGCTGGACTTTGAGTGGTTATACCAGAATGATGCCTGTAAGTTTAGGTATCATCTTGGTATCATTCTTTTCAGCCAGCAGGCTTTCATGTAAAAGCAATCCTAGTGGCTAATTAGCCTCTAGACTGCTTTTGCTCTCCTGTCCCAACACAGAACCTGAGAATGCAGCTGGTGGTTCCACCAGTTTACCATAGAGCTGATCAGAGATCAGAATGGCTCCAATCATGTCTATGGCCTAAGAAACCGGAAGATACAAGCATTTCATGACTCGGTTTTGCCGGATATAAACAGCTCCATTGGGAAATTGGGAACACATTTTATCACACCAATCTTGGTGTGGTCAGATGCTTTCAAGGCAGAGGAGAGATCTAGGGTCTAATAGACCCCAATTTTTTTTCAAAAAAGATTACCTGTCACTACCTATTGCTATCATAGTGGATATTTACATTCCCTGAGATAACAATGAAAATTATAAAAAAAAAAAAAAAAAAAAATGAAAGGAACTGTTTAAAAATAAAATAAAAAAAACAAAATAAATAATTAAAAAGAAGCAAAAAAAAAGCACTCCTGCCCCCCCCCCCCCTGCTCTCACGCAAAGGTGAACGCAAGCATCTGTCAGGCATCATATGTAAACATCAATTTCACCATGCATGTGAGGTATCACCGAGAAGGTCAGATCGAGGGCAGTAATTTTAGCAGTAGACCTCCTCCATAAATCTAAAGTGGTAACCTGTAAAGGCTTTTAAAGGCTTTTAAAAATGTATAAAAAAACAAAAATATAATTTTGCGACCAAAATAATAAAAGTGGAGTGCAGTAGCCAGCATCAACAATGATTGGATTGTGTAAACAGAATTATAATCAAAAAAATGCAGTGCTACTAGAATATATCCCCTAAAAGATGTCTATAGGGGAAAATAGCTCTACCAAATAATATCCAGTCAGAGGAATAAAAAAAAATCAAAATGTGCACTGTGCAGCACCTTAAAGTGAACACACAAATAAAGTCTCTAAATAAACAGAGTAAATAGGTACATCAAATATCAAATGGTGACGGAAATAGATAACACAGTCTCTTTGCAGGTGCTTGGTGTATACCGTATTTATCAGCGTATAACACGCACCCCAAGTTTAGGAGGGAATTTTAAGGAAAAAAACTTTTAGGAGGGAAATTTAAGGAAAAAAAACTTACATTTAAAAGCCCATCAATGCAGCCTTATCAGTTTCATTTGCAGCCTTGTCATGCAGCCTTTCCATCATTGCAGCTTTGTCCATTATTGCAGCCTTGTCAATCATTGCAGCCTTGTAATGCAGCCTTGTGCATCATTGTCCCCTTGTCAGTGTTCAGATTTTATTTTTTTAAATGGCGCTGCCAAGATGTCCTGTGTATCTTGGCGGCGCCCGATAGTTCTCGGCTGCCTTCAGCCCTTCTCACGGTTTTCAGCCACCTTCGGAGACACCTACGGCCGTTCTCGGTGGCTTTTGGCCGCCTTTGGCCATTCTCAGTGGCTTGCGGCCGCCTTTGGCCATTTTCGTCTTTCGGGAGCCACCGAGAAGGGCCAAAGCCACGGAGAATGGCCGAAAGCTGCCGAGAATGTCCGAAGGCGGCCGAAAGCCACGAGAAGGGCCGAAGACGGCTGAAAGACGCCCAGAGGCTCAAAAATCTTTCCAAAATCGCGGAGGATCGGCGTATAACACGCACCCACGATTTTCCCCTGACTTTAAGGAGAAAAAAGTGTGTTATACGCTGATAAATACGGTTTATCCCTTGTGACAATGCGACAGCAATGATGTGCAATTTTTCTTCAAAGAAGGTATGCCAATTCATGCGATGAAACTCCGATATATAATAGGTATTAAATACTCTTACCCAGGGGGCGTGGCTTGGCGCCGAACTGTGATGGCCGCTTGATCACAGAGCTTGGGCTAACGGGTCCTCGGCTAGCACTATCCCATCAGCGTTGAGGCTGGCAAACGGGTCGGAAAGGATGCCGGGGAAGTCTACACCAGTCCCCCGCTCGCAGCTAGAATCGAGCTCACAGCTAAACCGCACGATTCCCGATTCCCAGCAAGGAGAGTCTCAGGCCGCGCACATGTCGGCGGGAGGAGCCCTCTCCAGCGGCGCTCAAGAGGCCTGAGGGGTCCCCGAGACGTCCCAGGAAAAGTTCCCGGCATCTTCCCTCAGTCTAGCAGACCTCCAATTGGTGGCGATGGACATCAAAGCCACACTTGCAGCAGCGATTACTGATCTTAAAGCGGAGGTGAAAGGGATGGTCACCAGGATTGAGCAGGTGGAAGTAGTGACGGCAGCGCATGGAGCAGCCATTCAACAGGTACAATACACTTCAGGGGCACAGGAGCAGATCATCCTTGATATGCACAGGCACCTCGAGGATTTGGACAACAGGGGATGGAGACACAATTTGAGGTTCAGGGGTATCCCGGAATCAATAGAAAGCCCCCATCTCCAGCAAGCTGTGTGGGCGATCTGCAATACACTCCTGGGGAGACCACTGGACGCTCCGGTGGAAATAGAGAGATGCCACAGAGCCCTGCGTCCAAGGGGCCGAGAAGGGGACCCCCCCAGGGATGTAATTTGCTGCCTAGTCAGCTTTAGCCAAAAGGAAGACATCCTTCGCCAGGCACGCACGCAAGGTCAGATCCTACATGATGGTGCTCATGTTCAAATCTACCAAGACCTGTCGGCCATTACCCTACAGCACAGAAGGGAGCTCCGCCCCCTCCTCAGCGTACTGAGAGACAGACACATAGCATACCGCTGAAATTTTCCTTACTGCTTGCAGGCGACAGCAGGAAACCGCACAGCCTCTCTGCGCACTCCGGCAGACCTTACTGCTTTCTGTGACACCCTTGGGATCCCTAGAGTGGAAGTGCCTGAATGGTATAGCAACCTGATCAGACCGGATCCATGGATCCAGATTCCACGGGACCTCACTCCCCGTTCTCAACGCAACAGACACAGGCGACGTAGATCATCATCTGCTTCTTCCCAAAGAGGTCTGGACGACATCACTCATCGTAGCCCGGGGGGGCTCCCCTCGTCCATCCGCAGGAAAATGGCAGAATGATTCTCACAGGACGAGCGCTGGGTGAGCATCTGCTCTCTACATTGCACTCAGATCTTTTAGGCAAGCTCATAGTTATCTCAGAATGAGACTTTGCAAGTTGATATGGTTAAGCTTACCCTTTGCTACACACTACCGTTCTCTTCAGATACTTTTCTTTTTGCTTTCTTGTCTCCGCCCCCCCCCCTTTTTTTCTTTCCATTTTGGAGGCCTGGTTGCGCCCAGACTGTAGCTTTGCACCCAGTCCCGCACTTATAGCGAGTCATGTGGAGAGGACGCTTAAGGTTTGCTTCCTCAGTGTTGACTATGTTTTCCTCCCTACAAATAGGCTCCCAACTCGAGGTGGAGACATGCAGCTTAAGGTTTCACATCATTGGACTTTTCCCTCTGGCCGCTCAGCATCTATCAGGACTTATGTAATTTTTTATACCCCCCCCCTTTTTTTTCTTCTCTCCACCCTGCTCTAGAGCTGTAAACTTTCGGATGAGAGCTACCTATAGATTCCACATGCTCCAATTGGACCATGCTGGTTGCCCATTGGACGACAGATCACGTGGTCTCTACTATACGTTTAGGAGGTACTGCTTTCTGAACTTTGAGTCCAAGGGGACTCCTTAGCCATCATTTAGTTATTGTTAGTTAGCATGTTCACAGGCCTAGTATCCCACTATAGCATATATGGGTAATGTCTGTCTTACAGCATGGGTAACCTCTACCAAGTTTTGTAAACTAGCGAGTTTTCCCTGGTCAACGCTTGGTAGAAGTTGGATCTGTGGTTTGTAATCTCCAGTAGTTTGACTAGGGGAAAGCAATAAAAATAACAAATAACTAAAGTGGAGGGGGTTACGGATCACAGATTCCACACGACATGATCTTATAGAACACGATAACGGTAGTGATGTTGCCAGCTTTCTGTTATGCTATACGACATGAACATGTTTTGAGTTTGACAGTTGCTTTTGTTATGTTTCATTGACAACTGTAGGATGAGGTTTCATTGGTTGGTTCTCCTCGGCATCCTTAGACATCCCGGACCCTCCGTTCTGACCCATTAAGGGGCAATTTAGCCCTACCCTTAACCTCACCTTCCCACCTTCTTATAGCCGACTATCCCAGTTTGCTGCAGCGACTCCAGAGTTTAGTGCCCAACCCCTGACCCCACACCAGAGAGGCAGGTCCTCTTTGATCTCTGCCGGCTCACCCTCTACAGTGCCCCCTTCCCGGTCACCCGTCCTTCCCCTTCCCCAATCCCTACATTAGGTGGAGTAGCAGGTTCTTCGGCCACCTATGGCGGATTGAGCCTACGGGCTCAGGTACTTGGGTACCGTTGTGCGAGTGTTGTTTGTTTTTTTTTGTTTTTTTGGGGGATTTTTTTGGGGGGTTTTTTGTTGTTGTTTGTTTCTTTCTTCTCCCTCCTTCCTTCCCTCCTCCCTCTTCTCTCTCCCTCTTCTCTCCCCGTACACAACCTGCCCATCCAAGGTAACGAAATACCGACGGACTAGATCATACAACATGGCAGATAAAGTAGAGAGCGTAACTCGTCTATCTTTGAAGGTCTGCTCGCTTAATGCGAAGGGCCTTAACAACCCATGTAAGCGCAGCAACGTGCTCTCAGAAGTGCACAAACTAAGATCACAAGTTTTATTTGTCCAAGAAACACACTTTAAACAAGGTTCTGTGCCCCGTTTCTCAAGTATGCGTTTTCCTGTAGCCTTCCACTCAACCAACCCTGGGGCTAGATCGAAAGGGGTCTCAATCCTCTTATCTAAATCCTTCCCTATGAAAATCAAAGACCAACTGATAGACGAGAAGGGAGATTCCTGTTTCTAAAGGGCGTCTGGCAAAATAGACCGCTCACGCTAGCTAACATATACTGCCCAAACACCAAGCAAGTCACTTTCATGAAAGATATTGCGTCTAAACTGTCTCTCTTCCAATCGGGCCTAGTAGTCCTGGGGGGAGATTTTAATATTCCCCTAGACCCTCTCATTGACACCTCCACGGGCACCTCATCCCTTCCCTTTTCGGCCTTACGGCAGATCAAGCTACTGCTGACATCCCTAGTGTTACATGATTCGTGGAGAACGTTGCACCCATCAGGTCGTGACTACACCTTTTATTCGGCTCCACACAACAGGTATTCGAGGCTCGATTACCTGTTTGTATCCCAAACCGATTTATCCTTTCTCCAGCAGGCCACGATCGAAAGTATGGTCCTGTCAGACCATCACCCCATCACCTTAACCCTGTCCTTCCCACAAACACATAAGACCACCAAGCTGTGGAGACTGAATGGGTTCACGCTGGCAGATCTAGATGATCTGACAGAAATAGGCGAATCCATTCGGAACTTTTTTCTAGACAACGATACCCCGTAAACATCCCCTATGATACAGTGGAAAGCCCATAAAGCGGTTGCTGGCTATCGCGGCTAGGAAAAAGAAAGCCCATCAAACCTTGATTCGGACCCTGTCCTCCAAAATCCATAAGCTGGAAATTAAACACAAGCACTCTCTGGCGCTAGAGGTTGCACAGGAATTGGCGGAAGCGCGAACGGCTCTTTTAGAGGAGTTAAATAGAGCGACAACACGGCGGAATAGTCTAACACAAAAGATGTTTTACGAACACGGCAATAAACCAGGGAAGCTTTTAGCCAGGGTTACCCAACAACGTAAAGCAATGTATACAGTACACCATATCACAGACAGAATGGGTACAACCCATATGAAAAACGAAGACATCGCTAGACAGTTCCAATCGTACTATAGCGACTTATACAATCTAAAGCCTCCTGGTCATCCCCAGTCGTAACCAGGGTAACCTGATGGAGGGTTCCATCAGGGAATTCCTAAGCACTTACAGTCCAAAAGTCCTTGCGGCCACGGATCGTGAGGCCTTGGAAGAACCCATTAGATGTGAGGAATTCCTGGAGGCTTTGAAATCCACTAAACCGGATAAATCACCTGGCCCGGACGGCTTTTCAGCCCTTTATTACAAAACGTTTGCGGAAGCTCTTGCCCCAAAATTTACTAAAGCATTTAACACGCTTTCCACCAGCCCATGCGACTCAGCCAGGCTTTTGGAAGCATATGTTGTTGTAATTCCCAAGGAGGACAAAAACCCAGCTGAGGTAGCCAGCTACCGCCCAATTTCCCTACTGAACGTAGACGTCAAACTCTACGCAAAAATTCTGGCCGCACGTCTAGCACACCTGGTCCCAGGCTGGGTTGGCCTGGATCAAGTTGGGTTTGTCCCTGGACGTGAAGCCAGGGACAACACCATCAAAGCGATTAATTTGCACCACTGGCTTAAGATCTCGGGACAGGAGGGCTTCTTCCTGGCTTTAGATGCGGAGAAGGCATTCGACAGGGTAGCATGGGACTATATGGCATCAGTCCTGGACTCGATTGGGGTAGGTCCATTGATGAGAGCCCGAATTATGGCTTTATATGCCAATCCCCAGGCCCGGGTCAAGGTAAACAATCACCTGTCGGACGCCTTCTCCATACATAACGGGACGAGACAGGGGTGCCCGCTGTCCCCCCTGTTGTATGTGCTTTCACTGGAGTCATTTTTGCGATGCATCCGGGCCAACCCAAACATTAAAGGTGTAAAAGTACAGGACCAGGAATTCAAGATTGCTGCGTTCGCAGACGATATGCTTTTCTCCCTCACTTCCCCCGTCACGTCCCTGCCTAACCTACTTCAAGAGCTGCAGCAGTTCCAATCGATTTCAAATCTTAAGATCAATTACAAAAAATCTTATGCACTTAATGTTTCCCTATCACCAGACACAGTCAAACAATGCCAACTCAACTTTCCCTTTTCATGGAACCCCAACACGATTCAATATCTAGGCATTCAACTACCAACCGATCTCACCCAACTTTATAATAAAAACTTCCCGTCAGAAATCAGACAACTTAAATTAAACACACAAAGGTGGGATAAGCCACACATATCATGGTTTGGACGCGCGTCCATCTTCAAAATGACGGTCCTACCCCGACTCTTGTACAAATTACAAACATTACCGATTTGTATCCCCCCTTCCCTTTTCACTACATACAAATCCATTTGCCGTACCTTTCTTTGGAGGGGGAATAGGGCTAGGATTAGTTGGGACACATTGACTTGTGCGAAAAATGAGGGGGGCATTGGTCTACCTGACCTGCACCGTTATTATTGGGCTACACATCTAGCTCGTATAGTGGATTGGAAGATTCACGGTAGCTGTAAACAATGGGTGGGGTTGGAGAACCTGATTGATTGACTAAGAAGGCCGCCACATCGAGCGGGGTCTTAATGCATCCCCTTATTGTTCTTACACTGGAGGTTTTCAAAAGGGCGTGTTCTAAATACGCCGTCTCCGCCCAACTTTCCCCCATCACTCCCCTGTGTAATAATCCAAACTTTGCCCCGGGCTTGGACAGAAATTTCCTTAAGAAGGAATGGCCCTATGAAGAGATACTTGCCAAACACTTCTTTTGCAGAAATAGGTTCATGAGCAGAGCGGATCTGGCGGAGATCTCCAAATCAGGCTCCTTCCCACTTTGGTCCTACCTCCAAATCAAGCATTTTTTAGATGATCCAAAATGGAAAAGTGGGTTCACCAGAAAGCCTATGACCCTGGAGTCGCTCTGCTTGGGTTCCTCCCCCCAGAGACATGTTATCTCTATCTTATATGGATCCCTCCAGGGGCCCACCCCAAAGAGCCTACACCAGGAAAGGAGATACTGGGAGAGAAACCTTAGCAGAGAGATCGAGGATGAATCGTGGGAAAAAATTAATTTCTTCCTCCATAAGGGTACAATTAACACCACCCTACAGGAGAGCGACTACAAATTGAGGACACGGTGGTACAGAACACCGGATTTATTACACAGGATCTCACCTAATATACCAGATCAATGTTGGCATTGTGGACGGGAGTGCGGCACCCTGATTCACATCTGGTGGTTTTGCCCTGCAATCCAGCCATTCTGGAAAAGAATTCACAAAGTTACGTCAATGATCTCAGAACTCCAGCTAGAATTTGGCCCTGCCCAGTATCTGCTCCATTTTACAGAGATTTCCAAAAAGTGTTACATATCTTCGGTAGCCATTCATATGATTAACGCAGCCAGAATGTGTATCCCTAGGCATTGGCGATCCACTTCCATCCCGACCTTTTCGGAATGGACGAATCGTATCAATCAGACAGCAGCTATGGAAGAGATCATACATACAGCGTTAGATAAAATGTCCTCTTACGCAGTAACTTGGCACCCCTGGTTGTCATTCAAATATTCCCAGGCTTATACCACCCTCAGAGAGGGCACACCCACATGAACTGGAAAGTTGGTATGGAATGAACCTGCCCCTCTAGGAATTTAATGGCCTCGGGAGAGGGTAGCTGGAGTGTGAAACACCCCCCTCTCCCTATGTCTGGAGCCCCAGTCATCAATATCGATGGGTACGGAGGGGAGTGAGGAGGGCAGAGGTGAGAGAAGATTTACCCCCACATTCTCCCCCCCCTACTCCCCCCCTCCTCATTTATTAGTCTGCACCCCCCCCCTTTTTTTTTTTTTGTGTGTGTGTTGTTCTTGTTTTGCGTAACTGATGGCGCTCTACTTTAGCAGGGGCCTTAGATATAGGTCCGACTCTCTCAGAGTGGGTTTTCTATAAGCTTACCTTATTAGGAATAAGTTTATGTTCCTTTTGTTAGCCAGTTTTCTTACATCACTGTCATTAATACTTTGTACACTGTACTTTGGAATACAGCTGCATGTGCATTTACTGTATGTCTGCATATTTCTGAATAAAAATGTTCATGGAAAAAAAAAATACTCTTACCCTCCAGTGGGGACCTACACACACATAAGGTGGTGAATCGATCAAGCATGGAAGATGATCATCTCCAGTAAATCATCCAACCGATCGTCCAGGCAAGATGGTGGAGCATCAGATCTAATATGAAAGGATGGACATTACAATTATCATTCCAAACTCACGTGCCAGTGCCAATGTAGTTGACCAGACCACTGATGATGTACAGGGAAAAAAGGAAAGAAAAAAAGCCTCTATATAGAGCAGATCACTCCGATACAAAAATATTTATTTAAAAGATAACAGCATAAAAAATGGAAAGACGGTCTTTCGTACAATTAAGTACAGCCCGAATCAATACAAAAGCGTGGTAAATCCAGTCAGCAGGCTATGTACCTGACATGTGGCATAAACATGCTGTTTGATCCCAAGCTATATATATATATATATGTATATATATATATATATATATATATATATATATATATATATATATATATATATCAAACATATAAATTAAATGCATATGGATCAGCTGTTATTCCTAAAATGGTCCCATGCTGTGTCCAATCAAACAATTCACAAGTCGAATTGTAAAGTACATTGCTGACACAAAAAAAATTTCCACCAATTAGCAATACCAAAAGCCTCTATGTCACCACGCCTGCACGTCCATGTCATTACGCTATCACCATGGAAGATATATGCGGTCCAAGCCTCGTTTTAAGCTTGCATATATTGAGATAATTATGAGGAGGGCGTGTGTAGGTGACGCGGCAGACATCGCATATCAGCAAATCAACTCCTAACCTCTAGCCTGGCATTATTAGGTCATCACGTTGTGCCGGCATGTAGTGGATGCAATCCAGGCCTCGTTTTCAACTCCAATAAATGGAGGTATATTTGAGGCAGACAGTGACACCAATGGAACACTAAGGGAAAACAAAACCCCAGTGTCAAATACAGACAAGGAGGAGCTAAACAAACCCAATCAAAAAGAAGGCTTGAACAAAAAAATAGGGGAAAATGCAGGAGAACTCCATCAACACCTAAAAATATAGTGCAGCAACAGGGACCATTTGAAAAAAAACATAGCCCGACATACATTTATAAAAAACAACCAACCCAAAATAACTAAAATGGATATTCCTTGTTCCAAGGCTAATATTTAAAAAAAAGAGAACAATCGTCCTAACCTTATCCATTACATCCTACAATCAAATAGTAAGTAAGGATCAATCTTCGCATAGAGATTAAAAAAAAATTGAAAAAGTCAAGACTTACCGCATTTATCGGTGTATAACAGGCGTCGGCGTATAACACGCACCCCAAGTTTAGGAGGGAATTTAAAAGGAAAAAACTTTTAGGAGGGAAGTTTAAGGAAAAAAACTTACATTTAAATGCCCATCAATGCAGCCTTGTCAGCGTCAATTGCATCCTTGCATTGCAGCCTTGTCAGTCATTTGCAGCCTTGTCAGTCATTTGCAGCCTTGTCAGTCATTTGCAGCCTTGCATTGCAGCCTTGTCAGTCATTTGCAGCCTTACATTGCAGGCTTTCCAGTCATTTGCAGCCTTCCATTGCAGCCTCGCCAGTCATTTGCAGCCTTGTCAGTCATTTTCAGTCTTGTCTGTGTGTTTGCCATTTAAATATGGTGCCGCCGAGATACAGAGCAGATGTCCTGTGTATCTCGGCAGCGCTCGGTAGTAGTCGGCCATCCTCCGCTGCTTTCAGGTATTTTCGGCCGCACTCGGCCGCTCTTGGCTATTTTCAGCCACAATCTTCTGTTCTCAGCTTTCTGAAAGCCACCGAGAATGTCTGAGTGTGGCTGAAAATAGCCGAGAATTGCCAAAGATAGCCAAGAACAGCCGAAGATAGCCAAAAATACCCTGAAGCTGTAGAGAGTGGCAGAAAAGGATAGAAATAGCGGGGGATCGGCGTATAACACGCACCCCGATTTCCCCCAGATTTTAGGGGGAAAAAAAGTGCGTGTTATACGCTGATGAATACGGTATTAACCGGTTCCCGACCAGCGCACGCCGATGTACGTCGGCAGAATGGCAGGGGCAGGCATATTGCCGTACAGGTACGTCCAATCTTCAATGCCGCCCTGCCATCGCGAGCGCGCCACCGGCGATGCACTCCCATGCCGGTCGGGACCCCCGTGAGTCCGGTCGCGGGTCCCGCCTTTTTAATCGCCGCGGGCATACCCGCGATCGTCTCACGGGATGGCTGAATGGAGGAAATGCCGTGTAAACAGCATTTCTCCATTCTGCCTAGCAACTAGTGATGCTGATCTCTGCTTTATGTGATTGGAGCAGAGGTCAGTGTTCACTAAATGAAAGCCCAACCCCCCCACAGTTAGTAACACACCCCTAGGAACACTTAACCTCTACACTGCCACCCCCTGGTTAACCCCTTCACTGCCAGTGTCATTTACACAGGAATCACTGCATTTATATAGCAGTGATTACTGTAGAAATGACAATGGTCCCAAAAAGTGTCACAAATGTCCGATGTGTCCGCCACAATGTCGCAGTCACAATAAAAATCGCTGATTGCCGCCATTACTAGTAAAAAAAAAAAAAAAAAAAATTATTAATAAAAATGCCATAAAACTATCCCTATTTTGTAAACACTATAACTTTTGCGCAAACCAATCAATAATCACTTATTGCAATTTTTTTTTACCGAAAATATGTAGAAGAATACGTATCGGCCTAAACTGAGGGAAAAAAATGTTTTTTTATATATTTTTCGGGGATATTTATTATAACAAAAAGTAAAAAATAATGCGTTTTTTTCAAAATTGTCACTCTATTTTTGTTTATAGCGCAAAAAATAAAAACCACAGAGGTGATCAAATACCACCAAAAGAAAGCTCTATTTGAGGGAAAAAAAGGACATCAATTTTGTTTGGGAGCCACGTCGCACCACCGCGTAATTGTCAGTTAAAGCGACGCAGTGCCGAATCGCAAAAAGTGGTCTGGTCTTTGACCAGCAAAATGGTCCGGTCTGTAAGTGGTTAATAAAAGCATTGATATCCCAATCCTGGTTTAATCCATATGCAAAATAACTCTTAAGCTGATAAATCCAAAACATTTCTAATTTAGAAACACCCCTCACTTTAGACTCATCTCTCCAATGTGAGGTAAATCTATCGATAACTTGAAATTTGGTTCCATAAGGGTTCCTACCATGAACTTGTAAATAGTGCTTAGGTACACTATGATTGGTGACTCCCGATTTAATATTAGCAATATGCTCGTTCACCCTAACAGAAAATGTTCTAATAGTGCGTCCGACATACTGCAATTTACACAGGCAAGTGATAAGGTATACGATAAATCGTGTTGTGCAGGTGGTGAATCACTTCATATGATAAATGGTAGATGTAGTAGTAGATGTAAAATTATCAATCTTACTACAACACAATGCATTGTGTATACAAACGTTGCATTTTTTACAAGGATAGAAGCCCTTGGAGTCCTGCAAAAACAACGGCTTTGTAGGCGGCTTAATGACATTGGGGAAATACGACTTCTCAAAGAAGGAGCCCCCCTATAAATAACTGTGGCTTTATCTGGAAGAACCGAACCTAAATGTGGGCCATTCTTCAGGACGTTCCAGTGACGATTAAATATACTTTTGATCTGTTTAAATTGGATGGAAAATTGAGTTACAAAGGACCATTTAAACTTATTATCGGGTACTTGTCTAGTTTGTACTTTAGTTAGGACAGACCTATCCAAAAGCGAGACCCGATGTATCTCCTCTTCAATAACATTAGACAAGTAACCCTTATCCACAAACCTAGTTTTTAAAACCTCAGCTTGTGTTAGAAAATCAGAAAGATCAGTACAGTTTCTTCTGATACGCAACAACTGGCTGCGTGGTACAGATTTAAGCCATGGACCAAAGTGCCAACTATCCATCGGAATATACCCGTTACAGTCAGTAGATTTAAAATAGGTCTTAGTAACCAACCGGTGCTTACAACAGAGATGTCTAAATCCAAAAAAGTGTATCTGAGTAGAACTGACTTCATAAGTCAAACTTAGGCTGGGTTCACACCGCTGCGGCAGCAAGAACCAGATGTGATTCGCACCGCACTGCCGTGCAAATCACATCCGATCTCTGTGTGATGCGAGTTCAGCCATACAGATAGTATGGCTGAATTCGCATCGCACCCGCCGCAAACTCACACGGGACCCTTTTTTTGGTCTGCAGCAGAATCGGATCGCATGGGTGTTCACACCATGCGATCCGATTCCTGTCCGAGTTTGCAGATCGCACTGCGATATGCGGACTGATCTGGGGGTGTCATTAAGATTTCACTGACACTCCCACCAGTCCGCATAGGGCAGTGTGAACTGCCGGCGGGAGGCATGCGATGCGGGAAAACGCCGCAGATTTGCGGCGTTCCCGCATCGCTCCGGTGTGAACCCAGCCTTATACCAATATCATTGTCATTGAGGGTGACCGTGAACTTGTGTAAGGATTCCTCATCAGTCTTCAACAGGAGGAGGATGTCGTCTATATAACGAGCTTCACAGCGCCAACTCAGGGCGCTGTAGGGCATAGATGACATCCTCCTCCCATAGGGCCATAAAGAGGTTAGCAAGGCTGGGGGTGAACTTAGCCCCATAGCCACACCCCTCTTCTGTAAGAAAAATTGGTCCCCATACCAGAAATAATTGCTTTATGTAGCGAAACAAAGTAATTCCATAATGTAAATTTGTTGAATACTCAGGATTGACCCATTATTCTTAAGGAAATACTCTACTGCTGCCAAAACTAATCTATGTGGTATACATGTATAAAGAGATGTTACATCTGCGATAACTAATAAGTAATCATGTTGGTAATCAGTACTTTCCAATAGACGTATAGTATCGCCTATAGTATAATACGTATAGTATCAGGTGGGTTGGTAGGTTCACAGGGTCCTGGCATTGCAGATGAGCATGTAAATCCAAGCAGTCCCCTAGGGGGCTGTGCTAAACATATATGCAGAAAATGAATGATTAGAGGATGCCAGATAACAGTAGTTTCCAGATCTAAGATGGGGGTTTTTACTGGGGTGTGTGCCATGCCATGTAGGACCCTCCCAAACAAACATTTTACACATTAAAGCATATGGTATAATTTGGATAATTTGCACAAGCAACACATTTTTCACTATAAGACATTCATTACTGATACTGTATCATGCTCAGCTGTTGGGCAGAACAAGAGATATCTATGCAGGTAACAGAAAATTTTAAATTAGAGAATAAAAAAGGAGCAGATCCTAGTTGGCAGCAGTTAGAAAATGAGCTTGCGGAAGGCAGACTGTAGTAAGCAGCTGAAAGCAGGAACCAGATCGGAGCTTGCTGGTTTGGAAGCTGTAGCAGGCTGGATGAGCAAGGTGCAAGGTCAGACAAGCCGGGTTGGTAATGGTTGGGCAGATAGACGACAGACAGCAGGATGGTCGGGTAACAAGCCAAGTCAGCACAGGGAGATCAATAAAGCAGAAACAGGAGACAGGAGCAGAATCTAAAGATGAGCCAGGGTCGGAGGAGGTAGCAGACAAACGCAGGTCAGAGGTAAGCCAAATCAAGATCAGAAGTCACACAGAATCAGGAACACACAGAAGCTGCAGACCAAACAACAACAAGCCCATACTGAAGCTGGTTTAAATAGTCCACTTGGTGCCAGCATTAGTGACAGATTCTCGCATTGATGCACAAGTGCTGCCTTTGCCCACGGCTATGCACATCTGCCTGGGCATTTGCCGGTCTGTGCATGTGTATATGTGTGTGCCATGAGATACCATTAGCACACCGGAATGCCTTCCCTGACATTGCCTCCTCCCTACAGGCAGCCTCTGAATGTCCAACTGATTCTTCTTTTGTGGGTGACTGTGAAAGAATGCACAGATTAAATCTGTGGCATGTACATTATGTACAGGTTCCCAGAAATTCTCTTCTAAGCCTACCCCTTCCATTTGAACAAATACTGTGTTTGATCCTTTCTTCTCCTGCAGTCTAGGCCTTGATCTAAAATTCTTTATTCCCATTAATGATTACGGGTGCAGGAGGTCCCAATCTACGATCAGGGAATGCATCTGGCACTGCAGGCTTTAGTAGGGATACATGCAATACTGGGTGGATTCTGAGAGATTCTGGTAACATGAAACGTCATTCATTTTTTTCCTTACCAGAAATATTCCTACAAACTTTGGTGCCACCTTCAAGATACAAGCCATCTTCAAGTTAGTTGTGGAGAGCCATACTCAGCCCCCTGGCTGTAAGACCAGTTCTCTCCCTCTTTACTTGTCAAAATGCCCTCTTTTCTTGTCAAATGTACTCTGTACGGCAGGAACAGAGGATTCAGGGACAATATCAAATAGAAAAGTTGGGATGATATCCATAATTAGCAAAGAATGGGGACTGCTTGGTGGCAGAATGACTGGCATTGTTGTAAGTGAACTCAGATAAAGGGAGAAGTGACACCCAGTCATCCTGGGCAAAAGAAGTGAAGCACCGGATGCACAGTATTGCTCCAGGGTTTAGTTAGTCCACACTGTTTCCCTGTTGATTTGCGGATGGTAAGCTGAGGCTAAGGAGAGCTCTTTAAAGTCCCGCACAGTGCTTTCCAGAATCTTGATGTAAATTGGACCCTTCGGTCTGACACAATGTTTGCAGTTACTCCATGGAGCCTGACAATCTCCTTGACAAAGACCCGGGCGGTCCCAACAGCAGATAGCATGTATTTCAGAGGTAAGAAATTATCTATTTGGGACAGATGATCTACTACCACAAACATAGTGGTACACCCTTAAGAAGGCGGAAGTTCGATTATGAAGTCCATAGAAATCATCTTCTTTGGTCTATCAGGTACAAGCAAAGGTATAAGAAATCTCCAAGCTTTATTAGGGGTATTCTTACTTACATATACTAGTGGTACATGCATTTATATTACTTTGCAATCCTTCTCCAGCTCAGGTCACCAGAATGTCCGTTGCACCAACTTGACAGTCTTGCAAATCCAGAAATGACCTGCTAGAGGATGATCATGACAGGGCCCCAGGACAACAACCTGAGCATCTGCTGGCACAAAAATCTGCTCACCCCTCTATAGTAGTCCATCTCCTTCCTGCAGTGTGATTCCTGGAGGACTGAGTGTTCTCACAGAAGATTGCAGTCAATTAGACAGGAGCTCGAACTGTTGTAGGAGGAAGTTTCCAGCTGGCAAGATGATGTCTGGTACTGGTGTGTATTTAGGATCAAACATGTGTGACAGATTTCTCAGGCTTGGTGTTCTTTGATCCTGGTCTGTCGGTGATGTGGAACATGAATCTCAAGATGAAGAGTGCCTATTGAGCTTGGCGGGTCTTGAAGAAAACGGGTTGGATAAAAATGACTATGAGGCTCTACCTTTGCAAATAATAATTAACAAGCATTTGGCTGAAACAATCAGCAGCTACTAAAAATTTATTAGATGCTCACATCTCAGAGAGTAAATCAAAATATAATTCTGTGGTGAGTTCCTCTGAATTGTTTAAGCATATGAAAAAAGGGGGTTAGGAATTAAAAGAACAGTTCCAAAAAGCAATTCGTCAGAGAGGAACAGGCAATCTAGCAAAACATAAAGAATTATTGTGCAATTTCACTAGATATACATCAAAGAAATAAATTCATTAGAGCAAATACCACCAACATTCCATTAAATAAGACAACATTGTCTTCATTCTCAGATGGACACCATACACAACCATACACCCCCCAAAGAGATTGAATAAATAATTAAATCATATTCCGCTGGGAATCCTGCTAGAAATGAAATAATGTTCATCAAGGAAACACCGGCAGAAAAAATAATAGCAAAGTCAAGTGGGAGCAACAGCAATCCGGCTAAGTAATATGGCTTCAATATTGTGTATCAACTTGTACTGATGACCATGATAGGCAGATTGGTATTGCTTTGATAGTACGTGATTTGTTATTGCACATAGAGCCGTGGAGTATTGCTATGGGTAAACGTGGATGTAGGTATACAGAGAGAGGAATCTATTTAGCTAAATAGTAGCCACATGGAAGTTAATGGGATCAAGAACGCCCATGCTGATAAGTGCATATGAGTCGGGAGTACACGCAGGTCTATCTATATCTACAGACCTCCCGGTCGGGAGGTGTGAAAACAAAGATCTCACCGCTTTCCCAGCACCGATCACAGTCACTGCATGGATAGACGAGCAACTTCCATGTCTTCCTTTTCTCGTTTGTAGCCTTAATCACAATCCACAGTTTCCATTACTCAGTTCGTTTAGTTCCTTATAGTGCAGGATAAGGTTTTTGATTCCTCTGGTTAGAGTTGAAGCAACCTCTGCCGTCACGGTTGTTGCAATGCTTCCGCAAACTCTCACTGAAATCACGATAGTATCAAGGGTGAATTTCCTTGGTGTGCAGGTGGGTCTAAGAGAACAATAAAATCAGTTAAATAAAAAGATAATCATACAAAAACATAGCAGGCGTAGTAACAATGGCTAAGTTAAACAAGAAGGATGATTAGTGGCATTAAATTAAGGTGTAAGGAATACCGAAAGGTTGCATTCATTGTTTAAGTCTCGAGGTTGCATACTGTTTAAATTGTATATCCACATTTTCTCCTTCTGGTACAAAATCCTATCAAAATCTCTCCTTCCTAGCAGTAAATTCAATCTGTAAATCCTTTTGAGGATACTCTGGATGTGCTCACCGACTCTGATTTTGATTTGTCTTTTAGTCTTACCAATATAGTTCTTACCACAGGGGCAGGTCAACATGAAGACCACCCTAGTGGTGTTACAATTGATTAAATTTTTGATTTTGAATTTTTTCTTTCCATCCGAGTTGGTGAAAACGTCCGTTCTCTCCACATATTTACAGACTGAACATCTGCTGCATCTATACATTCCCTTCAGGGGTAGCAGCTGAGTCAGCCAATTGGGAGTAGCAGATCTTTGATACTCAGAATGAATAAAGCTATCTCTGAGATTAAGTGAGCGGCGGGCTGTAAAGAACGGACGATCTCATACAATCTCCCCGATGATGGGTGCATCGGCAAGAATATGCCAATGACGGCTCAGTATATCTCTCACTTGATCCTAGACATGTGCAAAAGGAAAAAAAATTGTTTCATTTCGTTTTAATTCGTTAATTAATTAATTTAGTTTAGTTATATTCGTTAAATTTGTTTTCGGATTTAGTTTCGTTTTCTATCGAATTCAAAAAATCGGTCGCATTTGAAAATATTTCTACCAAATTTGAAAATATTTCTACTGGAATCAAAATGATTTCAACATGATTCGAAATTATTTCAACCGCATTCGAAACTATTTCAACCGCATTCGAAACTATTTCAACCGGATTCGAAAATATTTTGTGACCCGACTTTGGGGCCATGTATCTCGGGGTCACTTGGTGCTAAAAACCCCACGTTGTAGTGCTAGTTCTATTGTGTTTGCATACCAAATTTGGTGTTTCTAGCTATAAGTGGCCCCAAGATACGTGACTCCAAAGTCGGGTCGCAAAATGTCATTCTCTGCTGCAGAAAAGTACTTGGCATATTGCCCATATCTGGGGTCACTTGGTGTCAGGTGACGTGGCAGGTGGACAATCCACAACTTGGTCATGTGGCACTCATGGCTGGTCACATGGCACTCGTGTCAGGCCACGTGGCACTTGTGGCTGGTCACGTGGCACTTGTGGAAGGTCACGTGGCACTTGTGGCAGTTCACGTGGCACTCATGGCAGGTGTTTTGGCACTCGTGGCAGGTGTCGAGGCAAGTGGGCAATACACAACTTGTGGCAGGTGACATGGCAAGTGGACAATACACAACTTGTGGCAAGTGATGTGGCAAGTGGACAATCCACAACTTGGTCACGCGGCACTCGTGGTAGGTCACGTGGCACTTGTGGCAGGTGTCGTGGCAAGTGGACAATACACAACTTGTGGCAGGTGACGTGGCAAGTGGACAATACCCAACTTGAGGCAGGTGACGTGGCAAGTGGACAAATGCAATACACAACTTGTGGCAAGTGGACAATGACATACAGCACATGCACTTGCCTTACGATCGACATCAGTGACTTCTTCAATCAGGCATGCTGACAACTTCATTGATACCATAAATATAAATGAAATAAGATGTGTGTGTTTTTTTTTGCATTGGTACACTGCAAGTAGTGATGGACGAACTTCCGACGGGACGTTTCACGAACGCGGACCGCGAACGCGGCCGATAGTTTGCGAACCGTGACGTTCGCGGCGGGCCCCATTGACTTCAATGGGAGGCGAACTTTGCAAACCTACAGGTCAAATTTGCAGCCACAAAATAATTACTAGCTGTGCAAACATAGTCCCACCACATGGCCAATGACATAACACATGTATGAGGTGAATCTGGGATCGACTACAAGCATTCTTTTTTTATATGTGAAATTGTTGTGACAATTCAGGACTGTGGAGCGCATGAAGGCAATGGAGGAGAGGGAAGGTCAGGGTAGGCAAAGAAGAGGGTGCAGGAGATGATCACCAGCAGTGTGACATACAGCAATGACACCTGCACCGTGATAGAGTCATCTGACACCAGCAACGTGATAGAGAGCACTCACATCAGCAGCGTGACATACAACAATGACACCTGCACCGTGATAGAGTGATCTGTCAACAGCACCGTGATAGAGAGCACTGACATTAGCAGCGTGACATAAAGCACTAACACCAGCACCGTGATATACAGCACTGACAGAAGCACCGTGATAGAGAGTACTGACATCAGCAGCGTGACATACAGCAATGACACCAGCACCGTGATAGAGTGATCTGACACCAGCACCGTGATAGAGAGCACTGACATCAGCAGCGTGACATAAAGCACTGACACCAGCACCGTGATATACAGCACTGACACCAGCACCATGATAGAGAGCACTGACATCAGCAGCGTGACATAAAGCACTGACACCAGCACCGTGATATACAGCACTGACACCAGCACCGTGATATACAGCACGGACACCAGCACCGTGATATACAGCACTGACACCTGCACCGTAAGCAGCCCCAGGAGGAAGTCAGCATAGCACAGGGATGGTGGGAGCCTCTCATAATGAGCATAGCATAGGGATGGTGGGAGCCCCTCATAATGAGCATAGCACAGGGATGGTGGGAGCCCCTCATAATACGCACAGCAGAGGTACAGCCCCAGGAGGAAGTCAGCACAGCACAGGGATGGTGGGAGGCCCTCATAATAAGCAGCCCCAGGAGGATGTCAGCATAGCACAGGGATGGTGGGAGCCCCTCATAAAAAGCAGCCCCAGGAGGAAGTCAGCACAGCACAGGGATGGTGGGAGCCCCTCATAATAAGCATAGCACAGGGATGGTGGGAGCCTCTCATAATATGCACAGCAGAGGTACAGCCCCAGGAGGAAGTCAGCACAGCACAGGAATGGTGGGGGCCCCTCATAATAAGCAGCCCCAGTAGAAATATGACACCGCTCAACCTCTTCAAACAGGAGGGTACGGGCATATAATACGGTGTGCTTTTTTTGGACAAGGAAGTGAGGCCGCGTACACACGCGCGGACTGTTCGCCCAACCTTGTTTGTCAAACAGTTTCGGCAAACAGTCCGCTCAAAATTTGCATGAGCGGACTTGCCCACACACGAGCGGACTGTTTCAGCGAACTGTTTGCCAAACAGTTCGCTCAACTTTTGAAATGAACGGACTCGCCCACGTAAGGCGGAGGCAAGTCCGCCCATTTCGAGCGCGTGTGCAGGTAGGCGGGGCAGGCGACGGAGATGTCGCGGGCTCCGCCGCCTGGAATGGACTTAAAGGGGAACCCCCAACGCCGAAAAAAATCGGCGTGGGGGTCCCCCCAAAGTCCACAACAGACCCTTGTCCGAGCACGCTACCCGGCCGGCCAGGAAAGGGGGGCGAGCGAGCGCGCCCCCCCTCCTGAGCCGTACCAGGCCGCGTGCCCTCAACATGGGGGGTGCCTTGGGGAAGGGGGGGCCGCGCGGCCCCCCCACCCCAAAGCACCTTGTCCCCATGTTGATGAGGACAAGGGCCTCTTCCCGACAACCCTGGCCGTTGGTTGTCGGGGTCTGCGGGCGGGGGGCTTATCGGAATCCGGGAGCCCCCTTTAAGAAGGGGGCCCCCGGATACCGGCCCCCCACCCTATGTGAATGAGTATGGGGTACAATGTACCCCTACCCATTCACCTGTAAAATAAAAGTACCCAAAAAAAAAACACAACACACGAGAAAAAATATTTTATTGCACAGCTCCGGGGGTCTTCCGTCTTCGGGGGTCTTCTCGCCCGACTCCTCCGCTATCTTCTTGTAGCTCTTTTACTAGCGGAGGAGTCCGGCTTTCTTCCTCCCCGCCGCTGGCCTCTTCTCCCGACTTCGGGGGTCTTGTCCCCCTCTTTGGTTCTTCTGCCGGGCCACCGCGCCTTCTTGTAGCTCTTTTACAGGCGGTGGCCCGGTCTTCTGTCGCCGCCGCCTTCCGTTCTTCTGCCGGGCCACCGCGCCTTCTTATAGCTCTTTTGCAGGCGGTGGCCCGGTCTTCTGTCGCCGCTGTCGCCGTCGCCGCCTTCCGTTCTTCTTCTTCTTCTTGTTCCTCTTCTTCTCCAGGAGATGTTGACACGTCGCTCTCTCCGGCCGGAATGCCAGAGCCGCCCTGCGCTGCCACTTATATAGTGACAATGGGGCGGTGTCACATGGTATATGTCACATGGGTTGGTCACATGGGTTGATGTCACATGGGGACTATGACATCGTAAGGGGGCGGGGTCACCATGTGACATCAACCCATGTGACCAACCCATGTGACATATACCATGTGACACCGCCCCATTGTCACTATATAAGTGGCAGCACAGCGCGGCTCTGGCATTCCGGCCGGAGAGAGCGACGTGTCAACATCTCCTGGAGAAGAAGAAGAACAAGAAGAAGAAGAAGAACGGAAGGCGGCGACGGCGACAGCGGCGACAGAAGACCGGGCCACCGCCTGCAAAAGAGCTATAAGAAGGCGCGGTGGCCCGGCAGAAGAACGGAAGGCGGCGGCGACAGAAGACCGGGCCACCGCCTGTAAAAGAGCTACAAGAAGGCGCGGTGGCCCGGCAGAAGAACCGAAGAGGGGGACAAGACCCCCGAAGTCGGGAGAAGAGGCCGGCGGCGGGGAGGAAGAAAGCCGGACTCCTCCGCTAGTAAAAGAGCTACAAGAAGATAGCGGAGGAGTCCGGCGAGAAGACCCCCGAAGACGGAAGACCCCCGGAGCTGTGCAATAAAATATTTTTTCTCGTGTGTTGTGTTTTTTTTTTGGGTACTTTTATTTTACAGGTGAATGGGTAGGGGTACATTGTACCCCATACTCATTCACATAGGGTGGGGGGCCGGTATCCGGGGGCCCCCTTCTTAAAGGGGGCTCCCGGATTCCGATAAGCCCCCTGCCCGCAGACCCCGACAACCAACGGCCAGGGTTGTCGGGAAGAGGCCCTTGTCCTCATCAACATGGGGACAAGGTGCTTTGGGGTGGGGGGGCCGCGCGGCCCCCCCTTCCCCAAGGCACCCCTCATGTTGAGGGCACGCGGCCTGGTACGGCTCAGGAGGGGGGGCGCGCTCGCTCGCCCCCCTTTCCTGGCCGGCCGGGTAGCGTGCTCGGACAAGGGTCTGTTGTGGACTTTGGGGGGACCCCCACGCCGATTTTTTTCGGCGTTGGGGTTCCCCTTTAAGTCCATTCCAGGCGGCGGAGCCCGCGACGTCTCCGTCGCGGGCCCCTCCTACCTGCACACGCGCTCGTAATGAGCAGACTTCCCTCCGAGCGGGAACAGTTTGCTCATTTCGAAAGTAGCCTACACACGGGCGGACTGTTCGCTCAAACAAAGTTTCAGCGGACAGTTTTTGGGAATTTCCGAAAGACTTTGTCCGTCAAACTGTCCGCTGAAACTGTCCGCTGAAAGCCCACACACGAGCGGACTGTCCGCCCAAACACTGTTCAGCGGACAAAGTTGGGCGAACAGTCCGTCCGTGTGTACGCTGCCTGAGCCAAATGAAGAAAGAAGGTCTGTGTGCTCGATTAAAAAAATTGTTTATAGACATATACATGGTCTACTGGTCACATGTGTTGAATTCCTCTGAGATCCATGCCTCATTCATTTTTAGAAATGTGAGGTAGTTAACACTGTCGTGAGCTAGGCGAGTACGCTTATCGGTCACGATCCCCCCTGCTGCGCTGAACGTCCTTTCGGACAGGACACTGGACGAGGGGCAAGCCAACAGTTTGATTGCAAATTGGGCAAGCTCTGGCCAGAGGTCAAGCCTGCCCATCCAGTAGTCCAGGGGTTCATCACTCTTTAGAGCGTCCACATCGGCCGTTAACCCAATGTAGTCAGACACCTGACGGTCTAGGCGTTCTCTGATGCTGGATCCGGATGACACCTGTCGATGGGTCGGCTGAAAGAATGACCTCATATCCGAAGTCACCAACACATCTTAAAACCGGCCTCTTCTTGCAGGCGCTGTTGGATTGGTACCTGCAACTCCTTCTCTGGGAGTGGGAATTGCTCCTCTGCCAGCGCACGCAAAAGCAGAATGCAGCATTTCTCGAAGCAAAGCCTGGAAGTGCTCCATTCTGACAGCCCTCTGTGACGGCGGTAACATTTCCGCCATTTTGTGTTTGTACCGGGGGTCTAAGCACATTGCCACCCAGTACTGGTCCTTGACCCTTATGCTTTTTATACAGGGGTCCCTATTAAAACACTGGAGCATGAAGGCCCCCATTTGCACTAAACTGGAAGCGGTGTGGTGGCCTAGTTCCTGCTCATCATCCAGGATAATGTCGTCCTCTTCATTCTCCTCTCCCCATCCACGCACAACAACAGGGATCCCAGAAAGGTTTAAAGCATGCTCTTCTTGCTCCCCCTCATCCGCCCTGGCAGCGTCCTCCTCTGACTCTTCTTCAGACTCCTGTTGTTCACTTGTCTCAGATAGAGTAGCCCCCCCTGGGATTTCATCCAACATTGCGACTTCCTCATCTTCCCGCTCCTGCTCCTCCACAGCTTGATCAATGACACAACGCAATGCACGCTCCATAAAGAAGGCATAAGGTACCATGCCACTGATGGTGCCATGGCTGCGACTGACCAGTTTGGTGATCTCCTCAAATGGCCGCAGAAGTCTGCATGCGTTGCGTATGAGCAGCCACTGGCGCAGTGAAATAAACCCAGCTCCCCAGAACCTGTTCTGCCGCAGAGTTCATACAGGAAGACGTTAACTGCACGTTTCTGCTGGAGCAGCCTATCAAGCATATAGAAGGTTGAGTTCCATCGCGTCGGGCAATCGCAAATAAGACGTCTGACCGGCAGATTGTGTCGCCGCTGAATGTCAGCAAGGCGAGCCATGGCCGTGTAAGATCTTCTGAAATGGGCCGAGATTTTCCTTGCCTGCCGCAAGATGTCCTGGACCCCAGGGTATTTGACAAGGAATCGCTGCACGACCAAGTTTAAGATGTGTGCCATGCGTGGCACGTGTGTCATTTTGCCGTGTTTCACCGTTGTCACACACCACTTTACCAACTGTCAAATTGAGCGGTGTTAGCCACTGATCTGCCTATGAACGCAAAGCTGAAAGGAGTGCCGGGCCAGTGTGGCTCTTGGCTTCCAGGCACAACAGATGCAGCACGGCATGGCAACGTCTCACCTGGCATGTCGAATAGGTTCTGGGGAGCTTGGGCGGCGCAGCGGAAGAGACGCTAGCAGCGGAAAAGGAGGAATAAGCCGAGGAGGAGAGGGAGGAGGATGGAGAAGGAGGAGGAGGAGAAGAAGACCCAGGCCTGCATGCAATCCATGGCGGTAAAACCAAATCTACACGGGTGCCACAGGATACATGCTTGATGGCCGTCCCTGCCCATGTTTGCTAGACCACGTGTCTGTAGTCAGATGTATCTTGGCACCGACACTGTGTGCCAGAGATACATTCACTTGCCGCTGAACATGGCCATATAGCTATGGGATGCCCTTCTCTGAGAAATACTTCCTTCCTGGGACCTTCCATTGTGGTGTTCCAATGGCCACAAATTTTCGAAAGGCCTCCGAGTCCACCAGTTTATATGGCAGTAGTTGGCGGGCTATCGGTTCTGAAAAGCCAGCCGTCAACCGTTGGGCAAGAGGGTTATCCGGCGTCATCATTTTTTTACGCTCGAACATTAGGCCCACGGAAGCCTGCCTTTTTGCAGAAAAACGTGAGCTTGGCGTGATGGAAGGTGGAGTGGAGGACAATTGTGAGGAGAGAGGAGAAGGAGAAGTAGAAGACGAGGCTGGACGGTGAGAGCCTGGAGTGTGGCTTTGTGTGTTCCGTTGCTCCCACTGGGCTCGGTGACGGCTGCTCATGTGCCTTCTTAAGGCGGTCGTCCCTAGGTGAGTGTTGGGCTTACCGCGACTAATGCGTTGACTGCAAAGATTGCAGATGGCAACGCTATTGTCAGCAGCAGACACGTTAAAAAAAGCCGGTGTCCTGGGAGTGCCAGATGTGACCGTGCATGGTCGATGACTCGCTCCTGATACATTTGCAGTCTGCTTTGTCCCTCCTGTGCAATGTAAGTTATTCCTGCTTCTCCTCCCTATCTGCTGGTCCATATCTCCCTCTGAACTCCCCTCCACTTCCTCTCTTGTGGGCACCCACGTGACATCACTAGACACGTCATCATCGACGTCACCTTCCCCACCGCTATAAGTAGAGATCTCGGAGTATGCAGCAACACCGGGGACCAACCTCCTCCTTGGGCTGATCTGGGTACTGTCGTCAGACTGCTGAGTAGCGGTTGTTGCTACCTCCTCTTCCTGATCCAATACCAAGAGTGGCTGCGCATCAGAAATGTCTTGATATGGATCGGAAAATAATTCCTGTGATTTAAGCGGAAGGTATGTGGTGGTGGTGGTGGTGGTGTTATTGGTGGTAGTGTCTTTGGGGGTGCACATAGCAGAGAGTGAAGAAGAGGGTGCAGATCGAGAGGATGAGGAGGGTGCAGAAGAGTAAGGCTGAGTGAGCCACTCAACCAAGTCTGGTGTGTCCTTTAAAGTAATTGAATGCATCTTCTGCAACTTCCCACTTTGGCTCAAGCCTGTTGCTCCTGCCCTAACCCTACCAGCCCTGCGGAAGGGCCTGCCTCTTCCTCTGCCTGTCATTTTTTAAATGACCCTGTGACAAAACTCTCAGTCCCTATACTGATAAAGGACTACTGCAGCAGTAGGGCAGCAGTCAGCAGTAGTGCACCTCAACCCTATGTATTGTGGACCTATACTAGTCCTTAAGGAATAGCAGACTGTACTTAACTCAACCCTATGTACTGTAGTACCCTATACCTTACCAGTCCTTATAAGGACCTTTGTGGAACAAGTAGTTTGTGAATGATTAGCAGACTGTACCTCAGTCCCTATACTGATAAAGGACTACTGCAGCAGTAGGGCAGCAGTCAGCAGTAGTGCACCTCAACCCTATGTATTGTGGACCTATACCAGTCGTTAAGGAATAGCAGACTGTACCTCACTCAACCCTATGTACTGTAGTACCCTATACCTTACCAGTCCTTATAAGGACCTTTGTGGAACAAGTAGGTTGTGAATGATTAGCAGACTGTACCTCAGTCCCTATACTGATAAAGGACTACTGCAGCAGTAGGGCAGCAGTCAGCAGTAGCGCACCTCAACCCTATGTATTGTGGACCTATACCAGTCCTTAACCACTACAATACAGGGCACTTTCGCCCCCTTCCTTCCCAGCCCAATTTTCAGCTTTCATCGCTCTAGCGCTTTCAGTGACAATTGCGCGGTCATGCTACACTGTACCCAAATGAAATTTTTATCATTTTGTTCGCACAAATAGAGCTTTATTTTGGTGGTATTTATTCACGACTCCAATTTTTATTTTTTACGATATAAGCGCAAAAAAGCGGAAATTTGGGAAAAAAACAATATTTTCTTTTTTCTATTTTAAAAGAAATCCAATAAAATCAAATTTTGTCATAAATTTAAGCCAAAATTTATTCTGCTACATGTTTTTGGTAAAAAAAATTCCGTTAAGTGTATAATAATTGGTTTGTGTGATCACGGACATATGTACGCAAATGATCATGTACATATGTGTGCAGGTGATCACGTACATATGTGTGCACATAATCATTGGGACAAGTGATTTTAGTGGGACATATGTGGGGGACATGTTTTTATTATTAGGGACATGTGTTTTTATTATTTGGGGACATGTATGTTTTGGGGACATGTGTGTTATGGGGACATATGTGGGGACTGTGTTTACACTGTGTGGTGTGTTGTGTGTTTACACTAGACTGAAGATCAGTGAGTAAAAAGCTGTAAAAAACAGCTCATACTCACTGATCATCAGCCGGCTGCAGCGATCTGCTCTCCTCTCCTCAGCGATGACTTCTGTGTGAGGAGAGGAGGAGCCGATTGCCTAGCAACCGGCTGTTTGTTTACATCACATGACGGCCGTGATTGGACACGGCCGTCATGTGATCAGGAGGGCCAATCACAGAGCCCTCCTGCCGATCTGAGATGCGCCGTGTCCCGGTGACACGGGCGCATCGGGATCGCGCCGCTGCGCGGGCACGCGCGCGAGCGATCCCGCTCCTCCTGATGGACGTTCCTGAACGTCCTATCAGGAGTAGACGGCTCCCACCCGGCCGTATATGTGCATTGGCCGGGTGGGAAGTGGTTAAGGAATAGCAGACTGTACCTCACTCAACCCTATGTACTGTAGTACCCTAGACCTTACCAGTCCTTATAAGGACTTTTGTGGAACAAGTAGGTTGTGAATGATTAGCAGACTGTACCCCTGTCCCTATACTGATAAAGGACTACTGCAGCAGTAGGGCAGCAGTCAGCAGTAGTGCACCTCAACCCTATGTATTGTGGACTTATACCGGTCCTTAAGGAATAGCAGACTGTACCTCACTCAACCCTATGTACTGTAGTACTTTATACCTTACCAGTCCTTATAAGGACCTTTGTGGAACAAGTAGGTTGTGAATGATTAGCAGACTGTACCTCAGTCCCCATACTAATAAAGGACTACTGCAGCAGTAGGGCAGCAGTCAGCAGTAGTGCACCTCAACCCTATGTATTGTGGACCTATACCAGTCCTTAAGGAATAGCAGACTGTACCTCACTCAACCCTATGTACTGTAGTACCCTAGACCTTACCAGTCCTCATAAGGACTTTTGTGGAACAAGTAGGTTCTGAATGATTAGCAGACTGTACCTCAGTCCCTATACTGATAAAGGTCTACTGCAGCAGTAGGGCAGCAGTCAGCAGTAGTGCACCTCAACCCTATGTATTGTGGACCTATACCAGTCCTTAAGGAATAGCAGACTGTACCTCACTCAAACCTATGTATTGTAGTACCCTAGACCTTACCAGTCCTTATAAGGACTTTTGTGGAACAAGTAGGTTGTGAATGATTAGCAGACTGTACCCCAGTCCCTATACTGATAAAGGACTACTGCAGCAGTAGGGCAGCAGTCAGCAGTAGTGCACCTCAACCCTATGTATTGTGGACCTATGTCAGTCCTTAAGGAATAGAAGACTGTACCTCACTTAACCCTATGTACTGTAGTACCCTAGACCTACCAGTCCTTATAAGGACTTTTGTGGAACAAGTAGGTTGTGAATGATTAGCAGACTGTACCTCAGTCCCTATACTGATAAAGGACTATTGCAGCAGTAGGGCAGCAGTCAGCAGTAGTGCACCTCAACCCTATGTATTGTGGACCTATACCAGTCCTTAAGGAATAGCAGACTGTACCTCACTCAACCCTATGTACTGTAGTACCCTAGACCTTACCAGTCCTTATAAGGACTTTTGTGGAACAAGTAGGTTGTGAATGATTAGCAGACTGTACCTCAGTCCCTATACTGATAAAGGACTACTGCAGCAGTAGGGCAGCAGTCAGCAGTAGTGCACCTCAACCCTATGTATTGTGGACCTATACCAGTCCTTAAGGAATAGCAGACTGTACCTCACTCAACCCTATGTACTGTAGTACTTTATACCTTACCAGTCCTTATAAGGACCTTTGTGGAACAAGTAGGTTGTGAATGATTAGCAGACTGTACCTCAATCCCTATGCCGATAAAGGACTACTGCAGCAGTAGGGCAGCAGTCAGCAGTAGTGCACCTCAACCCTATGTATTGTGGACCTATACCAGTCCTTAAGGAATAGCAGACTGTACCTCACTCAACCCTATGTACTGTAGTACCCTATACCTTACCAGTCCTTATAAGGACCTTTATGGAACAAGTAGGCTGTGAATGATTAGCAGACTGTACCTCAGTCCCTATACTGATAAAGGACTACTGCAGCAGTAGGGCAGCAGTCAGCAGTAGTGCACCTCAACCCTATGTATTGTGGACCTATACCAGTCCTTAAGGAATAGCAGACTGTACCTCACTCAAACCTATGTACTGTAGTACCCTAGACCTTACCAGTCCTTATAAGGACTTTTGTGGAACAAGTAGGTTGTGAATAATTAGCAGACTGTACCCCAGTCCCTATACTGATAAAGGACTACTGCAGCAGTAGGGCAGCAGTCAGCAGTAGTGCACCTCAACCCTATGTATTGTGGACCTATGCCAGTCCTTAAGGAATAGCAGACTGTACCTCACTTAACCCTATGTACTGTAGTACCCTAGACCTACCAGTCCTTATAAGGACTTTTGTGGAACAAGTAGGTTGCGAATGATTAGCAGACTGTACCTCAGTCCCTATACTGATAAAGGACTATTGCAGCAGTAGGGCAGCAGTCAGCAGTAGTGCACCTCAACCCTATGTATTGTGGACCTATACCAGTCCTTAAGGAATAGCAGACTGTACCTCACTCAACCCTATGTACTGTAGTACCCTAGACCTTACCAGTCCTTATAAGGACTTTTGTGGAACAAGTAGGTTGTGAATGATTAGCAGACTGTACCTCAGTCCCTATACTGATAAAGGACTACTGCAGCAGTAGGGCAGCAGTCAGCAGTAGTGCACCTCAACCCTGTGTATTGTGGACCTATACCAGTCCTTAAGGAATAGCAGACTGTACCTCACTCAACTCTATGTACTGTAGTACCCTAGACCTTATCAGTCCTCATAAGGACTTTTGTGGAACAAGTAGGTTGTGAATGATTAGCAGACTGTACCTCAGTCCCTATACTGACAAAGGACTACTGCAGCAGTAGGGCAGCAGTCAGCAGTAGTGCGCCTCAACCCTATGTATTGTGGACCTATACCAGTCCTTAAGGAATAGCAGACTGTACCTCACTCAACCCTATGTACTGTAGTACCCTAGACCTTACCAGTCCTTATAAGGACTTTTGTGGAACAATAGGTTGTGAATGATTAGCAGACTGTACCTCAGTCCCTATACTGATAAAGGACTGCTGCAGCAGTAGGGCAGCAGTCAGCAGTAGTGCACCTCAACCCTATGTATTGTGGACCTATACCAGTCCTTAAGGAATAGCAGACTGTACCTCACTCAACCCTATGTACTGTAGTACCCTAGACCTTACCAGTCCTTATAAGGACTTTTGTGGAACAAGTAGGTTGTGAATGATTAGCAGACTGTACCTCAGTCCCTATACTGATAAAGGACTACTGCAGCAGTAGGGCAGCAGTCAGCAGTAGTGCACCTCAACCCTATGTATTGTGGACCTATACCAGTCCTTAAGGAATAGCAGACTGTACCTCACTCAACCCCATGTACTGTAGTCCCCTAGACCTTACCAGTCCTTATAAGGACTTTTTTGGAACAAGTAGGTTGTGAATGATTAGCAGACTGTACCCCAGTCCCTATACTGATAAAGGACTACTGCAGCAGTAGGGCAGCAGTCAGCAGTAGTGCACCTCAACCCTATGTATTGTGGACCTATACCAGTCCTTAAGGAATAGCAGACTGTACCTCACTCAACCCTATGTACTGTAGTACCCTAGACCTTACCAGTCCTTATAAGGACTTTTGTGGAACAAGTAGGTTGTGAATGATTAGCAGACTGTACCTCAGTCCCTATACTGATAAAGGACTACTGCAGCAGTAGGGCAGCAGTCAGCAGTAGTGCACCTCAACCCTATGTATTGTGGACCTATACCAGTCCTTAAGGAATAGCAGACTGTACCTCACTCAACCCCATATACTGTAGTACCCTAGACCTTACCAGTCCTTATAAGGACTTTTGTGGAACAAGTAGGTTGTGAATGATTAGTAGACTGTACCCCAGTCCCTATACTGATAAAGGACTACTGCAGCAGTAGGGCAGCAGTCAGCAGTAGTGCACCTCAACCCTATGTATTGTGGACCTATACCAGTCCTTAAGGAATAGCAGACTGTACCTCACTTAACCCTATGTACTGTAGTACCCTAGACCTACCAGTCCTTATAAGGACTTTTGTGGAACAAGTAGGTTGTGAATGATTAGCAGACTGTACCTCAGTCCCTATACTGATAAAGGACTATTGCAGCAGTAGGGCAGCAGTCAGCAGTAGTGCACCTCAACCCTATGTATTGTGGACCTATACCAGTCCTTAAGGAATAGCAGACTGTACCTCACTCAACCCTATGTACTGTAGTACCCTAGACCTTACCAGTTCTTATAAGGACTTTTGTGGAACAAGTAGGTTGTGAATGATTAGCAGACTGTACCTCAGTCCCTATACTGATAAAGGACTACTGCAGCAGTAGGGCAGCAGTCAGCAGTAGTGCACCTCAACCCTGTGTATTGTGGACCTATACCAGTCCTTAAGGAATAGCAGACTGTACCTCACTCAACTCTATGTACTGTAGTACCCTAGACCTTACCAGTCCTCATAAGGACTTTTGTGGAACAAGTAGGTTGTGAATGATTAGCAGACTGTACCTCAGTCCCCATACTGATAAAGGACTACTGCAGCAGTAGGGCAGCAGTCAGCAGTAGTGCACCTCAACCCTATGTATTGTGGACCTATACCAGTCCTTAAGGAATAGCAGACTGTACCTCACTCAACCCTATGTACTGTAGTACCCTAGACCTTACCAGTCCTTATAAGGACTTTTGTGGAACAATAGGTTGTGAATGATTAGCAGACTGTACCTCAGTCCCTATACTGATAAAGGACTACTGCAGCAGTAGGGCAGCAGTCAGCAGTAGTGCACCTCAACCCTGTGTATTGTGGACCTATGCCAGTCCTTAAGGAATAGCAGACTGTACCTCACTCAACCCTATGTACTGTAGTACCCTAGACCTTACCAGTCCTTATAAGGACTTTTGTGGAACAAGAAGGCTGTGAATGATTAGCAGACCGTACCTCAGTCCCTTTACTGATAAAGGACTACTGCAGCAGTAGGGCAGCATTCAGCAGTAGTGCACCTCAACCCTATGTATTGTGGACCTATACCAGTCCTTAAGGAATAGCAGACTGTATCTCACTCAACCCTATGTACTGTAGTACCCTAGACCTTACCAGTCCTTATAAGGACCTTTGTGGAACAAGTAGGTTGTGAATGATTAGCAGACTGTACCTCAGTCCCTATACTGATAAAGAACTACTGCAGCAATAGGGCAGCAGTCAAGTATAATATTCTTTCTATATTTGGAAGAAAGAATATTATACGTGTACAAGCCTATTACCATACCAGTCCTAAAAAGAACCTTTGTGGACCCAATAGTAACAGCTACTGATTAAACTGACTGTCCCTCACTGCCTCACACACAGCTTCTTCCTGTCCCTATTTAAACTGTCAAAACAGAGGCTGCTGGAACAATAACTTGAATAGCACTTTTGTGGACCTAAGGCCGCGTACACACGCGCGGACTGTTTGCCCAACCTTGTTCGTCAAACAGTTTCGGCAAACAGTCCGCTCAAAATTTGCATGAGCGGACTTGCCCACACACGAGCGGACTGTTTCAACGAACTGTTTGCCAAACAGTTCGCTCAACTTTTGAAATGAACGGACTCGCTCACGTAAGGAGGAGGCAAATCCGCCCATTTCGAGCGCGTGTACAGGTAGGCGGGGCCCGCGAAGGAGACGTCGCAGGCTCCGCCGCCTGGAATGGGCTTAAAGGGGACCCCAAACGCCGAAAAAAATCGGCGTGGGGGTTCCCCCAAAGTCCACACCAGACCCTTGTCCGAGCACGCTACCCGGCCGGCCAGGAAAGGGGGGCGAGCGAGCGCGCCCCCCCTCCTGAGCCGTACCAGGCCCTCAACATGGGGGGGTGCCTTGGGGAAGGGGGGGCCGCGCGGCCCCCCCACCCCAAAGCACCTTGTCCCCATGTTGATGAGGACAAGGGCCTCTTCCCGACAACCCTGGCCGTTGGTTGTCGGGGTCTGCGGGCGGGGGGCTTATCGGAATCCGGGAGCCCCCTTTAAGAAGGGGGCCCCCGGATACCGGCCCCCCACCCTATGTGAATGAGTATGGGGTACAATGTACCCCTACCCATTCACCTGTGAAATAAAGTACAAAAAAAACACAACACAGGGAAAAAATATTTTATTGCACAGCTCCGGGGGTCTTCCATCTTCGGGGGTCTTCTCGCCGGACTCCTCCGCTATCTGTGTGTAGCTCTTTTACTAGCGGAGGAGTCCGGCTTTCTTCCTCCCCGCCGCCGGCCTCTTCTCCCGACTTCGGGGGTCTTGTCCCCCTCTTCGGTTCTTCTGCCGGGCCACCGCGCCTTCTTGTAGCTCTTTTGCAGGCGGTGGCCCGGTCTTCTGTCGCCGCTGCCTTCCGTTCTTCTGTCGCCGCCTTCGGTTCTTCTGCCGCCGCCGCTGCCGTCGCCCGCCGCCGCCGCCTTCCGTTCTTGTTCTTCTTCTTGTTCTTCTTCTTCTTCTCCTGGAGATGTTGACTCGACGAGCTCTCCGGCCGGAATGCCAGGGACACGCTCCGCTGCCACTTATATAGTGACAATGGGGCGGTGTCACATGGTATATGTCACATGGGTTGGTCACATGGTGACCCCGCCCCCTTACGATGTCATAGTCCCCATGTGACATCAACCCATGTGACCAACCCATGTGACATATACCATGTGACACCGCCCCATTGTCACTATATAAGTGACCGCACAGCGAGGCTCTGGCATTCCGGCCGGAGAGCTCGTCGAGTCAACATCTCCAGGAGAAGAAGAAGAAGAACAAGAAGAACAAGAACGGAAGGCGGCGGCGGCGGCGGCGACGACGACAGCGGCGACAGAAGACAGGGCCACCGCCTGTAAAAGAGCTACAAGAAGGCGCGGTGGCCCGGCAGAAGAACCGAAGGCGGCGACAGAAGAACGGAAGGCAGCGGCGACAGAAGACCGGGCCACCGCCTGCAAAAGAGCTACAAGAAGGCGCGGTGGCCCGGCAGAAGAACCGAAGAGGGGGACAAGACCCCCGAAGTCGGGAGAAGAGGCCGGCGGCGGGGAGGAAGAAAGCCGGACTCCTCCGCTAGTAAAAGAGCTACACACAGATAGCGGAGGAGTCCGGCGAGAAGACCCCCGAAGACGGAAGACCCCCGGAGCTGTGCAATAAAATATTTTTTCCCTGTGTTGTGTTTTTTTTTGTACTTTATTTCACAGGTGAATGGGTAGGGGTACATTGTACCCCATACTCATTCACATAGGGTGGGGGGCCGGTATCCGGGGGCCCCCTTCTTAAAGGGGGCTCCCGGATTCCGATAAGCCCCCCGCCCGCAGACCCCGACAACCAACGGCCAGGGTTGTCGGGAAGAGGCCCTTGTCCTCATCAACATGGGGACAAGGCACCCCCCCATGTTGAGGGCACGCGGCCTGGTACGGCTCAGGAGGGGGGGCGCGCTCGCTCGCCCCCCTTTCCTGGCCGGCCGGGTAGCGTGCTCGGACAAGGGTCTGGTGTGGACTTTGGGGGAACCCCCACGCCGATTTTTTTCGGCGTTGGGGTTCCCCTTTAAGCCCATTCCAGGCGGCGGAGCCCGCGACGTCTCCTTCGCGGGCCCCGCCTACCTGTACACGCGCTCGAAATGGGCGGACTTTCCGAGCGGGAACAGTTTGCTCATTTCGAAAGTAGCCTACACACGGGCGGACTGTTCGCTCAAACACAGTTTCAGCGGACAGTTTTTCGGAATTTCCGAAAGACTTTGTCCGTCCAACTGTCCGCTGAAACTGTCCGCTGAAAGCCCACACACGGGCGGACTGTCCGCCCAAACACTGTTCAGCGGACAAGGTTGGGCGAACAGTCCGCCCGTGTGTACGCGGCCTAATAGTAACAGCTAATGATTAAACTGACTGTCCCTGCAGCACACAGCATCCTGTCCCTTTCTCTACACTGACAAAAGACACTCAGGCTGCTGCAACAATGACATGAATAGCAGTGCCTCAAACCTATATCCTGAACTACACCTAACACCTATACCATGATACCAGTCCTTAAAAGAACTTTTGTGGACCTAATAGATAGCGATTTGGGTCACTGAAGTCTCTCCCTGCTCCACTCAGCAACCTCTCCCTATAGTGACAGAAGAAAGAATGTAAAATAGCCGCCGGATCGGGTCTATTTATAAGTTAGGGGGAATATCCAAGTGTCCATGTGCTGTGATGTCTCAATTGGCTGTCCTGTACCCCATGATGGATGTGTCATCATAGGTCAAAGTTCTTTTACACAGTAAACACGGAAGTCCACCGGGCGAACGGCGGCAATAGTCCGCCGATCGGGCGGACGGCGAACAGCCGAAATTTGCCGCGAAACGACCGCCGGGCTAACCGTTCGGCCATCCCTAACTGCAAGTATGAAAAGTTGATGTGACAGATATATATAAGTAAGTAAATAACCATCTTCCAAAATTTATAATTCGAATAGAAAAGATTATAATAGAATAGAAAAAAATATAATTTAATAGAATAAAATAGAAAGACTATACAACTATCTTCTGAAATTCGAATTTGAATAGAATAAATTTGAATTTCGAATAGTATGAATTCAAATTTTGTAATTAATTCATTTTAAATTTGAATAGAAAAGATTATAATAAATTAGAAAATAGACTAGAGAAACGATAGAACAGAATAGAATAGAATATATTCTAATCTTTTCTATTTGAATTAGAAATTTTGGAAGATGTTTAGTTACTTACAGTATATAAATCTGTCACATTAACTTCTCATACTTGCAGTGTACCAGTGTAAAAAAACCCACAAATCTTATTTAATTTATATTTATCACATCAATGAAGTTGTCAGCATGCCTGATTGAGAATTCATGGATGTCGATCGCAAGGCAAGTGCATATGCTGTATGTCATTGTCCACTTGCCACAAGTTCTGTATTGTATTTGTCCACTTGCCAAGTCAACTGCCGCAAGTTGTGTATTGTCCACTTGCCACGTGACCTGGCACAAGTTGTGTATTGTCCACTTGCCACGACACCTGCCACGAGTGCCACGTGACCTGCCATGAGTGCCACGTGAACTGACACGAGTGCCACGTGACTGTCCACGAGTTCCACGTGACGAAGTTCCACTTGCCACGTCTCCTGCCACCAAGTGACCCCAGATATGGGCAATATGCCAAGTACTTTTCTGCAGCAGAGAATTACATTTTGCGACCCGAATTTGGGTCCACATATCTCGGGGTCACTTATAGCTAGAAACACCAAATTTGGTATGCAAACACAATGGAACTAGCACTATAAAGTTTCCAAATTTGGGGTTTCTAGCACCAAGTGACCCCGAGATACATGGCCCTCCGTTTGAAATAGTTGATTTGAATTTCGTCCGAATTCGGCTGAATTCGTTAGCATTGTAATTCGGTAGTTCAGATGCATCCGAATGTCTGAATAATGAAAATTTGTCCAAATTTCGATTCGGAACGAAACCAAATGCACATGTCTACTTAATCCCACTGAGCACTAAACTTAGTAATAATCCTGATTGGATCCTGTGGCTTACTCGCGGGTTGAGGGCAATTACCCTTATCAAGAAGGGCCCGTCTATCAACCTGTATAGCCCTCTTTTTGGCCTTCCTAATACAGGAAAGGGAGTATGCCCTCTCCCTGAATCTGCCATACAGGTCCCTCGACTCAATTCCAAAATCCTGTTCTTGAGAGCAAGTCCTCTTTATTCTGAGGACTTGACCAACCGGTATTCCCTGAATGAGTGATCTAGGATGGTCCCTAGTAGCCTGTAACAAGGTGTTTTCTGCAGTTAGTTTTCTGTAGGTTTTAGTAGAGATCATACCATTCTGTACTCTATGGTTAAGTCAAGGAATGGGAGAGTCAGGGAATGAAAGTAAAAAGTGAGTCTGATGTTCCATTAATCATTAATGTGGAGCTCCTGAGGAGTACCGGTCCAGATCATGAGCACCTCATTGATGTACCTCAGCTACATATGACTGTGGCTGAGGTACGATGACGAGGAGCACACAACCTGTTCCTCCCACAAGCCGAGAAGCAGACATGCATAGGAGGGGACCCAGGGTGCTCCCATAGAGGTCCCCAGGAACTGAAAGCAATTGTGCTCAAGTAAAAATTTGAGGATTTCAACAATAAATTTGTTCTGTTGTTCCATACATGGGAATTTCCTTTTCAGCAAGAACTGAACAGCCCTAAGACCTCACATGTGGGGAATCGACGTATATAGGGATTCTACATCAATCCCCACAATGAGGGCACCTTCAGGCAGAACCATGGCGTCCAGGCGTAAAAAAGAGCATCTTGTGTGTCCTGTACATACGAGGGAAGGTCATGGATTGGTTCCTTTATCAGTGCATCAATAAATTTACCAGTCTTCTCAAAGGGGCCATTAATAGCAGACACTATGGGTCTGCCGGGTGGGTCAGTTAAAGATTTATGACGTTTCGGTATGATGTAGAAAGTCGGGGTATTGAATTGAAGTACCCTTAGATAATTGAATTCCTTTTTAGTGATTAGATTTTTCTACAAACCCACATTAAGCTTGTAGTTAAGGGCCTTTTAAAAGCCAGCAGCTACAAATACTGCAGCTGCTGACTTTTAAATAGTGACACTTACCTGTCCAGCGCGCCCGCGATGTCGGCACCCAAAGCCGATCGCTCGCTCGTCTGTCAGGTCCTGCCGCCGCCATATTGGGTATGGGAATCAGGAAATGGAGCCTTTCGGCTTCATTTCCCGGTTCCCTACTGCGCATGCGCGAGCCGCGCGGCGCAATCCGGACGGTCCCCGCTGCCTCTGGGAGCTGTGTGTTTCCCAGCAGGCAGCGGGGCACTTGCTGAAGGGGGCGGGCGCTTGCGGAAAGGGGCGTAACGTACGCCCCTTTCCGCAGAGAGCTAGCCCGGAAGTGGGTGCAGTTACCTGGATTATCCAGGTAACTGCACCCCCCTCCCCCCTGAAAGGTGCCGATTGTGGCGCCGGAGGGGGGGGGGGATTCCGATGAGCGGAGGTCCATTTTAGGGTGGACCTCCGCTTTAACAATCACCAGGAAGGGATTGGGGGGAAGCTTGTGGTAGGTGGATGTATCAAGGAGCTATTTCTTTTTTGTTTACAAACTTTTTTATTAGGTACAAAAGATGGTACAAAATATGTAGTACATTAGTATAAATCAAATCACAGAAAGTTCAATATACACTTTAGCATATAACATACATATGTGGTATAAATAACTTTCATTGACAATAAAAAAAAGGACGAGTTTTTTTATTTTTTTATTTTTGGGGGTAACACTTTCGTTATAAAGGTAAGCAGCTAATTTTGAAGACTAGTTGTATATGGGAGCATTATTCAGGGTTGAAAAACTCATTGCTATATTCAAACCAGGGATCCCATTTTTTATTGTATATATGCGTGGTGTTTTGAACAGTATGAAATATTTTCTCCATTAAATTAATGTTCAAAATCCTCGTCTTGAGATGTATTAGTGGAACTGTAGATGATTTCCAGTGATATGCAATTAACCAGTGGATTGCTACACATATAGTATGGATTAATCTCATATTATGGGTGGGGAGATCTATAATGGGAGAGAAGAGGAGGCAATTGTGTAAGGATAAAACTATATTTTTATTTGAGATTTTGGAAGCAAACTTTTCTAATTGCTTCCATATATGGGTGATCTTATCACAAGACCAAAAGATATGTGAAAAAGATCCTATGGTTTGGCATTCTCTAAAGCATGTAGGGGAGGAGGTAGGGAAGATGGTGTGGAGTTTAATTGGGGTGTAGTACCATCTAGTAAATAATTTTAAGGCCGATACCTTAACAGCTATCGATTTAGTGTATTTATGTAAATTCTTTATACAAATAGGGTCCCTATAGGACTATAGGGTCCCTATAGTTGAGTGAGGTACAGTCTGCTATTCCTTAAGGACTGGTATAGGTCCACAATACATAGGGTTGAGGTGCACTACTGCTGACTGCTGCCCTACTGCTGCAGTAGTCCTTTATCAGTATAGGGACTGAGGTACAGTCTGCTAATCATTCACAACCTACTTGTTCCACAAAAGTCCTTATAAGAACTGGTAAGGTCTAGGGTACTACAGTACATAGGGTTGAGTGAGGTACAGTCTGCTATTCCTTAAGGACTGGTATAGGTCCACAATACATAGGGTTGAGGTGCACTACTGCTGACTGCTGCCCTACTGCTGCAATAGTCCTTTATCAGTATAGGGACTGAGGTACAGTCTGCTAATCATTCACAACCTACTTGTTCCACAAAAGTCCTTATAAGGACTGGTAGGTCTAGGGTACTACAGTACATAGGGTTAAGTGAGGTACAGTCTGCTATTCCTTAGGGACTGGTATAGGTCCACAATACATAGGGTTGAGGTGCACTACTGCTGACTGCTGCCCTACTGCTGCAGTAGTCCTTTATCAGTATAGGGACTGGGGTACAGTCTGCTAATCATTCACAACCTACTTGTTCCACAAAAGTCCTTATAAGGACTGGTAAGGTCTAGGGTACTACAGTACATGGGGTTGAGTGAGGTACAGTCTGCTATTCCTTAAGGACTGGTATAGGTCCACAATACATAGGGTTGAGGTGCACTACTGCTGACTGCTGCCCTACTGCTGCAGTAGTCCTTTATCAGTATAGGGACTGGGGTACAGTCTGCTAATCATTCACAACCTACTTGTTCCACAAAAGTCCTTATAAGGACTGGTAAGGTCTAGGGTACTACAGTACATGGGGTTGAGTGAGGTACAGTCTGCTATTCCTTAAGGACTGGTATAGGTCCACAATACATAGGGTTGAGGTGCACTACTGCTGACTGCTGCCCTACTGCTGCAGTAGTCCTTTATCAGTATAGGGACTGAGGTACAGTCTGCTAATCATTCACAACAGACTGTAACTAACTCACCCCAACTAACTGTAGTGTATGAGAAATTTGACTCTTGTTCCCATTTAATCATGTATGGGAGATTGTTTATGTCTGTAGTATTGGATAGGTTAAAGTATACTTCAGATATAAAGCCACGTTTTCTAGGTGATTTAAGGCAAAGGTTTTCATAAAAGGATGGAGCTTGAATATTCGTGGTTTTATAGTGTTTAATAAAAAATTGTTTAATCTGGAGAAATTTGTTGCATTCTGTTTCTGGGACTTGGTGTTTTGCCTTGAGGGAAGAGAAAGAAATGAAATTTGAGCCTTCTATGAAACAGAAAAGAGACGTAAGGTTATTATTAATCCACCATGTAAGATCTGCAGGATCATGAATGTAGAGGTAGAGTTTTGGGTCTCCTATAAAGGAAGCATGTGGAGGGGTTTTGGAGGTAAGAATACATTTTTGGTTATATAATTTCCACAATTGGTACGACTGAGAAACAATTTGACTCAAAGAGTCAATAACTAGGTTGGGAATTTTGTTTCCCCAAAGTAAACTTAAAATGGCGAATGGTAAAATGGAGTTCTTTTCAAATACAACCCATGGAACTTTTGGATTCGGAATGTGCCATTGTGTAATTTGCCTCCTCTCTCACAGTACGGTACTGCGTAACGTACGGTGTTGACAATCGATGGCTGGCAGGTTAGCCTCTACTCCATCACACATCCAGGGATTTCCTATCCTTTTCACAGTGGCATCTTCACCTCACTAGGTCTACCTTTAGTATAGGTATACCCATCATCATCTGTTTTTTGGGTTATATATTTCTTCTTTGCAGTTTACCTTTCAGTTTTTCTATACCGGGAGTTGTTCACAGTGCACCTTATCACATTTCTAGTTCCTTTTCTTCTTTTCTTTTACATTCCCCCCTCCCTCACTCTTTATCATATTATCCACATGCTTATCATATATATATTATTACTTGCTACAGCACACCCTTATGGTTTATATCGAATATCACAGCGTTGGAAGGGGGAATTCGGCTGTGCACCTCTCTCATTCTTGTCCCCTGGATGGCTTCATCCTGCTGCCGCTTTCGTCACTACCTCAGCTCCTGGGTGGACAGTGGTTCTTCATCCCCCAATATATTTGATCAGAATCTTTTTAACATTTACCTGTTTCTATCAGTATACCATATAACTACAGGTAAGAGTGTTAGGATCACAGGTTTTGTTCCCTCTCTTCCTATATCAATTAAAATATCATTAATTATTTATATATCATTTTATTATAGATATTTCCAACCAGCTGCTCCTGATGAGTGGATACAAATCCACGAAATGCGTCGAGCTTCTATATTTGCTGCTATATCACAGTATCCATATTTATACCATGGGTCTTTTCAAAGGGCTGAGACATTGATTTATCTTTTATTATAATATGTTCATTATGTCTGTGTCTATTTTGGGTGTACTGCTGACATTCATCGCTATCATGTGATGAGATATTGTATGCTATTCATTTTTATTATGAGATATTGTACCAATCATGTTTTGTTTATTTATTTTGTATCATTGATTCAATTAGTTACTTATCAATACACTGTATCTACCTATACAGTGTCCTATTTATTTTGTACCATACTTACTGATTTAATTAAATACTTTATTAAATATTGCTCTATGCCCATTACTGTCACTACAGAACATTGTATGTACTATAATTAATGTCTCAACCTACCCTGAGTGATGTATTTCATATAAAGTCCCCTTGTCCCTTTTGTCCCTCATTTTTCCCCTTCCTTTTTAAATTGTGCAATTTGGGTTAATCTGGCTGACAGGTAATATAACCAGTCCTCCTTGTCTTTGGGATCTATAAAGAATACATTTTGATAGGTGCGGGTGAGAGTCTGACCAAATGAATTTATTAATATCGGATTGGAATTTTGTAATAAGTGCTTTATTGAGTCTGATAGGGAGAGCCCTGAATAAATATAGAATTTTGGGGAGTAGCCTCATTTTGATTGCTGTTATCCTGCCCAAGAATGACATTTTATATGTTTTGCACATTTTTAATGTTGCTCTCAGCTTATGCATCATTGGAATGTCATTTTTAGTCCCTAAATCAAGAAAAATAGGAGTAAGGTGAACACCTAGGTAGGGGAGAGAATCTAAAGAACAGGAAAAATTGAATGAGGTACGTAGGGATTCCATCAAGGAGCTATTTCATGACTTCTTTTTCTTATTGGTCCTGGGTGAAGAGTACATTGCCACCCTTGTTACTACCTTTCAAAACAATACCGGTAGCCTTCAACGCCCTTCTCTCTTCCCTAGTTAAGTTATCAATGCTCCTATATTCCCAGTTGACCTTAGACAGGTCCTTCTGAACTTGGTTAAGGAAGAGTTCAATCCATTTATGTTTAGAAAGTGGGGTAATGTGATTTAATTGACGATTTAGAAGGTCGAACAGATTCACCCTCCCCATTCTCATGTAGAAGCAATACAAGGGCACCCATGGTCGCCTTTTCTTCTTTATCAGATTGATTTATTTTTGTTTTATTGTGTCGTGCATTGCGCCAATATCTAAATATGACTTTTCTGAGAAAGAGAGAGATATCCTTATATACCTCAAATTCCTTCATAGCTGATTTGGGTGAATATGAGAGGCCCTTTTGTAAAAGAGAAAAGATGATGTGCATTTAAAGGGAAGTTGGTTAGATTCACAACCTTCATGTCCTGTAGGAAATCAGGGCCCCCAGGGCTACTGATGGTCAAGGGATCAATTACTTCCAGTGTGTCCTGCTTATCAGTTCTCTTTGACTTTTCTGTGATTCTTTGACCTTTCCTTGTCCTGGAGATGTATGTGTCTGGGGTTTCCCCTTTGTAGTTTGTTTGGTTTTGCCTTTGTTTAGGCCTAAATTGTCTATAGGATTCTGACCCTTCCCTAAAAAAGTCACAGATTCATCTCTATTTGCCTTCGCTATCTGTAGAAGAATGAGACCTACGGCTGGGGTTGGACTTTTCACCTCTCCCTCTGCTCTTACGCGATCTGCTTCTACCCTTAAATGTGGTGGGGTCAAAGATATCCCCCTGTTCCCAATCCAATAGATTATGTTTGAATTTATCTTGTTTATTCATTTTTTGATTTTTTTGTGTATTTTCCACTTTTTTCTCATTCAAAGGGTTCTAATACACATACACTTACATCTATCTCAGCTTTAATCCAACTGTATTTGCTCCTTGTCTACAATCATCTGCATCACTTCAATAGCACATTTTACACAACCAGCCTTCCAGATTTCAAGGAAGCGCAGGGTGTGAAGGTGTCCTGTTGGGTAGACCCATTCCCTAAGATCTCTGGGGATTATCCCGTGTTCAATATGCAATTTCAATGAGGAAATATCCGATTTTCTATTCAAATATTTAATTGTACGTTTTTTATGATTTTTAAATAATGTCTGAAGTGAGTCATCACCACTACTGGGGACAGATTGCTCACATGAGAATGCAGACTGTATTTCCAAGTCAATTCCCACATGAAGGAAGTATGCCATGCCACCGCAGATATTAAAGGTTTTTATGGTCTTGCAGAAAATACCTCAATTCTTCCAGTGCTGTAGATAATTGCCAGGAGCTCCCAATCTCCCACATAATAATTTATTTCTGCTTAGGCAAGTTTTATGACAAGAATGCGACTGGATGGATCACATCTTTGAGACCTTTACGCTGTGATAGGACTGCACCAACTGCACTTTCTGATGCATCCACTTCTAGGATATAAGGCATGGTGGAATCTGGGTGACTCAGGACAGTAGCAGCACTAAATAACTTCTTTAAAGTCTCAAAAGCACCTTTTGCATCAGCAGTCCAGCAGAAAGGGAATACCTTCCTTGGTGAATTGTGTGATAGGACTGATGATGGGCGAGAAGTTTATAAAAAAATTTGCAGTAAATGTTGACGGATCCCGCAAACCATTGCATGCCCTTTTTATTTGTGGGGGCTGGCCAGTCCAGGATCGCTGACACCTTTTGTGGGTCAATCTCGATTTTATCTGTAGAAATAATTAGGCCTAGAAATTAAATGTTTTGTTGCTCAAAGTCAAATTTTTCGGCCTTGGCATAGAATCCATGCTGTCAGAGCCGACGCAGCAAACTTTTCTTATGTCCCCAGTGTACCCCTAATGACACAGAAAATATCAGGATGTTGTCCAAATAGACAATGGCAAAGATATCTAGAAAGTCTCTGAAGATATTGATGAAATACTGGAAGGTGGCTGGTGCATTGCATAAGCCGAATGTCATGACTTAGTACTCAAAATGGCCAAATCAAGTGCGGAACGCAGTCTTTCACTGATCGCCCTCCTGCATATGGACCAAGTTATAGGCCCATCTTAAGTCCAATTTTGTAAAAATAGTTGCAGATTTAATTCTCTGGAATAGTTTAGGTACCAAGGGCAGAGGGTAGCGGTTTTTCACTTTACTTTTATTTAGGTCATGATAGTCCAAACATGGTCATAGAGAATGATCCTTCTTCTCCACAAAGAATATGCCTGCACCAACAGGTAGTAGGAAGGATGAATCCTTTCTTCAGTTTTTCGTCACTGTAGTCTTTTAAGGCCCCAAGTTCCCATTCAGACAAGGGAAAATACCCCTTTGACTACAGAGAGAAGCTCAATGGGGCAATTATAAGGTCTGTATGGGGGGAGAGTATCTGCCCCCCATTTACTGAAACCGTTCAGGTACTCATGGTAGGGCCTTGGAACTACTTGGCATACAGTGCCTTGAAAAAGTATTCATATCCCTTGAAATTTTCCACATTGTCATGTTACAACCAAAAACTTATTTTATTGGAATTTTATGTGATAGACCAACACAAAGTGGCACATAATTGGGAAGTGGAAGGAAAATGATAAATGGTTTTCATTTTTTTTTACAAACAAATATGTGAAAAGTGTGGGGGGCATTTGTATTCAGCCCCCCTGAGTCAATACTTTGTAGAATCACCTTTCGCTGCAATTACAGGTGCAAGTCTTTTTGGAGATGTCTGTACCAGCTTTGCACATCTAGAGAGTGAAATTTTTGCCCATTCTTCTTTGCAAAATAGCTCAAGCTCTGTCAGATGTAGAATGTCTGTGAACAGCAATTGTCAAGTCTTGTCACAGATTAACAATTGGATTTAGGTCCTGGATTTAGAACTTTGACTGAATCATTCTAACACATGAATATGCTTTGATGTAAACTATTCCTTTGTAGCTCTGGTTGTATATTTACTGTACAGTACTGGAAAGTGAACCTCTGCCCCAGTCTCAAGTCTTTTGCAGACTCTAATGCAGACACATGACCGGTTTTCCTGTTGGAATAAACTCCAAAGGTTTCTTCGACGGAGTTCTGCTGAAACTGTCGTACGTACACACGATCACACCAAAGTCCAATCGTTAAGAACACAGTGACATACAGCACGTAAGACGGGACTAGGAAAAGGAAGTTCAAGACCCAGTGTGTCACCCTTTGGGCTCTTTCTGCTGATCTTGTGTTAGTAGAAGTTTGGTTAGAGACGATTTGCGCTTTTCAGACTCATGCTTATTACGATCGTTCTACTGTTGTTCAGTTTGTGCTTGTGGGTTTGTATCTGGTTTTCAGTGCGTGTAGTCAGTTTGTATCTGTATTTCAGTGCATTCTTGTCTGCATTGGCAGCTGCTTTGCCAGTACTCTGAGCCTGGGTGATAGAGGATGAGGAGGATGAGGAGGGCTTGGTCATCCACTCTACCAAGTCTTCGGCATGTTGCAGCTCAATGCGTCCAGCTGCCGAAAATAAAGACAAGCGTGTCCCATGGCCACGTGCTGATGAGGATGCACTGCGTCCATGACCAGCACTGTTGCCTCTAGACACAGAGCCTGCTTGCCCTCTTTTATTGGCTCGTGACTGTCTGCCTCTCCTTGTTGGCCTTCCAGACATACTAATGGCCTGCAGGGAGATGTAGCTGCACAAAGCTGGGACGTATATACTGATTATACTGCAGCTAGCAGAATCAACTGCCTGCCTGTAGTATTATTACTATGAGAACACCAGCATTTAAGGTAGCTTTAGGTGCACACTGAGCAGATGACACAGTACACTGACTGTAATTACTGCAGTTGCTTGCGGTATAGGATCAGCAGAACACCAGCAATTGGGGTAGCTTTAGGTGCACACTGTGCAGATGACACAATACACAGACTGCAATTACTGCAGATGCCTGCCTGTGGTATAGGATCTGAAGAACACCAGTAATTGGGGTAGCTTTATGTACACACTGTGCAGATGACATAATACACCAACTGTAATTACTGGAGCTGCCTGCGATATAGGACCAGAAGAACACCAGCAATTGGGGTAGCTTCAGGTGTACACTGTGCAGGGAGAACAATATACCGACTGTAACTGCTACAACTGACTGTGGTATAGGTCCAGAACAGCACCAGCAATTGGGATAGCTTCAGGTGTACACTGTGCAGGTGGCACAATACACTGACTGTAACTGTTACAGCTACCTGTGGTATAGGACCAGAACAACAAAAGCAATTGGGGTAGCTTCAGGTGTACACTGTACAGGTGGCACAATACACCGACTGCAATTACTGCAGCTGCCTGTGGTATAGGACCAGAACAACAGGTGTACACCGTGCAGGGGGCACAATACACTGACTCTAACTGCTGCAGCTGCCTGTGGTATAGGACCAGAAGACCACCAGCAATTGGGGTAGCTTCAGGTGTACACTGTGCAGGTGGCACTATACACCGGCTGTAATTGCAATAGCTTAAGACACTGTCTCTCCGTCTGTCTCTCTCTATGAGCTACGCAACACACTACGCAAGGCTGCCGTGCAGGTGGCCTTATATAGTGTGGGGCGTGTACTAAACCCACTGAGCCATAATTGGCCACAGGCATCCTGTCTGTGGCCAATTATGGCTCTCTTCGCTGACAGCGCTGTGATTGGCCAAGCATGCGGGTCATAGTGCATGCTTGGCCAATCATCAGCCAGCAATGCACTGCAATGCCGCAGTGAATTATGGGCCGTGAATGCCACTTGAATTTTGAGTGATAATGTTCGGATTTCACCGAACCCATGTTCAACTCGAACACTCAGCTCATCCCTAACTAGAAGCTATCCATTTGCCTGCTCAAGTGGCAGTGATTAAATGCAAAGGTCACTTAACTCTGAAGATTATGTTGCAAGAGGTAATTCGTTGGCAGACCAGGTGGCTAAAGAATTCGCCCAGCTGCCATTGGCTGATGTTGCTCCACTTGATTCAATGACACTCATGGTACCACTGTCCCTTCCTGAAGACACCTTATTGAGAGAATTATGAATGACATCCTCACAGGGGGATGTAGAATTCTGAAAGGAGAAAGGGTTATCATTAGACCAAAAATGGTCTAATGAGAAAAAGAGGGGTAGTAGGTTTAACTGGAACATAGTGCCCCATTAATAATAATTCAGTTCCATGGTATTGGTGATAGAGGCAAAGCAATTATCTTGCAGGAGATCAAGAAAAGGTTTTGTATTAAAAACCTGTAATAGTAGGAGAGGAAGACAGCTGAGCAGGTGCCTGACTTGTGTTGGGAACATTGTACAAGGACCAAGACATGGTAAGCATAAACATTTACCACCCGCAAGCGGTCCATTTCAGGAACTCCAGGTTGATTTTACTCACATACCGAGAGGACAAAGGAGTAAAAGTAAGAATCTATTAGCAATAGTGGATAAGCTAAGGAAGTGGCCAGAGGCATTTGACACAAACAAGGAAGATGCCAAAACAGTTGCCAAAATTCTGTGCAAGGTAACGATCCCAAGATGGGGATGCTTGGTGAGTATTGACCAGCCTTTGTCTCAGCAGTTACTCAGCAGATAGTAAACTGATGGCCATAGAATGAAAGTTTCATATCCCATGTCACCCCCGAAGTTCAGGGGTCGTTGAACCGGACCATTAAGGACAAACTGAGAAAGTTCACGAGAGACATGTATGTAAAATGGGAAAGTCACCTCCCTGCAGTTCTTGCTGAAATTAGGATGACTCCAAAAAAATTACCAAATTGTCACCCTTTGAAATTTTGATGGGTAGACTATTCTCCACCCCTTGGACAACACAACCCATGGGCTTAATGCCTGGTGATCTGCAATTGAGACCAGAGGAATTTGTGGTGGTAAATTTAATATGTGTTTTGCTTTACCTTCACAGGAACCAGGAGACAGAGTGCAGGGATGTGCAGTCAGGGGAGGCATCCCTATCTATTCCTATAAACATTGCTCTTTCAGCTTCTTTGTACCATTTTAAATAATTATATTTATTTATAACAAACCCAACACAACAAGATATTATTACTGTTTCTAAACAAATAGTTTTTATCAATACCATAATTAATGAAAAAAGAAAGAAAGAAAGAGTCTACATTTTATGAAGCTTAAAAGAGTATAATGTACTAATTTCTATATTTGATTCCAAACAAACATGCCCGAGTATTCAATTTGGGCTTGAATATAATTATGAAACATTTTGGGAGAAATATGCAACCTAGAAGTCCAGCACTTGAAGCCAATATGGCGAATATCTCCACAGCCACCATAAATTTCCCTTTAGTGCTCAGATAGGCTGGAATCATGGCAATCCAGACACTGCAGAACACCAGCATGCTGAAGGTAATGTATTTGGCCTCATTAAAACTGTCCGGTAATGTCCTCATCATAAATGCTACAACAAAACTCACAGCTGCCAGAAACCCCATATAACCCAACACAGAGTAAAACCCAATAACAGATCCTTCATTACACTGAATGACGATCTTGTCCTGATAAGAGTGAGTGTCCATTTCCTTATAAGGGTGAGATACAGACATCCAAATAAGACATATTATTACTTGAATAGAGGAACACACAAGTACTATGGAATTGGCCAGTGTGACCCCAATCCATTTCCTCCAGTAGCTGCCTGGCTTGGTGGCTTTGAAAGCGATATAAACCATGATTGTTTTAGCAAGAAGAGAGGAGACGGCTATGGAGAAGAGGACTCCAAATGTTATGACGCGGAGTATACAGGTTATATCCAGTGGCTGACCAAGGAACAAGAACACACAGAGGAAGCTCAACAAGATGGAAACAAGGAGAACAAAACTCAAATTTCTGTTATTAGCTTTAACAATGGGAGTGTTCAGATAGGATATAAAAATCCCAATTACTAAGAAAGTCACAATGGAAAGTAAAACAGAAATGAATATAAATATTATAGAGATATCATCTGCGTAGGGGAGAAATTCCAGAAGTTTTGGAATACAACGATCCTTTTTCTCATTGGGCCATTCCTCTTCTGTGCATTTAATGCAATTCTCACTATCTGCCAAAGAGCAAAAAAATATCAGTTGTGTTAAATAATGAAATTGTAATTCTAAGGGAGGAAATACTTCTTCTTCTCTTTAGACCAGTACAAATTTAATTTTGATATACAGTGGGGAAAATAATTATTTGCTCCCCTGCTGATTTTGTAATTTTTGGAGAGAGATACACAGCTCCTTCTAAGTGTAGCATTAAAAGAAACCTTTTATCAACCATATGAATATTACTCACAGTGGGAGTATAGCAAAAGTCATGTAGATACTGTGGAGGAATCATATCACTCATCAATCTGGATGGAAAGCTGCCAGAGGGATCTGATCGGGTAAGTAGAGCAGGGTACCAGTGGATGAGTCTACTTCCTGATAGCAGTGGAACGCATGGTCAGGCAGATGCGATGTCATCAGTCAGAGATGATGCAGGATGTGGGAGGCGATGCATTTGCAGAGCATGTTCTTCTTCTACAGGCCATAGGGAGGGCCATATTGAAAAAGGCTATTTATGGGCAAAGCCATTTTTTGCAATATATTATATTATTATTATTATTATTATTATTATTATTATATAGCTTTTATATAGCGCCAACAGTTTGTGCAGCGCTTAACAAAATGAAGGCAGACATTACAGTTACATAACAATTTGGTACAAGAGGAATCAGAGGGCCCTGCTCATTAGAGCTTACATTCTAAAAAGAGAGGGTCAATTGATACAAAAGGTAATAGCTGTGGGGGATGAGCTGATGGAGGAAGAAAAACAGTGTATTAGTTGGAAAAAGGATAGGCTTCTTTAAAGAGAAGGATTTTCAGGGATTGTCTAAAAATGAATAGATTAGAGCACAGTCGGACAGATTGGGGTAGGGAGTGCCAAAGGATGGGAGAAACTCTGGAGAAATCCTGGAGGCGAGCATGGGAGGAGATGACAAGGGAGCTAGAGAGCAGGAGATCTTGGCAGGACCGAAGAGATTGGCTTGGTTGGTATTTTGGGATTAGGTTAGTGATGTAGCTGGGGGCAGAGTTATGGATGGGTTTGTAAATTATTGCTAATACTTTGAATTTTTTTCATTGAGTGAGTGGAATCCAGTGGATGGATTGGCAGAGAGGGGTGGAGGACACTGAATGGTTGGATGAGACTCGCAGCGTCATTCATTATGGACTGAAGGGGGAATAGTCTATGTAAAGGTAACCATGAGTAGGGAGTTGCAGTAGTCGAGGCGAGAGATAACCAGGGAGTGAATAAGAAGCTTGGTGGTGTAATTAGCTAAAAAGGGGTGTTAAAAAGGGGCACTGACAAGTTGCAGTCGTGCGACGTTGTGCTCAAACAAAACGTATGCCCTTTTTTCCCACCTATAGAGCTTTTTTTTGGTGGTATTTGATCACCTCTTTTTTTATTTTTTGCGCTATAAACAAAAAAAGAGTGACAAAAAAGCAAACACACAAACAATATTTTTTACTTTCTGCTATAATACATATCCAAACATTTAAAAAAAATGTATTCATCAGTTTAGGCCAATATGTATTCTACATATTTTTGGTAAAAAAATCCCAATAAGTGAATATCGATTGGTTTGCGCAAAAGTTATTGCATCTACAAAATAAGGGATAGATTTATATACTTTATTTTTTTTCAAATGTTTTTACTGGTAATGGCAGCAATCTGACATTTTTAGTGGGACTGTGACATTGTGGCGGACAAATCTAACCCCAACTGACACTTTTTTGGGGACCAGTGACATTTATACAGCGATCCGTGCTAAAAAATGCACTGATCAATGTATAAATGACACGGGCAGGGAAGGGGTTAACACTAGAGGGCGATCAAGGGGTAAACTGTGTTTCCTGGGTGTGTTCTAACTGCGTGGGGGATGGGCTCACTGGGAAAACACAGAGATCGCTGTTCCTGATCACTAGAAACAGCAGATCTCCATGTTACCCCCTGTCCGAACAGGGATCTGCCTTGTTTACATAGGCAGATCCCCGTTCTGCCTCTCTGTACCGCGATCATGGGTGACCGGCGGACATCGAGTCTACCAAACCCACGCATGCACTCCCCCCGGCATGCACACGCCCACAGTATCTCTTGCAGGAAACAACGTACATGTATGTAGTTTCGCACAGCCGGGCCGCCCTGCCACAGTATATGTGCGATGGGCAGTCCGGAAGTGGTTTAATGATAGAGACAAATTCAGAAAAAACACATGATACAAATGTTATAAATTGAGTTGCAGTTCAGTGAGTAAAATAAGTATCGGATACCCTACCAACCAACAATAATTCTGGCTCCCGCAGACTGGCTACATTAGGTGCTCAAGTGGTACACAGATTAGTCCTGTCAATGTTAGAAGGTGCTCCTAACGACAACTCGTTATGTGTTTTAAAGGCACCTGTCCATGGAATCTATTGCTTCCATTTATTGTAAAGGCTACATTCACCTTTTTGGGCAGAATTTCACTTTTCATAATAAATTGAAGAGTTTTCAAAAGTAATTTTTGCCCAAATCATTCCAATGTGCTTAGCCTTCACTTAAAGTACCTCATCTATAGAAACTTTACATTTTCCCCTGTCTATTTGGATTTTTCCTTTACATGTTTTTTGATTCCATCACTTCCTTTAGATCACCTCCCATCATGCACTGCCTTGTTGCATCACAGGATAGGGCTTGGTAGGGCGTGTTCACTGCTCTGGACCACACCTCCCTCATTACTATACCACCTCTTCTTTTATTTCCACTCACCTTCTGTACAGTTTTATTGTACAATATCCTTTAGATCTACCTATCAGCTATGTAGTTCAAGGGTCTGCATGATTTGATACAAATTGAATGGATTGTTCAAGTGGGTCCACCTATTCCATTCCATTTCTATTCAGGTTTAACTTTTTAGATAGATAGATAGATAGATAGATAGACTTTACTATAGATAAATAAATAGAAAGAATATGTAGTGCTGACATCCTTGTGTATTGATATGTGTTTGCATACTTTAATATATAAGTCTATGGACATTACCATGGTTCAGCATTTAAAGCCATCTAGTGACTAAATATGGGTAATGCACTATTATGAGTATTTACCTCAGAACAAATACAAAAGACTTATACAGGAAGTAACTGTTGTATTGATTGAGAAGGTTGACCTTATTACCCAGGAGTCTGTGTGACCTATCCATGAACACTCCCTTAAGCAGTGCATGCTGGGTAGGAGATAAAAGGGACCCGAGCGGCCATTTTAGGGCTCTTGGGATCACGTTGACTGCCTGTGAGGATCTGCGAAGAGGTTTCCCGGAGACAGCAGGCCACAGCCATTGCGGAGCGCAACCCCGCTTGTTTGTGAAGTGACCTGACGGTGCTGGAGAGACAGTGATCAGATTGAGAAGGTCCAGCGACACTCATCGGAGCATCAGAGGACCGGATACATCCAGCGGAGCGGTACGGAGAGACAGGCCCAGCTGACAGAGAAGCAAGCTGCAGTCATCGGACCAGAGTTACCACACGGAGCTCCGATCCAGTTGTTGAGCGGGTTAAGGCCCACCGTTTGTTAACTTTTACACGCAGTTAGACTCACATACAGGCCTCACTGGAATTCGTAGTTCCACGGAGGAAGAGCAGAGCAACTGACACTGAGCAGGCTTGAGGCCTATCTACTCTGGCGCTTCAAGCGTTGTAAATTAGTTATTGGAGCCACACCAGGAGCACCTCAACCTAACTTTTGATAGACTGTGGATTACAAATCGCAAAGGAGTTACTTTAGCTAGCGAAGAAAGAAGATCGCGGACTAAGTACTTTAAGTGAGATCTCATGCATAGCTTTTAAAGTAGGGGGAGCTCCCAGGTATAAATATAAATATATATATTATTTTAAATTGTTCCTATTGAAATATATTGTGCTGTCATCCTATGTTGGGATGACAGCACAATTTCTGTAACCACCTGTTTTGAATATTCTACAGTAAAATATAATTCTGGTTAAGTATCCAGTGTTATGGTATACTGTTTTTCCCCACAAGGTGGAGCCAGTGGATCCTGAGGTTACAATACAGGTATTTTGCATTTGTATTATATTATACTGTATTGCATTGCACGCAGCTGTGCCAAGGAGATTGAGTCAAGTTAGCGGGGTTATTGGTAGAATGCAGGCCCAAATCAAACCAGCAGCTCCTTCGGGGGTCAGTGCTACAAATATATATATATATATATAAATAGATATATATGAGAATACAACATACCAGTGGTATTGGATATCTCTCCCTCTGAACATGGGACACAGTCATAGCAACAAGGGTGGATAGATTTTCCTTGCATTTTTCTGGTTCCTGGTTGACAATTAATCGAGCATTGAGATTCTGGCTTCTAAGCATCAGTAAAAGAAAAAAAATTGGTTTAAAAATTCATTCATCTGTATTATTCACTGTTTCCAGAAAAACTGAGATAATAGGGGCTGACTAAAAAATAAATAGAATATTTAATCTGCAAGAGAAGTTGCACATTGCAAGGGAGTTTCCCCAAAATTTTGCAATTTAAAGGAGAAGTGTAGTCTAAGCTCGTTTGGCTCTACTTTTCTTTTGGTTCATAGGAGCCATGTCCCCAGTAAAACAACAATATAGTGTGCAGTCAGCCTCTGTCACCTGTCCCAATGTCATCAGTGCTCATGCTGCCACACACCATAGCAAAGTCCTAATCAAAGTTACACACACACCATGATCACCGCCATACCCCATACCAGCATCATGATCAAAAAAAATCCCTTAACAGCACCATGGTCACCGCCATTTGCCTTATCACCACCCTGATCGCCCCCATACCTCATACCAGCACCATGATTACCATCACACCTCATATCAGTGCCCTAATCGCCGCTATACACAATACCAGTGCCCTGATCACAACCACAACATACCAGTGTCCTGATCACTGCCATATGCCATACCAGTGTCCTGATCATCGGCAAACACCCTACCAGTATTCTGATCACCACCATATGCCATGCCAGTGTCCTGATTACTGCCATACCCCATACCACCATCCTGATAACCACCATAACCCATACCAGCATCCTGGTTACCGCCATATTCCATACTAGCGCCCTGTTCCCCACCATACCCTATACCAAGTGTTCTTATCACCACCATTTGCCATACTAGCACTCTAATACCTGTCATAATCCATACCAGCATCCTGATCACCACTATACCCCATAACAGTGTCCTGATCACTGCCATACCCCATACCAGCATCCTGTTCATTGCCATACCAGTGTTCTGATCACCGCCATATCACCAGTGTCAACAGAGCTATTGTGCCCAATTGTTTGCACTGTTCTGGTCCTCCAGGAGCTCCAAAAATGTGATAGATGGTCGGAAAATTAGATGTGTAATTAGTCTAATTACGCATCTAATCTAGTCTAATAGACTCCAGATCTCTCCATAAAGAGGATCTGTCATATCCCATGCTGTCACAAGTGATGTTGTGCATCCCTTGTAATTGCAATAAAGTTGATTAAAAAAATCAAAGTGACAGTGTATAAATGTTTTTCTTTTAATAAAATAAATAATACTTTTTTTTTTAAAGCACCCCATCCACTTGTGTTCACACACAAATGCAAACACCTGTGTCAGCCTCACAAGTATATGTAAACACTTTGCTACAATGTAAAGTAGTGGGTGTACAGCTTGTATAACAGTGTAAATTGGCCGTCCCCCCAAAATAGCTCAACACACAGCCATTAATGTCTAAACCGCTGGCAACAAAAGTGAAAAGTGAAAATGTCCAATTTGGGCCCAATTAGCCATTTTCCCTCCCCAGTGTCATGAGACTCATTAGTGTTACAAGGTCTTAGGTGTGAATGGGGAGCAGGTGTGTTAAATTTGGTATTTATTTATCGCTCTCACTCTCTCATACTGGTCCCTGGAAGTTCAACATGACACCTCATGGCAAAGAACTCTCTGAGGATCTGACAGAAATAATTGTTGCTCTACATAAAGATGGCCTAGGCTTAGAGAAGATTGCCAGGACCTTAAACTGAGCTGCAGCATGGTGGCCAACACCATAGAGCATTTTAATAGGATAGGTTCCACTCAGAACAGGCCTCGCCATGGTTGAACAAAGAAGTTGCATGCACATGCTCAGCGTCACATCCAGAGGTTGTCTTTGGGAAATAGATATATGAGTGCTGCCAGCATTGCAACAGAGGTTGAAGGGGTGGGGGGTAAGCCTGTCAGTTCTCAGACCATACGCTGCACACTGCATAAAATTGGTCTGCATGGTTGTTGTCCCAGAAGGAAGCCTCTGCTAAAAATGATGCACAAGAAAGCCAGTTTGCTGAGGACAAGCAGACTAAGGACATGAATTACTGGAACCATGTCCTGTGGTCTAATGAGACCAAGATAAATGTATTAGGTTCAGATGATGTCAAGTATGTGGCAGCAACCAGGTGAGGAGTACAAATAAAAGTGTGTCTTGCCTACAGTCAAGCATGGTGGTGGGAGTGTCATGGTCTGGGGCCGCATGAGTGCTACCAGCACTGGGAGGCTAAAGTTCATTGAGGGAGCCATGAATGCCAACATGTACTGTGACATACTGAAGCAGAGCATGATCCCCTCCCTTCAGAGACTGGGCCGCAAGGCAGTATTTCAACATGATAACAACTCCAAACACACCTCAAAGACAACCACTGTTTACTAAAGAAGCTGAGGGTAAAGGTGATTGACTGGCCAACCATGTCTCCAGACCTAAACCCTATTGAGCATCCATGGGGCATCCTCAAATGGAAGGTGAAGGAGCGCAAGCATCCACCAGCTCTATGATGTCGCCATGGAGGAGTGGAAGAGGACTCCAGCGGCAACCTGTGAAGCTCTGTTGAACTCCATGCCCAAGAGGGTTAAGGCAGTCCTAGAAAATAATGGTGGCCACACAAAATATAATAAAATATTTTCAAAAATGTGAGGGGTGTACTCACTTCTGTGAGATACTGTATATACAGTGAAAACTGATAAATACATGAGTATATATATATATATATATATATATATATATATATATATATATATATATATATATATATATACATATATACATAAGTGCAACTTGTCTGTAAACTAATTTAGTATAATAAAGTGCAAATAGTCCAGAAATCTGCTCCAATGAGCCAATTATAAGTCCAAAAGAAAAATAGTCTCATCCAAGTGTTGATCCACCATGATGTGAATGAAATAAATCCATACCCAAATCCATCCCTGCGCGTTGCGTCACAACCACGTGACTTCATCGTGATATAAAGTGCAATGGGTCCGTAAACTAGTGTTGATGTGAATAAAACAAATCCATAACGTGCATGTGTCAATCCCCCACCTGTGAGATCTAAATGCTCAGCTCACGTTTCGATCCCTGTTACACTAGTGGGTCATAATCAGCTGTTCCCCTCTGGGGAAAATTAAGGTCTCTGCAGCGATCTATCTCCCCATTTCTCCAAAATTCTCCTGTCAGCTCTCCTGTCACAGGAACAGATAGCATATGGTGATTCCATATGAAAAACAAAGAAAAATATCTAGTGCTCTCCGCATGAATATTGATCCCAAAACCAAGAAAAAAATAGTAAACTCATATAAATTAGCACTTAATCAGTGCTAGCTGGTACAGACATATCAGTAAAACACTTCCGAGATGACCGTGGGATGATAGTCAATCAAAAGACTCCATCCCAATATACATGTATCATCCCTGGGCATGGACTTTCACCACTGGTGAAACAGGGGTCATAATGTGAGCTGAGGATTTAGATCTGGTGGAGGATTGACACATACACTTTATGGATTTGTTTCATTCACATCAACACTTGGATGAGATAGTTTTTGTCTGGATTTATAATTGGCTAATTGGATTTGCACTTTATCATACTAAATTAGTTTATGGACACATTGCACTTTTCTTCCCCTGATGAAGCAGTGTTAATTTTGGCAGCAAATTTCAATTTAGTTTTAGTCTTAGTCTTAGGACTAAAATGGCATTTTAGTTTTAGTCCCATTTTAGTCTTCTGCAGTTGTTTTAGTTTTAGTCATATTTAGTCAACTAAATCTCCAGCACATTTTAGTCGACTAAAATGTTCTACGTTTTAGTCTACTAAAATCTCCAGTAGATTGTAGTAGACTAAAACTCATTTTAGTCGTCTAAAACCTAATGGGTGTAATTAAATTGTAATGAATTAATGAACATTTCTCTACAATTTCCAAACTCATTATATACTGCTGGAGTGAAAAATCGAATATGTTATTTATTATGGTATTGAGGTATGAACATGCACTACAGACCAGTGTTAATTTTGACCTCAAATTTCAATTTAGCTTTGGTTTTAGTCTTTTGACTAAAATGGCATTTTATTTTTAGTTCCATTTTAGTTTTAGACATATTTTAGTCATCTCAATTGTTTTCGTTTTAGTCGTGTTTTAGTCGACTAAAACAATATTCATTTAGTTGACTAAAATGTTTTAGTCGGTTTTAGTCAACTAAATTAACACTGGCAGAATTCAAACATGATAATGACCCCAAACACACCTCCAAGACGACCACTGCCTTGCTAAAGAAGCTGAGGATAAAGGTGATGGACTGGCCAAGCATGTCTCCAGACCTAAACCCTATTGAGCATCTGTGGGGCATCCTCAAAAGGAAAGTGGAGAAGCGCAAGGTCTCTAACATCCAACAGCTCTGTGATGTCATCCTGGAGGAGTGGAAGAGGACTCCAGTGGCAACCTGTGAAGCTCTGGTGAATTCCATGTCCATGAGGGTTAGACCTGGAAAATAATGATGGCCACACAAAATATTTATACTTTGTCCCATTTTAGACATTTTCACTTAGGGGTGTACTCACTTTTGTTACCAGCGGTTTAGACATTAATGGCTGTGTGTTGAGTTATTTTGAGGGGGCAGCAAATTTCCACTGTTATACAAGCTGTACACTCACTACTTTACATTGTAGCAAAGTGTCATTTCTTCAATGTTGTAACATAAAAATATATAATAAAATATTTTCAAAAATGTGAGGGGTGTACTCACTTTGTGAGATACTCTACGTGAGGCTAAAAAAATGGTCAATGTTGGTAAATTGAGTAAGTTTATTATACCATAGATGACAAAAACATCACATGAAAGTTACATACATATAATTATAGTCCTCATATTGACATACTGCAAACAATATAAAACATGATAAAACAATATGAGGACTGTAATTATATGTATATAACTTTCATGTGATGTTTTTGTCACCTATGGTGTAATAAACTTACTAATTTCTTCAACATTGACCATTTCTTTTAGCCTCTCAAATATTCCTCATTTAAAGTCTCAGTATGTAAACAGTAAAAAAAGGTAGGACAGACCATATTGGCCCCATAAAGAATGAGGAAGGACATCTTTTTTACAAAGGATGGGGAGATGATGAAGGTATTACATTTATTCTTCTCCTCTGTCTTCACGAGGGAATAAGGGGGCTTCAAACCCAAAACTGCAGTGTTTATCCTTATGACACATCACAGGAAGCAACTCCATGGTTAACAGAGGACATTATTAAAATTAGAACTGGGAAACTTAACATTAATAAATCCAGATGACTTGCTTCCGAGGGTACATAGGGAACTCAGTCAAGTAATTGCCAGACCATAGTTCCTAATTTTTACTGACAGTCTACTGACTGGAATGGTACCAGCTGATTAGAGAAAAGCCAATGTAGCACCAATATTTAAAAAGGTACATCCCTGGGAATTACAGACCAGTTAGCCTAACATCAATAATATGTAAACTCTTGGAGGGGATGATAATGGACTATATACAAGATTTTAATAATGAGAACAGTATCATTAGCAATAATCAGCATGGATTCATGAAGAATCATTTTTGCCAAAGCAATCTATTAACCTTCTATGAGGAGGTGAGTTGCCATCTGGATAAAGGAAGGCCTGTAGATGTGGTGTATCTGTATTTTGCAAAAGCATTTGACACAGTTCCCCATATAAATTTACTGCACAAAATAAGGTCACTTGGCATGGACCATAGGGTGAGTACATGGATTGAAACCTGGCTACAAGGGGGAGTTGAGAGGGTGGTGATAAATGGGGAGTTCTCAGAATGGTCAGGGGTGGGTATTGGTGTCCCCCAGGGTTCTGTGCTGGGACCAATCCTATTTATTTTGTTCATAAATGACCTGGAGGATGGGGTAAACCATTCAATCTCTGTATTTGCAGACAATACTGAGCTAAGCAGGGCAATAACATTTCTGCAGGATGTGGAAACCTTGCAAAAGATCTGAACAAATGAATGGGGTGGGCAACTACATGGCAAATGAGTTTTAATGTAGAAAAATTTAAAATAATACATTTGGGGTGGCAAAAATATGAATGCAATCTATACACTGGGGGGAGAACCATTGGGGGAATCTGGGATGGAAAAGGACCGGGGGGTCCTAGTAGATGATAGGCTCAGCAATGGCATGCAATGCCAAGCTGCTGCTATCAAAGCAAACAGAATATTGGCATTAAAAAGGGGATCAACTCCAGAGATAAAATGATAATAATCCCCCTCTAAGACTCTGGTCTGGCCACACCTAAAGTATGCTGTCCAGATCTGGACACCAGTCCTCAGGAAGGATGTACTGGAAATGGAGCGAGTACAAAGAAGGACAACAAAGCTAATAATTATTCTGTAGGATATTAGGTTGTGAGCACTGAACATATTCTCTTTGGAGAAAAGACGCTTGAGACGGGATATGATTTAAATTTATAAATACCGTACTTTTGACCCCAAAATAGGGATAAAACTTTTTTGCGGAATGGAGTTTAACAAGACTCGTGGCCACTCATTAAAATTAGAAGAAAAGAGGTTTAACCTTAAACTGCGTTAATGTAATGCCACGTACACACGCATCCGGCGGACTTAGTCTGGCGGACAAACTGCCGGACTGTCCGCCGGAATGTCTGAACGAGCAGACCTGCCCACACACGGGACTTTCCGCCGTACTTTTGAAATTAACGGACTTGCCCACACGTGGAGGAAAGTCCGTTCATTTTGAACGCGGCTCCAGGTAGCAGAGACTAGCGAAGGAAGTCAATGTTGCTGCCTTTGGCGGCGAGATTGACACATCGCTGGCCCCGTCACCTGGTATGGACATAAAGGGGAGGCCCTACGCCGAAAAAAAGGCATGGGGGTCCCCCCCAGATCCATATTAGACCCTTATCCGAGCACGCTACCCGGCCGGTCAGCAAAGGGGGTGGGGAAGAGCGAGCGCCCCCCCTCCTGAGCCGTACCAGGCCGCGTGCCCTCAACCTGGGGGGTGCTTTGGGGAAGGGGGGCGTTCGGCCCCCCACCCCAAAGCACCTTGTCCTCATGTTGATGAGGACAAGGGCCTCTTCACGACAACCCTGGCCGTTGGTTGTCGGGGTCTGCGGGCGGGGGCTTATCGGAATCCGGGAGCCCCCTTTAAGAAGGGGGCCCCCAGATGCCGGTCCCCCCACCCTGTGTGAATGAGTATGGGGTACAATGTACCCCTACCCATTCACCTCTGAAAAAAAAGTAAATAAAACACAACACACAAGGATTAAAAATAATTTATTGCACAGCTCTGGGGTCTTCTTCCGTCTTGGGGGGTCTTCTCGCCGAACTCCTCCGCTATCTTCTGCTCTTTTACTAGCTCTTTTACTAGCGGAGGAGCCCGGCTTTCTTCTTCGTTGCCGCCGCCGTCCGGGGGTCTTCTTCCAACTTCGGGGGTCTTGTCCCCCTCTTCTTTCCAGGCCTTCGCGCCTTCTTCCAGCTCTTTTACTGGCGGTGGCCCGGTCTTCTGTCGCCACTGTCTTTGCCGCCTTCTGTTCTTCTCTTCTTGAGCTGTTGACTCGTCGCTGTCTCTGGCCGCAATGACAGGGACGCGGCGTGCGGCAACTTATATAGGGACATTGCCAGGTGATGTCCCTGCACATTATGATGTCACAGTCCCAGCATCCTCTGGGACTGTGACATCATAAAGGGGCGGGGACATCACCCGTTGACCCTGCCCATTGTCTCTATATAAGTCGCCACGCAACACGTCCCTGTCATTATGGCCCGAGACAGCGACGAGTCAACATCTCAAGAAGAGAAGAACAGAAGGCGGCGAAGACAGCTGCGAAGACAGCGGCAAAGACAGCGGCGACAGAAGACCGGGCTACCGCCAGTAAAAGAGCTTCAAGAAGCCGCGGAGGCCCGGCAAGAAGAACCGAAGAGGGGGACAAGACCCCCGAAGAGGCGGACAAGACCCCCAAAGTCAGAAGAAGACCCCCGAACGGCGGCGGCGACGACAAAGAAAGCCGGGCTCCTCTGCTAGTAAAAGAGCAGACGATAGCGGAGGAGTCCGGCGAGAAGACCCCCCAAGACGGAAGAAGACCCCCGGAGCTGTGCAATAAATTATTTTTAACCCTTGTGTGTTGTGTTTTATTTACATTTTTTTTCACAGGTGAATGGGTAGGGGTACATTGTACCCCATACTCATTCACATAGGGTGGGGGGCCGATATCTGGGGCCCCCTTATTAAAGGGGGCTCCTGGATTCCGATAAGCCCCCCGCCCGCAGACCCCGACAACCAATGGACAGGGTTGTCGGGAAGAGGCCCTTGTCCTCATCAATATGGGGACAAGGTGCTTTGGGGTGGGGGGGTGCGCAGCCAAAGCACCCCCCCATGTTAAGGGCACATGGCCTAGTACAGCTCAGGAGGGGGGGGCGCTCACTCTTCCCCACCCCCTTTGCTGACCGGCCGGGTAGCATGCTCGGATAAGGGTCTGATATGGACCTAGGGGGGACCCCCACGCCGTTTTTTTCGGTGTAGGGCTTCTCCTTTAAGTCCATACCAGGTAACAGGGTCAGCGATGTGTCAATCTCACCGCCGAAGATGGCGACATTGACTTCCTTCGCTAGTCCCGGGCTACCTGGAGCCGCGCTCAAAATGAACGGACTTTTCTTCGTGCGGGAAAAGTCAGTTCATTTCAAAAGTACGGCGGACTAGTACACACACGGCTGTATTGTCCGCCGGACTGCGAGTCAAAACTACTTTCTAAGTCCGCCGGACTTTTGGGTAAAAAAAGTCAGCCGGAGCCCACCGGACAATTCGATCGTGTGTACGCGGCATTAGAGCAGCAAGGATGTGGAGTTCCCTTCCACAGGCGGTGGACTCAGGGGGGGGGCATTAATAGTTTCAAGAAACTATTAGATAAGCACCTGAATGACCGCAACATACAGGGATATACAATGTAATACTGACATATAATCACACACATAGGTTGAACTTGATGGACTTGTGTCTTTTTTCAATCTCACCTACTGTGTAAGTATGTAACTATATGAAGCCTCTGCCTTAAAGTGACAGAGAGCAATCATATATGTTTTATTTTGCCAGTGTATTGTTAGATTAAAATTGAGAGAATTTTTAAATTGTGTTTAAATGGAAATGATCCAAAAAATGCACTGCATGCTGTTTACTTTTAACCACTAGCCAACCAGCCGCTGCAGTTATATTGAGGCAGGTTGGCTTGGCTGTGCCAATCCTTGTAGTTGTACACTGCTCCTTTAAGATGTGACAGCAGGCACGTGCACGCTCCCGGGACTGATGTGCGTGCCCGGCAGGCGCGATGACTGCCGGGCACCTGCTATTGCTTGTAACAGAGGGACAACCGAGATCTGTATGTGTAAACAATCAAATCCCGGTTCTCTCAGGGGAGAGGAGAGAGATTGTGTGTTCATACTAAGTATGGACACCGATCTTTCTCCTCCCCTAGTCAGTCCTTTCCCCCCACAGCTAGAACACACCTAGGGAACACTTTTAACCCCTTGATTGCCAACTAGTGTTAACCCCTTCCCTCCCAATGACATTTATACAGTAATCAATGGTAATTTTTAGCTCTGATCGCTGTATAAATGTCTATGGTCCCAAAATAGTGTCAAAAGTGTCTGATCTGACAATATCCGCAATATCGTAGTCCTGATAAAAATCACTGATTGACGCTATTAGTAGTAAAATCTACCGTATATACTCGAGTATAGGCCGACCCGAATATAAGCCGAGGCCCCCAATTTACCCCCAAAAAAACTGGCAAACTTATTGACTCGTGTATAAGCCGAGGGTGAGACATGCCTGTCCATCCCTGTGTGTGTGTCCGTCCATCCCTGTGTGTCCGTCCATCCCTGTGTGTCCGTCCATCCCTGTGTGTCCGTCCATCCATCCCTGTGTGTGTGTGTGTCCATCCATCCATCCATCCCTGTGTGTGTGTGTCTCCATCCATCCATCCATCCATCCCTGTGTGTGTGTGTCTCCATCCATCCATCCATCCATCCATCCCTGTGTGTGTGTGTGTCTCCATCCATCCATCCATCCGTGTGTGTGTGTCTCCATCCGTGTGTGTGTGTGTGTGTGTGTGTGTGTGTGTGTGTGTGTGTGTGTGTGTGTGTGTGTGTCCAGCCTACCTGTGTCCCGAGCCTTTGTCCCGAGCCTCCGTCCCGTGTCGTGCCTTGCCTTCGTCCCGTCCCGTCCCGTCCCGTCCCGTCCTGTCCCGTGCCGTGCCGTGCCTTGCCTTGCCTCCGTCCCGTGCCCTCTTCGTCGGCGGCCATTGTAAAATTCAAAAGCCGCGCCTCCTCCTTCGCCTGTGATAGGCGGAACACTGAATTTCCCAGCAGCCTGTGTTCCGCCTATCACGGACGTCGTATCATCCTCGTCCGTAGTACGAGGATGAGAAGATGCCCGTGATAGGCGGAACACAGGCTGCTGGGAAATTCAGTGTTCCGCCTATCACAGGCGAAGGCGGAGCCGGAGGCGCGGCTTTTGAATCATAGAATGGCCGCTGTCTGTCTGCTCGACACGCTGATCGAGCGGGCAGACAGCGATGACTCGAGTATAAGCCGAGGGGGGCACTTTCAGCCTCAAAAAAGAGGCTGAAAATCTCGGCTTATACTCGAGTATATACGGTATCCTCTATTTTGTAGACACTATAACTTTTGCGCAAACCAATCAATATACGCTTATTGCAATTTTTTTTACCAAAAATATATAGAAAAATACATATTCATCTACAAATGTGTTTCTTTATATAAAAAAAAAAAATCGGGATATTTATTAAAGCAAAAACTACTAAGTATTGGGGGTTATTTACTAAAGAAAAATCCCCTTTGCACTGCAAGTGCACTTGGAAGTAAAGTCGCTGTAGATACGAGGGGGACATGTAAGGAAAATAAAAAACAGCATTTTATCTTGCACATGATTGGATGATAAAATCAGCAGAGCTTCCACTCATTTCAGATCTACCCCTTAGATTTAGAGCCACTGCACTTCCAAGTGCACTTGCAGTGCAAAGTGGATTTGCCTTTCATAAATAACCCCCATTGTGTTTTTTTCAAAATTGTCGCCCTTTTTTTATAGCACAAAAAATAAAAACCGCAGAGGTGATCAAATACCACCAAAAGATCTATTTATGGGGAAAAAAGGACATAAATTTTGTTTGTCGCATGACTGCACAATTGTCAGTTATAGCGATGCAGTGCCGAATCACAAAATATGGCCTGGTCAGGAAGGGGGCAAATTCTCCTGGGGCTGAAGTGGTTAATGTCTAAGAACTAAATATTTTAAACGTGATGTACCATACTAATGTGCCACTAAACTTGTACACGATAAACGTGATAAAGTGCTTAAAATGCAAAAGATATATATAATGCAGGTGATTTTGAAATTTTTGCCAGCACCACAAAAATAAGTGATTTGTAGTGAAGCAGCGCTAAATAACTCTACAACAATACTAAAATGTAAAGTGATAATAATAATAAAGTGCTAATACTATTCGTGGATACCTCTAAACCAATCCTAAGGTATAAAGTGCTAATAATAAAGTGCTGATAACAATCTCACTTCCCAAAGTGCAATAACAATGACATTAGAAAATCATAAAATCAGCAGGGATGAGTAATCCAAAATGTATCCAAAATAACTACAGGTACTAAGCAATAGTCTCTATAGAAGTGCAGCAAAGAAAGGAAAAAAAGTCCAAATGCAGGTAATATAAAAGCTTGTGAATATCCTTCTCCAATCCACACCCTGTGTGTGCTAGCCTCTCACCTCAAGGGAAGACCCCAAATGGCTCTAGTCATGCATCAAACAGATGTATAACAGCGGTGCTATACATCCAAGGGCGGACTGACCAATCGGGCACTGCCCAATGGCCCCATGCCACTAAGGGGCCCCATCAGGGTTGCCTGCCTCAATAATACCTGGGACAGTATGGAAAAATCTGTGTTTTTAAAAAAATCCCAAGATTATAGCTGCCCCGCCTCTCCAGTACCTTTTCATTGTGTGTATGTGTATTCTGTGTGTGCATACTGTGTGTGTATATTGTATGTCTGTGTGTGTATACTGTATGTGTGTGTGTGTATACTGTGTGGCCTCATAATCTCCTATTGCCCAGAGGGCCTATAATCTTCTCCTATTGCCTGGGGGCCCTATAATCTTCTATTGCCCAGGGGCCCCATGAGTGGTCAGTCCTCCCCTGTATACATCCGTTTGCTTACTCATCCCTTTTGATTTTTTTCTGATGCCATTGTTATTGCACTATTTTGCACATTGGGAAGTGAGATTGTTATCAGCACTTTATTATTAGCACTTTATACCTTAACCACCTTCAGACCGGACCATTTTGCTGGTAAATGACCAGAGGTCTTTTTACAATTTGGCACTGCGCTGCTTTAACTGGTAATTGCGCGGTCATGCAATGTTGTACCCAAACAAAATTTGCGTCCTTTTCTTCCCACAAATAGAGCTTTCTTTTGATGGTATTTGATTGCCTCTGCGATTTATATTTTTTGCGATATAAACGTAAAAAGACCGCAAATTTTGAAAAAAAATGATATTTTCTACTTTTTGTTATTAGAAAAATCCAATAAACTCAATTTTAGTCATACATTTAGGCCAAAATGTATTCAGCCACATGTCTTTGGTAAAAAAAAAGTCAATAATTGTATATTTATTGGTTTGCGCAAAAGTTGTCACATCTACAAACTAAGGTACGTTTTCTGGAATTTACGCAGCTTTTAGTTTACGACTGCCTATCTCATTTCTTGAGGTGCTAAAATGGCAGGGCAGTACAAAACCCCCCCAAATGACCCCATTTTGGAAAGTAGACACCCTAAGGAAATTGATAAGTGGCATGTTGAGCCCATTGAATATTTTATTTTTTTGCCTCAAGCGATTGAATAATGCCAAAAAAAAAATTTTTTTTTTTTTTTACACAAAGTTGTCACTAAATGATATATTGCTCACACATGCTATGGGCATATGTGAAATGACACCCCAAAATAAATTCTGCTGCTTCTCCTGAGTACGGGGATACCACATATGTAGGACTTTTTGGGAGCCTAGCCGCGTACGGGGCCCCGAAAACCAAGCACCGCCTTCAGGCTTTCTAAGGGCGTAAATTTTTGAGTTCACTTCTCACTACCTATTACAGTTTTGAAGGCCATAAAATGCCAAGATGGCACAAAACCCCCACAAATGACCCCATTTTAGAAAGTAGACACCCCAAGATATTTGCTGAGAGGCATTTTGAGTCCATGGAATATTTTATATTTTGCCACAAGTTGCGGGAAAATTACAAACTTTAATTTTTTTTTATTTTTTTTTCACAAAGTTGTCACTAAATGATATATTGCTCACACATGCTATGGGCATATGTGAAATGACACCCCAAAATAAATTCTGCTGCTTCTTCTGAGTACGGGAATACCACATATGTGGGACTTTTTGGGAGCCTAGCCGCGTACGGGGCCCCGAAAGCCAAGAACCACCTTCAGGTTTTCTAAGGGCGTAAATATTTGACTTCACTCCTCACTACCTATTACAGTTTTGAAGGCCATAAAATGCCAAGATGGCACAAAACCCCCACAAATGACCCCATTTTAGAAAGTAGACACCCCAAGCTATTTGCTGAGAGGCATGTTGAGTCCATGGAATATTTTATATTTTGCCACAAGTTGCGGGAAAATTACAAACTTTTTTTTTTTTTTTCACAAAGTTGTCACTAAATGATATATTGCTCATGCATGCCATGGGCATATGTGAAATGACACCCCAAAATAAATTCTGCTGCTTCTCCTGAGTACGGGGATACCACATATGTGGGACTTTTTGGGAGCCTAGCCGCGTACGGGGCCCCGAAAACCAAGCACCGCCTTCAGGCTTTCTAAGAGCGTTACAGTTTTGAAGGCCATAAAATGCCAAGATGGCACAAACCCCCCCCAAATGACCCCATTTTGGAAAGTAGACACCCCTAAATTTAGGGGTACACTAGTGAGACTAGGTAATAAATGGCGGGTGCCCTGAAACTATAAAAAAAATAACTAACCAACCAGCGTCACCTGTAACAGTTATATGGTGATCACTGGTGAAAGGGTTAACTAGGGGGCAATCAGGGGGCTTTATGCGGTAGTATATGGGGGTCCCTGGCGCTATAAAAAGCTGCGGCGAACCTAAATACCTACCTGCCTAACTAGCGTCACCTGTGACACTAATACAGTGATCAGAAAAACGATTGCTTATTAGGCTGGGTTCACACTGGAGTGATGCGGGAACGCCACGAATCCGCGGCGGGTTCCCGCATCACATGCCTCCCAGCGGCAGTTCACACTGCCCTATGCGAACTGCTGGGAGTGTCAGTGAAATGTTAATGACACCCCCAGATCAGTTCGCATATCGCAGTGCGATCTGCAAACTCGGATCGCATGGTGTGAACACCCATGCGATCCGATTCTGCTGCGGACCAAAAAAAGGGTGCCGTGCGAGTTTGCGGCGGGTGCGGTGGGTGCGACACGAATTCAGCCATACTATCTGTATGGCTGAACTCGAATCGCACAGAGATCGGATGTGATTTGCACTGCAGTGCGGTGCGAATCACATCCGTTCTCATAAACCGCTGCAATGTGAACCCAGCCTTAGTGACACTGGCGACGGGGGGGTGATCACGGGGTTAAACCTTTATTGGGGGGGTTAGGGGGGTACCTTAGAACTAAAGGGGGCTAACCCTAACTGCCCTAACAGTTATTACAGTCACAAATAACACCCGCCGGGTGATCAGGGGGTTAAACCTTTATTAGGTAATAAATGGCGGGTGCCCTGAAACTATAAAAAAATAACTAACCAACCAGCGTCACCTGTAACAGTTATATGGTGATCACTGGTGAAAGGGTTAACTAGGGGGCAATCAGGGGGCTTTATGCGGTAGTATATGGGGGTCTCTGGCGCTATAAAAAGCTGCGGCGAACCTAAATACCTACCTGCCTAACTAGCGTCACCTGTGACACTAATACAGTGATCAGAAAAACTATCGCTTATTAGGCTGGGTTCACACTGGAGCGATGCGGGAACGCCATGAATCCGCGGCGGGTTCCCGCATCGCATGCCTCCCGGCGGCAGTTCACACTGCCCTATGCGAACTGCTGGGAGTGTCAGTGAAATGTTAATGACACCCCCAGATCAGTTCGCATATCGCAGTGCGATCTGCAAACTCGGATCGCATGGTGTGAACACCCATGCGATCCGATTCTGCTGCGGGCCAAAAAAAGGGTCCCGTGCGAATTTGCGGCGGGTGCGGCGGGTGCGGCGGGTGCGACACGAATTCAGCCATACTATCTGTATGGCTGAACTCGAATCGCACAGAGATCGGATGTGATTTGCACTGCAGTGCGGTGCGAATCACATTCGTTCTCATAAACCGCTGCAATGTGAACCCAGCCTTAGTGACACTGGCGACGGGGGGTGATCACGGGGTTAAACCTTTATTGGGGGGGTTAGGGGGGCACATTAGAACTAAAGGGGGCTAACCCTAACTGCCCTAACAGTTATTACAGTCACAAATGACACCAATGCAAAAAAAAAAACAAAAAAAAGCAATTGGTGTCACTGTGACTGAGGGGGGGCAGGAGTAATTGGGGGGGTGATCGGGGGGTAAAGGGGGGGTGTGAGTGTGCCTGGCATGTTCTACTGTATGTGGGGTGTGTTGGTGCAACTCACCGAACCTCTCTCCTCGGTGCCGGAACGAAAAATACCGACACGGAGGAGAGAATACATCACTTCCTCTCCTGTGTTTACATTACAGGAGAGGAAATGATGTCACCGGACATTTTCATTCGCCGGGAGCGATCGCGAGGGGGTGGCCATGAATGAATGGCCGTCCCCTCGTCCGGGATCGCTCCCGAACGAATACCGACCGCCGCAGGCACCGGGCGGGGGCCCGATCGGGCCCCCGACCGGCGGGCAGGCAAGGACGTACATGTAAGCCCTTATGCCTGCCCGTGCCATTCTGCCGACGTACATCGGCGTGCGGCGGTCGGCAAGTGGTTAAAATTGGTTTAGAGTTATCCATGAATAGTATTAGCACTTTATTATTAGCACTTTACATTTTAGTATTGTTGTAGAGTTATTTAGCTCTGCTTCACTACAAATCACATAAGAACTATATATCCCATGGTACCATGCTGCCTGCAAGCAGTGATTCCTGCAATGACTCCGTCTCCTGAAACTCCTCCCTCTCAGAACCTCTTTAGCTAAGAAGGCAGGCTCTGTGGAATGTGTGACACAGCAGTGTCTACTAACAGAATTCAAGGAAGAATTCAAGGAAGGAAATGTGTGGGGATCTTCACAAAGTAAGTTTACAAACTGTAACATTAATAGGAGCAGAGTAGAAATAATTGAAATATGAGGTGGAAATGAATAAATGTTTTTACATTGTAACCATATATATAATTTTAATAATAAATCCACGTTGTGATAACCTGTTGCACATGTTCACCTAGGAGTCATGGGTTGATTATTCCTGTGTGAACTATTTTACTAATTTGTGTAAAATGGACCCTCGCGCCACTATGTGCTAGACGTGAAATAAATCTACGTGCATAACAAAATATAATGTAACAATCTGTGGAATAACGAAAGTGCAAGTGCTACTAAATAAAACAAAAAATGCAGCGGGACAAAATAGTAAACACAAACTATCACTTGAATAATGAAAAAGAGAGTCCTGCGCAAATGATGCCACAAAAAATAAATAATGTATAAAAAAGTGTGAAGAAAACAAGAGTCAATGTAAATATTTCAAAAATAAACACACCAATAGTGTAAGTGTGTAGTGAAAAAGCACTGGAGAAAGAACAGGACCAAATGTTCCAAAGGATCAGGCTCCCAGAACTCTCACCTCAGAGATGGAATAGTAAGGCAAAAGAAAGTAATTCCAATGGACTTCTCCTTCACTTCTCTGTGCACAATCATCAACTGGTATAAACTTCTACCACTAGAGGGCCGATTCAATCTCCTATGAGTAATGCTGCAGCATATGTATCCTCGTGGTATGAAACTTAAAGAAAACACAGAGGGGAAGGGGGAAGGGAGAGAGAAAGGGGACTCCAATAGTGTAGTGGTTTCCAAAACTGAATAAATGTATTTAAGAGAAAGCAAATGGACTCTCACATTTAAAAAGAAAATATCAAACAGAAAGAGATCTGGCGTGTACAGCCAGTCTTACGTTCGTTCCGGTATTCCTACGGCCACTCCCTCGGGAATACCGGAACGAACGTAAGACTGGCTGTACACGCCAGATCTCTTTCTGTTTGATATTTTCTTTTTAAATGTGAGAGTCCATTTGCTTTCTCTTAAATAAATTTATTCAGTTTTGGAAACCACTACACTATTGGAGTCCCCTTTCTCTCTCCCTTCCCCCTTCCCCTCTGTGTTTTCTTTAAGTTTCATACCACGAGGATACATATGCTGCAGCATTACTCATAGGAGATTGAATCGGCCCTCTAGTGGTAGAAGTTTATACCAGTTGATGATTGTGCACAGAGAAGTGAAGGAGAAGTCCATTGGAATTACTTTCTTTTGCCTTACTATTCCATCTCTGAGGTGAGAGTTCTGGGAGCCTGATCCTTTGGAACATTTGGTCCTGTTCTTTCTCCAGTGCTTTTTCACTACACACTTACACTATTGGTGTGTTTATTTTTGAAATATTTACATTGACTCTTGTTTTCTTCACACTTTTTTATACATTATTTATTTTTTGTGGCATCATTTGCGCAGGACTCTCTTTTTCATTATTTTACTAATTTATTTAAGTGGCAACCATGATAAAAGAATAGGCACATAATTCATGAATTCAAGCTTATGAATTTTATAGATTTTTTTTTATAAATAGCATAAAGCAGAAATAAAGTTTGCTATACTCACCTCCCCACCAGTCACACAACATCCATAAGCAATATCTGCAACATATTAGCCCGGTCTTCTCCCAGGCATGGTATTTTCAGCTCAGCAAACATTCTAAAGATGTTTGCAAGTCGGCAGGTAAGAGGCTTTTACTGCAGGAGGGACATAGGGGTTGATATTTCAAGGGAACTTTCACCTTGCAAGGAAGTTTTTGCTTATCTTAGCGAATGAGGTGAAGCTCTGATGGCTTCTAGTATCCAATCACATTCGAGCAAAATTATCAAAAACACCAGTTTATCCAGTTCCATGTGTATGTTACCCATATCTCTGTATATTGCTTTCACTAAAAAACACACACAAATATTTTTTTTTTAATTATTGACACTCCTCAATGACGCCACCAGTAGTGGAAGGGAGTTCCAAATCCTTACCGTTCTAACAGTAAAGAACCTCTTGCACAGTTTAAGATTACACAGCTTCTCATCCAACTTCACTGAGTGGCCATGTTTCCTCTTAATGCCCCATACACATGAGCGGATTTTTCGATATCAAAGGTCCGACGGAACAATTCGGGCAGACCATTCGATCGTGTGTGGGCTGCAGTGGTCTTTAGATTTGTAAAAATCCGACAGACTTTAGAAATGGAACATGTTTCAAATTTTTTCGCCGGAACTCCGCCGGACCCAGTTCCTACCGAGAAATCTGCTCGTGTGTATGCTAGTCTGACGGACAAAAAACGACGCTAGGGCAGGTATTGGCTACTGGCTATGAACTTCCTTATTCTAGTCCGGTCATACGTCATCACATTCGAATCCGTCGGACTTTGGTGTGATTGTGTGTGGCCAAGTCTGTTCATTAGGAAAGTCCGTCAGAACTCTGTCAGAACTCCGTCAAAAGTCTTTCGGACCTAGTCCCTCGAAAAGTCCGGTCGTGTGTACGCGGCATAAGAGACCTAGGACTAAATAGTTTTCTCCCTATGTTATAATTACCATTTAGATATTTGTATATTGTGATAATATCTTCTCCTAAACATCTCTTCTTCTCCAGGGAAAATACGTTTCATGTTTGTAGTCTTTCCTCATAACTGTGGTCCTCTAGCCCCCTTATTAGCTTGTTGTCCTTCTCTGGACTCCCCTTAGTTCCGGCACATCCCTCCTAAGGACTGGCCACCAAAACTGCATGGCATATTCAAGATGTGGCCAGACCAGAGTTTTCTAAAGTTGTAAAATTATAGTTTTTTCTCTTGCGTAAATACTCTTTAATGCATGCTAATAGTCTTCTAGCTATGAGTAAGCACTTCCCGTAGCATGAAATGCATCAGTTCTTGTTTGTATCACTTTGCTGTGGCTTGTACAGTGTGATCCCGATTTTTCAATAAAAGGCAAAATAAATTTTCTTTGGAGTGCGGCTGTCCAGAGTTTTCCGTTCATCTTCAATAGTCTTCTAGCCTTGCTTGCTGCATGCAACTTAGCATTGCATTCTGTTTCTGAGTCTGTGATCTACTAGGCCCCCCAGATCCCTTTTTATTTTCAATTCCACCAGAGCTTCTCTTCTAGTGAGTAACTTGCATTAATATTTTTAGCCCCATGAGCATTACCTTACATTTCTCAATAGTAAACCTCATTTACTAGCATTACTTTACATTTCTCAATAGTAAACCTCATTTGCCATGCAGTTGTCTACCCCTTTATTTTATGTTTCTTGTAATTTCTCTATATCCTGTTGTGAAGTTATTGCTCTTCTTATCTTTGTCTCATTAGCAAACACTTTGATTGAACTATTTATGCCAACCTCTACATCATTTAAGAACAAATTGCACAGAATTGGACCCAGCACAGAGGCCTGAAGCTCTCCATACTGTTTACTACCAATGATACTTGCTACTAATGGCACTATTTTTATCGGCAGATTTTTGGATATGGTCTATTATCATCCCATCCAATAATTTCTATACTACTGATGTTAGGCTGACTGATCTGTAGTTTCCCTGTATATATCTTTTTTGAACACTGGTACCTTGTTAGCTTTTTGTCAATCATCTGATATAATACCAGTCAGTAAGCCATCCCCAAAAATTGTGAATTATGGCCTGGTTATAACATGGTTACATTTTTTTAAAGCAAAGTTCCATCCAAAAATTGAACTTCTGCGTATCTGCTTCCTCCCTCTGGTACCACATTTGGCACCTTTCTGGGGGGAGGGGGGAACGGGTATCTGTTTTATGACAGGTACCAGTGGTGGCTGGTGCTCCATTTTTTTTGGGGGGGGGGCGAAAACCAAGTCCCAATCCCCCATCACTTGCCTGCGATAGGGCCTATAGACAGACAGATCAATAGATACATAGACAGACAGATAGATAGATAAATAGACAGACGGAGAGGTGTATAGATACAGATAGATAGATAGAGAGATGGATAGCTACAGATAGATGGACAGACAGACAGACATAAAGATAGATAGATAGATAGATAGATAGATAGATAGATAGATAGATAGATAGATAGATAGATAGATAGATAGATAGATAGATAGACAGATACAGAGACCTGGTGAAGGTGAGGATATACTGTAAACCATGGCTGTAGCAGGACACAGTGCTGGGACCCCTCATGGTATACAGGAGATATGTGATGAAATGCCCCTTCAGATTTTCAGGTGAATGGCTGGAGGGTGATTCCTGGGCAGAGAAGAAGCAGGACACCCTCCCCCTCCCTCCACCTTCAGTCCGATCACAGGATGAGAAGGTGGACAGCAGTACAAGGTGCTGCTGTATATGGGTGGACAGATGCTCAGAGTGTTAGATCACAGTACTTGGCTAGGCTGGCTTCTTCATTCACCGAGCCGATTTCTTGCTGACACAGAAACAGGAAGTGATGCCACTGCCCAGGGAAAGCACCGCCCATGTCCTACGTCGGTGCCAATCAACAGAAAGACATCAGAAGAATGACACATAAAGGAGTGTTGAGGCGCACTGCATAGCGCCACAAAACATCACCAAACCCCACAAATGAAGCCTCTCATCTGCAATTACTTGATTGCAATGGCGTCACGCTTCCCATAGTGCGCCCGAACACAGTGCACTTAAAGAACTTTTTTTTTTAGAGGTCCTTTTTTTCATATAATTAAATGATTATTATTTTTTGACTAGCTTTGGGGGGCGGTGCCCGTGCGCTCCCATGTATGGGCCGCCACTGACAGGTACCCTTCCTCACTTCCAGGAGACTGCACAGTGGCGCCGGGTCAGTTAGAAAGTGCAGCGTGCTTCCCACAAGTGCAGTAGGGGACCCACCTGTGAAGCCGAAAGGCTTCCCTTTGTAAGAATGGCGGTGGCAGCACCCGATAGCCAATCCGAAAATTGGATGGGTTGCAGACATTGCAGGCTCCTTGGACAGGTAAGTTTCCATATATTAAAAGCAGCAATGGTATTTGTAGATGCTGACTTTACTTATTTTTTCCTAGACAGAACTCCTCTTTAAGACTCCTTTCACACTGGAGGCATTTTTCAGGTGCTTTAGCTCTAAAAAACACCCGTAAAGCACCTGATAAAAGCCTCATCTACAATCCCAGTATGGAACCCCCGAGGGCTTTCACACTGGGTTGTTGCACTGACAGGACATCAAAAAAAGTCCTGCAATTAGCTTCTTTGAGGTGCTTTAGGAGCAGTGTATACACCACTCCTAAAGTGCCCCTGCCCATTGAAATCAATGGGCAGCGCCACCAAAGCGTCAGCAAAGCACCTGCAAAGTGCCTCGGCAGCAGCGCTTTGCAGGCACTTTTAGCCCTTTATTCGGCCACTAACGGGGGTTAAAAGTTAGCTCCCGAAAATGGCGCAAAAACAACGGTAAAGCGCTGCTAAAACTAGATGCATGGGCGCTGGCAGTGTGAAAGGGCTCTTAGAACTCACTCGTGTAAGTCATCAGGTCAATGGGATTTATTCACATTACTGTAAGTCTTCTGTAAATACTAGCTTCTGTTAGCCACAAGGGTACCTTCCATGTTGTGTTACTAACAAAACTGTCTTGTTTATTGTACCCCTCATTTTCCTTTGTAAAAATTGAGGAGAAGAATGTATTTAACAGTTGTCTTCTTCAATCGCTTGTAACTAACTTCCCCTGATTATTTTTTTAACTGTCCTGTGATATGTGTCTCTTGTGGTCTATTTTTGCTGCACTGATTGTGCTCCTACATTTCGTATTGCATTCTTTGTAGTTTTGGAATGCCAATAGCGACCCTTCAGCTTTATATTTTTTAAAGGATAGTTATTTTTCATTATTATGCCTTTTTACACTAGTATTTAGCCACCTACTGTAGGTTTACCTTTAGTTCTTTTATATTTGTTGCCCCTGTAATGCACTAGCTAATGCCATTATGTAATATTTCCTTAACACTTCAATTTTTTCTGCGTTCTTTGTTTCTAGAATTTGATTCCATTTAATATCATGCGGGATAGTGTACAGCTTAGTAAAGTTTGCTGTTTTCAAATGTAGTGTTTCTGTCCTACCCTTGTGTCTCCTATGATTTATGGGGAACGTAACTACTCTGTGATCGCTGTTCCCTAAGTTATCCCTTACTTTCACATCTGCAAACAGCTCTGTATTTTTTTCTAATTAGGAGCTCTAGTTGGGAATTCTTTGCAAAGTGAATTTCCACAACATTCACCAAGCTAATGGAAAATGTCCTTGCAAAGTGATAATTCCCTTGCAAACTGAACATCCTATTTGCATCTTCAACTATCATAGTATGCCTCTTCTGCAATATTTTGTTTCCATTTAAAGGTGTGATTTAATTTATGTGGATTTGTGTATAAGGAGAGTGCAAAAAATTCTTCCATTTGCAGCATGAAAGTTCTTATACAATAGCTGACCAGTTCACTGCAAAGTGAACACCACATGTGTCACCTCCTCACCTTATTGCTGTGTCTGTTCCACGTTATGGCACTGTAGTCAAATTTGAATTGTTGGTCATCTTTATTCCATGGAATATGGCATCCAACAGGAGTAGCAACCACTCTATATTTTTCAGGCTGTTTAAAATTGACTACTTCAAAATAAATGTCAAAATCCCCATTTTTATTAAATAAAGTTTTATTTTTGTAAACACTCACTGGGTCTTTGAGTCGTTTTACATATTTATGCAACTAAATGGTAAAAATTCAAACAATTAATATTCAAATAATTAAAGCAACTTGTTAAATATCTTACCAATATGTTAAAACTATCTATCTATTTATATAAAAATAAAAAAAAAGAATTGCATCGCTATTTTTCAAGCGACGTTGCACGTACAGTCATTCTGTGCAAGTTAACCAGCTATTGAGAGAATGGGGCAAAACTAAATATTCTTATGATATTTTCTCCTCTGGTTAAATGTTAAGACCATACATGACATAAATCAGCTGGTGCTTACGAAAAGCCATGTCAATTCTGATCACGCCAGTATTACTGTGTTGCAATATAGATTGTTGCATGCAGGGCAGGACTTAGGGTGGTGGGGGCCCCTGGGCTTGAGTCACTTTCGGGCCCTACCTTCTATACATTACCATATTTATCGGCGTATAACACACACCCCAAGTTTAGGAAGGGATTTTAAGGAAAAAAACTTTTAGGAGGGAAGTTTAAGGAAAAAACTTACATTTAAATGCCCATCAATGCAGCCTTATCAGTGTCCATCTGCAGCCTTGTCCATCCATCTGCAGCCTTGTCAATTGCAGCCTTGTCATTGCAGTCCTGTGTATCTTGGCGGCTCTCGGGTCCTCTCGCAATTTTCTATGGAAGTGACGTTCCGTCGCCACCATCTTGGTACACCCCACACTCGTCCACAGTAAGGATACACTAAAAAGGGGTAAAGCGGAAATGTTGTTACACCCACCGGAGTTTTGCATTTTACACGCATTTATAACAGTAAAGTCAGTTTATATAGTGAAATACAGGACTCTGTCTGACTACTTAGATCTTGAATTTTAAAAGCAGCAGCAACCCTGCTCATCTCACAGGTTTGCTAATCTGTCAGAAGTTTATTGCTTTTAAAATTCATCTAAGTAGTCAGACAGAGTTGTAAGTCCTGTATTTCACTATATACTAACTTTAATGTTATAAATACGTCTAAAATGCAAAACTCCGGTGGGTGTAACAACATGTCTGCTTTACCCCTTCTTAGTGTATCCTTACTGTGGACGAGTGTGGGGTGTAGCAAGATAGCGGCAACGGAACGTCACTTCCATAGCAAACTGCGATGGGTCGCCGAATATGTTGTTACAGAGGCTCTCGGGTCCTCTCGCAGTCCCGAGCGTAGTGTACTCGGTTTGGCTCACAGTCATGCCCAGTCCCTGTGTTATGTCCATCATAGGGCGGGACTGGGCGTGACTGTGAGCAGAGCTAAGCCGCGTACACTCGGCTATATATCTTGGCGGGGCCCGCGGGGCCCCCTATTAGGTGGGGCCCATGGCCTTGAGCCCAGTCAAGCCCAATGGTAAGTCTGGCCCTGGTTGCATGTATGTAGGTGCATGTAGATATACAGAAATGCTGCAATTAATAATCGCATAAACTGTCGCTGATGATTACCTTTGCCAGATGAAAACAATGTTGAAAAACAGAAAACATACTTATACTCACTGCTTTGACTATGCATGCAGGAGGCTAAGATTTTGAAATACAGAAAAACAAAAGATGTATGTAGGGTTTTCTACTTTAATGATTATATAAAGAGAGAGTCTCACTTCATTTAAATTTGAAACAAATAAACCTCAGCATCATCCCACAGTGGAATGAGAGACATGGCACCACTGAGCAACAGAAACCCACCCGTAATGTTTGGATAATGGTAGTAAGAGTTCAGAGAAACTGTAAAAGGATAGCAGTACCTCTGTTTAGGATATGACTGTTTCCTGTCTCCTCCAGAGTAAAAGGATATGAATTATGCCTGTGATGAGAATTTAGCAAATAGGCTGTTTACTTTGCAAGGGAAGTTGCACTTTGCATAAGAATTATTCCTAGACCTTAGTGAATGCTATGAAAACGCACTGTGCAAAGAATGCCTAATCATGTGCAAGGAAAATAAATATAAAAACTAAATTTTTGCTTGAACATGATTGAATGATGAAAGTCAGCTTCACCTCACTCAATAAGCCCTGAAAAAAATCCCTTATAAAGTGCAACTTCCCTTGTAATATAAACAAAAACAAACAGCAGCAATCCAGGTGAGGTCAATAGAAATGTAATGATGCCAATAATTCCAGTGCATGCCACAAGGTGCCTGTCCGGTTCATGGCCCGAAAACACAAGATAGAAGAAGGGCAGATGACCGCACATAAGGGTGTGAACACTCCAAAAGACGTTATTGTAGTTCTATTAAAACACAGGACATCACGGTAAAACAGGGAAGGTAATAGTTGACATGTTTCATGCAGGCATGCACTTAATCAGGATTAACAGCCACGCAACAGGAGTCGTTCTACATTTTTTGCGGACTCTTCTTCTTTAAGATGGCACCACAAGCTCTCTCTCTTCTCTCCTTCTCCACTCAGCCATATTTTATATATTACAGTTAGGTCCATATATATTTGGACACAGGCACAATATTTCATAATCTTGGCTCTGTACTCCACCAGAATAAAATTTAAAACAAAACAAATGAATTTGAAGTGCAGACTTCCAGCCTTAATTCAAGGGGTTGAACATAAATATACAGTGGTGTGAAAAAGTGTTTGCCCCCTTCCTCATTTCCTGTTCCTTTGTATGTTTGTCACACTTAAGTGTTTCGGAACATCAAACCAATTTAAACAATAGTCAAGGACAACACAAGTAAACACAAAATGCAATTTGTAAATGAAGGTGTTTATTATTAAAGGTGAAAAAAAATCCAAACCATCATGGCCCTGTGTGAAAAAGTGATTGTCCCCCTTGTTAAAACATACTATAACTGTGGTTGTCCACACCTGAGTTCAATTTCTCTAGCCACACCCAGGCCTGATTATTGCCACACCTGTTCACAATCAAGGCATCACTTAAATAGGAGCTTCTTGACACAGTAAGGTCCACCAGAAGATCCTTAAAAGCTACACATCATGCCGAGACCCAAAGAAATTCAGGAACAATTGAGAAAGAAAGTAATTGAGATCTATCAGTCTGGAAAGGGTTATAAAGCCATTTCCAAAGCTTTGGGAATCCAGCGAACCACAGTGAGAGCCATTATCCACAAATGGCGAAGACATGGAACAGTGGTGAACCTTCCCAGGAGTGGCCAGCCGCCCAAAATTACCCCAAGAGCGCAGCGACGACTCATCCAAGAGGTCACAAAAGACCCCACAACAACGTCCAAGGAACTGCAGGCCTCCACCATCAGGAAAAGACTGGGCAAAAATGGCCTGCATGGCAGAGTTCCAAGGAGAAAACCACTGCTGAGCAAAAAGAACATCAAAGCTCGTCTTAATTTCTCCACAACACATCTTGATGATCCCCAAGACTTTTGGGACAACATTCTGTGGACCGATTAGACAAAAGTGGAACTCTTTGCAAGGTGTGTGTCCAAGTATATCTGGCGTAGAAGGAACACTGCATTTCAGAAGAAGAACATTATACCAACAGTAAAATATGGTGGTGGTAGTGTGATGGTCTGGGGCTGTTTTGCTGCTTCAGGACCTGGAAGACTTGCCGTGATAAAAGGAACTATGAATTCTGCTGTCTACCAAGAGATCCTAAAGGAGAATGTCCGACCATCTGTTCGTGTACTCAAGCTGAAACGAACTTGGGTTCTGCAGCAGGACAATGATCCTAAACACACCAGCAAATCCACCACCGAATGGCTGAAGAAAAACAAAATGAAGACTTTGGAGTGGCCTAGCCAAAGTCCTGACCTGAATCCCATTGAGATGTTGTGGTATGACCTTAAAAAGGCCGTTCATGCTCGAAAACCCTCTAATGTAACTGAATTAGGACAATTCTGCAAAGATGAGTGGGCCAAAATTCCTCCAGGACGCTGTAAAAGCCTCATTGCATGTTATCGCAAACGCTTGGTTGCAGTTGTTGCTGCTAAGGGTGGCCCAACCAGTTATTAGGTTTAGGGGGCAATCACTTTTTCACACAGGGCCATGATGGTTTGGATCCTTTAATAATAAACACCTTCATTTACAAATTGCATTTTGTGTTTACTTGTGTTGTCCTTGACTATTGTTTAAATTGGTTTGATGTTCCGAAACACTTAAGTGTGACAAACATGCAAAGGAACAGGAAATGAGGAAGGGGGCAAACACTTTTTCACACCACTGTAGGAGCTGGCAATTATCCGAAAGCTGAGAGGCCAGCTTTGAGAAGGAAGGGCTGAGCCTAGCCCTGACACTGGGGTGCTTTTGAAGTGTGTTTTGGATCATTGTCCATCTGTACTCTGAAGCGCCATCCAATCAACTTTGCTGCATTTGACTGAATCTGAGCTGACTGTATATCTCTAAACATTGCAGAATTCATCTGGCTGCTTCTGTTTTCTGACACCTAATCAATAAACACCAATGACCCAGTGCCACTGGAAGCCATGCATTCCTATGCCATCACACTGCCTCCACCATGTTTTACAGATGATGTTGTGTGCTTTGGATCATGAGCTGTTCCAAGCCTTCTCCACACTTTTTTCTTACTGTCATTCTGGAACAGATTAATATTAGTTTTATCCACCTAAATAATTATTTTCCAGAACTGATCTGGCTCTTTTTGATGTCTTTTGGCAAAGTCTAATCTGGCTTTTCTATTCTTCAGGCTCATGACTGGTTTGAACCTTGTGGTGAACCCTCTGTATTTGCTTTCATGAAAGCTTCTCTTTATTGAAGACTTTGACAATGATATGCCCACCTCCTGGAGAGTGTCCTTCGTTTGTCTGGATGTTCTGAATGTGTTTTTCTTTACCATAGAGAGGATCCTGGGATCATTCACCACTGTTGTCTTTCATGGATGCTCAGGCCTTTTTATGCTGCTGAGCTCCCCAGTGCGTGCTTCTTTTCTCAGAATGTACCAAACTGTTGATTTAGCCACTCCTAATTTTGCTGCTATCTCTCTGATGGATTTGTTTCTTTTTTTAAGCCTATTGCACTTCCATGGAAAGCTCTTTTGAACGCATGATGTAGGTTCACAGCAATAGATTTCAAATGCAAATACCACTCTTAGCCCCTGTACATACGGTCGGAGATTTCCACAAACAAATCCGTCGGATTTTGCCCGTCGGATTTTGTCCGTCGGATCTTGTCCGAAACTGTTGCATACACACGGTCGGACAAAGTTGGCGAAAAATCCGATCTTTCAGAACGTGATGATGTAATTTCGTTACGATGGGACTACATTCAGGCTAGTAGCCAATAGCTTTGATGTAGGAATTTGATCTGAGCATGCATGACACTTGGTCCGATCAAAATTCTCTACACATGATCGGAGTATGTCCGACCGGCCCAGTTGGTCGGGAAATATTTCCAACATGTTGGAAAATTGGGTCCGACGGATATTCCGACAGAATCAATACGATGCATACCCCACACAGTTGGATTATCCGACGACACGGTCCGATAGGACACATTCCGACGGATTCTCCGACCGTGTGTACAAGGGCTTAGAATCATAATTTTATCTGCTTAATTAATGAAGATATAACAAAGTCCTTTATTAAAAAAAAAAAAAATATATATATATATATATATATATATATATATAGTGTCCCTCAATGTAAATGTAAATCCATCATCAATAACGGCACCCACTGACCCAAAAAAAATTAAAAACACTCACGCTGTGAGGCCCCTGCTGAATGCTTGCTCTGCACTACGACATTTCTTTAATAGGTAAGGGGCGAGCCACCTGGCCACATCACCTGTGACACCACCCCCTTTTGACGTTACGTGCCCAGCATGCACCAGCCTGTGACGTTAGAAAGGGCGGTACCACCATTCGAAAGTCAGTTTTACTATAGTCCGAAAATGACACTGTGTTATCATTAGAACTTTGTTTAGAGTAGATCAGTTTCAACAACAAGTTACAAACAAAAATGTTAAAATCCCTAATAGGGATGAGCTTCGTGTTCGAGTCGAACGCACGTTCGACTCGAACATTGGCCGTTCGGCCGTTCGGCGAATTCCGAACGTTTTGGCCGTTCGCGTCAAAATTCGAGTGACGCGCGCGCGGACCACAATGCACTGCGTTGGCGCAGTGCATTGCTGCCCGATGATTGGCCAAGCATGCACTGTGACCCCGCATGCTTGGCCAATCGCAGCGCCGGCAGCGAGGAGAGCCATGATTGGCCACAGGCATCCTGCCTGTGGCCAATCATAGCTCAGGCTGTGTAGTGCACGCCCCACACTATATAAGGCCGCCTTTAAGGCGGCCTCCTGTAGTGTGTTACTTTGCATCTGAAGCAGTGGGTGTTCTGTGTACCTTCAACACAGTACACCCCAATCGTTTTTGGCTGATTTCCTATCTTGCTGCTGTGTAGTGGTTGTTGTCTGTGCCCTGACTGCAGTATACACCACTATATTCACCTCACCTATATAGCTAGTGATCTAGCTCTAACCACTTAACAACTGCCCATTGCCGATTAACGGCTTCAGGGCAGTTGTTTAACTCAGAGAGGCCGTTAATTAACGGCCTCCCAGAATTCTGCTCTCGCGTGCCCCGAGGTGTGCGCACTCGAGAGCATCCGTGACCGCCGGGTCCATAGGACCCGGCGCATCACGGTAAACGGCCGCTCATAGCGGCCGTTTACCACGTGATTGCTCCGTCAAATGACGGAGTGATCACTTGGAAACAAACCGGCGTCATGTTATGACGCCTGTTCCTACCTCCCCTTTCTGTACCGATCGGTACAGCGGAGGGGAAAGAGATCGGTGTCAGCAGCGATGTGGGCTGCATCTGCAGTGCCCACATCGCTGCTCACCGAATTTAACCCCTCAATTCCCTGCCAATACTCTGCAATACCAGTGCATACTCTGCAGTACCCTGCTATTACTCTGCAGTACCCCGCCATTACTCTGCAGTACCCCGCCATTACTCTGCAGTGCAGTACCCCGCCATTACTCTGCAGTGCAGTACCCTGCCATTACTCTGCAGTGCAGTACCCCGCCATTACTCTGTAGTACCCCGCCATTACTCTGCAGTGCAGTACCCTGCCATTACTCTGTAGTACCCCGCCATTACTCTGCAGTGCAGTACCCCGCCATTACTCTGCAGTGCAGTACCCTGCCATTACTCTGCAGTGCAGTACCCCGCCATTACTCTGCAGTACCCCGCCATTACTCTGCAGTGCAGTACCCCGCCATTACTCTGCAGTGCAGTACCCCGCCATTACTCTGCAGTGCAGTACCCTGCCATTACTCTGCAGTGCAGTACCCTGCTATTACTCTGTAGTACCCCGCCAATACCCCGCCAATACTCTGTAATACCCTGCCATAAATTGCCATACCCAGCCATACTCAGAGATACCCAGCCATACTCGGTGATACCCTGAAATACCCAGCCATAGACGCCCCCCACCCCTCACCGCCCTCCGGTGCTTCTACCAACTCGCCAGTACGATCAAAGCCAGAATCTTTTTTTTATTTTTTATTTCAGGCTTCCCAGCCTAGAGGTGAGATGTGGGGTCATATTGACCCCCCAGATTTCACTGTAAAGAGGACCTGTCACCCCATATTCCTATTACAAGGGATGTTTACATTTCTTGTAATAGGAATAAAAGTGATCAAAAATATATTTTTGGGAAAAAAAATGTCAAACTAAAATAAATAAAGTAAAATGAACAATAAAAAAATAAAATAAAAATTAAAGCGCCCATGTCCCCATGTGCTCGCATGTGCCACACATGTGAGGTATCGCCGAGAATGTTAGAGCGAGAGCAATAATTCTAGTCCTAGACCTCCTCTGCAACTCAAAACATGTAACCAGTAAAAAAATATTTAAAGCGTCGCCTATGGGGATTTTTTAAGTAGCGACGTTTGGCGCCATTCCACGGGCATGTGCAATTTTGAAGAGTGACATGTTTGATATCTATTTACTCAGCATAACTTCATCTTTCACTTTATGCAAACATTGGGCTAACAAGTGGTTAATAATAGAGCTTGCAGTCAGTAGTGTTAGGAGTGCGTGCTGTCTGCGTGCTCTGTACCCAGTACATACCGCTATAATATAGGGCAGGCCCCTACTTTCAAACATCCAACTTACAAACATCTCCTACTTGCAAACGCAAGGAGACAGCAGCAAGTGAGATGAAAAAAGATGGACGACAAAACAAATTATACAGGGGTGATAACCCTTCACTATGTTTTCCAAAAAGCTTAAAGATAGTTTTTTTGACTGGAGCTACACTTTAAAAATGTACCGGTTGAAAATGACAAACAGATTCAACTTAACACAACAAACCTACACAGTCCCTGTCTTGTTTGCACCGCCTGTATACTGCTGTTCTGAGTATATAGGGCCTGGGGGCCACACGCATTTCCTTTTTTTAATATGGGTACGGGGTTCCCCTTAATATGCGTACAAGACCCAAATAGGCTGGTAATGGGCAGGGAGGGCTACCCATGCCATGTTTCTCAATGATTTTCAACCATATTGCAGGAACCAGATATAACATTAAAACCGCAAGCAGTTTTAAATGGTGTTATTTCCGTTTAATGTCATTTTGTGCAGGGACTGTTCTAAACACGGGAAACACGTGGCACTTCACAGGCATACTACAGACACCCCCCAGGCACCATATTTAAAGGAATATTTCACTTTTTTTTTTTCACTTTAATCGTCATTAAAATCAGTGCTCCCGCCAAAACGGTAGTTTTTAAAACTTTTTTTTGCAGTGACCCATGTCCCCTGAGGCAGGAGGCAGGTCGCCAAACCCTTTTTAGGACACTATCTTGCATATTAGCCGTTAAAATGAGCACTTTCCAATTCGAACGTTCGAGTCCCATAGACTTCAATGGGGTTCTAACGTTCGTACCGAACGCGGGGGTCGTTCGCAAGTTCTGGTGCGAACCGAACCGGGGGGGTGTTCGGCTCATCCCTAATCCCTAATGACTTCAATGTGGAAATGAGGGCAGAAACTTAAACCTTTGTATAGCAATTGTTTATCCGAGTCAGTGAGGTCATAGGAAAATGGGTTAATGATTTCCAATTCAGGTCTATCTCCCCCATTGGTGAAAAAATGAGTTAAACACTACTGTATTATTTTTGCAGATGATGAAATATCATAGGGAAAGCCCTTCTCTCTTTATATTTTAGAAGATATAAAAAAAAAAAAAAAATCAAGAATACCTAAAAAAAAAAATCTGAATGCTACAATTTTACCTGATCAAACCGGCTAATGTTAAATTTAGCATTAAATCTGCATTGCAGAAATGTAGCTGTGGCCAAAGCTTGCACTGCTAAAAACATCCGTACAGAGCTCCCTTGAAACAAAAACTCCTTAACGCATGATATAACATCCGGTAATGAGACTTTATTACCAATAAGTGTAGCGTTTTGTAAATAAACATTATTCCCATTTTGATTTGTTGATACATTGTATAATGTAATGGACAGCTCATAATTTAGCAGCTTAGAAAGTGCAGGCCTTAACAATAGTGAGTTATCAAGCACAGCTCGAACTCTAGGGAATATTATTTTTGTAATACCTAACTTCAAACCTGCATTAAAATGTGGGAATAAGCTATGTAAATGTAAATCAGTATAAGCCCAAGTGGGTGGGAGAATAATCACAGTATTTGGATTGATTTCATAATAAAATTTTAAATAAATATAAATGTGGTTTATGAAGGACCCACAAACAATCACAATATTGCAATGCACATCTCTAATTTTGTTTTTCCACTCTACAAGCTTAGAATAATTTACAATAATTCTTGTTTCCAAAGCCACACAAATCCCCTGGGCACTCAGATATCTCTTTAGAATTCGTGCCTCATTCTCTCCGGTATCGTTATCTGATAAAAATATTCCAACCCACGTCCAGCCAAAATGTTTCACTAGTTTGGCAATTGCTAAATAATGGACGTGATCATTCTGAATGGTCTTAAACACATGAGGATAAAGCCGTCTGTCGGTTAAGGTGTAGTCTGTGGATCCATAGCTGATCTGAAGACAAGGGGAGAAACATGTTATTTTATTTTGTGGTTGAATACAAATTGAGCCGCTATGACTAGATTCTGTAGAAGTGGCATTGTGAAATTATTTTTCACTGGATTTGTTTTCACTATGGAAGGTAAGAACAAGCAAATAAAATATGAGCTGCTTAATTTTTGGTTTATTTGTTATAAAAAAATCTTTTTTTTGCTTTGAATAGAGTAGGGAATGGTTAGAAAATAGGTTGGGTTTTAAAAGGTAAAGTCCAATGAGAGCTCCAAACAGAAGTCCAATGTTTTTTATGGTAGTTCGCCCTGGTAGTTCATTGAGAACTACAAGCCAACAGTCGCAAAGGCTGTCAGTAATTGTGGTTCTCCCATTCACGGAGCCCAGCTTGGCAGCATTTTTTTTAAATTGTGACAGTGAGTGCAGGGAGAAGATTCCCTGCTCGCTGTAACAATAGAGGGGTTGAGGGGCATGGGGGCTGCTGCAACAGTAATATGTTACACGTTACACCCTGAATACGGGTGTAACATAACATGTTATAGAAGGTGAATTTATCCTTTAAATGGTCTCAGGTAAGTAGACACCAAATACTGTAGATCAGGAGGGCAGGTTAAACCAGTTTTAGTGAATGCAACAATATCTGCTTCCTGGAGTTCATTTAAGTACAGGCAAAATTCCTAAGCACTGATCAAAAAGGGAGCACCTTTGACCCTCAAAATTGCATTGGATTGTTTTGGTTATGAATATTTTTTAGCATTAAAATCCTTGGACTATTAGAGATTTATCTGGTGCTCATTTTGTATGAGTGTGGATTCTCAACTCTGGGTTCTTTCCCTGTTTCTAAGTGGAGTCCCCATTTTATGGAGTGCTGCTAAACTGGAGCCAGTGTGCTCAGTGAAATTCTCAGTGACCCTTAGAAAATCGAAATCCAGCGCCCCATTTGTTTTAGTGCTAATAGCTGACAGTATCCCTGCTGGGAATATTTTCACTCCACAATTTGATTTTTACCAGGACTGAACATTTGAAGAAAAATCCAACATTTTGAGGTATACCTGAAATATAAAAAATGAGGAGAAATCCTTCAATGGCTATACTTACGGGTTGTGACAGTGGTGACTATGGAGGGATTTTCTTTTCTATTGTGTCTTCAAGATAAAATAAACTTTTCCCAATGAAACACAAAAGAAAAATAAAAACTGACAGGTGTTTTAACCCTTCCTAAAATCTGATTTGGTTTTAGAGCTGACCAACAACTTCATGCCAGTGTTTGGAAGGTGGTTACTTCCACCTTTCCTGAAGAAAGTCCCCTGCAGAATGCATAATATTTTTGAGCCTCCCCGTTCATTCATTATTACAGATATTACGCAGTTTCTGAAATGTAGTTCTGATTCTCACACTTAATTTATATCTAAAAATGTTTTTATTTTTTTTTAAGTTTAATGACTTCAGCTCTTGCATCTGTGTACTGTACACTTTCTGAATCAGAGCAATTGTTATATTTCTACTATGGGTCTGTTTGTTCAGTGATAACTTTGTCATTATTTAAGATAACAAAGTAACGCATACATTTTTTCTTTGAGGGGGGGGGGGGTTGAATGAAACAACTTGTCATTCTTTTGGCAATGTTGTCTTAAAAAACTTTCTCTATACAATCTATAGTCAAAAAAATTTTTTTTTTTGTTTGTTTCTATTTTTACGGTGTTGTTTACTATAAATAAAAAGCATATATTTTATACTATAATTTGTTCTATTTAGAATGACACCAAAATGGTGTTCTGGTATTAAGCCTGCTAACAAAAGAAAAAAATGTAGTTAGAATGGACAAGGGTATATCTATGACTATGTGCCTCACACTACAATAGAATATGACGAATTAAAAAATCTTACAACTAAATATTTTCATGAATTGGAGGTTGTTCTGAAAAAAAAAAAACAGAATATAAATTTAAATCTGAAAATTATATTTTTATTAAATCAGAATCCAATGATTGCTACTTTTTATGCCTTACCCAAACAGTGTGAAAACAAAGAAAGACCCCAGACTGACCCATAGGGGTTGGTTTACTAAAGCAGGAGAGTGCAAAATCTGGTGCAGGTCTGCATGGTAGCCAATCAGCTTCTAACTTCAGCATTTTCAATTAAGCTTTGATGAAAAAAAAACCTGGAAGCTGATTGGTTTCTAAACTCACTGAAGTTAAGGTATAAACTCGAACAGTTTACATCCCTTAATTAAAATCTTTACATCCAAAAGTTACCCCCATGGGACTTTAAAGGTAAAACAAACATAGTATCATTGTGTTAAAAAAAGTTTATTCATAATCATAAAATTTAAATAAAACAAATTAGGGGGTGTGACTAACCACCAAACAAGATGAATGCTTGATCTCCCAGCTCCAGCGCTGACCAGAGAAGCACAGCAGTAATGTCGCTTTATAGAAGGCTCTCTCACTAGTGGAGGACACCAACATCCAGGACAATTTCCCCGACATGTCCCGCAAATTTAAAGAATACCGGCAGCCTAAGAAACTGACAGTATTCTTCTCCCACCAGCTGAGGAGAGAAGTCCAAGATGGCACCCGCGGCCCTGCACTCGGAACTGATGGCCTCTACACAGACCTTCCCGTTGCAGATGCCTCAGAAATAACCAGCCAAAAAGAAGCCTTACACACCTCTCCTTCATCCCCAACCTCATCGGCCAGCAGCAGTCCTGCCAAGTTGTGCCTGGATTCAGATCCCCAAGGAAAGAGGTGAACCCTATACAGGAGTATATTCCTATGCAATCAGCCCATCCTTCACCTAAAACAGCATTCCCTACATCCAACCAGCCAGTGCTAGACACCACTATGAAAGAAATGTTAATTTCTTTCCAATCCTCCCTGCATAATGACATCTCCTCCATGTTCACTAAATTCTCAACAGAGATGCACTACATGGGAAAGAGGGGACATATTCCCCTCATCATATTGAGAACCATATAGGAGAGGTGACAAACAATGAATGACCTTGTAGATGTACATTAAATAACACGAGATGAGCAGCAGTGGATGAGGGCCAAGATGGGGGACCTTGAGGACAGGTCTTGCCATAATAATGTGAAAATAAGAGGCATACCTGAGAACATTCTCCCACCAGATCTTAACAGCTACATTAGAAACTTAATCGCAGCACTTCTCCCAGAGCTTTCATCCATGGAATCTATTATTAATTGCATAAATTGCCTCCTAAAACCCCCTCACCTTCCCGATGAGGTCCCCTGTGATGGCCTAATGAGAATCCATTTAATTCACATAAAAGATCAACTTTTTGGTGAAGACACCTGGGTCAACTCCCAGCCCCATATGCCAAATTCCAACTATATGCTGACCTCTCTCAATATACATGCTAGCTGAGGAGACAACTAAGCACCATTACTAAACCTCTCAATAAAGACAAGATCCCCTACCAGAGGGGTTTCCCTGTTAAAATAATGGTTACCCAAAATGGAGTAAAACCCAATATCTTCACAGATCTACCAAGCTACTAACCATCTACCTGCACCAAGATAAGCATTATCTATGTAAAAGATAACCTTTCAGACTGGTGTCCTGTTCATTGCAATTAGTTTCACAAACTCACACTCAAATTTGCTCTGCAGCCCTTGACATTACTGCTGCTCCTTATATTTAGTTATTTTGTTTTTTTGTGTTTCTTTTTATTGTTCTTATACTGTGTTTTGCTTCTTGCTTGTGCAGGTGGACTGCCGCAATATTAAAATCATCTTTGCACTTTCTCCCCTATCTGCAATTCCAACCCTGTGAGCACAAGATGAATTACAAGTCAAACTTCATCTCGATACTTTTCCAGAGACCCCCAAAACCTGAAGAATCTCCTTCAACCGCTCCAAGTCATCTGGTCCTTTAGTATCATCCAACTGTGAGTAACTAAATCAACTACACTTCTCATACCCTCCAAGGTGCCCAAGTTCCTTTCGCTCAATGCCAAGGGACTAAATCACCCAGCAAAAATAGCATCCCTCTGGCGTACAGCATATGGCTCTCATTGTGAAGTCCTTTGCATAAATGAAAGGCATTTTACAACAACCGAAGAACGATGCAAAAACAAAAACCTTCCACACACCTTTAAGGCCTCAGGACCTACCAAAAAGAACAGGGTATTGATAATATTCAAAAACACTATCTACAGCGCATGCGTGGCTTTCTGAGATGGTGGAAGCGTGACTCCTGAGCTTCGCTCCCGTCCGGTGATCCACGACCCCCGCATGGCCTCCAAAGCATACAAAAGCATCAGGGGTAAGACTCCATGACTCCCTGACTCCCCCCGGCATTGCATGAGCAAAATTGGAGACCAGCGGGACCAGTACCAAGCCTCACGACAGCCGCGGTCCACTTCTGCCATGGACCGCTTCCTGACTAGGCCGTCATCCCCGGCCTCGATTTCACAGGGAGGTCCGGAGGACTACTCCAGCACCCTGATGGCGGAGGATGGATCGCAGCAGGCCTCTCTCTCTCACCCTGCTAAACCACCCCAACGGGCCCTCACCCGGGAGATGATGGATCTCAAGCTCCAGGCCCTGGCTCAGCAGGTAACCAGAGACATTGCCCAGGAAATGGGGAGAATATCTAGAGAGCTTAGGGGAGAAATAGACGCCCTGAGTGAACGCACAGCCACATTGGAAACAAAGTTTGATGAAACCTTGCACTATGTGCAGGCTCTTGAAGAGGAGAATGCCCTCCTTAAAAACTCAGTGTCCCAATTACAACTCCAACAGGAGGACCTTGAGAATAGGGAACGACGCCAGAATATCAGAATTGGCGGAGTCCCAGAAACGGTCGCTGACAACAACATTAGGCCTTACCTTCTGGGCCTTTTTAACACTTTGGCTCCTGAAATTGTGGACATTGATTGGCGCCTGGATAGAGCACACAGGTCCCTGGCCCCAGACCTTGTGACATAGTTGTTACGCTTCCACATTTATGAAAGCAAAGAGGCCCTGACCAGGTAACAGATCAGGCATTGACTACAAAGGGGATAAGATTCCGCTGTTTAGTGACCTCTCCCCCCGATCACACTGGCCAATCGTCGCTCTCTAAGACCCATCACCTCTCACCTCCAGCTGCATAAGGTCTCTTACTACTGGGGCTTTCCCTTTCGCCTCAATGTTACCCAGGATGGAGTTCAACACATTCTCTGTGACCCCCCAGGAGTGGGAGGCATTCATTAATCGATTGGGCCTTCCTCCGCTCCCTCCGGAGGTGGAACAAGCTATTCCTACTACTCCATGACCTCTATCAGCGCCGTCCAGGATGTGGACCCCAGTAAGAGGAAAGGGATCAAGGGCCTACTCCACACCTCAGCGCTCTCAACGCTCAAGGCTACCCCCCTGATTCGGATCAAATAATCTTATGCACCTATCTTTTTATCCCACCTGGGATCTCGACAAATAGTCGAACCCCCCCTTGGGGGAGCCCACTGTGTTCTTGGTTTGTTTTACGTAATCTTTCCATGCAGGCACCTGCAAATTTGGCATAGCTACTGTTGCGTTGGCATTTGCCGTTCCCTTAGTTGTTTAACATCTTTTATACATCCACTCATCACTTTCTTTTTTTTTCTGAGGATGACACAGCTGACCATCTCACCCCCATAGTTTTTTTCTCTCCTGTGACTGCCGCTTATCTGACACTTTGAAGAAGAGTTAAAACAGTTAACGTTGCAAATGGATCATCGGAGTGGGTGGTCGTGAGTCCCTCACCATGTTGGAGGCTGCTATGCTCCCCTTTAGTTCCTCAGGCCGAGGCCCAGGTTTCCTGCGTAGCCCCGGCTACTCAGGCCTTTTTTTTATGTTTTTTCCTTTTTTGTTTTTTGGGCCATACAGGCCTTCTTGTTTCTAAGCTGTCCAATCTTTTATGATCCCTTTTTTTGGATCACCTCAAGACTGATCTGGTCCTACTGCTTGATTTTTTTCTTTTTTATGTCCTTTTGTTTTTATTTTTATCGTTTTTATTATTATTGTTTTCTCCTTTCCTTTTACCATAACAATGATCATCTCATTACTGGTGAACTCTTGGTCAGGCTTAGATCTGGCCCACGGCTACTTAAACATGTCTCTACTGCAGGGCTTCTGCCCAATGTTTTGAATTTTTCTTAGCTAGATCATAATGCATATTTATGGCTTTGAAACTGTTATCTTACAATGTGAAAGGTTTGAATTCTATAAAAAAAAGGTGGATGGCCTTGAAGGAGTTTAGGACCTCCGGGGCGAATGTAATCCTGGTTCAGGAGACGCACTTCCGCGCCGGGGGATCCCTGAAATTTGCCTCCATGCAATTCCCAGTGTCATACTTGGCCTCTGACTCATCTGGAAAGGCGGGAGTGGCGATTCTGAGCAAACGCTCCTGTCCCCTCCAGATTAAATCCACTCACTTGGACCCTCGTGGTCATTATATAATTCTGGAAGGTACCTATCTATTCAACCCTGTAACTATCATGAATGTCTATGCCCCTAACACGGGTCAAATTAAATTTCTAACTGAGACATTTGAAAGGCTAAATAGAGTTTTACATCCCTTCATGATAATTGGAGGGGATTTTAATGCTGTTCTCTCGCCCACTAGGGACAAGAAATCCCTGTTCCATACAGTGTCCTCTTCCGCTCCACAATCCCTAGCCACTTCCTTTAGGAAATTGATCCAGAACTATCACCTATTTGATGTCTGGCGAATTAAACATCCCCTGGGTAGGCAGTACTCGTTCTTTTCCCCTCCCCACAAGATGTTTTCCAGGCTGGACTACTTTCTGATATCTGCCACATTAATTTCCCACTCGGTAGGTTCTGATCTGGGTCCAATTACCTGGTCGGATCATGCCCCTCTGTCCTTGGAACTATGTCTTTCCACTGCGTTTCCCAGGAAATGTCATTGGAGGCTTAATGAATCCCTATTAAAACAACCCGAAACTAAAACCGAACTTCTTACCGCTTTAACAGAATACTTTCAGTTAAATACAGGTTCCGTGCCCAGTCCGTCTGTCCTTTGGGAAGCCCACAAAGCTTTTTTTAGAGGACAATGCATCTAAATTGGATCTCGGAGGAAAAGGGACTCGGCCCTGTTAAGATCCTCAATCTGAACTAGCAAGTGCTGAATGATCTTTGATTTTAGCTCCTACGATGGATCGCCTGCGCACGGTAACCTCCTTGCGAAATCTCATAAAGTCCTTGGACATGTCTAAAATTGATAAATCACTACTCTGGGCCAAACAAAAATTCTACGAATTTTCTAATAAACCACACAGAATGCTGGTTTCCAGGCTTAACCCTAGGCCCTTCCTCTCTTTCCGAGACCACTTTAAACGTGCTGATGGGACCCCCACTCACTGCCCGCAGACGATGACTCAAGTCTTTGGCGAATTTTACGATAAACTTTGTAACTGCCTCACACCAGAACATCATCCCCCATTCGACCTAACGACTTTTGAAACATTTATGACCGATCTCCATCTCCCCAAACTCACCGAGACAGATGTACAGACATTGAATAATCCCATTACTGTGGAGGAGCTTGCTTCTACTGTCAAGTCCCTCCCATCACATAAATCCCCAGGCCTGGATGGCCTCCCCTACTCCTACTATAAGACCTTGCTCCCGACCCTCTCCCCACACCTGACCTCTCTTTATAATTCTATCCTCCAGGGTCTACATCCCCACCAACAATTTCTACACTTCTATATCACAGTAATACCTAAACCGGACAAAGACCCTTCACTCCCTGACAGCTACAGACCAATCGCACTTTTGAATTCAGACTATAAGCTCTTTACTAAAATTCTTGCAAATCTCCTTTCCCAATTCCTGACGAAATTGATAGACAGATACCAAGTGGGGTTTGTCCCCTCTAGACATGCTAGAGATAACACCAGATGAACTATCAACCTCACCGACATACTTAAAAGAGTTAAACGCCCCGCCCTGATTCTTAGCCTTGACGCCCAAAAGGCTTTCGATAGATTAAGCTGGCCCTATATGTTTGCGACCCTTAATAAATTTGGAATTAGAGGCCCCTTTATCTCAGCTCTACGCACCCTCTACTCTAACCCCTCTCCCCAAGTCCAAATGGCACTTTTACATCTCGTCCGTTCCCTATGTCCAATGGTACTAGGCAAGGATGCCCCCTATCGCCCCTCCTCTTTATACTCTGCCTTAAGCCTTTAGCTGAAGCCATTAGATCTCACCCAGACATACGTGGGGTTCCCATGCGACAAAGGGAATATAAACTGTCTCTCTTTACCGATGATGTGCTTTTGACTCTTACTAACCTCCACACCTCACTCCCATCCCTACACACCCTCCTCTCTCAATTCGACTCCCTATCAGGATACAAAATTAATACATCAAAAACTGAAACCTTACCCCTACATCTACCCCCTGCTGATCTCCCCTCACTTAAAAACTCATACCCCTAGCGTTGGTGCTCTTCTTCTCTTAAATATCTAGGGATTCAAATTACATCAGGCTATTCTACCCTTCACTCAGCTAATTATGCCCCTATGTTTAAATCTATCAAACTGATGCTAAATCGATGGAACCCCCTCCCTATATCATGGATAGGCAAGATCAATGTGTTGAAAATGACGGTTATGCCAAAATTGTTATACCTCTTTGAAACCCTCTCTGTGTTTATCCCTGTGGCTCAACTGAAACTCCTCAAGCAATGGTTCCTGAACTTCATTTGGAAGGATGGAGCTCACAGGGTGGCCAGTTCAGTCATTTTTTCGCCCAGAGGTCAGGGAGGTATGGGAGCCCCGGACATTTATAAGTACTACTTGGCTTCTCATCTCTGTGCGGTGGTAACTTGGTCTAGTATGTGCCCCCGGAATAGATGGGCGGAGATAGAGATGGGTTCCTTGTTTTTCCAACCCATCCCTGCTCCTTGATTTGGTCTCCTACCCTATCCTCAGATCCCAGGCTCCGTGACCTCTGTCTAGGCCCCATGTTGTTTACACTTAAAGTGTGGCGATCCTGTTGTGTCAAGTTCTCTTTAGCCTCCTCCTGTCCCCCTCTCTCTAATGTTCTCTATAATCCCCTGCTCCCGGACAGCTTATCCCACTCTCGGATGTTTTCCTGGGCCAAGGCAGGTCTGTTCCAGCTCCGTCACTTTGTACACCCTGTTACTCGCAAATTCTACTCATTCTCGGACCTCCAATCTAAAAGTCAAATCCCAAATCATCTGTCCTTCTCATACCTCCAAATATCCCACTACCTAGCATCCCTTTTGCCATCACTCACCCTAACTAAACCTACACATTTTGAGATTATCTGCTCTCAGGGACCGTACCAAATGCGACTAATTTCCGAAATGTACCGAATATTACAAAAAAATCTTCCGCTATCCATAGATCCCCATTCATACATGGTCAAATGTTCACACGCTACACAACAACAAATATCCCCCTCCCAATGGGCCAAAATGTCGACGTTAACCTCTAATATTTCCAGATGTGTGGCGCAAAAAGAGACAGCATATAAGGTATTATTCTTTTGGTATAGGACCCCTGAGGTTCTACATCGCTATGATCCCTCCCTCTCTCCTCTCTGTTGGAGATGTGGTAAACTTAGGGGTAGTCATTATCATATTTTCTGGCAATGTGAATTGATAGCTCCTTTTTGGTCTAAGGTGGTATCTTTGCTCCAACAGGTATTCAGTACCTCCATCCCGCTGGACCCGATACATCTCCTTCTAGGCCTCCCAGTCCCCGGTTTTGGAAAAGCCTCAAATAAATTGTCCTTCTTCATTCTATTAGCAGCCAAAAGAGCTATTCCTGCATGTTGGCTATCCACTTCCCCCCATCCCAGACCCAGCTGATACAAGGTATTTGTGACATCCACAGAATGGAGCGTATGTCAGCCTTGACAGAAGATGCCATTGATAGGTTTGGTAAGATATGGGATCTCTGGGATAGCTCAATCTATGGCTCCTCTCAGTGATAGTACCCTAGACGCTTTGTAGCCATCTCTCACAATTGGAATACAGGCTCCTTACCCTGACCCCCTTGAAATTTAACTGGGGCCTCTAAATGACCCCCCCTCTCATTTTTTCCACTCCTTTGACTATGGAGACAGCCTTTCGTTTTAAAGAAGCGATTTTTTTTGCTGGATGATCACCCCTTTACAGTTATATAACTGTCTGATGCTTATTTACCTCTTTTTACTTTATTTATTTATTTTTTTTTCCTTTTTATTTTCTTATTTTTATATTATTATATATGTTTATGATCTGTGTTGTACCATTTTACATTGTATAACGTCTCAAGTGATGTACCTAAAATACCGTACGACTTGTACCATTATGTTTGTTTTTTGAACTTTAATAAAAATACAATTTATAAAAAAAAAACACTATCTTCCTCATACTCCATAATTGCTTAGCTGATCCTGAAGGCAGATACCTCACTCGACTGTACCCTGGACAACTCCAGATGCACCACTTTAAATCTATACGCGCCTAATTCCGGACAAATTATATTCCTGAATAAACTAATGAAAAAAATCAACACATTTTGCCAAGGCCACATAATTAAAATTGGCGACTTGTGCCAGACAACCTAATGAACGCTTTCCTCCCGTACAACCAGGCTTTCTTCTCCAATGGGGACTTTCATAAGGAACAATGACTTGTACAATATATGGAGATGTCACCATACTAACGAACATGACTACTCTTTTTTTTTTCTTACCCCTACAAACCCATTTACCTGAATTGACTATTTCCTGGTAGACACGTGGATTTTACCCACCATATCAGAATCCTCTCTGTCCACAATTACATGGTCTGACCATGCGCCCATCACTATCACCATTGATAAATTGCTGTCAAGTCCTTCTACGAGGATATGGAGAGCTAACTTATAAATCCTCCATTTTCCCTTCTATTCTACTTACATACGTGAAAAAATAGAGGATTTTTTTTAAATGAACAATGGTACTACCTCTGTCAATGCCACCCTCTGGAACGCACATAAGGCATACATTAGGGATTATTATTCAACTGAGTGCTAGAGAGAAGAGGAAGAGATCACAGCACCTAGATATCCTCACAAATGCAATTAAGGACATAGAAAACAAAAGACCAAGATCGGGAACAAGATCAGGACCAAGATCAGGAGATCTGCCCACCACCAGCAGCACCAGACCCTAGGAAGAAGAGCCCAGTACATGTACAGGAAATACACACCCAACCCCGAAGAATCCAGCCCCAGTCCTACTTTTCCGATGCCCTGGCAAACCCCTTATTGTTGCCTGCCAACTCAGGATCCGCTATCATCCCCCCTTTCACCACACAGCCAGGTGTGCAGCCTGACATTACAAATTTTTCTCAATTCGATTATTTTTCTTTATTTTTCCCACAAGATTTTCTGCAGAATATAGTGGATCAAACTAATCTGTACGCATCCCAATTTATTGCTGCCAACCCCAATTCTTCATACACCTGCATGTACCAGTGGCGACGTGTCACACTGGATGAATTTAAATTGTTTTTGGGCCTTACTTTCAATATGGGGCTTACAAAAAAGAACAAAGTCCATGCATATTGGTCCACCAACCCCATCCAACACATGCGCATATATTCCGCTGTCATGTGTTGGACAAGATAGAAAATGATTATGCATTTTCTCCCCTTCAATGACAATTCACAGTGCCCTCCCTGAGATCATCCCAACCATGACAAATTTTACAAGATACGCCCCCTAATCAATTCCTTTTCCCAGCAATTTAGAGAAGTTCCCAGGCCAAAAAATTTGTGTGGACGAGTCTCTCATACATTTCACTGGCCGACTGCACTTCAAGCAGTATATACCAAACAAGAGAGCCAGGTATAGGCTGAAATTAAATAAATTATGTGATCCAGCCACTGGATACATCTTTACATTCCGGATCTACGAAGGCAAAGACTCCCAGCTCCAGCCCCGTGATTGCCCCACATATATTGGAACCAGTGGGAAAATTGTCTGGGAGCTGGCATACCCCCAGTTTGAAAAAGGATACTATTTATATGTTGACAACTATTATACCAGCCTGCCCCTTTTTCATCATCTTTACAGTAAAAAAAAAAAACAGCCTGAGGTACCTTAAAAAAAAAATGGAAGGGATTCCCACAAAATCTGTTGAAATTGCAAAACAGAGAATCGGCATTCATGAGGAATGAGGAGGTGTTGGCCATGAAGTGGAGGGACAAGAAAGATGCCCACATCCTCTCTACTATCCACAATGATACCGTGGTGGAGATCCAAAGAAGACACGGCCCCATTGTAAAGCCCAAATGTGTCCACGACTACAATATGTACATGGGGGGTGGATTTAAATGATCAAATGCTACAGCCCTATTTATTAACCAGAAAGTCCCATTATTGGTACAAGAAAGTTGTGTTTCCCCTGTTTCACATGGCCCTTTTTAATTTGTTTGTCTGCTACCAAAAAGCAACTCAAATTCAACAAATCACCTACCTCAAGTATATTGAAGATATCGCCACTGACCTCATTTACCAACAAGGTCCCATCCCAGGAAGCATTCACTCTAATAGTGATAGCCTTCCCACCATAGAATCTGGAAGAAGACGCCAAAATAAATGCTGTGTATGCAGCAGAGGAGTAAGAAGAGATACCAGCTATTATTGTCCCCAATGTCTCTCCCAACCTGGCCTGTGCATCAAAGATTGCTTCAAAAATGATCATACATCCATCCAATATTAGTTCCCCTTATTATTAACAGACTGCCATTTCCCCATTTGCCTGCTACCCTGTTACTACCTTCCATATCGATTAACTGACCCTGGCCTGTTTGCCGACAATGTCTTTGCTTGCCAATTTAAATCATGTTTCTGACTTCCACATGCACCAGCCTCAGCTTGTTTACGGACGATACCTCTGCCTGCTGATTTAAACCATGTTTCTGACTTCCACGTGCACCGACCTTGGCCTGTTAATTGACTATGTTTTTGCCTGCCACTTGGACTGATCTTTTGGCCATCTATTTTAGTACACAGGGGTCTCACATATGTGAGGGGCTTCAAAATAGGAAACCAACACTCTGAGACACTTTACTTCAATTACCATTTAATTGGTTCACTTCCAAAATTAGTAGGAAGGGTGTATATTGCGATAGAAGGAGCACAATATCATTCAAAGTTTTTTTTTATATCTCACGTTTTAAAGGTATAGTGTCTAAAAGACCCCAGATCTCTCCATGGAGAGGACCTGTCATGAACCATGCTATCACAAGGAAAATTATTAATCCCCTGTGATAACAATAAAATTGATTTAAAAAGTTAAATGTACAGTGTTAAAAAAAAACATCGAAATAAAATAAATAATACAATACGGGCGTGAACACAAATGCGAACACACACATAGGTCCCGCATGCATTTGTAAATAGTGATTGGTGAAGGTCAGTGTGAGAACAATGATTCTAGAGCCAGACCTCCCGTGTAACTTTAAACTGGTAACATGTAAAGGCTTTTAAATTGTTGCCTATGGATAATTTAATGTACTGTAGCTTGTTGCCATTCCATGTTTTTTTTTTTTTTTAATCATGACGCGTTTGGTGTCTATTTACTATGTTTAACATCATTGTTTATATTTTAGCAAAAAATGGGTATTGTGTTTGTGTTCACTAAAATTCACTACAATGTATTTTTTGTTTTTTTAAATTTGAGTTTGAAAAACAGTGTGACATTAAAAATTGCAACACCAACCAGTTTATTCTCTAAGGCAGGGATATGCAATTAGCGGACCTCCAGATGTTGCAGAACTACAAGTCCCATGAGGCATAGCAAGACTCTGGCAGCCACAAGCATGACACCCAGAGGCAGAGCATGATGGGACTTGTAGTTTTGCAAACAGCTGGAGGTCCGCTAATTGCATATCCCTGCTCTAAGGCCTCCACTAATTATATACAGTAGGAAGGAAGTTTGCACTGACCTGTGTGTATCTGTACAGTCCGAGGATTTGGGCTATTGGGATTGTTGTGGTTGAATACTGGTCTCCAATAACACCAGCCAGCTTGCCACCTTTTCTACATGAATAATTAGGAATTGTCTTGCCTGGTCCTGATAATATATTCAATACACTCCTTATAGCTTTCCTGGGATCAAACCAAGAATCATATAGATGGTAGCCCAATGAGACATTGATTGGAGTATATAGAGTCTGGTTTATATCTTCCATAACAGAGGTGAAAATTAAAGCATATATGTAAGCTCCAGGCATTAATCTATGGGGGGGGGGGGGGGGGGAAACGGTTTATGGGAAAGCAGCTAAATGTGACCTCTGCCCCCAAATTAACTACAAGTTACATAGTTACTTTACATCAACCAATAAAAGGGGGACAGAATGTATGTTTAAGTTAAAGAAAAACAAAAAAGAATAAGACCCCCTCCCCCAAAAAAGACAGCAAATGTGTGATTGAAAAAACAATTTATTATTTATTAACTTTAACACTAGTCACTTTTAATTGGTCTAACAGTATATATATATATATATATATATATATATATATGGCTAAAGATAAAAATTAGTAATCAAAGAAAAAATAAATAAATAAATAAATAAAATTTAATTAAAATAAAAATAAAAGCAAGAGGCCATCATGTAATCCGTAATGCAAAAAGTGGGGTTTGAACACAATGCTTCAATAACATGACGACTGTCTGACAAAGGAGGGCTTCGTACCAATATAGATTTTCGAGAGAGAGAGTGTGGGCTTTGAATAGCTGTTAAGACAATAATGCCGCGTACACACGAGCGGACTGTACTTAGTCCGTCGAAACACATTTCAGCGGACAATCCGCTCGTGTGTGGGCTTCAGCGGACTTTTTCAGCGTGCAGTCCGACGTACTAAGAATTTAGTTTTTTTCGAAATTCTGTCCGTCGTACTTTGGTTTCAGCGGACAGTACGGTCGTCAATATGCTAGTTCGACGGACTAAGAATGGCGCATGCCCAGAAAGGATTTACACGGCGGAAGGGTGCTTTGCTGTGTCTTGGACTTCCTATTTCTAGTCCCGTTGTACGTGCTGTACACGTCATCGCGCAAGCTTTCGACAGACTGTTTGTGCATCCGTGTGTGGTCAAGTCCGTTCAGTGGAAAGTACGACGGACTGTCCGTCGGATTGTATGACGAACTAAGTACGCCATACAGTCCGCTCGTGTGTACGCGGCATAAGAGAACATAGAGTACCAACAAGGTAGGAAACATTGGGGAGTAGGAATTCTAGAGAACGCTAAGGGATAGCTGATGACCGGGTGGTGAGGGGCATTGAGGTCGAAAGAGGTAGCCCATGGGCCGAGGCGTCCCAGTTTGCCCAAATCACGCCGAACTGGTCAATCCTATCCTCCACCATAGCCGTCATATGTTCCATTATACGTATGTCCTTGATGCTTTGTATCAGCTGAGCTTGGGTTGGAGGCTGGGTGGATAACCAGTTAGAGGGTAAAGCTCTTTTAGCTGCTAGCAGAACATTTAAGTATTGCATTTTGATCATACAATTTTATGATAACACCCACCAGAGGGTATAACACACTGTGTGATATTTTAGGTTAAAATTTCACCCACACCTTATTGGTATCACTATAATTTCACTCTTATGCTCTTCATTCATATTTTTTCTTCCATCAATAAGAGTGTAAACACAAGCCAGAGGGTGGGACTCACTGTGCAGGGAAATAGGGCATTGGGATTATATACCTGTCATATTTCAATATTTTCTGCGAGTTGGCTCCATCCTGTTTTGGGTCTCTCATTTTATTACCTTTCTGCTACTGTCTTTTACCAATTTTCAATTGTATATTGGAACAGCGCCACACCTGCACTCCGTTTTCTTTTTAATCTGGTACATGTCACTTAGATAAAAGTAGGGGCAGCAGTTCCTTTAAGGATAACCGTTGTTTCAATAGTTTTCCTTTGCGTGGAATATATTTTTTCTTTTTCTGAAATGCCAAACATAAACCTATGAAGAAATTCCCTTCCAAAGTATACCTGAAGCCAACGCTTTATTTTTTCTTTTAATTTTGGATAGAGTAGGGAATGGTTAAAACCAGTGGCGGCTGGTGTTTTTTTTTTTAGGGGGATGACAAACTACCACTCAACCCCACCCGCTGTTTACTGGCCAGCCCAGAACTTACCCCATTGGCGGCGGGGGCAGGTGGCAGTGCTGTACAATGGCTCCATGTCTTCTCCTCCATGGCAGCTTCCAGCCTCCTCCTAGGCATCCAACAGGATCGCCTGTCCTTTCAGTCAATAGGGTGACCGGTGTCAAAACTGGCTTCCTGATTGGCTGGGAGGAGGATCAGTGTTACAACAGCAAATATGAATTTGCTGTTGTAACACACCTGGGTGGGATCATAATGCACGCACTGCGACCAGAGCCCACCCTATATTGAAGCCTATTAGAGCCTCTGGTTTTTATCGGTGCTTCAAAAAAAAACAGCCCCCCACATTGGAATCCATGCACTGTGTCCTGAAAAGGGCCAGACGCATGGATGGGGCGGCGGCGCCTGTGCACCCTTAATGGACGGGTCGCCCCTGGTTAAAACCCCTGTCAGGTTTTTTCTTCTGCTCTGTGTGTCATTGGGGGATTTACCTTCAGTTCCTGTCCTGTAAACATAACAGGAAGTGAGAGAAAATCTCTCCAAAGTGAAGAAAATGCCCTCTTAGAAGTTGCCTGCTATGTCATCTAGGGGATAGGCTATTTTCTTTTTTTAATTTAATACTTTTTCTATGTTTATGTATTAAGATATTGTTACACAAGTAACAAAACAAGGTTAAAAACACATAACATCATAAACCGAGATATCTTACTTTCACTACCCACTCCCTCGCTCTCCACCCATAACTGCCCCCCCACCCCACCCCCCCCCCCCACCCCCGCCCCTGCACCACTCGGTCTTCAACCATATAACACAAGCTATAACAACAGCTTTATTGGCTATAAGCCTATCAAAAAAAGAAAGGAAAGATAGGGGCGTGTAAAACCCTCCATAGGAAAAAAGAGGGGGAAAGAAAGGAAAAGTGGGGAAAGAGAAGGAGAAAGAAAGAGTAAAAGGAGGGCAAGGGGGAATGCTATATACCCCTCTGGCCCTATAAGGGTAAACCCAACTTGCCCAGCCAGGGTCTCCACATTCTCTTGAACTTCCTATAGTTACCTTCTAATAAAGATCACTCTCTTGTTCCCTACTATTAAATTGATAGTCACGACCCAGTTCTCTACAAGTGGGGGGGCTATGTGCTTGCCAGTGCTGGGCAATTCATTTGCTTGCCTCAAATAGACATCTTAGCCCTGCTTCAATAATGTCCTTCTGAACATTACCCCCCTCTATATTCCCCAGTAGGCAGGTCTTAACTGACGGCTCAGTTGCAGTCTTAAAGGTTTTGTTTATCCTATCTACAATCTCTACCCAGTATCTGAATAACTTCGGACATTTCCATAACATGTGAATAAAATCTCCAGATGCCCTGCACCTAGGGCACTGATCCTTTTGCCGCCACCCAGGTTTAAACATTTTTTAGAGGTATAATATACTCTATGAATTAGGAACAGGTGGGATACCTTCTGTGAGGGAGAGATTGAGAGGAGTGTTCCTCGTCTAAGGTTCTGATCACATTCCACTATAGTCATTGGCCTGACATCTCCCTCCCATCTCTCTCTATTCCTGGAGGGACCAGCTCGATCTATTGTTCTAGCTTCTAATCTGGTGTATAACACAGAGATTAGACCTTTAGATGAATCCAAAGTCATAATATTGTTGCCAATATGGGAATCTGGGTCCATTCAACTGTTTGCGATCTAAACTGCATCTGGATAGCATGCTTGATTTGGAGATATTTATAGAATGAGCTATTTGATAAATTAAATTCCTGTTTCAAATCTAGGAATGATTTCATAGAATTGCCCACATATAATTGGCTTAAATGATTGATACCCTGGCTCACCCATTCAATAGACCTCTCTATATCACTTAGTTCAACAATATTTCTATTGTTCCAAAGAGGAACATATTCTGATATCTCTCTATATCTTTTTTGACTGCCATACTTTACTAATTCATTTTATGATCGAGCATCTAAGGGTAAATTAATCTGCCTCTAAGACCTCTGTCAGTGTGCTATGCAGGGCCCCCATCAACATCATCCTAGCGCTGGGATTCCCCCCTCTAGGGGCTCCACAACTCGCTAGATGCTGTAGCTGGGATGCCAAATAATATGACCTTGGGTGTGGAACTGCCATACCCCCTTTTTTGAGAATTCCTGAGGGTATCTAGCTACCAAGTGGGTCTACCGGAAGCAAGGCCGATTTATCCCAGTTGATGACCAGACCAGAAAAATATTAAAAATTTCCAACCATTTGTATGTCTGTTTTTAATGATGTTTGGACATCTCCGAGGAAAAAAAGGGACATCGTCTTCAAACAATGCTATCCTGTCCTATTCTGTCTGCCTCCAAAATCCCTGCATATCCAGCTTGGATCTAGTCATAATTGTTAGCGGCTCCATTGCAAGAGCAAATAGTAAGGGGGATAGGGGACAGCCCTGTCTGATTCCCTTCTCCAACTGGAACAGATCAGAGTACTCATTATTGATTTTACTCTTTAGTCAGTATAGACTATTTTCACCCAGCTAATGAAGTATGGACCAAACCCGAATCTCTCAAGCACTTTGAGTAGGTAATCCCAATCTAGGCTGTCAAATGCCTTGGCTGCATCCAGGGCCAAGATGGCCCTGGAGCCGCCATTGTCGGTTGGAATCTGCATATTCAAAAAAACTCTACGGATGTGAATGCCAGTTGACCTATTTGGAATGAATCCTGACTGATCGGGATGAATAAGATTCTGGATACATCCATTTAGACGGGTTACTAGTATTTTGGCCAGTATTTTTACATCCATACATAATAATGATATTGGTCGATAAGAGAAGGCTTCCAAATGATCTTTCCCCTCCTTGGGTATAACAACGATAGGGGCTTCTGACATTGAGGTGGGCAGTTTCCCATTGTTAATGCCCATCCCAGCGTCTTCAGCAGCTCTGGAAGCAAAGCCTCACCATAGCGTTTATAGATCTCTATTGGCAGCCTGTCAGGTCCTGGCGACTTTTGGTTTGGCATCCCAGCTACTGCTCGCTGCACTTCATTCAGGGTTACTGGTGCATCCTTAACCGTTTTATCCCTTTCTGAGAAAATCAGGATTATTATTTTCCCAAAAAAGCGGCCATTTTTTCCCTCCCCATACACTTATAGGACCTTTAGAGGGAGCTATAGTATTCTCTGAATGTATGCATTATAACAGTTGGATCAGAAGAAATTTCTCCACATGGAGTATTTGATCTAATCAATAAGGATAGCATACAACCAACTTTCTCCCCTTCTCCAAATTGGCACCGTCGCTGTAATATGCGCCTGTTGTCTGTCTTTCTCATGATAGTCATTTTGTAAGCTTGTTGTTTTTCTAGTCATTCCTTCTGTCTATCTGGGGTTGGGTCGTCAACAAATTGCCTCTCTGCCAGTATCTCCTCATTTTTAACTTCCCTTTCCCATTCCCTAGACTTGCCCTTGACTCTTGCCACCTGTTGGATAAGGAGACCTCTAAAATAGGCCTTCAAGGAGTCCTAGACCACTCCAACCAATGTTGTACCTTCACCAGAGTTAGCGATCACCTCCAACCAAGAGGGGTCAATTTTCCATTCACTCAAATGGGCCCTGCTCTTGGCATTAATTGTCAGTGTGAGAGGGAAATGGTTGGAGACTCCTCTTGGGCCATATTCTATATTCCTTATCAGAACCTGGGCTTCACTGTTAGCTAAAGCAATTTCGATTCTAGACAAAGTAAGGTAAGAGCTTGAATAACAAGAATATTTTTTTCCAGCGGATGCCATATGGCATAAATCACATAACCCCATTTCGTTGAAGAAACCAGCTAATCGGCCCTCTCCCAATCCAACAGAACTATTTACTGGTTGAAATCTGTCCAAGAGCTTGTCTAGAGCTTCATTGAATTCCCCCACCCTATAGCTGAGACTCTAATGCCGTGTACACATGATCGGACTATCTGGTGGACTTAGTCCGGTGGACCAGAGTCCGACGGACAATTCGACCGTGTGTGGGCTCCAGCGGACGTATTCTTCCCAAAATTCCATCGGACTTTGAAAGAAGTCTTGACTCAAAATTGTCCACCGGACTGCCAAATCTGTGTGCTAGTCCACGAAGTAGTAAAAATTGTATTGTTGGTCAAGTATGTCTCCTGCAGACAGAGAAATCCAGGCCCACTCCCCTCAAGTGCCGACAAAACCAAAGCTCTCTTGGTTCGATCCCCCAAACCTCGGACGTTCCAAGAGATTAGACTAAATGTTTTATCTTGCATGGAATCTTATAAAATAATACTATAAAGTAAGAAAAAACTATGCCAATGAAAAAATAAAAAATAAATAAAAAAGTAAAACATTAATACATCCAGTGATCCATTTCAATCTCCTCAACCTTAAGTATTTACCCCTATATGTGTACTTTTCCCTCTCCTCATATCTCATCCTTTTGTGTGTTAAATCGTATTAATGTAAGTGGTGCATGGCCTTTATCTCCTACCCTGCCCACTCTACCATCCCTACCCATATCCCCTGGCTCACTCACCTCCCTCCCTCCCATATCACATGTCCCCAGCCCAACAGGGCTTCCCCTTGGGGGTACACCACCTGTGACCTTACCATAACATTCCCAATACACAATCCAAAATAGCAATCTTGACATATTTAGTGGAAGGTGAAACCAATATAGGAGCCATACCTGCTCCCTGACACTCATATCTATATACATCTGAACATTCAAATCAAGGTTAATTTGCTTTCCTCCACTCCTAATGTTTCAATAGATCATTATTATTAGTGTGGTGTTACTGCAGTGAAAGAGAAAAGGGTGATACTACACTCACTCACCCCCCCCCCCCCCCACAACTCATAATCAAATCAAGTCAATAACTATTCCATAATTATTCCATGCTTCCAAAATTCTACTCGGCTATAAGTCCTTCTTGTTTTCCACCAGTCACTGGGCTGCATCAGCCGGGGTATTGAAAAAGAATGTCTCGCCAAGTGCTGTCATCCTTAAGCAGGCCGGGTACAATAGTGCATATCTTATATTTTATCAAACTTTGCTTAATTGAAGTAAATTTGGCTCTGCGTTTTTGACGATCTAGTGAAAAGTCAGGATAAAGGGAATCCTTACCTCCCTAAAAGTCGATTTCCCCCATTTCTCTGGCCTTCAGTAGCAGGGTCATCTTCTCATTATAATCAAGAATTTTCATAAGTATCAGTCTAGGGTGGTCACCTGGCTGACGAGTTTTTATAGGAACTTGATGAGCTCTTTTGATCGCACATAATGGCGTAAAAGAAGTGGCCCCAAAAATTTCCCTAAACCACCCCTTTAAAAAGGCTATTAGATTGGAACCCTCACTACGCTCGGGAAGGCCTATCACTCTAACATTGTTTCTGCGACTCCTATTCTACATCTCATTGAGTTTAGCGGCTTGTATATTCATTAATTGTTTGAGCCCTTTAATTTCTCGCATCAATGGACCCAAATCATCTTCAACACCACTTACTTGTTCTTATAAATCGGATGTTCTCTGCACATTTTTACAGAGCTCTTGCCTCATGGAAAGTAATTCCTCCTTAATGCATTTTAACTGGCTCAAAACTAGAAATTGAAACCTTACAGTCATTAATCGCATTAAGTACTTCTCTCAATGTAGGTTCTTCATTCAACATTTCAGGGCAAGATACAGGGGCTGGCTCAGATGTTGCAACTGAAATTGCAGACACAGTTCCAGATTTCCCTCCCCCTGAACCCTTAATACTCACAGTTTTGGAGGTTGAGGGGGTGGATGGATTTGAAGAAACCCGGCCTTGGCTCTTTCTATCCATGGAGGAATTCTTCTGCTCTTTAGGATGCGAAGTTGCCTGCTGAGAACACCCCTTAACAGGTGACAGGGAGGCTAAATTAGCATAACGCTCCAGTTTAGCGGCTGCAGCGGCTGCCATCTGATTGCTCTTGTCCTTTGCAGACAGTGTTAATTGAGGCCCCTCTTGGGGTGGATGTTCCTCCGCTGCGCGTTTTTTTGACATAGCAATTTTCTCCTTGCTTTTACTCTCACACTCCTCCCCTTCCTCCCCTCTTCCCCTCTCTTTGGGGGGTGCTTCACAAACCCCTGATTCTTGCTTAAACTATTTTGTCCTGTTATTGCGGTGGAGGAAGGGGGGGTGAGGTGCCGTCGGTTGTCCTCCTCTGCCTTGGAGCTGCACTCTCTGCCAGCTGATGACTGTGTGCCCCACATATCCGACAGGCCAAAACAACCCGCATGACCCTCCAGAGGCCGGTCTGTGTTAGAGAAAGCCAGCCCAGTGACACAGGCACCAGCCTCCATGATCTCGCAAGATCTCTCCACCAAAGTCTCTTGCACCGCCTCGCACCGGGCTCAGACTTTCCACTGCAAGAGGAAAGAATGCCCGGATAGCAGCATGAGAGAGGGAAGGGGGGAAGGGAGGAGATCAGGCACTATCCTGTGCACCCACATGAGAGGGAGCAGAGAGGAGAAGAAGCACCTCACACGCTCTCACTCACACACACGCTCTCATCCTCACCAACATCTGGTCATGCCCCGGGGCAATCAGAATAGGCTATTTTTTAACTGGTCATCAGACATCGGTGTACCTGAAAGTCAAAGTTGGAAAGCAACATGGAGTAGGTCTCTTGCCCAGGGCATGGCACTATCTCTTATGAAGGGTAACTTACCTGACATGTATAATATATTGTGATTGTGTGCGCCTGTGCTAGGGATGAGCCGAACACCCCCCGGTTCGGTTCGCACCAGAGCTTTCGAACGGACCCCAAATTCGTATGAACGTTAGAACCCCATTGAAGTCTATGGGACTCGAACATTCAAAATTAAAAGTGTTAATTTTAACAGCTAATATGCAAGCTACTGTCCTAAAAAGGGTTTGGGGACCTGGCTCCTGCCCCAGGGGACATGGGTCAATGCAAAAAAAACTTAAAAAAACGGCCGTTTTGGCGGGAGCACTGATTTTAATGACGACTAAAATGAAAAAAAAAAGTGAAATATTCCTTTAAATATTGTGCCTGGGGGGTGTCTGTAGTATGCCTGTGAAGTGCCACGTGTTTCCCGTGTTTAGAACAGCCCCTGCACAAAATTACATTTAACGGAAATAACGTCATTTAAAGCTGCTTGCGGTTTTAATGTTATATCTGGTTCCTGCAATATGGTTGAAAATCATTGAGAAAAATGGCATGGGTAGCCCTCCCTGGCCATTACCAGCCCCTTTGGGTCTTGTACACATATTAAGGGGAACCCTGTACCCATATTAAAAAAAGAAAATACGTGTGGCCCCCAGGCCCTATATACTCAGAACAGCAGTATACAGGCGGTGCAAACAAGACAGGGACTGTGTAGGTTTGTTGTGTTAAGTTGAATCGGTTTGTAATTTTCAACTGGTACATTTTTAAAGTGTAGCTCCAGTCAAAAAAACAATTTTTAAGCTTTTTGGAAAACATAGGGAAGGGTTATCACCCCTGTATAATTTGTTTTGCCGTCCGTCTTTTTCAGAGCACGCAGACAGCACGCACAATCTCCTACCGCTGACTGCAAGCTCTATTTAAAACGAGCAAGATAGTTAGCTATATAGGTGGATATAGCGGTGTATACTGCGTTCAGAGCACGTAGACAGCACGCACAATCTCCTAACACTGACTGAAAGCTCTATTTAAAACGAGCAAGATATTTAGCTATATAGGTGGATATAGCGGTGTATACTGCGTTCAGAGCACGCAGACAGCACGCACAATCTCCTAACACTGACTGAAAGCTCTATTTAAAACGAGCAAGATATTTAGCTATATAGGTGGATATAGCGGTGTATACTGCGTTCAGAGCACGCAGACAGCACGCACAATCTCCTAACACTGACTGAAAGCTCTATTTAAAACGAGCAAGATATTTAGCTATATAGGTGGATATAGCGGTGTATACTGCGTTCAGAGCACGTAGACAGCACGCACAATCTCCTAACACTGACTGAAAGCTCTATTTAAAACGAGCAAGATATTTAGCTATATAGGTGGATATAGCGGTGTATACTGCGTTCAGAGCACGCAGACAGCACGCACAATCTCCTAACACTGACTGAAAGCTTTATTTAAAACGAGCAAGATATTTAGCTATATAGGTGGATATAGCGGTGTATACTGCGTTCAGAGCACGCAGACAGCACGCACAATCTCCTAACACTGACTGACAGCTCTATTATAAAAGATAGATATATCGCTAGATATATAGGTGAATATAGCGGGGTATACTGCGGTCAGGGCACGCAGACAACAACCACTACAGAAGAGCAAGAATGAAAAATCGTCCGATAACGATCGGTGTATACTGTGTTGAAGGTACACAGAACACCCATTAACTGCTACAGATGCCAACACACTACACAAGGCCGCCGCGCTGGCGGCCTTATATAGTGTGGAGCGTGTACTACACAGCCTGAGCTATGATTGGCCACAGGCATCCTGCCTGTGGCCAATCATGGCTCTCCTCGCTGCCGGCGCTGTGATTGGCCAAGCATGCGGGGTCACAGTGCATGCTTGGCCAATCATGAGCCAGCAATGCACTGCGCCATCGCAGTGCATTGTGGGCCGTGAGCGCCACACGAATTTGGTGCAAACGGCGCATAACACCCGGAATTCGCCGAACGGGCGAACAGCCAATGTTCGAGTCGAACGTATGTTCGACTCGAACACGAAGCTCATCCCTAGCCTGTGCCTATTTAGGTTGTTCCCGGGGTGTGCTCGGTGCTGTCCAGTCTGCAGCTCCCCGTGTTCTAGTACCTCGTTTGAAGCTCCTGATTTCCTGACTACCCTGCTTGACCTTTGGATTGTCCTGTTTGCTGCCTGCCCTTGACCTCAGCCTGTCTGTGACCTTGAACCTGCCTGCTCCACTGTACCGCGCTGCCCGCCTGTTGCCAACCTTGCCTGTGACCCGGACTTTGAACTTGCCTGATCCCTTGTACTGCACCGCCTGTCTGTTGACTACTGTGCCTGTGACTGGACTTGCCTCACCAGCTCTTGCTCTGCAACCGCTGCCAGTGTCCAGCTGCCTGGACACCACCGACCCATATGCATCAAGCCTTTTGGGACTCTTCTCCTGCAACAACCTGACAGCGTCTCATACCAATCTGTGCTCCCGTGCCTCCTGTCCATACTACCGGGGGCCGCGAAAGAGACATGTAAGGGAAGCTTTCCCTTGCTATCTCGGGCTCATCAGTCAGGTACGTGAAGTCTGACAGATATGTCACTCAAACACCATGAGGGAGCACAGCCGAAGGCAGGTTTTTCTTTGTTTTCCAAATAACGTTATGGAGATAATTATGGCGGAGCAGTGTGACAGGATTCAGATTGTCTGTGATGTGTTGCTGGTCTTGTCCGCTAAGTTATACACCTGCAGTCAGGGCATCAATCAGAAATTGGGGAGTCCCTTACATAGCTTTGGCCTCGGCCCCCCCAGGCCTGACCAGCAAAATTCCCCAGGGCTCACCCACTGGCTGTCCTTCCAAATTCCCATACCTGTACACATTCAGCCCCCTCACACCTGAATGCACTAAGCCCCCTTCATACCTGTACACACTCTGCCTCCCCACACCTCTATGCACTAAGACTTCCTCATACCTGTGCTCACTCAGCTCCTTCTTTACACCTGTTCACACTCAGTCCTCATACCTCATACCTGTATGCACTAAGCCAGTGATGGCGAACCTTGGCACCCCAGATGTTTTGGAACTACATTTCCCATGATGCTCATGCACTCTGCAGTGTAGCTGAGCATCATGGGAAATGTAGTTCCAAAACATCTGGGGTGCCAAGGTTCGCCATCACTAAGCCCTCCTCACACCTGTATGCTCTCTGCCCACACGCACCTGTACACATTCAGCTCCCCTCATACATGTAGACACTCAGCCCCCTCACACCTGTACACACTTAGGCCACGTACACACGGGCGGATTGTCTGCCCAACTAAGTTCGTCAGACAATCCGACAGACAGTCCGTCCAAATTTTGAATGAACGGACTTGACCACACAAGATGAACAGACAGTCCGCTGAAAACTTGCGCGATGACGTGTACAGCACGTACGACGGGACTAGAAAAACGACGTCCAATACACTGCAATGCAACCTTCGGCCGTGTAAATCCTTTCTGAGCATGCTCCATACTTAGTCCGTCCAACTTGCCTACACACGAGCGGACTGTCCGCTGAAACTAAGTTTGGACGGACAAAACCAAGTTTGGACGGACAAAATTACGGAAATTCCGAAAGACAAAGTCCGTCAGACTGTCCGCTGAAAAAGTCCGCTGAAGCCCACACACGAGCGGATTGTCCGCTGAAACGCGGTTCAGCGGACTAAGTTGGGCAGACAATCCGCCCGTGTGTACGCGGCCTTAGCCCCCCTCTCAAACCTGTAGACACTCAGCTCCCCTCACACCTGTAGACAATGTGTTCTCCCCACACCTGTAGACACTCAGCTGCCCCCTCTCCCACCTGTAGACTCAGCTCCCCCAAGCCTGTACACACTCAGCTGACCCCTCATACCTGTACACACTCAGCCCCCCACACACCTATACACACTCAGCTGCCCCCTCACATCTGTACACACTCAGCTGCCCCCTCACACCTGTACACACTCAGCTTCCCCCTCACACCTGTACACACTCAGCTTCCCCCTCATACCCATACACACTCAGCTACCCCCTCACACCTGTACACACTCAGCTTCTCCCTCACACCTGTACATACTCAGCTGCCCCCTCACACCTGTACACACTCAGATGCCCCCTCACACAGTACACACTCAGCTACCCCTTAGACCTGTACACTCAGCTTCCCCCTCACACCTGTACACACTCAGCTGCCCCTTCACACCTGTACACACTCAGCTGCCCCCTCACACCTGTGCACACTCAGCCCCCCTTACACCTGTACACATTCAGCTGCCCCCTCACACCTGTAAACACTCAGCCCCCTTACATCTATACACACTCAGCCCCCCTTATACCTGTATACATTCACCCCCCCTTATACCTGTGCACACTCAGCTGGCCCCTCACACCTGTACACACTCAGCTTCCCCCCACACATGTACACACTCAGCTGCCCCCCCCCACACCTGTACACACTCAGCTCCCCCCCACACCTGTACACACTCAGCTGCCCCCCCACACACCTGTACACACTCAGCCCCCCTCTCAGTTGTATATCTGTCAGGCTAGGGCTGGCCCAAGACATTGTGCTGCCTGGGTCCAATAATGAAATGCTGATAAATAAAACTAAAATTACATTTATCAGGAATTTTGCACTAAACACATAAGTGGGAACCTAGGTTAAGGGTTAATGTAGTATATAGATGGTTAGTGTAGTATACAGACAGGCTAAGTTATATACAGAGAGGCTAGGGTGTATAGAGAGGCTAGGGTATATACAGACAGGCTAGGGTATATACAGACAGGCTAGTGTAGTATACAGACAGGCTAGGGTATATACAGAAAGGCTAGTGTATATACAGACAGGCTAGTGTATATACAGACATGCTAGTGTATACAGAAAGGCTAGTGTATATACAGACAGGCTAGTGTATATATAGACAGGCTAGGATATATACAGAAAAGCTAGTGTAGTATACAGACAGGCTATGGGTATACAGAGAGGCTAGAGGGTACACAGAGAGGCTAGGGTATATACATAGAGGCTAGTGTATACATGCAGGCTAGTGTATACAGACAGGCTAGTGTATATATGTTTGATTCTTGTTTTTATGATAATAATATTGATATTCGATAACTCATATTGATGAGAAAAGTTCAAGAAAGTTTGTTTAGTTCTTGTGTAAAAACTCAAAAATGTATTTAATAAATAAAAATAGCAAAATATTACAAGAACAATAGTAAAGTATAGAATGTCATTAACAATGTATTATATTGTTAAGATGAAGATTCTATCAAATGTGTGTGTGTGTGTAGATGTGAAGCTGTGTTCAATATCTCGTGGAGAGTGTCTGCGGCTATCCTCATGGTGTAAGTGTGCCCCAAAACTCTCTGTTACTAGCTTTTTATGCCTAAATTCAGCCCCCACTTTCTCTTATAAAGGCTGGCTTAAAAGTTCGTAATTGACTTGTAGTCCTACAGAAAATTGCAAGCTTTCCTTTCAACTCACACAAGGGTGGGAGTTGACATTCCTGAGGTGTGGGCCAAGAGGAGCTTTATGTAAAACCATTTAATGTATACAATATAAGTTTCCTTTAACTTCTAAATCAAATACTTCATATATCAGTATCTATAATTACATTCATTTAAAATGCAATGTTCTTATTAATATCCTAATCAAGAAAAATTGTAATATAAAGGATCTCTTAACTAACACATTGAACTTTTACATCTTAAAATATGTGAATCCTTCCTTCTCAAGAAATGCTCATGAGCTTATAATAGCATATATATTGTCACAAACATAAAAGTCTATATAAATTCACATTTTCCATAACTAAAACACACATATATATATATATATATATATATATATATATATATATATATATATATATGCAAAATTAAATTATTATGTAAGGTAAGATCTAATCCATTCCTTCATTTGTTAATATTCGTTAATAATGAATATTAGATTCTAACATTTCCCTCTCAAAATGATTGATTAAGCAATCTTAATCATTTTCTTATCTAAATCCATTTATACTTAAAATGCATCACATTCGTATCCAAACATAACTTTAGATCTTAAGATGATTGATTTGAATATATTTTCAATTTTGATTCTATATAGGAAAAATGAAATTATTTCTTTTTTTTCACCCTTATTATGTTCTTTTTCTTTTACCAATTAATCAATCCCCTTAATTTCATAATTCATAAAGCTAACATATTACAATGTAAAAGTTAGTCCTAACTTTTCTATATGACTTTAGCAAACAATTACTGTTATCTTAATTAGCACCAGATGTTCCTTCTAACTAGAATGGCTCTATTGTAAGGATGTTTAACCCTTTCAACTCTGAAAATACACTATATGTGATTGTAAAAATTGATGTGTAAAAAATATCTCATAAACATATCACATCACAAAAATGTATATATATAAAAATTGCAATATAGCTGGTGGATTAGGTATGTCAGTATCAGTAGTCAAAAAGTCAAAAGTCAATTGTTTTTAGAAGTCTCTCTTTTATTAGAGATTTGGAGGTTTTTTTCCTATTATTCTTCTTCTTGCACTCTGTAAAGCTGGAAAAATGTTATTGAACATTAAACCAACAACAATAATTATAACAAATGAATCCCATGTTTCAAATCTTCTCCCAGAACTTATGATATTAATCTTCAAGGTTTTTTTTTTATCTGGAAGGTCTAGAAATATAAAATGTCTCTTCTTTTTGTGACTTACAAGTCAGATCCAACTTAGAACTGACTTACTTCATGTAACACGCGTTCCCTCTCTTGGCGGGAAATTACGTCATCAAGAAATAGAGTTGTCTTGCACGTGCGCAAACTTCTTACCAGTGCTGATAATTCCATGATTCCAAGTTCATTCAATGAGGCAGAAAGTTAATTTGCTGTTTCTATTACGCTTGGAAGCTTGACTGAATAGTCAATGTTTGTGCTTGTATTCCCTCTCAGCCAGCGGAAGGAGAAATATTTAAAAAATGTTTGATATTCGGACAAAATTAAGCTGGCAAAGGCTCACCACTGTTATATTCTCGTTTTTACGATAATAATATTGATATTCGATAATTCATATTGATGAGAAAAGTTCCAAGAAAGTCTGTTCAGTTCTTCTGTAAAGACTCAAAAATTTATTTAATAATAAAATAGCAAAATATTACAAGAAGAATATCAAAGCATAGAATGTCATTAATAATGTATTATATTCTTAAGATGACTATTGAATCAGATGTGTGTGTGCATTTAGATTAGGGATGAGCCCGATTATTTGAGTCAAACATAAGTTCGACTCAAACATCAATTGTTTGCCTGTTCGCCGAATATTTGGGGTGTTCTCGGCAAATTCGAAAGCTGCGGAACACCCTTTAAAAGTCCATGGGAGAAATCAAAAGTGCTCATTTTAAAGGCTTATATGCATGGTATTGTCATAAAGTGTTTGGGGACCTGGATCCTATCCCAGGGGACATGTATCAATGCAAAAAAAGTTTTAAAAACTGCCCTTTTTCTCTGGAGCAGTGATTTTAATAATGTTTAAAGTGAAACAATTAAAGTCAAATATTCCTTTAAATTTCATACCTAGGGGGTGTTTATAGTATGCCTGTAATGTGGTGCATGTTTCCCATGTTTAGAACAGTCTGAGAGCAAAATGACATTTCTAAAGGAAAAAAAGTAATTTAAAAGTTCTCATGGCTATAATGAATTGTCAGTCCCGGCAATACACATAAAAGTAATTGAAAAAAACGGCATGGGATTCTCCCACAGTATATTACCAGGGCCTTCAGGTCTGGTATGGATATTAAGCACCAAAATAAAAATAAATGGCGTGGGTGTCCCCCTCAAAATCAATACCAGGCCCTTAAGGTGACGTCATTGTGTGGGCCTGCCCTCAGTTATAAAAGAACTGTCACCTGAGAGGCCAGTCATTATAGCGGGTGCCTCCTATGGAGGCAGATCGGTGGCGGCGTGCAGCTTTTTTTTCTTTTTCAGTCCATCGGAGCGAGAGAAGAAGATGAATGGACTTCGCGGGACACTGTTATTTTTTAATAAAGTACTTGTCCCAAGGCATGTATTGTCATTTTTACCATTTTCACACCATTTTTGTGAAATTGTAGGGGTACATTTGTACCCCGTTATCCTTTCACATAGGGGGAGGCTGGGATCTGGGGCTCCCCTTGTTAAAGGGGGCTTCAAGATTCCCATAAGCCCCCCGCCGGCAGACCCCCACAACCACCGGGCAAGGGTTAAAGGGATGAGGCCCTTGTCCCCATCAACATGGGAAAAAGGGCTTTGGGGGGCCGCTACCCCAAAGCATCCTCCCCATGTTGAGGGCATGTGGCCTGGTACAGTTCAGCAGGGGGCGCTCTCTCATCCCCCCTCTTTTCTTGTGGCCTGCCAGGTTGCATTCTCAGATAAGGGTCTGGTATGGATTTTTGGGGGACCCCAAGCCATTTTTTTTTAAATTTTGGTGCTGGGTTCACCTTGAAACCCATACCAGACCCTTTGGTATGGATTTTGAGGGCGACACCATGCCATTTTTTTTTGACACGGGGTTCCCCTTAATATCCATACCTGATCTGAAGGGCCTGGTAATGGACTGTGGAGGAATCCCAAGGCTGTTTTTTTCAATTACTTTTATGTGTATTGCCGGGACCAACAATTCATTATAGCCGCGAGTACTTTTAAATGACTTTTTTCCTTTAGAAATATAATTTTGCTCTTGGACTGTTCTAAACACAGGAAGCATGCACTACTTCACAGTCATACTATAGACACCCCCCAGGTATGAAATTTAAAGGAATATTTTACTTTTGTTGTTTCACTTTAAGCATTATTAAAATCACTGCTCCTGAAAAACAGGCATTTTTAAAACTTTTTTTACATTGATACATGTCCCTTGGGGCAGGACCCTGGTCCCCAAACACTTTTTATGACGATACCTTGCATATAAGCCTTTAAAATGAGCACTTTTGATTTCTCCCATAGACAATTCATTATATCCTCAAGTACATTTAAATTACTTTTTTTCCTTTAGAAATATCATTTTGCTCTCGGACTGTTCTAAACATGGGAAACATGCGCCACTTTACAGGCATACTATAAACACCCCCCAGGTATGAAATTTAAAGGAATATTTCACTTTTATTGCTTCACTTTAAGCATTATTAAAATCACTGCTCCCGAAAAACTTCCATGTTTAAACTATTTTTTGGATTGATACATGTTCTCGGGGGCAGGACCCAGGTCCCCAAACAATTTTTATGACAATAACTTGCTTATAAGCCTTTAAAATTAGCACTTTTAATTATTGATGTTCACGTCCCATAGACTTTAACAGTGTTCGCGTGTTTCGGAAAAATTTTGGCCTCGTTTGTTCTGCTACGAACTGAACCGGGGGGTGTTCGGCTCATCCCTAGTGTAGATGTGAAGCTGTATTCAAGGTCTCGTGGAGAGTGTCTTTAGCTGTCCTCGTGGTATGAGTGTGTCCCAAAACTCTCTATTACTTATAAAAACTGGCCTAAGAGCTAAAATTTACTTGAAATATTGTAATAAAAAGGACTTATCTCTTAACTAACATATTGAACCTTTATATCTTATGTGAAGTAAGTATGTGAAATAAGTATGTGGATCCTTCCTTCTCACAGATGGAGGAAGGTGAAGAAGGGAAACCAACTAATTATTGCCATATGTGAGGTGAGCTCTCCCAAGAAATGCTTATGAGCTCATAACAGCATACATAATTTCATAAGTATAATATATATATACATATATATATATATATACAATTCAATTATTATGTAAGATTTAATCCATTCATTCATTTGTTGAAATTTGTTAATAATGAATACTAGATTTGAACAATATACAGACAGGCTAGGGCATATACAGGCAGGCAGGTGTAGTATACAAAGAGGCTAGGGGTATACAGAGAGGCTAGTGTGTATACAGAGAGGCTATGGTATATACACAGAGTCTAGGGTGTATACGGAGAGGCTAGTGTTCATACAGAGAGGCTAGGGTGTATACAGAGAGGCTAGTGTATATACAGAGAGGCTAGGGTGTATACAGAGAGGCTATGGTATATACAGAAAGGCTATGGTATGTACAGAGAGGCTAGTAGGTAAACAGAGAGGCTCGGGTGTATACAGAGAGGCTAGTGTATGTATAGAGAGGCTAGGGAGTATACAGAGTGGCTAGGGTGTATACAGAAAGGCTAGGGTGTATACGGAGAGGCTAGGGTATATACACAGAGAGGCTAGGGTATATACAGAGAGGCCAGAGTATATACAGAGAAGCTAGGGTGCATACAAAGAGGCTAGGGTGTATATAGAGAGGCTGGGGTATATACCGAGAGGCTAGGGTGTATACAGAGAGGCTAGGGTATATACAGAGAGGCTATGGTATATACACAGAGGCTAGGGTGTATACAGAGAGGCTAGTGTGTATGCAGAGAGGGTAGGGTGTATTAGGAGAGGCTAGGATGTATACAGAGAAGCTAATGTATATACAGAGAGGCTAGCATGTATACAGAGAGGCTAGAGTGTATACTGAGAGGCTAGGGTATATACAGAGAGACTAGTGTTTATACAGAGAGACTATGGTGTATACAGAGAGGCTAGTGTATATACAGAGAGGCTATGGTGTATACAGAGAGGCTATGGTATATACAGAGAGGCTAGTATGTAACCAGAGAGGCTAGGGTGTATACAGAGAGGCTAGTTGTATACAGAGAGGTTATGATGTATACAGAGAAGCTAGGGTATATACAGAGAGGCTAGTGTATACAGTATACAGAGAGTCTAGGGGTATACAGAAAGGCTAGGGTGTATACAGAGAGGCTAGGGTATATACACAGAGATGCTAATGTATGTACATTGGTATGCCACTGGGATGAGTACTGTCTGTATAACTTAGGCAAAACCCAGCTGAATTTACAAATATCTTACTTTACAAATACTTTAAAATATCCACAGCATGTGATGTCAGCCCTGCCTATTTCATTTCTGATGGTTTGAACCTCATCCCCACCTCTTCATCTCTGTAACCTCTCTTTGTGCAATGCCAGGGTGCACAGGATTTTATCAGCTCACAAGATTTTTTGCAGGATCAACAGGTATTTCTTGCACTTGTAACAAAAACAGATATAGCAGAAAACTTTCAATGGTATATTTAGTAGACCAAAAAGGAGCACATAAGAGAAGTTGATTGTTAGTGTTAACCTCCCTGGTGGTATTCCCGAGTCTGGCTCGGGGTGGAATTTCAGTACCATTAGCGGTAACCCCGAGCCATCACAGGATACAGGGAAAGTTACTTACCTTGTCCCCTGGATCCTGCGATGTCTCCCCGCTGTGTGCGTGAGCTGTGTCCTCGCTCGAGTCACACAGTGCCGAGTTCCGCCGAGCTCCGTTCCCTGCAAGCGTTGCGACGCATGGGGATGGAGAACGGTGCCAAATGAAAAAAAGTAAAAACCCAGTACACATACAGTACACTGTAATCTTACAGATTGCAATACTGTATAAAAAAAAATTAAACATCCCCTTTGTCCCTAGTGGTCTGCCCAGTGTCCTGCATGCACTTTTATATTATAAATACTGTTTTTTCTGCCTGGAATTTGGAGATTGTCCATAGAAACCAAAAAGTGTCCCTTTATGTCAAAAGTGGTTTTAGACCAGCTAGAAAACAGCGATAATTAATTAGAATCACTTGTAGAATTGAGCGATTTGTGGGGAAATTCGTCATCAAACACATAATCTAATGACAGTGACAATTCTGCAATTGAGCAAATTTCAGCGTTTTTGATTTGATTACATTATTGAATCATTTTTATTATTATTTGTTATAATAATTTATAGTTATTTATTATATTATAATTTATGATTTCGTGTTTCAAACTTTCTCATACCTGGGATGTCTACTAGACTCTGGTTTGGACAGATTTAAGTGAGCTATTCCTAAGAATTGCAGGCCTACAATATAAAACGCCAAATTTCCATGCAAAATAATTGTACCGCTTTCAGCACCTAAAATCAGAAGTAATCATACCGCCAGGGAGGTTAACAAATGTCACCTCAAAATATTCAAAACAGCCAAAAAAAATTATATACCACAATTATCTCCTTCCCACACTATAGTAAACAATTCTGTGCAACATTTATTATACAGGATATTTAAAATCCACGGTACATAATATAAAAACGCTCCCCTTGTACAGGACATTCCTCTAAACATCCAACCAGCAAACTTGCCATCCATTGACCTTCCAGGTTTCGTGTATGTACTGTATATCCCAATTATATGTCCTTTATAAGGAATTTAGTGTGCACTTGAGTCAAAAAAAATATCTCTCGCTTAAAAATGAGTATAGTAGCTCAGTATAGTGCCTGACAGGTATACCTATGGTGTCTGCCAAATAGTGTCCCCAAAATCAGATGCAGTCCATTCACCATTCAGGGGACAAATATTTTCTGTCCCAGAAAAATGGGGGATTGCACGGGAATATACACATATGAAACCTGGAGAGTTATTTTATACCAAGTTCAATTGCTGACTGGATGTTTGGGGGGAATGTCCCTGTATGAGAGCCATTTTTAAAATATGTACTATGGTTTTTAAATGTCATGTACAATAAATATCTTAAAAAAATATATAATTTTGTAAGAAGAAATTTTCTGTATAGAACAGTATAGTGAAGAGTACTGGTCTAAAAGGCTGTTGCGTCTATACTGTAGGTCAGGTACAGTATGTCGAATATTGTGTTTCTTTCATAAAAATAAAGTTTGAAAGACTTTTGAATAGTAATGGTCTTCAGTCACAACAAGCTGTGCTATGTAGCAAGGGTTTACAAATACTTCAACCCTCTCAGTTCCCGTACTTCTATACCCTTTGTGGACCAGACCAACTTTTACATTTTCACCATGGATGTGTTTATTTGGCTTTGAACTTTTTTCTTCTTAAGTTTTTCATTACTTAAGATATTAAAATAATATATATTGTTTTTTTGGGAGAAGAACTAGGCTTTCTCTTGGCAAGCGTGTTTTGCATTAGATACAAATATGTGTAAAATGCATTTTTTTCCGTTTTGAAGACTTATTTAAAAAAAAAAAAAGTTGTTTAGTTGTTTTACTATAACAAAATATATATAAATATATATATATATATATATATATATATATATATATATATATATATATATATATATATATATTTAAACATATACACATATATACATATACATTTTGTTCCACAATTTTACCATTTAAAATTACACTTAAATCATGTTCCTAGAACAAAGCATGGCAAAACTACTTTTTTTTTGTTTTGTTTTTTACTTTCTGCTTTTTTTGCTATATGACATGAAAAAAGTAACAAAAAAAAAGCCTAAATGCAATTTAAAACTAAATTAAGGGTGAAGGAAAAAAACAGTAGACAAATAATAGACTGATTTGGGTTAACTAAGGGGTTATTAAGAGGTTAAATAGCAATACAGTTTATTGAAAATAATTAACATGTATGTTTTCTTTAAGTGATATCATATGCATATTGAATATCATGCCTTTGATCTACATTTGAATCAAATAGTAAATACAATTAAACAATGTATTGATTAATTGTATGCAATCAATGAACAGCTGCATTTTGACGGCCACTTGTGCTGTGTAATACAAAACACTTACCGGCTGTCATTGTGATACAGTAATTGCTGATAATCTTATAAAAGTCATAGAAATGTATTGATAGTATAGCTTTCTTAAAACACATCTAGAAAAACAATCATATTCTATAAAATTGATATTAATGTTATACGTTATAAAACATGTTACAAGCAATCATAAGAGAAAAGGTCCCATTACAGGTACAGGTTCATGCATGAACTAGCTGTCCCCATCACTATGCCTTGAAGCCACCAAATGTAAATCACATGTTAGGATAAATTACAGAAGTTGCAGGATGAATGAGATATATTAACATCCTGCATCTAATTCATTCAAAAAATCACAACAACTTCCAGTCCCTTTGCATGAGGTAAAACGGAACAGCAAAACATGTCAGCATGAATTTTGAAAATTTCAGAATTGTTTAAAAACAATCTAATATACTTGTTGATACGGTCAATGACTGTACATTGTATAGTAAATGTACCAATATATTCATATGATTTAATATGAATGTTTGACATGTGGTGTGATATTCTGATGAATATAACTCAGTGGTAGCAGCATTTTTTAGTCCATGTCAGCCAGAACTGTGTTTTAGGCATTGTCGGCCCACTTTTATTAAACAAAGTTAAAGTCCAACAAAAAGTATTTGCCCACAGAGGGGTTTTTCAATAAATAAATAAGACCAAGCCACCTGGCTTCCTTTCTTCATCAGTGCTTAAGCCGTAAAACTTGACCTTTGGCCAAGTACGTGATAAGGGGAGAGAGGAAGGAAAGTCTGCCGGCTGTCTATCTCCCCCTGCAGGCTGGAGGGAGCAGAAAGCCTAATCCTCTCTCCAGCAAGTGTCAGCAGCTGCTCCTTGGTGACAGAAGTGAAATCACGACCACTGCTATCAGTGAGGAGCGGCTCCAGGACTGCGCCTGACTGGCCCACTGAGCCATCGGCCCACCGGAAAACTCCCTGTAGTCCCGATGGCCAGTACATGCTTGCCTGGCTTTCCTAGCTCTTTCAGCTCTCCGGGCTCTCTCAGCCTTTTTAGTTGCAGCTCCCTGCTGTACTGGCCTATGCTCTGGGACCTTTAGGTACCCTCAGTTCTCTGGACTTACTTAGCCGTCTTAACTCTCTCTTTCCTCCAGACTCACTTAGCTGCCTCTATCAGTCCTCTGGACAAGGAAATTTGTTTCTCCAACATGGAGTAGTGTCTCATGAGCAGGCACTAGTGTCACTTGTCTCCTAACGGGAGCCCTGAACAATTCCCAAGCCTGTCATTATAAGGACTGTATGCAGCTATACGCTCACCCAGCTGGTCTTTGGCAAAACCTTGACACTGGGCTGGAGACTTCTTTCCCCCTAAGCTCTTAGAAGTCACCAAACTCTGGAACCGAATTCAGGAATGCCAAAACCCAGGGAGAGGATTTTTACACAATGGCAGGGCCTCGCACTGTCACAATATGTTTTGTTTTAACAAATTTCTGCTATCAATAAATTTCTATGACTTTTATGAGATGACTTGCATAGCTTGGAGTACTAGAAAAAGTTGCTTATTTGTATACAAATTTAATACGTTTTTAAGGTAAGGCTCTTATACATGGGCCATCTGAGCTCATTCGGCATACCTGCAGTAATTCCTCCACCCAGACAGCCCAGGCTCACAGTACAGGCTGAACGGAAACTCAAACAGCCCAAGTGCAAGAGTCATTATGTACTGAATTGTTCAATGAAACATACTTATAAAGAATTTCTTTAGGCTTGGAAAAATAATCTAGTTTTGATTTTACAGAGAGCACTCCACCAATGATGACATCTCCATCCCGGAAATATTGGAATTCATCAAATGTGTCAGTAAACTTGAGCGTACAGGCTGGATTGTGTGTCTTTGACCTCCTGGTTGTCATACATTGGAGAATAAGACAGAATAGAATGATGATAGGATGAGAAGAAACCATAGCTATGATCACTGGGTTTTTGTCATACACACAACTGCAGTGTGTGTATCTGTGTGACAATACAATGATCTGACTCCTCTCCCCTCTCTTTATACTATTCAGTGTCATTGTTCTCCGTATAATGCCATCATCTTCCTTCTACTTTAAGATTTTTGTACAAGTAGTTTATTTGTAAGTGATTGAATATACTTTTCAATTTTATAAAAATATACACTTCTTTTTAAGTTAATTCAACAATTATGAAGCTACACATTTTCTTTGAAAGAAATCCCAATATACAAGGAACAACAATAATGGTCTCCAAAAATGCACATGTAAGCTACAACGTGATTATTCCATGTATAAGAAATAAATGTGAATGACTCATAAGGTTGTTTTATTATCTTATAGCCCATTATAGCTTATTTTTATTTTTATTTAATAATTTGTTTGCTATTTTTTATTTTTTAGGCAAAAAAGAGAAAACTTGCAAAATAGGCAACGGCGGAGCATAATCATCCAATATAAAGACAAAATGTTATCCACATGCAGCATATAGTATAGAACCAAAAACCCAGCGTAAGAATATCAGCACCGTTTTAATTAAATGACCATACAATACAGACAAACAAGTCACATATCATTAATATGAAAAAAGAAGACATAGGATGCATTTTGAACCTAAAGTAAATGTAGAAAGATCAAAACCTGAATTCTATGTTATAATAACATATAGAAAGGTAGGACGTATAGTCCGCCACATCAGGAGTTGCCTTTTCAAGCATAAAAGAAAGAAAAGAAAGAAAAAAAGAAGAGGTAGGAGATGGGGATATTATGCACCTCAATGGACAATCTCACATACCTCCAAGTGGACAGAAAACAAGGGAGACATCCCCCTCGACAAAACTACAATTCTATAAAATGCCAGGGATGCCAAATTTTAATAAATTTAGGTATAGTGTTGTGGAGTGGAGCCGTCAATTAATCCATATTGTGTACATAGTGAATATGTTTTTGCAGATCAGTTTGAGAGGGTGGTAATTGCTGCTTGCATTTTAAAGCTATTAAACATCTAGCTGCGGTAAGGATATGGTTAATCAATTTGGCAGCCGACTTAGCCGAGTTCAGCAGAGGAAGCCCTAAAAGACAATGTACTGGGTCAAGGGGGATTGGAGAGCCAAACAGGGATTCCAGAAGAGAACAAGTTGGTTCCCAAAAGGAACATATTTTAGAGCATTCCCAATAAATGTGGTACAATGTTCCTATAAACTTGTTGCATCACCAACAAGTAGAAGGTAATATTGAATTAACAGCATGTAGAATTTCAGGTGTAAGGTACCAAGGAAACAAAATTGTATATTAATTTTCCTTATAAAGCACAGGGCCGTCTTTAAGGCAGGGCAAAAGGGCAGCTGCCCTGGGCCCTGTCATTGTTGTGGGGTCCAAAGCAGCTGCCTCATACTTGCCAACTATCCCAGTGTAAATTCCCTTGTCCCTTGAAGTTTTAGTCCTGTACTTTGTCCTGATATCTCAGTGTGAAGTGATGGTACTAATGCTGCCCAGCTCTGCCTTATTGTTGTCTACAGATGACTCACCTTCAGACCCTATGTTTACACATAAATAACCGGCATTCATATGTAAATATTGGCAGCATTACTAAGTAAATAGATGCGGCTGGCAGCATTGATATGTAAATAAAGGTGGCATTCATATGTGTATCATGCTCTCCTGCAGTGAGGAGAGATGTGCTGTAACCTCTAGAAACCAATCAGTAAGCAGTATTACTTAACAGTAATCTCTAGCAACCAATTAACAAGCATAAATCATTTGCTCTAACCTCTAGCAACTAATCAGTGAGCCGTAATGTGTGCTGTAACCTCTAGCAACCAGTCATTAAGCAGTAATGATATGCTGTAACCACTGGCAACGCAATTGCTGCCTGATCTGATACAGTAAACAGATTTTAAGTCTAGCTGCTATTTATTGTATGTCTCAGAGCAGGTGGAGAGCAAAATTGCATGGGGGGCCCCCCCAAGAAAATTTTTGCCCAGGGTCCAATCAATATTAAAGACGGCCCTGATAAAGCATGTATATGAACGTTTTACTGTAAATCAATTATGTTTATTCAATAATGTGTTAGTAATGAAAGAAAACGAAAAAAAGAGACTACATTTTTATGAAGATTTAAGATTATATTGGCTAATTAGGGTTTTTGTTTTCAAGCAAACATGCCTGAGTATTCAATTTGGACTTAAACAGGATAATGAAACATTTTGGGAGAAATATGCATCCTAGAAGTCCAGCACTTGAGGCCAATATGGCGAATATCTCCACAGCCACCATGTATTTCCCTTTTATGCTCAGATAGGCCGGGATCATGGCAATCCAGACACTGCAGAAGACCAGCATGCTGAAGATGATGTATTTGGCCTCAATAAAACTGTTTCACCATGAAAGCCAGAACAAAACTCACAGCTGCCAGAAACCCCATATAACCCAACATAGAGTAGAACCCGATAACTGACCCTTCATTAGCCCTTGTACACACGGTCGGACATTCCAACAGAAAATGTCCGATCGGACCATGTTGTCGGATAATGCGACTGTGTGTTGGCTCCATCGGACTGTTTGCGTCGGAATATCCGACGGACAACGTTTTAGAGCTGGGCTATAAAACTTTCCAACAACATGATCCGATTGGACTTTGTCCGATTGTGTGTAGAGAATTCTGATCGGACAAAGTGCCATGCATGCTCAGATCAACCTAGTCCCGTCATAACGAAATAATGTTGTCATGTTACGTACGATCGGATTTTCCAACAACTTTGTCCGACCGCGTGTATGCAACACAAGTTTCGGACAAAATCCGTCGGACAAAATCCGACGGATTTTGTTGTCAGAATGTCCAACCGTGTGTACAAGGACTAACACTGAATTATGATCTTGTCCTGAGTGAGTGTCCATTTCTTTAAACAGATGAGAACCAGACAACCAAACAAGACATATTATTACTTGAACAGATAAACACACTGATACTATGGAATTGGCCAATGTGACTCCAATCCATTTCCTCCAGTAGCTGCCAGTCTTGGTGGCTTTGAAAGCAATGTAAACCATGATAGTGTTAGCCAGAAGAGAGGATATGGCTATAGAGTATATGATTCCAATGTCATAACACAAAGTATACATGTTATATTCAGTGGCTGACCAAGAAACACACAGAGGAAGCTCAAAAAGATGGAGACAAGAAGAACAAAACTCAGGTTCCTATTATTAGCTTTAGCAATGGGAGTGTTCCAATAGGAAATAAAAATCCCCATTACTAAGAGAGTCACAATGCAGAGTGAAACATAAATTAATATAAATATTATAGAGATATCATCTGTGTAGGAGAGAAATTCTAGAAGTTTTGGAATACACCGATCCTTCTTCTCATTGGGCCATTCCCTTTCTTTGCATATCATGCAATATTTACTATCTGCCAAAGAGCAACAAATAGTATTTTAGTTTTAAACAATGAAACTGTAATTCTAGGGGGAGGTGGGGGGATACTTATATTTAGACCAGCAAAATGTTATTTGGACAAATAATTCCTAATAAATATAACAAAAAATCTATCCAAATTAATGCATGCACATATCTGAATCTCTCTTGATATTATCCCTGTCTTGATAATCCTGTAACAAGGGGCATAATTTGGAGCCAATAAGGTTCTGCTACATTAACATGTGATAATCTGGGAAATACTAACAGGTTCAAAGAGAAGAATACATTTCACCCTTTTTTTTCAAATTACCAAAAAAAAATTCCCTTAAGTAAACATTGGGGATGATTTACGAAAGTCGTGCACCATCAGTAGAGGCACATGCCGAGGCGCAATGTACATTTTCATATTTACGAAACTGTGCGCTGGGAACATAGCGTGAATCCTCCATTTATTATAGCAATCTCAGCGCATGGGAGAATGCAATCTGTGCACCAATATGGACATGGCGCTCGGCATCTTCATTTCAATATTAACAGAAGATGGAGGTGCCAATATTATGGAGTGATATGAGGAAGTTTAGTAACAACTGCCCAAGTAACAAATATTCCCAAAATAGAATAAGAAAGTAACTTTTTCCGAGTAAGCCCGCTGTGCCTGCAAGTACGTTTAGAACTGCGCAAGATCAATGTAAGCCCTGCGAATGAGCAAGTGGCTTTTGCACTCGTTCAAATGCGTTTGTTCACTGTGCGGCCAACATCTTAGTAAACGTCAAGCAATGTAAATGCAATTGCATGAGTTGAACGGGTGCACCTCTAAACGTTACGTTTTTTTTTTTTACGCCGATTCACCTTTATGTATTTTTTTTATGATATTTGCACACAGGTTACCGTATATACTCGAGTATAAGCCGAGATTTTCAGCCTCTTTTTTGAGGCTGAAAGTGCCCCCCTCGGCTTATACTCGAGTCATCGCTGTCTGCCTGCTCGATCAGCGTGTCGAGCAGACAGACAGCGGCCATTCTATAATTCAAAAGCCGCGCCTCCGGCTCCGCCTTCGCCTGTGATAGGCGGAACACTGAATTTCCCAGCAGCCTGTGTTCCGCCTATCACCGACATCGTCTCATCCTCGTACTACGGACGAGGATGAGACAATGTCCGTGATAGGCGGAACACAGGCTGCTGGGAAATTGTGTTCCGCCTATCACAGACAGGGAGGCGCGGCATTTGAACAGGGGAATGGGCGCCGACGAAGAGCGGTGATCCTGGGACGGGACCGGACGGAGGCTCGGCTCGGGACGGGACGGGACCGGACGGAGTCTCGGGACGGGACGGGACCGGACCGGACGGAGGCTCGGGACGGGACGGGACCGGACGGAGGCTCGGGACGGGACGGGACCGGACGGAGGCTCGGGACCGGACGGAGGCTCAGGACACAGGTAGGCTGGACACACAAGGCCACACACACACACACACACACACACACACACACACGGATGGACACACACACACACAGGGATGGATGGATGGATGGACACACACACAGGGATGGATGGATGGATGGACACACACACACACAGGGATGGATGGATGGATGGACACACACACAGGGATGGATGGATGGATGGATGGACACACACACACAGGGATGGATGGACACACACACACACACAGGGATGGATGGATGGATGGACACACACACAGGGATGGATGGATGGATGGACACACACACAGGGATGGACAGGCATATCTCACCCTCGGCTTATACACGAGTCAATAGGTTTCCCAGTTTTTTGGGGGTAAATTGGGGGCCTCGGCTTATACTCGGGTCGGCCTATACTCGAGTATATACGGTATATTAGCATGCTACATTGCCAACATGTGACATGCACCTTGTTAAAATTATGTAAAAAGACTCTCTCTCCTCTATCTCCTCCTCTAATGCATATGTTTTCCTTGGGCTGGCTTTTGCTTTTAAAGGGGAACTCCACACTCCATTCTCCAATGCTCTTGTCTCCCCCTTGTAACCCCTTGGATTTCCATGGGATAACTTTTGCTTTTTAAGGAGAACTCCACACTCCACTCCATTCTCCAAAGGTTGTGAGCTGCCTTCACCAATCCAAACCACATCCTTTTTTGGAGCATGCAACAGGGACAGCAAGGAAAGGGGCGAGAAGAGCGATCGCCCAACCCTCTCCTGAACCATACAAGGCCACATGCACTCAACATAGGCGGCTGCCTTTCGGGCATGTTGGGTTCAGCCCAATACCAACCACACAGCACATTGTACCCACTAGTTTAAACTTCGGCACAAGCATAAGTTCGGGCCGAACTTTGGTGTTCGGATGTTCTTCAAACACCGAACAATATGCAGTGTTCGGGGCAAATTCGAAAGCCGCCTGAACACCGTTAGGCCGCGTACACACGAGAGGATTATCCGTCCAACTTAGTCCGCTGAAACGTGTTTCAGCGGACAGTCCGCTCGTGTGTGTGCTTCAGCGGACTTTTTCAGCGGACAGTCTGGCGGACTAAGACTTTCGGAATTTCCGTAATATTGTCCGTCCAACTTTGGTTTCAGCGGACAGTCCGCTCGTGAGTAGGCTAGTTGGACAGACTAAGTATGGCGCATGCTCAGAAAGGATTTACACGGCCGAAGGTTGCATTGCAGTGTATTGGACGTCGTATTTCTAGTCCCGTCGTACGTGCTGTACACGTCATTGCGCAAGCTTTCCGCGGACTGTCTGTTCATCGTGTGTGGTCAAGTCCGTTCATTCAAAAGTAGGACGGACTGTCTGTCGGATTGTCTGACGGACTTAGTTGGACGGACAATCCTCTCGTGTGTACGCGGCCTTAAAGTCTATGGGACACTAACATGAAAAATCAAAAGTTCTCATTTTAAAGGCTTATATGCATGGTATTGTCATAAAAAGTGTTTGGGGACCTGGGTCCTGTTTCAGGGGACATGTATCAATGCAAAATATTTTTTTTAAAACGGCAGTTTTTTCAGGAGCAGTGATTTTTTAAATGCTTAAATTGAAACAATCAAAAATAAAATATTCCTTTAAATATTGTGCCTGGGGAATGTCTATAGTATGCCTGTAAAGTGGCAAATTTTTCTCGTGTTTAGAACAGTACCACAGCAAAATGGCATTTAAAACTGATTGTAGCTGTCATGAATTGTCGGGTCTCGGCAATATAGATAAAACTCATGAAAAAAATAGCATGGGATCCCCCCAGCCCATTACCAGGGCCCTTTAGGTCTAATATGTAAATTAAGGGGAACCCTGCATCAAAATGTAAAAAAAATGGTGTAGGGGTCCCCCAAATCCATACCAGACCCTTATTCGAGCATGCAACCTGGCAGGCCACAGGAAAATATTGGGGGACGAGAGAGTGCCCTCCCTCCTGAACCGTACCAGGCCACATGCCCCCAACATGGAGAGGGTGCTTTGGGGTAACCCCCCAAAGCACCTTGTCCCCATATTGATGGTGGTTGTGGGGGTCTGCGGGGGTCTGCGGGTGGGGGCTTGTGGGGTCTGCAGGTGGGGGGCTTATCGGAATCTGGAAGCTCCAGGTGGCCCCCGCCCCCTCTGACGCCATGGGGAAGCCATGGGAAAGTCCATGGCATCAGAGGGGGCCGGGCCACCCGGGTACATGACCGGATGACCCCGCCCTCAGTTATATAAGAACTGTCAAAGGCAATGAAGCGTCATACGGTGGGAGCCTCTCATGGAGGCAGATCGGTGGCAGATTTTTTTTTTCTTTTTCGGTTTGGCGGCGGAGCGATTTAAGAAGATGAATGGACATTGTGGGACATTTTTATTTTTTTATTTTTTAATAAAGGGCTTGTCCCAAGCTGTGTCCTGTTTTTTTAACATTTTGACACTTTTTTTGAAATGGTAGGGGTACTTTTGTACCCCCTTACCATTTCACATGGGGAAGGCCGGGATCTGGGGGTCCTCTTGTTAAAGGGGGCTTCCAGATATCCATAAGCCCCCCGCTCGCAGACACCCACAACCACCGGGCAAGGGTTGTGGGGATGAGGCCCTTGTCCCCATCTACATGGGGCAAAGGTGCTTTGGAGGGCTACCCCCCTCTTTTCCTGCTGTCTGCCAGGTTGCGTGCTCGAATAAGGGTCTGGTATGGATTTTTGGGGGGACCCCCACACCATTTTTTTTATTTTGGCGCAGGGGTTTCCCTTAAAATCCATACCAGAACTGAAGGGCCTGGTATGGAATTTGGGGGGACCCCCATGCAATTTTTTTTTACATTTTGGTTCCGGGTTCCCCTTAATATTCATACCAGACCCAAAGGGCCTGGTAATGGACTGTGGGGGAATCCCATGCCTTTTTTTCCATGACTTTTATGTGTATTTCCGGGACCGACAATTCATTATAGCCGTGAGTACTAAATTACTTTTTTTCCTTTAGAAATGTCATTTTGTGCAGGGACTGTTGTAAACACGGGAAACATGCGCCACTTTACAGGCATACTATAGACACCCCCCAGGTACGAAATTTTAAGGAATGTTTCACTTTAAGCATTATTAAAATCACTGCTCTCAAAAAACGTCAGTTTTTGAAACTTTTTTTTGCATTGATACAAGTCCCCTGGGCAGGACCCAGGTCCCCAAACACTTTTTATGACATAACTTGCATATAAGCCTTTAAAATTAGCACTTTTTATTATTCATGTTCGTGTTCCATAGACTTTAACTGTGTTTGTGTGTTTGAACAAATTTTTTGCCTGTTCGCATGTTCTGCTGCGAACCGAACCAAGGGGTGTTCAGCTCATCCCTATTCAGCAGTCCTAGCCCCCCCCCCCCCCCCGATCACACAGGAGAACTGCAGCAAGCAGGTAAGGAAGGGGGGCACCTTAGCACCCCGTAGAAATGATCAGGCAGCTGTAAAGCCACTTGGATCACTTCTACAGGAAAACCCTTTGCTGGCCACAAACATTGATACCATAGGTGTAGCTGCAGCCATGATCCCAGTATAATCTCTTCAACCGGAGTACATCCGAAGGACATGCATTTGTTAAAAGGCATGGTGAGTATTTTAAAGACTTTATTTATTTATTTATTTTAAATTTGCAAAGAAAATAAAAATCATTTTTTTTGCACAAAATTGTCAATTTAAAAAAAATTGTATCACCTATAGCTGTACCTATTCCTAAATGCCAAGCAAGCCTAGCCTATAGGTATGTAGCTGCCCCCAGGAATGCCATGTTTATTGGCCAGGAAGTATAGGAGGCTGAGGAAAGGAAGAACAAAAGACTTACTTTGGTTTCAGGAGTGTATTTGTCCACAGGGGGTAGGTGGAATTGATGTTTTGCCAGAACATAATGAGTGGGACATACAGATGGGTCAGTTGGCAGGAAAATACATGGTCAGAAAACAGACAAAGGATTACTTCAGACAGCAGGCAGAAATGTAATCAATAAACAGACCAGGCTCAGTACTAGTGGCGGCCAGGATGAAAAAAAATTCTGGCTACATAGTTACATAGTTAGTAAGGTTGAATAAAGACACCAGTCCATCCAGTTCAACCTGAGTGAGAGTGTGCATATCTACAATTGTCCCTATCCCTGTACATTGTGTCTCATTAAGATGCTCATCTTTTATATTATTATTTTTATTTAAGGTGCCCATATAGCGCCGTCAATTTTGCGCAGTGCTCCACACTTACATCGCACACTCACATTGGTCCATACCCCCAAGGAGCCCACAATCCAAGGTCCCCAACTCACATTCATATAATAGGGCCAATTTTTGGACACTGGTCTTGCAGCACTGTGACTGGTGTGGTGGTAATTGGAGACACCATGACTGGCTGCACTATTAGAACTTGTTCACGTGTGGGGTTGGGGGGCAATAAAACCTTGCTTTGAGCAATGGTTTTACCACCCCCCAACTGCTACCGCTTTTAGCTGCAAAGGCACCACCCTCGGGTGTACACATGCCCCAGCTATGATGCTTTGCAGCCATGGCAGGAATTATACCCCTTGTCAAGTGAATGTGGGTGCTTGTGCAGGGTGCAAAGGGCAGACAGTGAAGAGGCAATAAAATACCTCCTCAGTACCTGTCAAATACTCTCTAAAGAGTGATTGCTCTTCAGAGACCACTGCACATATGAAGAAGGCCTTATGATGACACTGGTACGGCAATGATTGGAGACTGGCTACACAGGTCTGGTGACACAGTACTGCTGTGGCGATGTTTAGAGACAAGGGTTGGCTGCACTGACATACAGTGATATCAGAGCAGCCAGCCCTTGTACACGATTCCTGCCACAGTTTTACAATGTCACCATAATGACACTGTAGATAGATAGATAGATAGATAGATAGATAGATAGATAGATAGATAGATAGATAGATAGATAGATAGATAGATAGATAGATTCATTTTTTTAACCACTTGCTGACCAGCCGCCGTCATACTGCGGCAGGTCAGCGCGATCCCACGAAACCCTGTAGCTGTACGTCGCTCCCTTTAAGTGGGATAGCAGGCACACACGCACCCACTGCACAGCAGGGGTGCTAATGCTCATGACCAGCGGTTGCGTTGACAGCTGGCCATGAGCGATTGTGGCATGAGAGGCAGAACAGGGACGTGTGTGTAAACACACACATTCCAGTTCTGTGAGGAGAGAGAGATCGTGAGTTCCTACGAGCTGGGAACCATGATCTCTCATCTCCTATAGTCAGTCCCATCCCCCACAGTTAGAACACACACTTAGGGAACACAGTTAACCTCTTGATCGCCCCTTAGTGTTAACCCCTTCCCTGCCAGTGACATTTACACAGTAATCAGTGCATTGTTATAGCACTGATCGCTGTATAAATGCCAATGGTCCCAAAAATGTGTCAAAAGTGTCTGATATGTCTGCCATAATGTCGCAGTCCTGATAAAAATAACATAAATCTATTCCCTATTTTGTAGACGCTATAACTTTTGCACAAACCAATCAGGATACTCTTTTTGCTATTTTTATTACCAAGTATGCATATTGGCCTAAGCTGAGGAAAAATTAGTGTAGCGGCAGGCTCCTGAAGAGCAGGCGCTATGTGTTTTTTCAAAGTTAAACTTCACCCAAACTGCAGTTCGGTTTGGGTCTATTTGCTAAATTGGACTTCTGTGTCAAACTGACTGGGCTGTGAGATGTTCAGCCTGGTCACAGAGGGCACTGTCTCTTGTGGCGGGCGCGGAACTATGATCTGGTCAGGTGCTTCAGTTACTCTCTTTCAGAGCCAGGTCAGTGGGAGTGGCCCTCTTGCTGTGTCCTCTGGGAGAGGATATTTAAGATACAGACGTCACGCGGTTCGGGGTTCCGGTCCAGTAGGATGTGCTGGCTACTGGGTCCTGGTCCTCCTGACCAGCCCCCAGGAAGGCTATGGCCTGGGGTGCGGGTCCACCCAACTTTAATGCCTCGGGGCTGGCTAGCCCAAGGCAAGGAAACTAAAGAAGGATTCTGAGGTGGTTGGTCGCTGTCTCCGGTTCGGGAGAGACCCATTGTACTTCAAGCATTCCAGGGGAGGACTCTTTAGAAGAATACCACGCACGGGTTGGTTTTCTTAACAAGAGCCTGGAAGGGCTCAAGTTACCAAAAGAATCCGTCTTCTCGATATTGCCAAGCAGGCAGAGAGATCCAGGTATCCTACAAGTGTTCTACAGCTTAGTTTCCCTACGTGTTCTGCAGCAACGTCTGTGACAAAGACTTTGTTCCTGAGTAAACACCTGGTTGGCTGCTAGGCCTTGTGAGAGAGGGACTGTCCAACCTGAGTGTTCACCCAGCTCCGAATGGCTATTCTCTGTATGCAGTCAAAGTAAGCAAGTTCTTTAACGTTTTCTGGACTTTGGCATTGGGAGTACCTGAACTACCCTTTCCAACCCTCTGATTCCAAGTTGAAAGACTGTTCAATGGTTTGAGTTTTTGCAAATAAAATCCATTCAAGTGGATCTATTGTCAGTCTCAAGTTACTGGGTCATCTACCACAGGACATCCCCTAGACGTGTCACAAGGAGAACAAAAGGTAATGGTAAGCCCAAAAATAACCAGCAGCTCCTTCGGGGATTAGTGCTACATTAGCTTTTTTTCTTTTTTCTTTTAAATGGGGCTATTTATAACAGCAAAAATTCAAAATATTGTGTTTTTTTTTTTCCAAAATCTTCACTCTTTTTTTGTTTATAGCGCAAAAATTAAAAACCTCCGAGATGATCAAATATCACCAAAAGAAAGCTCTGTTTGTGGGAAAAAAAGGACGACAATTTTGTTTGGGTACAGCATCGCACGACCGCACAATTGCCAGTTAAAGCGACGCAGTGCCGTATCCCAAAAAATGGCCTGGTTATTGAGCAGCCAATTCTTCCAGGGCTGAAGTGGTTAAATATTGTCACAAGAGCAGTGTATGGTGAGATTGTACTGCTGTGGCAAGTGATCAGAGATACTAGTTGGCTGCACTGGCATACAGTGTCATCAGAGCAGCCAACTAGTTTCCCTGATTACTGGCCACACTACTCCAAAATGCCACCATAGGGATAGTGAGTCCTTAATGAGTTCAGGATACTGTGATCATTTTTTTTCAGACATTGAATGCTTTTTACCGTGCCAATCACTGCAGGAAGTGTTCAGTTTTATCTAATATCCAATCGCTGTGAGAGGGAACACTCAGCAAGGAAGTTCCTGCCAGGCCATTGCATATGAGGTGGTTAAAATGAATGAGATTCTTTTTAGTTTACAATTCAATTTTCGTACAGTGTCTTCCTAGAAAATATATTTCTAATTCATATTTCCGGCTGACAGAAGTTGACTTTCTGCCTCCAAATATGTCTCTATTAAAAATAATGGGATTCTCTTCTGCAAATATGTGCAATTTTTAAACCATTGCAGAAAATCTAGAGACACTAACTGCTTTTGATTCTACATGCAATCAGCTTGCTCTCTCCCTCAGAAATTGTGGAATAACCAATAAAGTCATCAAAGACATGCTGCAAACTTGCACTTTTTTTATTTTCTATTCTAAACAAATAGACACTCTTTTTATATTTCCGGGTGAAATATACCTGCTCAGTCCTTTCGAAATTGCAGCCTGTGGTCCAAACGGAAAACATTTTCCCTCTTTAGTCTCTTAAAGAGGAACTGCAGTCTGCTCACATAATCTGCAAAAAAAAAACATCTTTGCCATTCTGATGCTTCCCTCCAACCACTTTGCATATTATTTTATATATACTGTGATTCTGTACTTGCTAAATATGCTGCAGAAATCTCTCTCCACTAATTCTGGCTGCAACCATTTTAACTGTGGGCAGCTGAAGCTGCTGCCTGTTTACTTCCTGGATTTACACAGAAACACAGAGCCACACCTTCAGCTCTGCAGTCCTCATTGGCCCTCTTATGACTCATCCCCCTCCCTTCCTGGCAAACTCTCACGAGAGTGAGCGAGTGAGAGCTGTGCATGATGTCATAAGTCTAGGCTTTTTACCAGGCAAGAAACAGGAAGTGGGCTGTATAAGGTATTTACTGGCAGAAAAAAATAATGTTTTACTATCCAAAGTTAAAACAACAAGGGCAGAAGAATTAATAGATGGAAAGATGAAAAACATTATTGAAGTTCCACTTTAATCAAGAGATTAATGTTTTATTTCCAGATGCAATATGCACTCTCAGTCACTCAGCACTTGCAACCTCTCAATACTGGCTTAATATCAGCAGTATGCCTGCTTAATCCTTAAAAAATGGTATCCTGTCCAAAAACACTTAAAAGCCAGACTGAAACTGAAGTTTTTTTTACCTTTTCAGTCTCTCAACCAATGCACACATTTTTTTCCAGATTTTTTTTAGCCATATAGACTGAACATCTGTAGTGTATATCTGTAACATTTTTTCCATTTTGAGTTTTGTTTCACACAAGGGCGGCTTCAATCTTGTCCGGCATGGCTTGGAAAACAACTTCTGTTTAGAAGTCAATGCAAGCTGCTCCGAAGTCACCCCAAAGTAGTACAGGAACCTTTTTCTAAGTCGGAGAAACTTGAGTCACTCCTATTAGCCCTTGTACACACGGTCGGAGAATCCATCGGAATGTGTCCTATCGGACCGTGTTGTCGGATAATCCGACTGTGTGTGGTATGTATCGGACTGATTCCGTCTGAATATCCGTCAGACCCAATTTTCCAACTTGTTGGAAATATTTTCCGACCAACTGGTTCGATCGGACATACTCCGATCATGTGTAGAGAATTTTGATCGGACCAAGTGCCACGCATGCTCAGATCAAATTCCTACATCAAAGCTATTGGCTGCTAGCCTGAACGTAGTCCCATCGTAACGAAATTACGTCATCACGTTCTGAATGATCAGATTTTTCGACAACTTAGTCCGACCGTATGTATGCAACAGTTTTGGACAAGATCCGACTGGCAAAATCCGACGGACAAAATCCAACGGATTTGGTTGTCGAAATCTCCGACCGTGTGTACAGGGGCTAAGAATGGTTCCATTGCAATCCATACAGCATGACCTGTCAAGTCATCTGAAAAGTCGCCCCTGTGTGAACCGGCACTAAATCTCCTAAAAAATAAATACATTTTTAATTCCAGATGCAATATGCCTGCTCAATTCATAATTAATTACAGCCTGTCTAAAAGGGCTTAATAGCTGTTGTGCAGAACTGAAGAAATTTTTACTCTTCAGTCCCTGAATCAAGATAAAACATTTTTTTCCAGAATCATTATGCCCTCTCAATCACTCAGAAATTGCAGCCTGTCCATACAGGCTTAATATACTATATGTGGTGCAACATTGTAAAATGGTTGCCTTATCAGTCTGTGAACCAAGACACTATTTTTTTAATCTCTAGATATAATAAGCCAGCTTAGAAATTGAAGCCTGTCCATACAGGCTTAATATCTATCTTGCAAATCTGTATTTATACATTAATACATTAACATTCTAATTTCAGAGCTTGCTCTCTCCCTCAAAAAAATTGGCCTATAAAACAAAGACTTTAAAGATGTGCTTAAAATCTGTCCTTTTTATCCTCATCGGGCTCAGAATCAGAATACTATTTTTTATTCCAGATCTAGCATGCCTACTCAGTCACTTAGAAATTGTAGCCTGTCCATACAGACTTAACATTTGTGCCATAAATCTGTAATATTTTGCCATCTTTAGTCTTCTAAGAGTGGATATATTTTTAATTTAAATTGAAATGTGCTTGTTCTCTCTTTTATAAAACGTGGCTTATCCAATAAAAGCTTCAAATATGTTTTGCAAATGTGTGTGTGGGATTTTTTCTTTTGAAAGTTAAACAAAAGGACACTAATTCTATAGTTGCAGTTGCTCTATGTTTTCTTAACCCTTGAGAAGTTGCAGCCTGTCCGAAAAGGCTTAATAGTATTAATGATGTGCTGTACTTTTTTAATCTTCAATCTTTCAAATCAAGATAATATTTTTTTTCCATATGTAACATGCAAACGTAATTTGCTCTAAATTGCAGCCTATCCATACAGGCTTAATATCTGTCATGCAAATATTTACATTTTTTCCTCTTTTGTCTTTAAAAAAAAATACATGTTTTTTTTTAAGTTCCAGATACAATTTGTAATTGTTTTCTCCCTCAGAAATTGCGACCCATCCAATAAAGGTGTGGTAAAAATCTGTGCTTTTTTCTGATTAAATTTAAAACAATTAGACGCAACTTTTATATTTCCAGAAGTAATTTGCCTGCTCAGTCCCTAAGAAATTGCAGCCTGTCCAAAAAAGCTGTGGTTCAAAACTGCAAATTGTTTCCCTCTTCAGTCTCGGAAACAAGTCACTCTTTTCTTTTATTTCCATATGAAATGTGCACTCTCAGTCACTCAAAAAATGCAGCCTGTCCAAACAAGCCTAATATATGTGAACTGTAAAACATTTTATAATTAGCCCCTGAATCAAGATATATTTGTCTAATTATTAAGAAAGTAAGCCTATCTATACAGGCATAAAATCAATGGCGAAAATCTGTAAAAAATTTTAAACTCAGGTCTCCTAATAAATAACTTATTTTTATGTGCTTGATCTCTCCCCTATAAATGGCCATCTATTCAAGAAAGACTCAAAAGGTGTGCTCTGAATTTGTGTAATTTTGTGATCTTCAATCAGAGGAAATATATTTTTACTGTGAACCCATGTAGGTGGCTCTTCAGTATACTCTGTGCAAAAATGCAAATATGAAACTAAAATATATATTTTAGTTTCATATTTGCATTTTTGCACAGAGGTTATGTTTTGCACTGTGCAATTTAATATTGTCTGTTAGGTATAGGCACCACTAGCCATTTTTTGCATTATATGTATATTGCTATTATTTTCGTTATTCTTTTTGAGTATTAACAATTTTACTATACTGTACTATTAAATTTATCTTTTATATTATCTCGGGCTGGTAATGCTGTCCACTCTATCCTGTCACTTTTGTACACCTTCCACTTATCCTTTGAACAGGCAACATCACTCTCTTTAATACAGTGCAAATCTATCAGCAGTTTGCCCCCCTTATCTGCACAGATTAGCTGCATTGCTAGTATAAGTTACACTATATTCTTCTGTTGAATCAGTTAAAGCAGTGGTTCTCAACACTGTCCTTGAGTACCTCCAACAGGCCATGTTTTTGGAATTTCTCCTAGATAAAATTGTTGTCCAAAATACCAAGCCATTGACTTGATTCTAAGCACCCGTGCAAGATAAAGGAAAGCCTTCAAACATGGCTTGTTGGGGGTACTTGAGGACAGGGTTGAGAACCACTGAGATTACCAGCCCGAGTTAGTATAAAAGATAAATGACTCTGATATAATAGCACTACTGTTCAGATACCCAAGTCTGCGGATTTGTAGTTGTGCTGCTATACAGATGACGTCCATTGTTGTCTCTATTTGAAAAGCATGCTGTCAGGACATTGGTCTCTTTACATCAATGCAAAGCATTCTCTGATTGGACAAGGTGGAGAGGTGGGGCTGTGACATCACACACTCCACCTCATTTAATCAGAGAGAAAATTAGATCATTGAGAGAACGCAAAACATTCTCTGTATGGTGCCCTTGCTGAGCGTCAACCTCATGTGTTCACAGTACATCAAGGCAGCTCCTCAGCAAGGGGCCTGAAAACAAGTGGAGATCACCAGAGTAGCGATGTCAGCTTCTAGATGGATCCCACAGATATGGTATATGCATTGTTACATTGTTCCAAACTGGATCAATGTAACTATGTGAAAAAAGCCTGGAATTCTTCTTAAAAGTTTGAGATAAGACTAGAACTTCAAATGCCAGGGTGCCAAAGTTCTGAAGGGGTCCATTCACTGCAGTGTGGGATGTTGAAAGTGATCATGAGAGACTTTAGAGAAAGTGTATTTTGGGGTATCCTGAGCCACACCTCACCCTGCTTCCCTAATTGTGTATGCAATAAACTTGGTTCTATTTTCACCTCAACTAGTGACTGACACCTACTATTCTATATATTCTGGGCAAAGAATCTCACCTGAGACAGTGGTGTTGTTTTATGGGTGTGGGACACACCCGGTTGACCCTCGTTAGAGGGGTGACACCAGGTTTTTTTTCAGCTGGAACATGGCGTGATAGAGTTCCACCACCTCTGGCGCTTGCCACTCACTACTGTAATTTCTAAACACAGAAGTCAGGCTTCTGTATCTATAAGTCACAGTGCACGTGTCAAGGCTGCTGCGCTGAACCCCCTTTGTGTACTAAAGCTGGGCATGTATTGATTCTTAGCACCCACAGCATCTCTCAACCCCACCTGCCACACTAAGGATGGGGAAGCATTTTCTAGGTTCCTCCTTGACTCTGACGTATCTTATGACAGGTCACGAGGTGGAGCCTTGGAGGAGGGGCATCTCCTGCACTGCATCGAGCCACGCTGTATATGAGGTCTGTGTTTGGAGGGGAGATTTGAGGGAGAAATTAAAGCATTTAGTGTTATAATTGTACAGGAAGGAGGATAGGGGGCTGTGCTGGGGGGGGGGGGGGGAAATCCTGTCAAAGATGGTGATTTGGGGGTGGAACTCTGCACCCTGTACCTAGCACCCACCTGAACTCTACACCCTGCATATCAGTACAAATACCACTACAATACTATATGATTCTACAGCCTGTGCAGCATATATTGTTGCATTAAAATACAATTGGATTTTTTTATTTACTGAAGAACCAATAGAATAATCTTCAAAGTCTAGTTTTCTTAGATAGCAGACCCATTTGTGTGTTCAATTCTGGCCTGAACAGAATAATGAAACATTTTGGGAAAAATATAAAACTTAGAAGTCCAGAACTTGAGACCAATATGGTAAAGACCTCCACAGCCACCATGTATTTTCCTTTGGTGCTTAGATAGGCCGGGATCATGGCAATCCAGACACTGCAGAACACCAGCATGCTGAAGGTGATGTATTTGGCTTCATTAAAACTGTCCGGTAATGTCCTCACCATGAAAGCCAGAACAAAACTCACAGCTGACAGAAACCCCATATAACCCAACACAGAGTAGAACCCAATAACGGACCCTTCATTACATTGAATGACGATCTTGTCCTGATAAGAGCAAGTGTCCATTTCTTGGAAAGGATGAGAAATAGAAAACCAAGCAAGACATATGATCCACTGAACAGATGAAAGCAGCACTGCTGCGGAATTTGGAAGTGTGACTCCAATCCATTTTCTCCAGTAGCTGCCGGGTTTGGTGGCCGTAAAAGCAATGTAAACCATGATTGTTTTGGCCAGAAGAGAAGACACAGCTGTAGAGAAGATGGTACCAAATGTGGTGACACGCAGTATACAGGTTATATCCAGTGGCCGACCAAGGAATAAGAACACACAGAGGAAGCTCAACAAGATGCAGACAAGCAGGACAAAGCTCAAACTTTGATTGTTAGCTTTGACAATGGCAGTATCCAGATAGCAGATAAAGATTCCTATTATGAAGAGAGTCACTAGACAGAACAAAACAGAAATGGATACAAATATTGTAGAAATATTATCAGTGTAAGAGAGAAATTCCACTAATTTCTGAATACACCGATCCTTCTTCTCATTTGGCCATTCATCTTCTAGACATCGAATACAATTTTCACTGTCTATTTAAAATAAAAAGACTTTTAATGCATTGAATAGTTGCTGAAACTTAATTTAGAAAAGCCATATAGAGGTGAACCAGTGGTCCTAAAGAGAAAACCTTTCAAATGTTTGGGCGCAGATAATATTGAAAAGAGGGACTCAGGAATGCTACACTACTTTTTGAAAGACATTCTTTAAATATGTTCAGAGTTTAATATTACTTCAAGTGTATTGATCCCTAATTTTTTTTATTTGTAATGATTTTAAAGCTATTTGAAGTTGGAAGACTTTTGTTTCAAGTATCAGTTTTACTTGCTCTTGAGTTGCTATTGATAGCGGTCTTATACAGAGTTGTGTAGTTTGAACAATCAATAGGATAGATAAAAAGAAGGAGGCAATTATGTAGGGTGAAAAGAAAAGGTGTGTAAGTTTGGATGTGCAGTAGTGTTGGGGCTCTAAGGTCAGTGTCTCCAGAGTCAGAGGGATGGAATGAAGTGTGTTGGGATATGAGGCATTGGCATTCATCCATTAGAGTATATTCAGTCCAAAGGGTCCAGGTGGTGTGAAGTTTTGATTTTGTACCTTTTAATGCTGGTGAGATCTTTGCAAATTTGATATCATAAATTCTGTGGAACCACTGCCAAGCCACTTGGCTCTCAATTCAGCAGAACCTGGCATTCTAATCTCACATGTCCCGACCATCGTGGACACTCCCTCCTCTCCCCTGCAGCCAATGCTCACTGCCATAGGTGGGCCAGAGATACAGGACCAAACCAGAGAGGACTAAAAATAGGCAAGTATACAGCTCTTTGCCCGTCGGATCTTGTCCGAAACTGTTGCATACACACGGTCTGACAAAGTTGGTGAAAAATCCGATCTTTCAGAACGTGATGATGTAATTTCGTTACAATGGCACTACATTCAGGCTAGTAGCCAATAGCTTTGATGTAGGAATTTGATATGAGTATGCGTGGCACTTGGTCCGATCAAAATTCTCTACACATGATCGGAGTATGTCCGACTGGCCCAGTTGGTCGGGAAATATTTCCAACATGTTGGAAAATTGGGTCCGACGGAATCAATCCGATGCATACCACACACAGTCGGATTATCCGACGACACAGTCCGATAGGACACATTCCGACGGATTCTCCGACCGTGTGTACAAGGGCTTAGTGTTAGGCTGGAAATCTACCTTAAGGATTGGTAAGCTTCAATGTATTTTGTGTTGTTTATGGGTTTAATACTGCTTTTTTTTTTTCTTTGGGGGGGAAGATATGGTATATGTAAATAAGATGTTGGAACTGTTATACAATGTGGAATTGCTTTTTTTTTTTTAACCAATAAAAATTTTATAATAAAAAAAATACTGCTTTGAAGTACATTTTTCCTTATGAAGTTTGTCAGCTTCCCATATCCTTTCCCCTGCAACAACTGCTTACACTGCAGCTACTCTGTAGCCAATCCTTTTATAGTCAGACGGTTGGTACATAACACCACCCCCATTAGTGGCCTGTTTAGGCCAGTTGGCCTGAATTCAAAGCCTTTGCAGTGCTATAATGTTACGATAATTTTGGTGGATACATTTCTGCATTACTTCAACAGGCCATGAATATGCAGGATCCACCTTGAACTCAAGGTAGGCCCAAGCCTCCTCCCTTGTAACAAAAAGATACCTTTGGATGGAGACACTAAAGATTTAAGAACTCTAGAAGGTAAATGTAATGCTCATCTAGTGGAAGCTTACAATCCTTGTTACCCTCGTAGCACGTTGTGGATGATGTAATTACTGCATGGTGAGGGTCATCTCCACCTCCAAAACAGTATTACACACAGGTCTGATGTTTACATAAAAATGTTGCATAAAACCATGAAGTTTACCAGTTGTATTGGATATTTCTCCTTCTGAACAAGGGACACATTCATAGCAGCAAGAGTGAAATGTATTTCCTGGTTTCTTTCTGCTCCCTGGTTGACATGTTTCTGAGCACTGAGATTTTGGCATCTGACAACAAGAAACACACATATGCCATCAAATATCAAGGAAGTATATTTAAAAAACATCTAAAGACAAAACTTACACTATATAACCACATGTTAGTAGACATTAGACCATCACAAAAATTGGAAAATTAGAGAAAAGAAACTGCGCTACAGTAAGTACACACAAGGTGTACAGATAACTGGGAGTATAGGTCTTCTAAAAAAGGCCTATCGGAAGCTGCAACTCAGCTGCAAAACATAACTACAGTGGAAGAAGTAAATAAAAATAAAAGAGTTGCACTAAACCAAATAATATGTGTGACTAAACAATATGTGTTAATACTGTGGGATAAAACCATAAATCCATGTGTATATGTAACACATAACATAGGACAACAATCCCTATGAAGATAACACTAAATAATTGAAAATAGTGACCTTAAACAATGTGAAACCATTTAACATAAATCCACATATATATGAGCTATATGAATCATAAAAATAATCATATAACAGGTCACATCCAAATAGCAGTGAAATAGAAATTAGGAAATACAAAAGTTAAATAAAGTGAAAAATAATTGATCAGCTTTAGGTGTATCATCAGAAAAAATGATTTTCCACCCGTGCAGAACTAAAAATGTTGTTGGTATATTACATAGAAGAGATGAGAGGCTTCGATAGTGTAAAACCCACGGTTTAATAGGAAATTTAACAACAGATGAAGAAAACACGAGCCCTAAGTCAAGTGCGCCGGCCAAAAGCACATAGACAAACCCTAGGGTTTGTCTAATAATCCGTTATATGATTATTTTTATGATTCATATAGCTCATATATATGTGGATTTATGTTAAATGGTTTCACATTGTTTAAGGTCCCTATTTTCAATTATTTAGTGTTATCTTCATAAGGATTGTTGTCCTATGTTATGTGTTACATATACACATGGATTTATGGTTTTATCCCACAGTATTAACACATATTGTTTAGTCACACATATTATTTGGTTTAGCACAACTCTTTTATTTTTATTTACTAGACCATCACACCCATCTTAGTCTGCTGGACTTAAAAAAATAAAAATAAGACAGTCTCTGACTTTTCAGAGGCTAATTAAATGTTGCACTGGAGATTTGAACTTTGATTCAGTTCTTATATTTTTGGTTAATATTATTATATTCTTCAGGACCTTTGAAGAACCATCAATAGTTTATAAATTATTGGAGGGGGTGATAAGGAACTATATCCAAGAATTTACTGATGAAAACAGTATCAACAGTAGTAATCAGTAGTGATGGGCAGAACATCCCCAGTTCAGTTGGCAATAGAACTCCCAAACAGGGCAAAAGTTTGTTCCTGAGCCACAAACTCTATTAAATTGGGTCTCGAACATGAAAAATCAAAAGTCCCCATTCTGAAGGCTTCTATGCAAGTTGTTGGCCATAAAAAGGGTATGGTGGCCTGGGTAAATTGTTTTACATTTTTTTTTTGTTTTAGAAGCAGTGAATTTAATGGTGCTTAATTTCTTCAATACAGGGCACTTTCACCCCCTTCCTGCCCAGCCCAATTTTCACCTTTCAGCGCTGTTCCACTTTGAATGAAAATTGTGTGGTCATGCAATGCTGTACCTAAGTGAAATTTTTATAATTTTTTGGAGATAGAGCTTTTTTAATGGTATTTAATCATCACTGAGTTTTTATTTTTTGCTAATAAAATGAAAAAAGACCAAAAACTTTGTGAAAAAAGTAATTTGTCTCCTTCGTTTATGTGTGCTGATGCACTGATGGGCACTAATATGCTGCATTGACAGGCACTGGTGAGGCGGTACTAATGGACACTGATGAGACAACACTGATGATGTGGCACTAATATGCAGTACTGATGGGCACTGATTGGCATCACTGACTGGCATCAATGATGGGCACTGTTGGGGCTGCACTAATCATCAGGGCACTGATGATCAGTGGCCTGATTATCTGTGAAGGTCTCCCCTGTGAGGAAATGCCACTGATTAGCTCTTCTCTCCTCACACGCTTTCAGTGTGAGTAGAGGAAAGCCAATAACTGGCATTTCCTTGTTTACATGTAATCAGCTGTGATTGGACACAGTTAATCACATGGGTAAAGAGCCACGTCATCGGCTCTTTACCAAGATTGGGCATGCGCCGTGTCCCAGGGACACAGTGTGCCGCTGATCAACCACGCTGCGCACTCCCAGTAGGGTGGGTGGTGCTTGAAATCATTGTTTTTCCTCTGTTAACCATGGTTACCTGTAAGGAAACATGTGCAGGCATCATTGCTTTGCACAAAAAGGATTCACAGGCAAGAATATCGCTGCTACTAAGATTGTACCTAAATCAACCATTTATCGGAAATTCAATTGTTGTGAAGCAGGCTTCAGGGTTCCCAAGAAACTCCAGCAAGTGCCAGGACTGTCTCCTACAGTTTATTCACCACCAGTGCAGAGCTTGTTTAGAAATAGCAGCAGGCAGGGGTGAGTACATCTGAACGCACAGTGAGAAGACTTTTGGTGGATGTCCTAGTGTCAAGAAGGGCAGAAAAGAAGCCACTTCTCTCCAGGAAAAACATCCAGGACAGACTGATATTCTGCAAAAGATACAGGGATTGGACTGCTGAAGACTGGCCTAAAGTCATTTTCTCTGATGAATCCCCTTTCTGATTGTTTGGGGCATCCAGAAAAAAAAACCTTGTCTGGAGAAGAAAAGGTGAACACTACCATCAGTCCTGTGTCATGCCAACAATAAAGCATCCTGAGACCATTCATGTGTGGGGTTGCTTCTCAACCAAGGGAGAGGGCTCACTCATAATTTTGCCTAGGAATACAGCCATGTATAAAGAATGGTACAAAAACATCCTCCGAGAGAAACGTCTCCTAACCATCCCAGAACAGTTTCGTAAGGAACAATGCCTTTTCGAGCATGATGGAACACCTTGCCATAAGGCAAAAGTGATAACTAAGTGGTTGGGGAACAACCATGGCCACAAAACTCCCTGGGCCTTAATCCCTCAATTCTCAAGAGGAACAAAAAAATATATATTCTGACATATTCTAAGCATTGATTATGCAAGAATGGGCTGAAAAAAAAGGCTCAACACTGCAAATATTGACAATAAAGGCCATTGACACTTATGAAATGCTTGTAATCATACTTCAGTATACCAAAGTGACATCTGACAAAATAATCTAAAAACACTGAAGCAGCAGACTGTCAAAATTAATATTTGTCAGTCTCAAAACTTTTGGCGAGGGCTGTACTGCTCGAGGTACCTTGCTGCCCTCAGGGACTGTTTAACACCATTGGATAAAGAATTGTTCCTCTTAGATATACCTGTGTGTTCTTCATGGCTCACCCATCTGCAAGTAGTACCTACTACACATAGGGTTGCCACCTTTTCTTCAAGCCAAACCTGAACACTTTAGCGGTAGCATTTCTTTGGGGGGGGGGGGGTATACGCTATAAGATTGTAAAAGACTTGGGACACTTTTGGTGGCCTGAAAGAGAGTAGTAATGGGACATAGCTAAACACAGCAAACAGTAAATGTGGCTGAATTGTGAGTGTTCTTCGTGGAATGCAGGGGTCAAATATGTCCTGGGGAGAGGGCTAGTGCTAGCAGGGGGGTAGGGAGAGTTAGATAAGTGCTGGGGGGAAGTGGCAGTCTGGTGCTCAAAATTTTATGGGGGGGACGCAAACAAATGTAAAAATTCTAGAAAAAAAACATTGATTGCAGCCTCATTGTGCCCCATAAAATGCAGCCATTGTGCCCATCACATGCAGCCATTGTGCCCATCAAATGCATCCACTGTGCCCACCTTATGCAGCTTATGTGCCCATAAAATGCAGCCTCTGTGCCCATCATATGCAGTCATTGTGCCCATCATATGCAGCCATTGTGCCCATCATATGCAGCCACTGTGCCCATCATGTGCAACCTCTGTGCCAATCATACAGCCACTGTGCCTATCATATGCAGCCTCTGTGCCAATCATACAGACTCTGTGCACATCATATGCAGCCTGTGCCCATATGTGCTTGGGGCACTTGGTGGGTCAGATATGTGCTGGGGGAGGGGCTTTGTGATAGAAGAGGGCCAGTGCAAGGGGGAGGGTGAGGGGTAGCATACGTACTGGAGGGGTCCTTTGGGAAGGCAGAGAGATAGTGCTAGGAGGGGTTGTCAGATTTCAAATCCAATCCACACTTCTAGCATATCTTCCCCCTGCTCAAGCAAGCCCCCGGCACATATCCTCCTAATCCCTCGATCACTCCACATATTTTCTACCTTGTCCTCCTTTCCAGCCACTCTCTCCTCCATCTACATAATAAAATCTTTCTACCGACATGATATCAGTGTGTCCCTGCTCCCCCCACCTACTCTTGTGTGTACAGAATGGAGAAGGAGGAGGAGGGGAGGAGCTTTGATACACTAACACTATGCTCTGCTCTGCTCAACCAAGCTGTCAGGGAGAGGGGAGACATGTCACTCTCAGTGCAGTCCATGTGAATGATGTGTCCGGGTCTGGGGCAGAAGTAAACCCGAACACATCATTCAAAAACCAGACTGTTGGGGAGAAAACCATACAGGTGGCAACCCTAACTATACATGATGACAGCAACTTTTTCTGTGGACTGTAGTTATAACACACTTCCAGACTTAGGACAATGTTGGTTCTCCATAGATCTAGCACAGTATTGTCACCCTAATGCAAGAAGTACGTAGCTAGTGGCATCTCCAAGTAAAAATACATGAAAACAAGAAAACGAATGTAGCCACTATATCTAAAACTTAGTAAGCCACAGTTATATAATTTTTTGGTTTTGAGTTTAGATACGCTTTAACTATTCAACAGGCAGACTGCTCAAAACAATACTTTCCACTCCTGCCTCACACTTACTTTATTATGGTTGTGGTTCCATTTTATGGCTTGTGAGTTAATGAGAAGTTGCTTGTCCTCTGCAGCCCATGGGGTATAGTTCCCAACAGTAACAATATCAGCAGGAGGTTTAAGAGGGTGTATGCAATTTATTATTTCATACTGCCAACCACTTTCCCCTTGTTTATCAAAAAAAGTGCTTTGATCTAATATATCAAAGGGATTCCTAATAGTTTTCACATATCTATTTAACTAGAAAATAAATAGAGGTTTCCATTAAAGATTTATAAAATAAATATTGCAGATATTTTTATGCTTGTAAAATCTTACTTTACCCAGACCATTCATAGTCACAGAAATCTTCCTGTATGATTATATGTTCGTTTAACTTGCATTATTTACCTTTTAAAGCCTCCTTTGTGTTGCCATCCAAAGGCCATGATACTGCTGCTGGGCGCTGCCATCTTGGATATGATGTCAGCAGCCCTGGAAGGTTTGAAGCTGTCAATTTATTCCTTTACCCAACTTGTCCAGCCATGGGTGCCGGCCCTTTTAACTTATTTTCCCATGATCCAGTGGAATCCCAGAACCCCTTGGCCTACACAATCCCGATGATTATTAGACATGACCAAGGGATAAAAATTCCACTGTTTCCAGACCTCAAGTGCTCAGAGAGACCACGCCTGATGGAACAGTACCCACTGGGTATGTTAGCTGTCATCAGGTGGGGCACCCCCCTTAGTTGTTTCTGCTGTATGGGCTGCCAGATGAGAATTCAAGAGCGTACAGCTTCATCTCAAGTCCCAGTAACTGTGGAGGACATGGTGCTACCTGTACATAACAGATCTTTTAGCAGGATCAACAGACAATAAAACTATGTTTTGGGGTCCCTGATTTGCTTCAGCTTCTAAGGCACGCTATGAGAAGTTCACAGTGTGTAATGTGAAGTTACAGTAAGCAATTGCATTATGAGGAAGGAACCTGAAAAATTGTGGAATGTTGAAGTTCATATTTGAATGAATGGGTGCAAGGAGACAGTTCCCCAAAAGAGAGTCTCCAGAGCAAGGGGGAAAAAAGAAGGAAAATAGAGCATCGTGGTACCCTGAATAGATAAGACATCCGATAAAAATAAAATGTATTTGGGCGCATGCGCGGAAGCTCGTCGGATGGCAGCTTAGTCCGTGAGCTCCGCACCACCCCGGCCTCACAGCCTCTCTAGCGCCGATATTAGCACCTTTATACCAGGCGCTCACCCCTCACCTCAGGACTTTTCCTCTATGGTCGCAATGTTCGGCACCATGTTAGCCAGGGGTCTCTCCCAAACTGCTACCCAAATCACCTCAGCCATTCAAGCTGACTTACAGCAACTGGGAAATAGAATTGAAACGATGGAACTCAAAGCAGATCAAACAATAACCAGAGTGAATCAAAATACTGCCCGAATACAGGACTTACAAGACCAACTTGAAACTGCGTTCTCCAAAATTGACGACCTCGAAAATCATCAGAGGAGTCCCTGAATCCTTCCAGGACTCGGTCCTAGTGGTCCAAACGTTCATTAGAAAGCTCATTCCAGATATTCCTGATCACCGCCTCGAATTGGACCGCGCTCACAGGGAACTGCAACCCCCACGCCAAGATGGGCTCCCGAGAGACATTATAGTCAAACCACACTTTTACAAAGTTAAGGAGGAGGTCATGCAACGGTCGCAGGGTGAAGGGCCTCTTACATTCCAGGGCCACCCCATACAAATCTTTGCTGACTTATCACCCTACACCATTCAAAAACTGAGGTCTCTGAAACCGCTACTTCTTGCACTCTCCCAGAAATCGATCGCCTACCAGTGGCCCTTCCCATTTCGCCTTTCATTCTCTTTTAATTCTAAATCTTACGGCTTTTCATCATTTCAAGACGGTGAAAAACTCCTCCTTCAACTTGGCCTCATCTCACGGGACCCCGAATCATCTTCGACTGACAAGACCCCGAATACGTCCTCTAAGAGACCCCCTCCATCAAGCCCCATTGCCCCTGCATGGCAGAAGCTCCTGTCCAAAAAGTACAAAGATTCCAAGCCGCCTTAAAGACAGTATCAGGTCTGGGTTCGGTATGGACCTGCGTCACTCCCTTTGATCCTGGCTGATCCGGATCCTCTGATATACTTTTGGCTCTTTTCACTTTTAAAATAACCCTTTTTTTTGTACCAGTCCTGTCTTCCACACTGCTAACCTGGTTGATGTTTTATTTAATTCTATATCTCTTATTTTTTGATAGGGATGCCCCCCAATTTTTTGACCTGTTTTAAGTTGGATGTCTATTGTACAAAAGGGCTTCCCTTAGGTCCACTGCCAGTTCTCGGGGGAGATACTTCCCCCCATTATCCCTTCTTAGACCCACTGCTATGTTTAACTAAGGGGTTTCCCCCAGAACCCCCGGACCACTCCGGCTCTGACCTCTGTTAAAGGTCAATGGCCGGTTCGGTGGTCGGACGGTTCGCGCCATTTAGTCCCTAGGGACATTATTTAGGGCTTAGTCCATTATCATTTATTTAGGCTCCTGGAGAAGGCCGGGGCGGCTGTCCTGCACCTCAACGTATCTCTAACCGAGAGGGGGGCTCCTTTGGGTTCCTCTTTCGGATTGGAGATCTCGAGCACCCTCTATTCATGGGTGGTGCGCTACCAAGGTTATGTTTGGGGTTGGGTTGTATGAGGTGCGGGAATGGGTTCCCACACCTCATCTGGGTATTCTCGAGTATCTGTTTGTTGTCTATGTTTACTGACATCTCGCTTCTCTTCTATTTTCTCCTAGCAGATACATCTTTCTACCTTTCTTTTCCACCCCTCCTTCTCCCTCTTTCTGCCGAAGGTCACCTATCCAAGTGCGCTCTCAGAATTTGGCGGATATCGTTCTCACTACACAAGGTAAGTCCCACTCTCTCCCAGATGGTATCTCCCACCTGATCCATGCCTGTACATGACACTGCTTCTCCACCCCTCTCCATAGTTTCACATAATGTCCAGGGCCTCAATTCCCCTGTTAAAAGACGCAAACTGTTCAAACTTTACCAATCACAAAAATTTGCGGTTCTCTTGCTTCAGGAGACCCACTTCCCTAAATCGTTAAACCCCTAATTTCTTCACCAAAACTTCCCCCAATTCTATCTCTCCAACGTGGAAAACAAAACGAAAGGTGTGGCTGTCTGCCTCTCTAAACACTTACATTTTTCCATGTCACAGGTTACTACTGACCCATTGGGCAGATATATCCTGGTTAAAGGCACCATAGACGGGACGATCTATACTTTTGTCTCGTATTACGCGCCCAATAAGGGTCAAGACAAATTTTTCGCTTCAATGCTAGCCGCCCTTTCCCCGCAACTGGAAGGAGTTATAGTCTTGGGGGAGACTCGAACATAACATTCGATCTGTCTCTAGATAAATCGGGATCTGGCCTCCCACGTCCTAAGCAACCCTCTAAACAAAGTACTAGGATAGCCAAACTCCTTTTTGACTCGGGTCTAGTGGATGTTTGGAGGGAACTCAACCCCTGCACCAAAGACCATACCCACTACTCGGCCCCACAAAAATCATACGCCAGGATAGATCATATTTTCCTACGTGGTACTAATGTTCCATTAGCGTTAAAGTCCACTATTAGAGACTCCCCTATCTCAGACCACTCCATGGTTACACTTTCCCTCTGCAACTCTTGTAACACAAATAAGGAATTCAAGTGGCGTCTTAATGAATCGCTGCTTAGTAATCCAGCTCACTGCTCCATGTTGGAACGGGACTTAAAAGACTACTTCTTAAATAACGACACTGAAGATATTTCCCCTGCTACGCTGTGGGCAGCCCATAAGGCTGTAATAAGGGGCAAAAGGAGCATAGAGCCGAAATAACCAAACTTACTAAGGAATTGCAGGCGTTGTGTAAACGTAACAAACGAGAATGTACACAATCCTCCCGTCGTGATCTAGAAACTTCAAGAATCAAGCTTAACTTAGCCCTCACCACGGAAGCAGAAAAACACCTCCGATGGTCTGGAGCCAGGTTTTACATGCACAAAGATAAAATAGAATCTAAATTGGCCACCAAATTGTCACCCAAGTCACGGCTCATGGCTTTCCCCAAGATACGGTTACCATCGGGTATCCCGACACAAAATCCGCAGCGCATCCTGAAATGCTTCCACGACTTTTACTCTTCCCTCTATAAGGACGACAATCCCAGCCCTCTCCCAAGCGTCGAGAAGTTCCTGGAATCCCTACCCTTGCCCAAACTCTCCAGGGATCATGTGGAGCTCCTTGAACAACCCATTTCTTCCTCAGAGGTTAAGGAAACCATAAATAATCTCAAACTAGGTTCCGCTCCCGGCCCAGATGGCTTTTCAGCCGGCTATTACAAAAAAATTTCTGACACTTTAGCACCTTACTTAGTGAGATTTTTCAATTCACTTCGCCAAGGTACTCCCCTGGATAAAGTCTCAAACCTGGCATATATCTCGGTCATTCCTAAACCTGGAAAAGACCCGTCTTTGGTGTACAACTATCGCCCGATCTCATTGATCAATAACGATCTTAAACTTTTAACAAAAATAATGGCAAATCTTTTATCCTCATTCATTGCTCAGTATGTACACCGAGATCAAGCAGGCTTTATCCCGGGGAGACAGGGCCCGGACCAAGTGAGAAGAGCCATAGACATAGTGTCCCTCCTTAACTCGCAATGGGATGGAGGACCCACTCAAGAAGGGTTCCTCCTTTCTGTTGATTTACAAAAAGCGTTTGACACGGTCACCTGGCCATATATCTTCGAAGTACTTAGTAGGTGGGGTATGGGTCCAAATTTCCTAGGTACATTAAAATCCCTTTACTCCAACCCCAGCGCCCAAGTAAGATTGCAAGGTAGATACTCGGACATGTTTACCATCGAGAAGAACACCAGACAGGGATGCCCGTTATCGCCCCTGATTTTTGCCATAGCCATCGAATCCCTAGCCATAGCCATCCGTACAAATCCGAACATCAGAGGAGTGTCTTGCGGCGGTCAGGAACATAAATGTGCCCTATTTGCTGATGATCTATTCCTATTCGTCACACCCCCCCTCATTTCTACTCCCAACATTATCAAACTCCTGGAGCAATTTGGAGTTGCCTCAGGCCTCCGAGTCAATGTTGCAAAATCCGCTGCTCTGAACATATCCGTCTCACCGAACCTCCTTACACGCCTTCAAACTCACTTCCCATTTACCTGGAACTCCTCAGCCATCCCTTATCTGGGAATCAACTTAACCAGCAGATATGATAAGTTATTCTCCAGCAATTACCCATCCATGTTCAAAAAACTCGAAGCGGATATGTCCATGTGGTCCAAATATGATCTATCCTGGCTGGGCCGGGTAAACTCTATAAAAATGACCCTCTTACCTCGCTTGCTGTACCTTTTCCGTTCTCTGCCAATCCCAATCAGAAAAGCCCAAATTACGCGGTTCCAATCCTCTATCCTAAAATTTATCTGGGGTTCCAAAGGCAGCAGATGTTCCAAAGAAATTCTTTATAGACTCAAGACCCAAGGTGACCTTGCTTTGCCCAACATTTGGTGGTACTACCAAGCCGCACAAGTAGCTCAAATCTCAGTAGTGTATTCCAAGGGCCCTAAGCCAGATTGGCTCCTAATGGAGAGACACACAATTGATTATTTACTCTGGTCCACATCGCGACTTCGTCCTGCAATACTGGCCCCTACCCTTTCTCACTCTATGTCGTTGTGGGACAGGCTTCGAAAGCACCCAGCCTTGGTCTCTCCCATGCGCCCCCTTGCACATCTCTTTAATAACCCAGACTTCCCACCCGGACAAAATATTTTAGCGTTTAAGTGGTGGGTGGACAAGGGCCTATACAGAATTGGCCACTTCCTGCACACCACAGGACCTCTCACACCAGGATACTGTGTGAGTAAATTGGAAATGCCCTCTACCGAAAGATATAGACTATTTAAAATTTCCCACTTTCTACGCTCAAAATGGCCCCTCAACTCTATCCCCCCTTCACCGACTCAATAAAATATGGTGCCCCAACATACAGGATCAGAGGGGAGGTATCTCCATCATTTACAACTCTCTAGCCAAGGCTATTAACAAATCATTATACGCCCGACTTTGGGAACAAGACCTGGCAGTAGAGTGGGACTTGACCACGTGGTATTCACATTTCTCCAGATCCTTCAAAGGCATTATGAATATTTCTCTAATGGAAGCTAGCATTAAAATCATGGTGCGATGGTATCGTGTCCCAGCCTCTTTGGCCAAGATGTTTCTGGACACTTCCTCCCTATGTTTTAGGGGATGTGGCCTCACTGGCTCCCTAATCCACACATGGTGGACATGCCCTAGGATACGGAAATTTTGGAACGGATTTTTCCATCTTTTGAGGAAAATTACGGGAACGGCTGTTCCACAGATACCCGAAATAGCACTTCTTAATGCCAGTGTGGAAAAGACCCCCAAACACACCCAATCCTTAATTTTTTATATGCTCTTAGGAGCTATAATTACTATAGCTAAAAACTGGAAAAGGTCCACGGTACCGCTGCATGGCCTGAAACTGAAAATTTCCTGGATCATGGCCCAAGAAAAGATTGTCTGTAAACTACTAGACCAAACCCACAAATTCCAATTGATTTGGGAACCATGGGCGAACTACATTGGAGTCCCCATAATTCCAGGGACTTAGATGTCTGGGTCCGCTCTTCTCCCCCTAGGTGACCTTCTCTCTTTCCCTCTCTATTCTCCCCCTTTCCTATGGATCTGCTCTCTCTCCTACTATTTCTAGATCCTTCTCTTCCTACGCCGCTCCCTCTTTCCGTTCTCTTATGTAGAAACGGACTCCCCCCAGTGTTTCAGTCCCTCATTATGGGATCTAAACAGCTGGTACAGGCCTAGAGGCATAGCTGGGTACACTTATAATCACAATGGTTTAGTTTCTAACATCTCAGCTCAATATCTTCGTGACACGATTCTGTTTTCCTCAGATCACTACACACATTGATATCTGAGTATGCTTATTGTAGTTTTTAGTTGTTGGGGTTCAGCAGCCCCCTCCAGACTTTCTATGTAAACCTCAGAGATGGGGTTGGGGCGGGGGGCCTTCTCCACAGTGTGCTCCCCCTGGGGTGGAGAGTGGCCCCCCCTCAGCAGCCCATCTCCCCTTCAGCCATAGCTCTTTAGGCTGAGGGTTTAGTAGTGCATACTTTTAACACCTGATTACCTAGCTTGCTGTACCATTCTGGAAATAAGAGAAGCTGTTTTACGTTTTCTGTAACGTTTGTTATACACTGGTTTGTCTTTATGCACCCTCCGGCCCAGGTGGGGGCTGTATTATTCTTCTTCTGTATTGAACTCGTTTTTAAAACTCAATAAAAATATTGAAAAAAATAAATAAAAAAATAAATAAAATGTATTTATTAATACGCACTTAAAATAGAGTATCTAGATACAATGACAATAGCTGTGCAAAATTGTACATATTGATAGCATGACACTGGTACTCAAATGCACTCCATGATGGTGATTGGGAGTTGTATGGTTTGCCTCATTGAACGATCGTCCTCAACATGTTTCATGGCCATAAACTACTTCTTCAGAAGGAGCACAATATACAGTCTATAAATAGGATGATAAGATTTACATGTTAAGCACCAATCTATAATGCTTGTATAAAGTATCCCTGCGCTATCATCAAGGGCATAAGCTATCACTAAGGATAGGTTGCAGCAAACCACCGACAGGGGTATAAACCCTACCCCCCAAATAGTAATATTAAAAAATCAACTAAATGGTTTTGCGCTACCTTGAAAGATTAAACTATACTATAGTGTCTTAACAGTTGTGCTAAATAATAAACTATCAGAGATACAGTTTCCACCTATTAAGTAGGTGTAGCATACCCTAAACTAAACAGTTATATATTACACAGTGTATACAGAATAGTTCAAAATATTATTTTAGAGCTATTTTTAAGCGCAAGACACCTTGATATTTATTGCTGCTAGTTTATTTAAGCACTGGACACTTTATTTCACTTATTTGATTATTCACGATTGTATTTGCTTGAGGCACTTTATATATTTTGAACTATTCTGTATACACTGTGTAATATATAACTGTTTAGTTTAGGGTATGCTACACCTACTTAATAGGTGGAAACTTTATCTCTGATAGTTTATTATTTAGCACAACTGTTAAGACACTATAGTATAGTTTAATCTTTTAAGGTAGCGCAACACCATTTATTTGATTTTTGAATATAACGCTTGTATGCAGCCAAAAAAAAAAGACAATTAATTGGGGAAGTATAGAAATTGCATCACTTACCAGTGAAGGCCTGTAAGATTCTCGGTTTTACGATAATAATATCAATATTTCAATAATCCATATTGGTGAGGAAAGTTCCAAGAAAGTCCACTCAGTTCTCGTGTAAAAACTCAAAAATTGATTTAATAATACAAACAGCAAAATATTACAAGAACAATATCAAAGTATAGAATGTCATTACGGTAATAATGTATTATATTCTTAAGATGAAGATTAAATCAGATGTGTGTGTGTGTACGTAAATGTGGCAGCAATGTCTCGTGATGTGAGTGCGTAGCTCTCCTCATCGTGTGTGTGTCTGCCGCAGAATATGTTTAACTCCTTTTACACCTAAATTCAGCCCCCACCTTCTCCTAAAATCTGACCCCTCCTTCCTAAAAAGGTTTGGTTTGTCTTAATTGATTTGCAGTCCTACAGAAAATCGCAGGCTTTCCTGAGACATATATTTCCTCCCACTTCTCTCACGACGGTGGGGGTTATTCAATCACTAAACTTTGACATTCCTGAAGAGCGGGCCAAGAGGAGCTATATGTAAAACCATTTAACTTATACAATATCAGTTTCCTTTAACTTCTAAATCAAATACTACATATATCAGTATGTATATTATATTCATTTAAAACACAATGTTCTTATTAATATACTAATCAAGAAATATTGTAATATAAAGAAATTATGATCTTAACTAAAACTTTGAAACTTTTTCATCTTAAGTAATGTAAAACCTTCCTTCTCCCAGATGGGGGAAGGTGAAAGAAACCAGCTAATTATTTCCATATGTGAGCTCTCCCAAGAAATGCTTATGAGCTTCTAACAGCATGTAATTTCACACGTATAAAAATCGTATATAATTTCACTTTTTCCATACATAGAAGATATATAAATATACAGTATCTCACAAAAGTGAGTACACCCCTCACATTTTTGTAAATATTTTATTATATATTTTCATGTGACAACACTGAAGAAATGATACTTTGCTATAATGTAAAGTAGTGAGTGTACAGCTTGTATAACAGTGTAAATTTGCTGTCCCCTCAGAATAACTCAGCACACAGCCATTAATGTCTAAACCGCTGGCAACAAAAGTGAATACACCCCTAAATGTCCAATTTAGGAACAAATTGGCCATTCTTCCTCCCTGGTATCATGTGACCCGTTAACATTTAAGGTCTCAGGTGTGAATGGGGAGCAGGTGTGTTCAAGTTGGTGTTATCGCTCTCACTCTCTCATACTGGTCACTGAAAGTTCAACATGGCACCTCATGGCAAAGAAATCTCTGAGGATCTGAAAAAAGAATTGTTGCTCTACATAAAGATAGCCTGGGCTATAAGAAAATTGTCAAGACCCTGAAACTGAGCTGCAGCGTGTTGGCCAAGACCATATTGCAGTTTAACAGGACAGATTCTACTCAGAACAGGCCTTGGCATGGACGACCAAAGAAGTTGAGCTCTCCTTCCTTTTAGGCTACAGGTATCCATCAACTATGTCTATACTGCTAATCTTACAGAATTTTTGACATACTTCCACAGCATTGGCTTTTGAGCTGTTTGTATGTATGTGGGGGAAATCATACACCACTGTAGTCTCCATTAGGGGTTTTGCTATGCTCTCCCTCCTCCCCTGGCTTTAGACCTCCAGACCTTGGTTTAAACAGGTTAGTTATATGGATTATGTACTAATCAATGTGCCTATGTGGGGCCTTGGATGGCCGTATGTGTGCACATGTGTATGTATGTGTATGTATACATATGTGTATATATATATATATATATATATATATATATATATGTTAATGTTGATTTCTAGCTATATTAATCACTGATCTGGTCCCCCATGTCCACCGTAGGGAAATTTTGATGACTTTGCTGTTTGGCTTTGATCCCTTATGGGTCTTCACTGGTCAGCAATGCAATTTCTATACTTGCCCAAAAAAATTTTTTTGTTTTTGCTGCATACAAGCATTATAGATTGGTGCTTAACATGTAAATCTTATCATCCTATTTATAGACTATATATTGTGAAGAAGCGGTTTACGGCCGAAAAAAAGGACGATCGTGCACTGAGGCAAATCATACAACTCCCAGTCATCATCATGGAGTGTATTTGAGTACCAGTGTCATGCGATCAATATGTACAATTTGGCACAGCTATTATCATTGTATCTATATACTCTATTTTAAGTGTGTATTAATAAAGAAACATTATTTTTATCGGATGTCTTATCCATTCAGGGTACCACCATAGTCCATTTTCCCTCTTTTTCCCCCTTGCTCTGGGGACTCTCTTTTGGAGAACTGTCTCTTTGCACCCTTTCATTGACTATTGCTATTTTGGATGATGGTACCCCCATAATAATATTTTACCTTACTTAATTGGAGGTTTCTCTATCTATACTGAAGTTCATATTTAATTGTTTTACAGTGTATTACAGTGCTGGTACAAATCTATATCTAAGACACTGAAAAATGTTTCATTTACCAGAATAAATAATTTTGAGTTAAATGGAAGATTTTTCCTTTGAAGATATAAATTCATGTTGTGTAGAGCAGTGGCCAAGGCTTCAACTGCATAATACACCCTGGATGAGACTGATCCTGACAAGTATTCCATCATCCACCTCAAAACAACCTGTTCTTGCTCTGCGCCCAAAATCCAAGCAATAGATGTGATGTTTTTTAAGTAATCCCATTTTCCTTTTTGAGATGATGACCCGCAGTACGGCTGAACCATCCAATTTTCAACAAACCTCATTTCTGAGTATTTTGACATCTCTTTGTGATCAAACATCTTTTCAAACCCCGGAATCGCAAACGAGAAATGTTCTACAGCTAAATATGCTGCATTTTCATTGAATTGAGTATATGTAAAAAATTCTCCAGGGATCCAGGATGGTGGAAAAATAAAGACAATGTTTATTGGGGGGATGTTGTGTGGGCTCAAATACATAGCGATCTCTCCTGTAAAGATTCCACAAAATATAACAACTTGAGATTTCTTAAAGTTTAGAATTGTATATTTCTTATAATCGATCCATTCCCTAAGGTCCATTTTTATTATGAAGGCCACACAAATCCCGTGATCCCTCAGAAGTTTTGTTAGTATTTTTTTATCATTCTCTGCAGAGTCATCATTTGATTGAAATATTACAACCCAGGTCCAGCCAAAATGTTTTAACAATTTGCATATGGCTAAATAATAGACATGATTACTTTGGAGGGTTCGGAAAACATGTGGATAGATGTGTCTGTCACTTAAAGACCAATCCGTAGATCCATAGCTAATCTAAAAAGCAAAGCAGAAGACTAAAAGTGGTGTTCGACCCAAAAATGTAATATATTGCAGATTAACAATCCTTAGATGTTATGGCTGCATTCTTTTTCTCTTTTAGGCTTTTTTTCCTTTATTTTTATCGAGTGATCTGGCCAGTGACACACTTCTTGTCTTAGGGTGAAGGCATTCTGGATAAAGTAGTAAAGCATGGTAGGTAGAGTATTGGAAATGGACTTTGGAGGTGCCCAGAAAGCACCAAACTACAGCATGTGTTAAAATTGTACACATGTATTAATACAAAATGTAAAACATCTTCACATACATGGCAATACAAATTTTAAACATGATATCCTGGCCAGTAATGTATTGGCAGGAATAAAAGACTCCCTCCTATTGTCGAGATCCCCTTGTTATGCCAAGCTAACAATTTGGAACTGACATACAGTATATCAATAAACATATTCCATTGTGTTACTCACTAGAGTTAAAACTCCACTCTATCAACAATCCAAATAGGGAAAGGACATCCACTACAGAACCCCCCCGAGGTGTGAGTGGAGGGGCATTCCACAAAACCAGCTGGGAAAAAGGAAAGCAACGAGGGCTAAAACAATAACGGTCTCAAAAAGGAAAGCAGCAAGGGCTAAAACAATAACGGTCTCAAACTATGGTATGTAGACATGTACACACTGAAATATTTTGTTTCAGAATTTCGTTTTCATCCGAAAAATAAATTGATGTAGTTACTCCCGAAATTCCTTTTTATTTATTTTGTTTCGTTAAAAAATGCATTCATTCGAAAATCCGAAATAATTAAAGTCAAAACTTTCATTGAAGGCTTATTTATGGTGTCTGGCGAATGTTCTAAGAAGATTCGACAGAGCAGCAATCGTACATTTCCGGTTGAATGTTCTGCTTACAAGCTATAGTAGAATTCTTTTTTTTTTTTAACTAATTTCTCTTTATTAAATTTTTATACACAAAAATTACAATGACTTTCACGATTCACAAAGACCGTCATCTCAAACATATGTAATGAAAGCAAAGCCATGTATAACACTCAGATAACCACCGGCTTACCAACATTGCTATCCCCCAACCCCCCCACTTCGAACACACTCTGTTAGCCACCGCCACCTCGATCGTGGTTGATTGTTTGGAAGATGGTGGACGCCATTGGGGTCAAGAAAAAGGGAGAGGGCCGACACAAATAAGAGGCATTACACCGAGGGTGGTACAAGAGAAAAAAGGCCCCCCCCCACCCTCGCTACCCCAAGTCGGGCTAGCGGACACTAAGTCTATCTCTCGGGAATCCCACTCAGGGGGTATCCTATATAGCTCAACCAAGGGTTCCATAGAGCCCTAAATTTCTTTAAATTGTTTTGCTTAATAAACATTGCTCATTCACACCAAATTGTGGAGTTGATTGCGTTTACTCATGATTCTAATATTTTTCGCTTGCCAATTTATTGCTATTAGCCGCCTGGCCTGGTACAGGCACCTTAATATAGACGTCCTTGTTGGGGAGGGAACTCTACCCTCCTCTAGAATCCCCAATAAGCAGATCTTAGCTTCTGGTTTCAAGGTAGTCTTGAAGGTCCTGTTTATTCTATGTACATTTTCTATCCAATACCTGTACAATTTTGGGCACTTCCAAATCATATGGATAAGATCGCCTGGTGCCCCGCATCTGATGCAATCATCCCTGGGTTTCCTACCCATTTTCCACATCTTTTGGGGGGTATAATATACCCTATGTATAAGGAACAAATGAGACATTTGCTGTGAAGGAGATATAGACACCAGACTCCCCTGTTCAAGTGTCTTGTCCCATTGCTTCTGGGTTATTAACCCTACGTCCCCCACCCATCCCCGCCTGCTCTTGTCAGGTTCCTCCCCCTTCAAAGTTTTATCCCTAAGTTTTATATATAGCCTGGAAATCTGGCCTTTTATTTGCCTTCCATCAATAAGTCCCTGGAACAAGGGGGTTTCAGTCCTTGTAATAACAAGCGACCCATACTGTGCTAGAATTCCGTGCCTCAATTGCAGATATTTGTAAAACGTCTTGTTGGAGATACTAAATTCCTGCCTAAGATCTTCAAAGGATTTCATTAAATTCCCTTCATATAATTGCACTAGCCTGCTGATCCCCTGTCTCTCCCATTCCAAAGATCTATCTATACTGTTTAATTCAGCCAGGTTTCCATTGGACCATAAGGGGGTATATTCAGTCACTCCTACGTATCCCATTAGTTGCTTGCTATCCACCACACCTTCTTCGCTAATTCATTAGTAGAATGCCTATGTGCAAACGAGTTAGCTTCCAAAACTTCAACCAATAACTTGTGCGGTGCACTATCAATCATCAGTCTGTGGTTTGGGTGCCCTCCACTTTAGAGTCCAGCCTCAGCTAAATGCTGGAGCTGGGCTGACAAAAAGTATGATCTCGGGTGTGGTATCGCCATTCCTCCCTTCCCAGCGGGGAGCCTGCAATGTCTGTAACCTAATCCGAGCTTGCCCCTTCTTCCAAATTAAATCGCGAAACAGGGATTCCAGCTTCTTGAACCACTTCTGGCTGATCCAAGTTGGAGAGTTATGCAATATATATAAAATTTGCGGCTGCCAAATCATTTTAATTAAATTGCAGCGCCCCGCCGCAGAGAGAGGAAGGCAACACCAATTATCGACCTTCTGCTTCAATTTCATCAACAATGGTACTAAGTTCTCCTTGACATACTGGTTTACTTCTCCAGTTATCCAGACACCCAGGTACTTCAACTTTAGACACTACCTCCAAGCACGTAATTATAGGCGGTAGTACGTCCCCGGGTCTGGTCAACGGTAGGAGAGCTGATTTATTCCAGTTGATTGCCAGGCCTGATTGTTGCCCAAACTCCCCCATCATCTGCATTATATTGTCCAAAGTAGAGCCCATGTCCCCAATGAAGAACAGGACATCGTCCGCAAACAAGTCAATTTTGTCTTCCCCCCAACCACGTCGGAATCCCTGGATGTCCGAACGCGATCTCGTCAGGACAGCCAGGGGTTCTATAGCCAGAACAAACAGGAGGGGGGACAACGGACATCCCTGCCTCGTCCCCCTCTCCAGCTGGAACACTTCGGAGAATACATTTCCCATCTTGACTTTTGCCCTAGGTCTCCTATACAATAGCTTTACCCATTGAATAAATAGAGGGCCAAAACCAAAACGCTCCAACACTCTCCATAAATAGCCCCATTCCAGACTGTCAGAGGCCTTAATGGCATCTAGAGCTAGTATAGCTCCCGGTCCATCATTATCTCTAGGTGTTTGTATGTTGAGAAAAACTCTCCTAATGTTGGTGCTGGTTGACCTGCCCGGAATAAACCCAGACTGGTCTGGGTGTATTAAACTATGGATACAGTTACTCAGGCGGGTCGCTAGGGCCTTGGCCAGTATTTTTACATCGGAGCATAACAAGGATATTGGCCGATATGGTGAAACTTCCTGGTGGTCCTTACCCTCCTTAAGTATTAAAGTGATATTTGCCTCCAGCATGGAAGAGGGAAGTTCACCCTCCTCCAATGCATGGTTTAATGTTTCCAAGAGTTCTGGCAACAGCACTTCGCCATATCGTTTATAAATTTCTGTTGGTAACCCGTCAGGGCCTGGGGATTTACAATTAGGCATTTCAGCTACTGCGTTTTTTAATTCTTCTAATGTAAGTGGTAACTCAAGACTCATTTTATCCTGTTCTGATAAAGTTGGAATTGCTGTTTGATGTAAAAAATCCACGGAGTAGCCCTGCGTAACTGATTTATATAAATTTTTATAATAGTCAACAAGTACATTCGTAATAGCAGAGGGGCTAGAGACAAGGTCACCCTTCAATGTTTTAATTGCTTGTATCGATGTAGAAGAACTATTCGTTTGAACCAAAAGGGAGAGGGCGCGACCCACCCTCTCCCCTTCGCCAAAATAATGTTGCCGTTGAAATATGCGTCTGTTCTCTGCCTTCTTCAAGAGTGCCATTTTATATATCTGCTGGCTATCCAACCATACCTTCTGCCTATCTAGTGATGGATCCTCTATGTACGCTCTCTCCGCCTGAATAACATCGTTTCTAATTGCACTCTCCTGGGCACGGGTTTCCCTCTTAATTGTCGCAATTTACTGTATTAATATACCTCTAATATAGGCTTTTAAAGAATCCCAAACCATTCCAGGCGCCGCTGAGCCATTGTTGTCTTGGAAGAATTCCCTGACCCTATCCACCAAATAGCTAGATCTACCGATCAGTTCCAACCAGCCAGGGTTTACCCTCCACTCCTCAGGACCTGTTCTATCTCCCATGCTCAAAATGATGAACAATGGGGAATGCTATAGTAGAATTCTAATGTTGTATGACACTAGTAATAATTATATTTATTACTAGTTAACCAACATTAAAATTCTTCTATAGCCTATGGGTGGAGCATTTGACCATAAATGTCCGCTCGCGGTGACTGCTTCATCAAATCTTCATGTTGAATCTTTTCTCTCTATGTCGAATAATCTTGGACTAATGGAGATAGGTTAGGCACATTCAAACTTTTTTGCTATTGTCTCTATAATGTTGAATCTTTTCTCTCTATGTAGAATAATCTTGGACCAATAGAGCTAAGGTTAGGCACATTCGACCACAGGTTCGATTGACACAGAACACTATTGTCAACGTCATGTCAAATCTCCTATCTATTTGGAACTGTTGCAACAAAAATAAAGCATTTGTATATGTCGAATCCTTCGGTTTTCGGATTCTGCACGTTCGTTATCGTTTGTTAAAACGATAACGAAAATACCCAAAATTCGGACGAAAATGCATTCGGGCGAAAACTAATGCACATGACTAAGCCCCTGTACACACAGTCGGAGATTTCCACAACCAAATCCATCGGATTTTGCCCATCGGATTTTGTCCGTCGGATCTTGTCCGAAACTGTTGCATACACACGGTCGGACAAAGTTGGTGAAAAATCCGATCTTTCAGAACGTGATGACGTAATTTCTTTACGATGGAACTACGTTCAGGCTAGTAGCCAATAGCTTTGATGTAGAAATTTGATCTGAGCATGCGTGGCACTTGGTCCGATCAAAATTCTCTACACATGATCGGAGTATGTCCGATCGGCCCAGTTGGTCGGGAAATATTTCCAACATGTTGGAAAATTGGGTCCGACGGAGATTCAGTCCGATGCATGCCACACACAGTCAGATTATCCGACGACACGGTCCGATAGGACACATTCCGACGGATTCTCCGACCGTGTGTACAAGGCTTTATGGTATGGAGACTTGTGACGATATGGATGTACTTAGAATGTATACAAAAGTAAATGTTCATTTATCAAAAAATAAATAAAACAGTGCTCATATGAATTGTTGAAAAAACATGAGATAACCTAATATTCAATATAAGTATTTAACTAACATGACTCTAATGTATAACAAATAGTCATGTGAAGAATAAAAAAAACTAATAAAAACCAAAGTCTAGAAAGTGAAATAGTTCAAAGTCCATGAGTGAATGAACACAGGGACATGGTGATTTGAAATGTAGAATTTGTGTAGACAAGATTTGTCAGTAGACGATCCACCACCAATAAGTATAAGGCTTACCAGAGGGATTGAACGAAAACAGGCCTACCACTAATGAGTTTATCAAGCTTGTGGTGTAATACACCAGGGGGAAACCAGCAACCACATACACAACCTCCGGTTGGGGATATATATAAACCTGTGGTCCTTCACAGCAATGCTTCCAATGAATAACCCTCAGAAAGGTGATGCCACTGGCCAGAAAAATGATCTCTCCCAAATGATATAATTTATGTAAAGAAAAGGAGAGAGGACACATAGTGTAATTCCATCTCAGTAAAAGGTATTTATTATATAAAAAAGGAACACCCACATTCATGAAGATAAAAAAAGCTCTTAATATAAAATGTAGATTGTGACGCAGTGGAACCCGCAGAGCCTGTTCCGATGACAGAAGTACAATCAAATCACACCTGTTTATTAATAAAAAAAATAAAAGGTAAATAGGGAAAAGCGTAGTCAAGCATAGCCAGAGTCCGGTAGCCAGATCGGGTAGTCACCCAGTCCAAAGTTCATTAACCAGATCGGGTAATCAGCCAGGCCAGAAGTCAGGGATCCAAGGAGAGCAACTGCAAGCAGGATAAGAAGCCAGGAGGGGTGTCAGCAAGCCAGTCTTGAAACAAACAGCAGGAGATGGTTCCTTGTGATGTGACCAATGCGAAGGCAAAGGAAAAAGTGAGCTGGAAGGCTTTAAATAGGCAGGTCGACAAGCATCATCGGGAACAGCTGGTAACTGTGGAAAGAGAAGAGGGCTGGCAATTAGCCAACAGCTGAGCTGCCAGCCCAGAGGAGGAAGGGCTAAGCCAGCCCTGACAAAGACATCACCTGGGATCACCCGGAGGAGGGTGGGTGGAGCATTGAGCTCTGCCTACACTAGTCAAATTACACACAGCCGGTCTGGCCAGTCACTGGCTGCTTATGGGGCTGCCAGCTGTCGCCCCCCTCGCCGGCCAAGCATGCTCCATATACTGCCCATAATATTTGCAATTACAAGTGCCGCACTACAGCAAGCCAGATGCCGGGGGGTGCATTTGTGTGGGAGGCAGCCACAGGAGCCGGGACTTGGGAAATCAGGACGGGGCTTTTTTTGATGTGGGGGGGGCTTTTTTGCCGCAGTAACGAAGTGATAGGCTTCCTGGCCTGCCCTTTAGCAACCAGCTTTCGTAGGTGTTTGTGGTACAGTTTTAACAAGCCAAAAGCGATTGTCAACCATGCCGCAAACGTACATAGGGGGAGTGTTTTTATTGCCCATTAAAAGCTTATCAACCGCACCTAATAATGTGCATTATCACTATAAGAGAGTTTGGTAAGCGTCAGTATTTAGAGTGTGTGAACGAGCCTTGAGTCTTGCAATAGGGGTCACCATCTTTTCATTGGAAGTGTAGTATATGTGGTCATTTATGCATTGTCTGAAATGTGAAATTGTTTTGCTGACATAAAAACGCCTGCATATGCACATCATCAAATACACCACCCCCATAGTGTCACATGTTGTTTTGTTTCACATCTTGGATTAAATGTGATATTGTTTGGTATGGTAACCTGGATGGTTATGGTTACCACACCTAAAGGTGCCTTTTCTACATGATAGACCCTCCTTTTTTCTAGACACACAATGGTTCCTGACCAATTTTTCCCAAATTGATACAGATCTACCAATGACAAACTCCAGAGAGTCTCTCACATGTTTGGCCAAAATGTCATCCCATCTAAGACGATAATATTTTTAAAGAATATTCCAGATTTGACTATGCTGCTCACAAAATTCAGTACTACTCACTTTTAGAAGAATACAGTAGGGATGATCAAGTTGCTGCCAAGGCTCTATGATATGCTTTATTTAAAGTGATTTTCTGTACTCTTTTTGCCAAAAACCTTGTTTGTAGGCATTTGGCTTGAGTCTTGAATTCATTATTATCTGTGCAATTTCTCCACAAACGGACATTCTGTCCCTACGGGGTTCTGTTGACCAATGCCTGAGGATGTGAACTCCATGAAAGCTGGTGTCACACTTACCACTAGCACAAGTGGTCAGGTACTATAGCCGGCTTCTGTGTGCCTAATGCAGCCCCTTCTCCCATAAGGCAAGGAGGCTTACCGGTACTCAGTTGCCCCCAGGTCTTATACACAATGCTATAGTGCCTGCCAGGTTACTGTCATGGTTATGCAATAGAGTTTGCTAACCTGTTTCCATGTGTTCATCTCAAGAGACCAGCCGACCCTCACCTGACTGCTTTTGTAATCCATCCTCTGGCATGACTCCACCCTAGCTCCTATTAGAGAACTCTATATTAACCTGTGCACTGCAGGCCAACCCTGCTGATCAACCATTGTGTATTCCTTTGTGTGTTTAGCTTCCTGTTACCTGCCGTGTGCTCTTTTGTTGTTCCGTTACCGACTCCTTGATGTCCTTGACTATCTGTTTGCCTGTGATCCTGACCTATTGGCGTGTCCCTGACTATTCCTGTCTGCTTGTGGCCCCGACCTTGGCTTTATCCCTCACTATCCCTGTCCTCCTGTTGCCTACTGTGGGTGCGAGCTGGGGGACCCTGGGGATCGCGACCTGGAGCCAGTTGCAGCCAAGTCCATCCTCACCACTAGAGGCTCTGGTGAACACCTGCTGGCTCTTAGACTCCGCGCCCCAGGGAATCTTACACTCTAACCTCGGAGGGATCTGTCTCCTGTCCGCAGCAGTCAGCCTTAGGGTTCACAACCTTGCGGTGCACTCCTGATTCCTTCGGTGTGCATCTGTCACCTTGCCTCAGGGTGACCTGACAGTTACCCTGCCAGGGCAGGAGCAAACTAAGCACAGCAAACAGGTACTTGTGGTTGGCAGACAGGCATCAGTGACGGTCACCCATCAGTGCCCATAAAGTGCATCTGTCAACGTCAGAGACTGCCATCAGTGACTGTCAGCGGTGCACCTGTCACCCCTCAGTGACAGGCACTTGTCACCCATCAGTCACTCATCAGTGACCATCACTTGCCATTCACCAGTGACTGCCATCAGACACCCATCAGTGACCTTCACCTGTCACCAATCAGTGACTGTCATCAGTCACCCATCAGTCTCCCATCAGTGACCGTCACCTGTCACCAATCAGTGACTGTCATCAGTCATCCATCAGTCTCCCATCAGTGACTGTCACCTGTCACCCATTAGTGCCCACAAAGTGCACCTGTCTCCATCAGAGATTGCCATGAGTGACCATCAGTGGTGCACCTGTCACCCATCAGTGACAGTCACCTGTAACCCATCAGTAACCCATCAGTGACCATCCCCTGTCACCCATCAGTGACCGTCACCTGTCACCTTTAACCTATCAGTAGCCCATCAATGACCATCATATGTCACCCATCCGTGACCGTCACCTGTCACCTTTAACCTCTCCGTCACCCATCAGTGACCATCACCTGTCACCCATCAATTACCCATCAGTGACTGTCATCAGTCACCCATCAGTGACCATCATCTGTCACCCATCATCACCCTTCAGTGTCCATCACCTGCCCACAAAGTGCTGTCAGAACTATTGAGGTTAAAAGAATATAGAAGGCTTATGAATATCATATTATTTTTACCCTTATTTTTGAGAGAAGCCATTTAAATATTTTTTTTCTCTTCTCTCACTTGAGAATCGGAGTGCATGATTTTTCAAGAGGGCCTCACAAGGAGACTATGTTAGCCTTATCTGTATTTTTAACCCCAAGTCATAAATTTAGGGTCTGGACACTTAGTAAAATAAACAAAATAAGGAGTTGACCAAGATGGGTTAGGTCTCAGATATCACTGAACCGAATTTTTTTTTTCTTCTTAAAGAGGAAGTAAACCCCGATGGGTTTTACTTCCTCTTTTGCTCCCCAAAAGGCCTGCAAATTAAAAGCATAGTGGGCTAGTATGCATTGCATACTAGCCCATTATATGACACTTACCTGCAAACAAAGCCCGCACTGTCCCCTGTGCAGGCTGTATCCATCTTCGCCCCTCTTCCTCCCGGAGCCATGGACTCCGGCTCTGTGACTGGCCAGAGCCGCTTGACGTCACTCCCACACATGCATATACGAGTCGTAATTCACTGCACACGCTAAGGGAAGAAACGGCACAGTGGTCTGTTTCTTTACAGCGCATGCGCCGATCACGACATTGGTGGACTATAAGTGAAATATCTCCTAATCGCCGCACGTTTAGGAGATATTTCCACTACCTATAGGTAAGCCTTATACTAGGCTTACCTATAGGTAAAAGACAAACAAAAGGGTTTACAACCACTTTAACCACTTCAATACTGGGCACTTAAACACCTTCCTGCCCAGACCAATTTTGAGCTTTCAGCACTGTCGCACTTTGAATGACAATTGCGCGGTCGTGCTACACTGTACCCAAATGAAATTTTTATAATTTTTTTCCCACAAATAGAGCTTTCTTTTGGTGGTATTTGATCACCTCTACGGTTTTTATTTTTTGCGCTACAAATAAAAAAATACCGAAAATTTGGAAAAAAAATATGTTTTTTTTTGTTTCAGTTTCAAAACTTTGTAAATAAGTAAGTTTTCTCCTTCACTGATGGGCACTGATGGGGCTACACTGATGGGCACTGATAAGGCGGCACTGATGGGCACCAATGATGTGGCACCAATGATGTGGCACCAATGAAGTGGCATTGATGGATACTGATATGTGGCACTGATAGGTGGCACTGATGGGCACTGATAGTCGGCACTGATGGGTGGCACTGATGGGCGGCACGGATGGGCACTGATAGGTGGCACAAATTGGCACTGATAGCTGGCACGGATTGGCATGGATGGGCGGCACAGATGGGCATGGATAGGCGGCACAGATGGGCATGGATAGGCGGCACAGATGGGCATGGGTGGGCACTGATACGTGGCACGGATGGGCACTGATAGGCGGCACAGGTGGGCACTTATAGGCGGCACAGATGGGCACTCATAGGCGTTATTGGTGTTATACTGTACTAATGGATGCCAATCAGTGCCAAACAATAATGCATGTCAATCAGTGATGCCCATTGTGGGCACTGATTGGCATCCATTGTGGCACTGACTGGCATCCCTGGTGGTCTAGGGAGGATTACCTTTTGCTGGGCATCCCTGGTGGTCTGGTGGCGTCCCTGGTGGTCCAGTGTGGGCATTCTCGGGGGGGCTGTGCTGATAATCGATCAGCACAGACCCCCCCCCTGTCAGAGGAGCAGCCAATCGGCTCTCCTCTACTCGCGTCTGACAGACGAGAGTGAGGAAAAGCCGATCACCGACTCTTCCTATTTACACTGTGATCAGCCGTGATTGGACACGGCTGATCACGTGGTAAAGAGTCTCCGTCGGGGACTCTTTACCGAGGTCGTAGTTGCCGGGTGTCAGACTGACACCCCGCAACAACGATCGCCGCGATGCGCGCCCCCGGGGGCGCGCAGCGGCTCATAATCCTGATCACGTCATATGACGTCCGATCAGGATTATGCAACCACTTTGCCACCGTCAATTGCCTATAGGGCGGGCGGCAAGTGGTAAAAACTGTAGTAAGGAAAGAGATGTATGTAAACAGTGGTTAAAAAGTGTCTTGTATAATCAAGTACAAGTAATCATATTAACCAAAGTTACACGGTAATATTATAGTGAAGTACTTATATACATAATTAAGCAAATCATTTTACATGTATTGGTTTATGTATTTTAAAAATAATTTTTCTTTCATGATTTTTTTAAAATGTATTGTGTGGATATTCATAAAACCCGTTAATATATATATATATATATATATATATATATATATATATATATATATATATATATTATTATGATATAAGGGTTACAAATATGGAATCCTATGAAAAGTTTGAAAGCTATTATAAAAGTTGTATTTGAGAAATAATACACATGGTTAAATTATAATGATCTGAGTCTCAAGGTATGTAGAACGTGAGTTAATTGTGAGGGGATATTTTCTCGAACACATATATTTCAAGAGTAGCCAAGATGGCTAGAGTGGTTTGACAGATTTTAGACTGTTTTTGATAGTTTATTGTTTCTGCTAAGCCAAGGTCAGCAGGTCATTAAATTATTAGAATAAAATCAATTCTAATACAATACTGCCCCCTGTTGGTGAAAATAGTAAGAGTCCAAGATGGCCACCAGGTGTGGTTGTCATGGTAACATGGAAACAAACCGTCATTTTACGTCATCAATTACGTAGTAGTGATACCCACACCCACTTTTTGGGTATAAAAGTGGTTAAAATTGGATAAAAGTGGTTACATATAGCAGAGAGTAGATCTTAAAGGAAGCTTGGAGGAGACTGATAGAATTTTGTGACAGAAAGAGTCTTGTAAGATCGGAGGAAGTTTGGAGGATACGCAGAGATGTAGGAGTGTTGGAAGAGGTCCCTTGTAGGACACCTACTTGATGCTTCTCAAAACAGAATTCTTAAGCCCTGGTAAAGTATTAATATGTTTATTGTACCTGTTGGTAGTTGAATTGTTTTGACATATACAAAACAGAACCATTTAATATTGTGGCATAGCAATTTGGAGTTGTGTTATTTCTGCCTGCAGCATGATATAATTATATTCCAAATATTAAGAGATATACACATTTTTGTCTGTCTCTATAAAGCTAAGACCAAAGGCTGCACAATGGTTTTGTCGTGATATAGGTTTAAAAATAGATTCATTCTAAATTTAAAAATAAGTCTTGATAATTTTGTCAATCAATTTGCCAAGTTTAACATTTTGTCTGTGCATTTTAACTACTTTCTGACTGCCGGCAGTCAAATGACGGCCAGGCGGCGCACCTATTGTGGCGGGAGGCCATCATATGACGGCCTCCCGTTTAAACAGGGAATGCGCGCGATTGTGCGCGTGCATCCCTGTTTCTTCTGTGGCGGCGTGTCATGGAGACACCGCTCGCCACCGAAGGGGGTGAACAGCCATTGGTTATGGCTGTTTACCACGTGATTGGCCATGATGAAGTCATGGCCAATCACAGATGGTCACACCCCCACTGTGCACGGCGCCTGTGCGCGAGCGTGCTGCGCGTGCAGGTCGGTGGCGGTGTGTTCCCTGGATCACTGCTCATCACCGATGCTGGTAAACAGCCATTGGCCGGCTGTTTACCCACGTGATCGGCTGTGATCCTTTCACAGCCGATCACTAAAATGTAAACAAACCGCGGTAACGAGATGTTACCGGGTTCTCCTCCTCACACACCGATTGTGTGTGAGGAGGAGATTGCGGTAACATCTCGTTACCGCCCACAGTGTACACCAATCACACTGATTGCCCCCTCCCAATAAAGAGGACCTGTCACCATCCCTCATAGTACCTGTCACTCACAGTCCATCAGAGTACCTGTCACAGTCCATCAGAGTACTTGAGTACCTTTCACAGTCCATCAGAGTACCAGAGTACCTGTGACAGCCCATCAGAGTACCCGAGTACCTGTCACAGTCCATCAGAGAACCCGAGTATCTGTCACAGCCCATCAGAGTACCCAAATATCTGTCACAGCCCATCAGAGTACCCGAGTACCTGTCACGGCACATCAAAGTACCCGAGTACCTGTCACAGCCCATCAGAGTACCTGTCACGGTCCATCAGAGTAACCAAGTACCTGTCACGGTCCATCAGAGTACCCGAGTACCTGTCACGGTCCATCAGAGTACCCGATTACCTGTCACGGTCCATCAGGGTACCCGAGTACCTGTCACGGTCCATCATGGTACCCGAGTATCTGTCACGGTCCATCAGAGTACCCGAGTACCTGTCACGGTCCATCAGAGTACCCGAGTACCTGTCACAGCCCATCAAAGTACCCGACTACCTGTCACGGTTCATCCGAGTACCCGGGTACCTGTCACAGCCCATCTGAGTACCCGAGTACCTGTCACAGCCCATCTGAGTACCCAAGTACCTGTCACAGCCCATCTGAGTACCCGAGTACCTGTCACAGTTCATCTGAGTACCTAGGTACCTGTCACAGCCCATCTGAGTACCCGAGTACCTGTCACAGCCCATCTGAGTACCCGAGTACCTGTCCCAGTCCATCTGAGTACCCGAGTACCTTTCACAGTTCATCTGAGTACCTGAGTACCTGTCACAGTTCATCTGAGTACCCGAGTACCTGTCACAGTTCATCTGAGTACCTGTCACAGTTCATCTGAGTACCCGAGTACCTGTCACAGTCCATATGAGTACCTGTCACCACCCTTCAGAGTACCCAAATGCCAGTCACCAAGCCATCAGAGTACCTGTCACCAGGGCATCAGAGTACCCGAGTACCTGTCACCAGGCCATGAGAGTACCAGAGTACCTATCTGCAGCCCATCAGAGTACCCGAGTACCTATTTGCGGCCCATGCCTCATAGAATATACGTGGGGTTGTTTGCTTTCCAAAATGGGGTCATTTTATGGGAAATTCCATTGTCCTGGTACTCCAGGGCCTTCAAAATTGTAATAGGTGGTTGAGAAATGAGATGCGTCATTTTTGCTCGTAGAACGTCTGAAGGTACTATATCAATTTTGGTGCTCTGTATGTGGCCAGGCTGTGTAAAAGTCTCACACATGTGGTATCGCCATACTCTGGAAGAGTAGCAGAATGTATTTTGGGGTGTAATTTGTTGTATGCATATGCTGTGTGTGAGAAATAACTTGATAATATGACAATTTTGTAAAAAAAATAAATAAATAATAATAATAAAAAAAAATCTTCATTTTGCAAAGAATTGGGGGAAAAAATGACAACTTAAAAAAACTCACCATGCTACTTACTTAATACCTTGGAATGTCTACTTTGTAAAAAGGGGTCATTTGGGGGGTATTTGTACTTTCCTGACTTGTTAGTGTCTCAAGAAATGAGATACACCTGATGTACTGAAGGCCTGATCAGATGTGATCAATTTTCAGTGATTGGCACCATAGTTTGTAGACTCTATAACTTTCACCAAGACCAAATAATATACACTAATGTGGGTTATTTTTTACCAAAGATAGGTAGCAGTATAAATTTTGGCCAAAATGTATGAAGAAAAATTACTAATTAGCAAAAATGTATGACAGAAACAAAGAAAAAGGCATTTTTTTTCACAAAATTTACGTTTTATTTTATTTATAGCACAAAAAATCAAAAACTCACTAGTGATTAAATACCACTAAAAGAAAGCTCTATTTGTGTGGAAAAAAGGATGCAAGTTTCATATGGGTACAGTGTTGCATGACTGAGTAATTGTCATTCAAACTGCGAGAGCGCTGAAAGCTGAAAATTGGTCTGGTCAGGAAAGGGGTGTAAGTGCACTGTATTGAGGTGGTTAAAGTGTAAGTTTGAAGGTCTATTTGTTTTGAGAAGAAGTCACAAGTATCAAAGTAATTGAAATCATTTTTTCCAAAAGAGGACTTAACACTAGTCTTGGGAACATCGCTGGTTCCTCCGTTTGATCAAGCTTTCTCTTGTTCATTATTTCTTTTAACAGTTTTTGTTTTTGTTTTTTACCAGCCGTTGCCTCGGCCAAAAGAGTCTCTGAGTTGTGCGCCTTCTCATCTAAAGAACTATATTGTTTGATGTTCCCAGACAAGATAGGCCTTAGGCCGATACCAAGCTTACTACCTAAGGTTGCCACATAATTTTGTATGAACTGGGAGGTCATTCTCCCAGCCTTTCTGGCGGATACAGCTGATGATGAGTGGAGTAGGTTAGACCTGGTCTCTGCGGCTTCAACCAACCTGAAATGGACTAAAAGCTTTTGAAAACTGATCAGCTTTAGATTTTCCCAATTGGGCCTAAAAAGGGTATCCCAGCAACATCCAAAGTTGTGTCTTCCTGGTTTGTCAAGACCATACATATTGCATACAAAACGCTGGGCCTTCCTCCTCCTTCAAAAATCAAAACGCATTTGACGAGGGGTATGGTAGGATCTTGGGCAGCATACGCAAAGGTAGCCCCTGAGGTAGTTTGCAGAGCAGCAAGCTGGAGAGCACCCAACACCTTTTATCAGGCATTACAGGCTTAATTTGGCTTGTCCGCCTGAGGAAACATTTGGTTCTATGGTTATTACAGATGCTGTTGCCCATTAAAAATTTGAGTAGCATTGCATTGAGGGTTTGGCTTATTTTTTTTGTCTTCCCTCCCTTCTTAATATTGCTTGGTACATCCCATAGTAGGCTGACATGGGGAGGTCCAGGAATAAGGAAAATTGTTATCCATACTTACCATAATTTTCCTTTCCTGGATCCTCCTCATGTCAGCCGAAGGATTCCCACCCAGTTTATCCATTGTGAGGCGGGTATTTTTTGAACACTGATGTGGGCAGACAGCCGCCCTTCATGGGCTAAGAAAAAGGTGGTCCTGGAGGGGTCAGAGGGGGCGGAGCTGACCCATAGTAGGCTGACATGGGGAGGATCCAGGAAAGGAAATTACCGTAAGTATGGATAACAATTTTCCTTAATTTTGAGCATATCGTTTGTTATCACTTGTCTTCAAAATAGCATGGAAAAACTAACTTGAATTACTTGATTGCATTTGTGAAAAAATTTGAAAATCTCCCTAAAACCATGTTTGCATTAATTCCATATATATTATATTATGTTAATATTTTAGTATAAACATTCTGACAGTGCACCTGTCTCCATCAGAGACTGCCATTATTGACTGTCAGCAGTGCACCTGTCACCCATCAGTGACCGTCCCCTGTCACCCATCAGTCACCCATCAGTTTCCGTCACCAGTCACCCATCAGTGACCGTCATCAGTCACCCAACACTGACCATCACTTGTCACTCATCAGTCACCCATCAACCGTCACCTGTCACCCATCAGTGACTGTCATCAGTCACTCATCACTGAGCGTCACCTGTCACCCATTAGTGACCGTCCCCTGTCACCCATCACTCACCCATCAGTTTCCGTCATCTGTCACTCATCAGTGACCGTCATCAGTCACCCAACACTGACCATCACTTGTCACTCATTAGTCACCCATCAACCATCACCTGTCACCCATCAGTGACTGTCATTAGTCACCCATCACTGAGTGTTACCTGTCACCCATCAGTGACCGTTGCCTGTCACCCATCAGTCACCCATTAGTGACTGTCAGCTGTCACCCATCAGTGGCCATCACCAGCCACCCATCAGTGACCATTAGCAGTCATCTGTCATCCGTCACACAGCCTATCACCAAAGTACCCATCACACATCCACCATCAGCAGTCCAGTACCATAAAACATTTACAGCAGTACGGAGGTGTTTCAGATTCTCAGCATGACTGATGAGAGCAGCATGGAGTGCTCACAGTAAGATTTCAATTCCGATTCTGAATCCAATTTGGAGTTTGAACTGACTCAAAGCAGTGGATCGGTGACCTAACCAAAGGAAGAAAGGGTCCCTCTTAAAAGGGTATGACTCTCTGAAGACCAGGCGGCCGGCAGCGATAGACACCAGGATGAAATGCCCAGTATCAGCGCTGAAGTATCACCCCCAAGTACCAGCACTGGAGTATCACATCCCCAAGAGTCAGGGCCATTGCATACCTCCCAGATGCTCTTGCCAACCCAACATGACTGCCTTCCTACTTGGGATCAGCAAGCATTTCCCCTTTCACTGCATAGCCAGGTATGCAGGCCAATACAGAGAATTTGTGTGACATTTCTGCCTATGCCTCTGCCTACCTCTTGGACTACTTCAATTTGAACTGACTCTGGCCTTTGTTATTGACTATGCTTCTGCCTACCCTTTGTACTGAGCTGTTGCCCTGCTACTGTAGTACACAGGGGTCTTAAATATGTGAGGGGGTGTACCAGGACCAATATTTGGCTGTGCTGACCATGTCTCTGCCTGGACAATTCCTTTGGACAAATGCTTTGGCTGTGCTGACAATATCCCTGGACTGACTATAGACAAGATTCTTGCCTGCTGCCTGGATAATTACTTTTGTTGTCGCTAAACACGTCCCCGCCTGCTGCCTGGACCAATGCTCTCCTCTGTGGATAACTGCACTACAGGTAATATTTTTTTTACCCTTTACTCAATAGAATTTATTTTGGAGTGTAATTCTTGGTATGTTCATGTTATGTGTTAGAAATATGAAGGGCCTTCAAAAGTGTGATAGGTCGTCATGACATTAGATGTGTAATTTATGCCTGAAGGTGCTACTTGAATGTTGGGTCTCTGCATGTGGCCATTTTATATAAATGTCTCATACATGTGGTATCTCCATACTCAGGAGTAGCAGAATGTATTTTGGGGTGCAGTTTTTGCTATATACATGCTATGTGCTAGAAATATTGTGTAAATGCACAACTTTGTGTAAAAACATGCATTTTCATTTTCTTTCCACATTTTCCAAAAACTTGTGGGAAAAAATTACGTTTCTAAAGACTAATTATGCCTCAGAGAATATATGGTGTGTTTGCTTTCCAAAATGGGGTAATTTTGTGTGCTTTTACACTGTCCTGGTGTGCCAGAGCCTTCAAATGTGTAATAGGTTGTCATGACATTTGATGTGTAAGGTACTAAGTTAAGGTACTACTTGAATGTTGGGCCTTTGTATATGGCCAGGCTGTGGCTCACAAGTCTTATGCCCTGTACACACGGTCCGAAATTCCAGCGGAAAAGGTCCGATTGATTTATATTGTCAGAAAATCCAATTGTGTGTGGGCGCTATCTGACTTTTTCTGTCAGAAATTCTGACGGAAAAAATTTGAGAGCAGGATCTAAAATTTTCCGACAAAAAAATCAGATCAGACTTTTTCCGATCATTTGTAGAGAATTCCAACAAAGTGCCATGCATGCTCAGATTAAATAACGAGATCAAAGCTGTTGGCTACTAGTCTCTACATAGTCCCATCGTGCGCAACAAATGTCACCACATTCCGAATGATCGTATTTTACGACAACTTTGTGCGACCGTGTGTATGCAACACCAGTTTCGGACAAAATCGGTCGGAAAAAATCCGACGGATTTTGTGATCGGAATGTCTGACCGTATATACAGGACATTACACATGTGGTATCGCATACTCAGGAGGCATAGCAGAATGTATTTTGGGGAGCAATTTTTGCTATGTACATGCTACATGTTAGAAATATTGTATAAATGGAAAACTTTGTGTAAAAAATGTGTTTTCATTTTCTTTCCACATTTTTCAAAAATGTGTGGAAAAAAAAAAACCTGTTCAGAATGTGTTTTGGGGTGTAGTTGTAAGTATGCATATGTTATGTGAGAGAAATAACCTGTTAATATGACAATTTTGTAAATATAATAAAAAATCTTAATTTTGCAAAGAATTGTGGGAAAAAATTACTTCAAAAACTCACCATACATCTTACTAAATACCTTGAAATGTCTACTTTCCAAAAAGGAGTCATTTGGGGGGTATTTGTACTTTCCTGGCTTGTTAGAGCTTGTTAGAGCTGGTTCACACAGGGGCAACACGACTTCCAACGTGACTTTTGGAGGCAACTTGGACACGACTTGTCAACACGACTTGGGGCGACTTATAACACGACTTTAGGTCGCCCCAGGCCGGGCGACTTTTGCCGTGGCCAATCAGAGAATGGGGGAAACTTAAGGGGAAACTCCACGCCAAATAAAAAAAAAATGGCGTGGGTTTCTGGTATGGATTTCAAGGGGAACCCCCTACGCCGAAAAAAACAGCGTGGGGGTCCCCCCAGATCCATACCAGACCCTTATCTGAAGCCTGGCCGGTCAGGAAGGGGGTGGGGACAAGCGAGCGCCCCCCCCCCTCCTGGACCGTACCAGGCCGCATGCCCTCAACATGGGGTTGGTGCTTTGGGGAAGGGGGCGCCCTGCGGCCCCCCACCCCAAAGCACCTTGTCCCCATGTTGATGAGGACAAGGGCCTCTTCCCGACAACCCTGGCCGTTGGTTGTCGGGGTCTGCGGGCCGGGGGCTTATCGGAATCTGGGAGCCCCCTTTAATAAATTTTGTTTCATTTCGGAATTAGTTTAACCACATGCCGACCGGGCCTTAGCCGAAAGACGGCTACAGTGCAGTCAGCTTATTCTGGGAGGGCGTCCATGGACGTCACGGAATGGGGTATATGGTCAATGATGGCACGTCACAGAATGAGGTAAAGGGCCAGTGATGGCAGCCCTTTACCACGTTATCACTCTGTCCAATGACGGAGTGATCACTTGTCAACAAACCTTGACTTGTCCGGTGCAGCTCCTCCCCTCCCTTCACAGCGATCAGTACAGTGTGTGAGGAGAGGGGGTAAAGGATGAGAAAGAGTTAACAAGACTGAGACATTCTATAAATTGCTGACAGACAAATATCTTTATTTTAAGGTCCTGTTTGTCACAATGACCACAGGATAGACAAGGTCTGGTAAGAACTGGTTTTGAAATGATGTCTTCAGACAAAGTCAAAACATCAGCATTAAAGCGGAGTTCCACCCAAAAATTGAACTTCCGCTTTAAGAGAAGGTGACCCCCCTGACATGCCACATTTGGCATGTAATTTTTTTGGGGGGGCGGATACCCTCTTTTCAGAGTGTTCCAGCTCCCACTTCCTTCTGGTGCACCCTCGGAGCGGAAGAAAGATCGCCTCCCCCCCCCTCTAGGCAATCATCTGGGACATGTCACAGGTTCCAGATGATTGCGTGGCCAGTCACGGCACGCAGCGCAGCTCGCACATGCACAGTGGCTGCCTGGCTGTGAAGCCACAGCCAGGCACCCACAGTTACAATGCCGGCATAGCCGAGTAGAGGGGGAGACAAGCAGGGCTTCAATCCCCCGCATCGCTGGACCCTGGGACAGGTAGGTGTCAGATTATTAAAAGTCAGCAGCTACAGTATTTGTAGCTGCTGACTTAAATTTTTTTAAGCAGAACTCCGCTTTAAATAGTTTAAATTATGTCTGAAATGTTATGTCTCATGTGATGAACTTTGTCCTTCACCCCTCCCTCCTTTCTCTTTATTCTTTGCAATATTCTTTGTCCATAATTTGTATAAAGGTACGACCCTGACCTTTAAAAGCAAGCATTCATTGAACGACTCTTGTGTGCATTGAATGCTTACAGAGCTCTGAAAGCATTAAGGTGAAAAAACACCTGGCAGTGACCGGCCCCCCATCCCCCACATTTTACTTATCTAAGCCCCGGAACTTGACCCCCAGGGTTCTTGGCTCTTGATTGGATAGATTGATAGCATCTCAGCTATTGGCTACCGCTGCTCTCAATCAAATCCAATGATGCAGGTGCCGAGGGATGGGCCTGAGTAATACATTTGGCAACTATGGACGCCGTATGCTGGACCCGGAAGGTAAACCCCTCAGGGAAGTGATTCTCCTAGGGGGTTATCAGATGTGGGGAGGAGCCACGAGAGCCGCCGCGGGACCCCAGAAGAACAAGTCACTCTGTGCAAAACGAGCTGCACAGTGGAGGTAAGTATGATATGTTTGTTATTTTAAAATAAAATAAAAAACAAACCCTTAATGCCCCATACACACAAGCGGATTTTCCGTCGGAAAAAACATGGATTGTTTTTCTGACGGAATTCCGCTCAAGCTTGGCTTACATACACATGGTCACACAAAAGTTCTCTGAACTTTTGACCATCAAGAACGCGGTGACGTACAACACTACGACGAGCCTAGAAAATGAAATTCCATGCCCCCTGAGCATGCGTCGAATTGTTTCCGAGCGGCGGAATTTGTACAGGCGATCGGAATTTCCAATCAGGACTTTTGCCGACCCAAAAAATAGAGAACCTGATCGCAATCTTTTGGGTCGGAATTTCTGACCAAAAGCTCACATCCGACTTTTGCTGGCAAAATTTCTGTTCGTGTGTATAGGGCTTTACAATCACTTTAAATGCCCTTTCTTCCCAATTCTGATTTTCAGTTTGAACCTCAGCAAGTCGTCTTCACCGTGCATCGAGTGGCTGCCATGTGATTTTTGTAACCAAGCAAATAAACAAGTGGCCGGTAAGTGTAGAAAAACAAGATATTTGGGGGGCACACCCTAAAAAAAATGCATAAAGATGGTGCTGCCATAAGACCATACAACAGAACAAAAATATTACAGCGCACACATGCAAAACTAACATTTACCTCCAGCAAGGCTTTTTACAAAACACCTAGACATTTTCAAAAAACATTATCAAAAAATATGGGGATTTGGTCACACCATATTGCTATATGGTGCTTAACTAGATGCCGACCGCCGGCCGTCAAATGATGGCCAGGCGGCGCACCTATTGTGGCGGGAGGCCGTCATATGACGGCCTCCCGTTTAAACAGGGAATGCGCGCGATCGTGCGCGCGCATCCCTGTTTCTTCGGTGGTGGCGTGTCACGGAGACACCGCTCGCCACCGAAGGGGGTGAACAGCCATTGGTTATGGCTGTTTACCACGTGATCGGCCGTGATGAAGTCACGGCCGATCACAGATGGTCACACCCCGACTGTGCACGGCGCATGCGCGCGATCGTGAGCACGCTGTGCGTGCACGTCGGTGGCGGCGTGTTCCCCGGGAACACTGCTCATCACAGACGCTGGTAAACAGCCATTGGCCGGCTGTTTACCCACGTGACCAGGTCACCAGGTCACCAGTACCTGTCACCAGGCCATCAGAGTACCTGAGTACTTGTCACGGTCCATCAGGGTACCCGAGTACCTGTCACAGTCCATCAGGGTACCCAAGTACCTGTCACAGTCCATTAGAGTACCGAGTACCTGTCACAGTCCATTAGAGTACCAAGTACCTGTCACAGTCCATTAGAGTACCGAGTACATGTCACAGTCCATTAGAGTACCGAGTACCTGTCACAGTCCATCAGGGTACCCGATTACCTGTCACAGCTCATCTGAGTACCCGAGTACCTGTCACAGTCCATCAGGGTACCCGAGTACCTGTCACAGTCCATTAGAGTACCAAGTACCTGTCACGGTCCATTAGAGTACCGAGTACCTGTCACAGTCCATCAGGGTACCCGAGTACCTGTCACGGTCCATTAGAGTACCGAGTACCTGTCACAGTCCATTAGAGTACCGAGTACCTGTCAGAGTCCATTAGAGTACCGAGTACCTGTCACAGTCCATCAGGGTACCCAAGTACCTGTCACAGTCCATCTGAGTACCCGAGTACCTGTCACAGTTCATCTGAGTACTCGAGTACCTGTCACAGTCCATATGAGTACCTGTCACCGCCCTTCAGAGTACCCAAATACCAGTCACCAAAGCATCAGAGTACCTGTCACCAGGCCATCAGAGTACCTGAATACTTGTCACCAGGCCATCAGAGTACCTGAGTACCTGTCACCAGGCCATCAGAGTACCCGAGTACCTGTCACCAGGCCATCAGAGTACCCGAGTACCTGTCACCAGGCCATCAGAGTACCCGAGTACCTGTCACCAGGCCATCAGAGTACCCGAGTACCTGTCACCAGGCCATCAGAGTACCCGAGTACCTGTCACCAGGCCATCAGAGTACCCGAGTACCTATCTCCAGCCCATCAGAGTACCCGAGTACCTATTTGCAGCCCATGTCTCATAGAATATACGTTGGGGTGTTTGCTTTCCAAAATGGGGTAATTTTGTGGGTAATTTCACTGTCCTGGTGGTCCAGGACCTTCAAAAGTGTGATGGGTAGGAATGAAATGAGATGTGTCATTTATGCTCCTAGAACGCCTGAACGTACTACTTCAATGTTCGTCCTCTCTATGTGACCAGACTGTATAAAAGTCCTACACATGTGGTATCACCATACTCGGGAGGAGTAGCAGAATGTATTTAGGGGTGTAATTTTTGCTATATACATGCTATGTGTTAGAAATATCTTATAAATTGACAATTTTGTGTAAAAAAAAAAATGCGTTTTAATTTTTTTCCACATATTCCAAAAACTTCTAGAAAAAAAATGAACCATTCAAAAGAATCATTATGCCTCACAGATTATACGTTGGGGTGTTTGCTTTCCAAAATGGGGTCATTTTATGGGAAATTCTATTGTCCTGGTACTCCAGGGCCTTCAAAAGTGTAATAGGTGGTTGAGAAATGAGATGCATCATTTTTGCTCGTAGAACGTCTGAAGGTGCTACATCAATGTTGGTGCTCTGTATGTTGCCAGGCTGTTTAAAAGTCTCACACATGTGGTATCGCCGTACTCGGGAAGAGTAGCAGAATGTATTTTGGGGTGTAATTTGTTGTATGCATATGTTGTGTGTGAGAAATAACCTGATAATATGACAATTTAGTAAAAAAAAAAAAAAAAAATCTTCATTTTGCAAAGAATTGTGGGAAAAAATGACAACTTAAAAAAACTCACCATGCTACTTACTTAATACCTTGGGATGTCTACTTTGTAAAAAGGGGTCATTTGGGGGGTATTTGTACTTTCCTGACTTGTTAGTGTCTCAAGAAATGAGATACACCTGATGTACTGAAGGCCTGATCAGAAGGGATCAATTTTCATTGATTGGCACCATAGTTTGTAGACTCTATAACTTTCACAAAGACCAAATAATATATACTAATGTGGGTTATTTTTACCAAAGATAGGTAGCAGTATAAATTTTGGCCAAAATTTATGAAGAAAAATTACTAATTAGCAAAAAATTATGACAGAAACGAAGAAAAAGGCATTTTTTTCACAAAATTTACATTTTATTTTATTTATAGCACAAAAAATAAAAAAAAACACTAGTGATTAAATACCACTAAAAGAAAGCTCTATTTGTGTGGAAAAAAGGACGCAAGTTTCATATGGATACAGTGTTGGATTACTGAGTAATTGTCATTCAAACTGAGAGCGCTGAAAGCTGAAAATTGGTCTGGTCAGGAAGGGGGTGTAACTGCACTGTATTGAGGTGGTTAAGCCCACTTATTGCGACAAAGTACCCCATGATTACCCCATGTCTATTGTATGGATTCTGACCAAATCCTTTTGGGTGGAGCACCCCACTCCCTCAGTAAGTACCTCTCATTAGTGAACACCTGTGTCATGGTGGAGCCCTCATGTTCTCCCATATAGAGGAGTATAGCTCCCATGATTCAGAGAAGCAGGCTCTCCCAATCTATGGATAGTGTAGGACCCACTAATCATGGGGTACTTTGTTGCAGTAAGTGGGCTAAAGCACCATACAGCAATATGGTGTGACCAAATCCCCATATTTTTTGATAACGTTTTTTGAAAATGTCTAGGTTTTTTAACTATTTGGCGCCCAAGGTACGTCATATGACGGCCTCGACTTTCCGGGGTTATACCTGAATGATACCTGAGGCTACAGACATCATTCAGATATCGGCATTTTCAGCACCATAAGTATGATCATAGCGGCTGTTCCGCCACTTTATCGTTCTCCCCCCTCCCGCCGGCCTCCGGTGCTTCTACCGACTTACCGCTTCCATCGGTGAGTCAGACACAGGATCCGCCAGCCCCCGGATGGTGATCATAGAGATTTCCGGCAGACCAGATGGTCGCCAGAGTCTCTATGATTGTTCGGAGGCCGGGCGCGATGTTATGACGTCACGCCCAGCCTCTGCATTCAAATAACAGCGCTGCCTTGGCTGGGAAGCCGTGATCGTTTTTTTTTTTTTTTTTTTTTTTTTAATTTTAGGCTTCCCAGCCTAGAGGTGAGATGTGGGGTCTTATTGACCCCATATCTCACTGTAAATAGGTTCGATCATGCTATATTCCTATTACAAGGGATGTTTACATTACATGTGAGGTATCACCGCAAACGTTAGAGCGAGAGCAATAATTCTAGCCCTAGACCTCCTCTGTAACTCAAAACATGTAACCAGTAAAAAAAATGTAAAGCGTCGCCTATGGGGATTTTTAAATACCAAAGTTTGGCGACATTCCACGAGCGTGTGCAATTTTGAAGCGTGACATGTTGGCTATCTATTTTCTCGGCGTATCTTCATCGTTCACATTATGCAAAAAAATTGTTCGAAAAATTGCTGCGCAAATACCATGCGAGATAAAAAGTTGCAACGACCGCCATTGTATTCTCTAGGGTCTTTGCTAAAAAAAAAAATATATATCATTTTTGGGGGTTCTATGTAATTTTCTAGCAAAAAAAATATGAATTTTACATGTAGGAGAGAAATGTCAGAATTGGCCTGGATGCAAAGTGGTTAAAAAGCCTTGCTGGAGGTAAATGTTAGTTTTGCATGTGTGCGCTGTAATATTTTTGTTCAGTAAGTGTAGAAATCACCTTTAGAATAATGGCAAATGGAATCCAAAGATACAGCACATAGTACCCCTTGTGACTTATATAAAAATATTAATAAAAAAAAAAAAAATATATATATATATATATATATATATATATATATAGATAGATATATATATATATATATATATATAGATAGATATATATATATATATATATATATATATATATATATATATAGATATATATAAAACGTCTTAAAAATATAAAAATAAAATGTATTAAGTCTCTCTATGTCAACCCAACATCAGTCACATTGTCCTCATTTAAAAATGTATAATTTCATGTATAATTTCATGTTTAAATGCAACTAGATATTGTATTGGACCTGATTCCAGCCTTTTGTAATCCTCTGTATGGCAGCACTCTAAGCCCTTGTACACACGGTCTGAGATTCCGACAACCAAATCCGCCGGATTTTGTCTGTCGGATTTTGTCCGAAACTGTTGTATACACACGGTCGGACGAAGTTGTCGGAATGTCCGATCGTTCAGAACGTGATGACGTTATTTCGTTACGACGGGACTATGTTCAGGCTAGTAGCCAATAGCTTTGATGTAGGAATTTGATCTGAGCATGCGTGGCACTTTGACCGATCGCAATTCTCTACACATGATCGGAGTATGTCCGATCGGAGCATTTTGTCGGAAAATATTTCCAGCAAGTTGGAAAATTTGGTCCGACGGAAAAAGTCCGATGCAGACCACACACAGTCGGAATATCTGGCAAAATGCCCCGATCGGACACATTCCGTCGGAATCTCCGATCGTGTGTACAAGGGCAAACAGGGAGATTGAGGGGCAGCACTAGGAGCCAATCGAGTGTGCTACATGCTAACAAAGGAATGTGCTGACAGGATGTGAAAGGATGTTATATGGAAAAAAGAATTAGGAAAAAAAACTTGCACTGACCTGTGTGTAGCTGTACAGTCCAAGGATTTGGGCTATTGGGATTGTTGTGGATGAATACTGATCTCCAATAACACCGGCCAGCTTGCCACCTTTTCTACATGAATAATTAGGAATTGTCTTCCTCATTCCAGATAAGATCTGCAGAGCACTCAGTACGGCCTTACTAGGATCAGACCACGTATCATATAAATGGTAACCCAGTGTGATATTGGGTAAAATTTCTGGATTTTCGTTAATTTTATTAAAAGCAAATATGAACATTAGAACATTTAAATATTTTTGGAAAGATAACCTGTGAAAAATATATATCATCATTACAAATATGTATAGAATTGTCAGATTTTTTGAGGGAACTTAGTAAACATCTGTCATAGAATACATTTATCAGTCACCATCACACATGATTAAGCCTCATACACACAATTGGATTTTCCGAGGGGAAATGTGTGATGACAGGCTGTTGGCGAAAAATCCGACCGTGTGTAGACTCCATTGGACAATTGTTGGCCAACTTTCCGTGGACAAATGTTGGATGGTAGATTTTCCGAGAACAAATGTCTGTTGTCGGATTTTCCAAGCGTGTGTACACAAGTCCATCGGACAAAAGTCCAAAGTACAAACACATATGCTTGGAAGCAAGGACGAGCCAGAAGCGGTCGGTCTTGTAAACTAGCGCTGGTAATGGAGAATTACGTGACACTGCAAATTATGAAATTTCGAAATGCAACGCACAATTCTCTTCTTCTTTAATGGGATAATAATGAAGCTGTTTTGCTGGTGATACTGATGGAGTTATTGCAAACAAATTTTCCAAGGCTTTTTTTTCTAGTGATATCAAGAATAATAGTATTATGCTTTCTTTTTTTTCTGTGGGGGCCAGTTACCACAACACCATTATCCCGTAGTTTTTAAGATCAAAGATACAACTATGTTGGTGTCCCTTCTCAGTTTTACATTGTTTTTTTTTTAAATGTAACTGCCTACTACCAAACTGTCATTTGAAGTAAAACACATAGCCAAGTTTTATTCTCCACAATTTTTTTTTATTGTGCATTAAAAAAAGAAAACAAATAAAATTAGACATGCTATCTGCCAATAGAACTTAAAAGGGTTGTAAAGGTAATTTTTTTTTTTTTTAAATAAACATGTTATACTTACCTCCACTGTGCAGCTCGTTTTGCACAGAGTGGCCCTGAATCTGGTCTTCTGGGGTACCTCCGCGGTTGTCTCAGCTCCTCCCCACAAGATCTAAGCACCTTAATGCAAGCTCTCTCGCATGGTGGTTAGTTCTTGCCGGCACACTCTCATGATACAGCCAGTGGCTGTATCACTCGGGCCTCGCCCCCTGGCATGCCACGCCATTGGATGTGATTGGCAGCAGCGTGAGCCAATGGCTGCACTGCTTTCAATGCATCCACTCTAGCCAATCAACGGCCAGGCTGAGCGGCAAAGAGGAGACCGGAGGCGAGCGCAGCAGGTGAACGGGCTTAGGTAAGTAAAACAGGGGGGCTGGGGGGGGTATTGCCGGATGTTTTTTTCACCTGAATGCATAGGATGCATTCAGGTGAAAAAACACGTACCTTTACAACCCCTTTAACCAAAAAGTGCATTCTATGCATGTGAAAAATATAGAAAATATACGAAATCAAATCATTATTCAACCAAAAAAATAATGCCAAAGCAATAAATCCAAGGCCAATAATAAATAACACTTTATCTCCTCCGATTCCGCAACATGTCTGGTTAGGAAACGAACTGAAAAGCGCAAACTGAAAAGCGCAAACTGAAAAGTGCGAACCGCATATCGCAAAATGAAAAGTGCAAATCAACACTCACCAAACTTCTACTAACATGAAATTAGCAGAAGGAGCCCAAAGGGCGACGCTAAAGAGCTAAAAAACAACATAGTACGTCACTACATTCGTAATTGTTGGGCAACAATTGTGTGGCCGTGTGTATGCAAGACAAGTTTGGGCCAACGCCTGTTGTGATTAAAATGGTATTTCTATATACCTTACAAAGACCAGCTAGAGGTATAACTAACGCAATTACAATACTCACGAAACTCTTTACTTAACACTGCAGTACTAAGGAGACAACAAGAAAAGAGATCAGCCAAGATTATAGTTCAGCAGTTGTCTGGTGTATTGTGGGAGGGGCTGCATTTTATATGCACCCTTATCAGCCAATCATTACAATGATTGGCTGATAAGGGTGCATATAAAATGCAGCCCCTCCCACAATACACCAGACAACTGCTGAACTATAATCTTGGCTGATCTCTTTTCTTGTTGTCTCCTTAGTACTGCAGTGTTAAGTAAAGAGTTTCGTGAGTATTGTAATTGCGTTAGTTATACCTCTAGCTGGTCTTTGTAAGGTATATAGAAATACCATTTTGTGATATGGCGTGGTTAATGATGGGTGTGGTTAATACAGAGGCGTACATTACACATCATCATTACATATCATTACATATCATTACTCATGTCATCTGCTTCTGAATCACAGTCATGGGATATGTGGCTCAGACACATTGTGACACAATTTCTTTATTTAGACAGCACAGAACAAAACTGTCTATGCAAGCTATATTTCCTTATGTGCATGTCCACAGAAAAACTGCCTATGTCTGCAGATACAGAGTTTAAGCTAACTAGCAAAGTCACCCAAGTTATTCTCATATGAATTTACAAAGATGGAGTCACTCTGGTTCAGCCATATCATAACAATCCCCTCTAAGTCATGAAATCAAACCATGAACATGATTTACTTTTTCTCACTGTGACATACTCATCCCATGGCCATAGTAAAAGTTAAGATATATCCTATTAGCTGCAGCTGGGTTGGAAGGTCAAGTACCTCGGAAACCATGCACATAATAAACTTGAAGCAGGCATATAAAAGTAATACCATAAGCAAAATCAATACAATACACATTGCAATATCCCTAATCCAGGATTAATCCAGGATTTAGCATTGAGACCAAACCCCCCATGTTACCCAGGGGGCTCCCAAGCAATTATTTTGCTTTTTCATCATGTCAATACCCCCTCAGGCTCCTGAGAGGAACCATGCCCAGGTCATATTCTTTTCCAGAAACAATGACCCAGCATAACGGTGTTTGAGGGGGCACCCAGGACGAACACTAGCCTTGAGCAAGTGACGTTCCTCACTGTCCCCGAGAATCACCACTATTGGAACCAATGAGGCCAAGTAACACCATCCCCTGGAATCATTCAGAATCCATGGATGGCATGCTCTTCCACAACAAATGTACATGCTGTTGTCCAAGGCCAGTGGCTGTCTGCTTAAGGACCTGTTGGGCACCCTCAGAGAATCCTGCAAAAGCAAGCTGTGAAAGTTGGCCATCTCAGTATGGGGGCCAGAGGCATGCATGAAGTGTGATGTAGGGCACGATCTAAGGTGTCAAGCACTGTGGAGTTCCTGCATAGTGATGGACGAACTTCCGACGGGACGTTTCGCGAACGCGGCCGATAGTTCGTGAACCGTAACGTTCGTGGCGGGCCCCATTGACTTCAATGGGAGGCGAACTTTGCAAACCTACAGGTCAAATTTGCAGCCACAAAATAATTACTAGCTTTGCAAACATATTCCCACCACATGGCCAATGACATAACACATGTATGAGGTGAATCTGGGATCGACAACTACAAGCATTCTTTTTTTATATGGGAAATTGTTGTGACAATTCAGGACTGTGGAGTGCATGAAGGCAATGGAGGAGAGGGAAGGTCAGGGTAGGCAAAGAAGAGGGTGCAGGAGATGATCACCAGCAGCGTGACATACAGCAATGACACCTGCACCGTGATAGAGTCATCTGACACCAGCACTGTGATAGAGAGCACTGACATCAGCAGCTTGACATACAGCAATGACACCTGCACCGTGATAGAGTGATCTGACAACAGCACCGTGATAAAGAGCACTGACATCAGCAGCATGACATAAAGCACTAACACCAGCACTGTGATATACAGCACTGACAGCAGCACCGTGATAGAGAGCACTGACATCAGCAGCGTGACATACAGCAATGACACCTGCACCGTGATAGAGTCATCTGACACCAACACCGTGATAGAGAGCACTGGCATCAGCAGCGTGATATACAGCACTGACAGCAGCACCGTGATAGAGAGTACTGACATCAGCACCGTGATATACAGCACTGACACCTGCACCGTAAGCAGACCCAGGAGGAAGTCAGCATAGCACAGGGATGGTGGGAGCGCCTCATAATGAGCATAGCACAGGGATGGTCGAAGCACCTCATAATGAGCATAGCACAGGGATGGTGGGAGCCCCTCATAATGAGCATAGCACAGGGATGGTGGGAGCCCCTCATAATATGCACAGCAGAGGTACAGCCCCAGGAGGAAGTCAGCACAGCACAGGGATGGTGGGAGCCCCTCATAAAAAGCAGCCACAGGAGGATATCAGCATAGCACAGGGATGGTGGGAGCCCCTCATAATAAGCAGCCCCAGGAGGATGTCAGCACAGCACAGGGATGGTGGGAGCCCCTCATAATAAGCAGCCCCAGGAGGAAGTCAGCATAGCACAGGGATGGTGGGAGCCCCTCATAATAAGCAGCCCCATGAAGAAGTCAGCACAGCACAGGGATGGTGGGAGCCCCTCATAATAAGCATAGCACAGGGATGGTGGGAGCCCCTCATAATATGCACAGCAGAGGTACAGCCCCAGGAGGAAGTCAGCACAGCACATGGATAGTGGGAGTACCTCATAATAAGCAGCCCCAGGAGGAAGTCAGCACAGCACAGGGATGGTGGGAGCCCCTCATAATAAACAGCCCCAGTAGAAATATGACACCGCTCAACCTCTTCAAACAGGAGGGTACGGGCATATAGTACGGTGTGCTTTTTTTGGACAAGGAAGTGAGCCAAATGAAGAAAGAAGGTCTGTGTGCTCGATTTAAAAAATTGTTTGTAGACATTTACATGGTCTACTGGTCACATGTGTTGAATTCCTCCAAGATCCATGCCTCATTCATTTTTAGAAATGTGAGGTAGTTAACACTGTCGTGAGCTAGGCGAGTACGCTTATCGGTCACGATCCCCCCTGCTGCGCTGAACGTCGTTTCGGACAGGACACTGGACGAGGGGCAAGCCAACAGTTCGATTGCAAATTGGGCAAGCTCTGGCCAGAGGTCAAGCCTGCCCACTCAGTAGTCCAGGGGTTCATCACTCCTCAGAGCGTCCACATCAGCCGTTAGCCTGATGTAGTCGGACACCTGACGGTCTAGGCGTTCCCTGATGCTGGATCCGGGTGACACCTGTCGATGGGTCGGCTGAAAGAATGACCTCATATCTGAAGTCACCAACACATCTTCAAACCGGCCTCTTCTTGCAGGCGTTGTTGGATTGGTTCCCGCAACTCCTTCTCTGGGAGTGGGAATTGCTCCTCTGCCAGCGCACGCAAAAGCAGAATGCAGCATTTCTCAAAGCAAGGCCTGGAAGTGCTGCATTCTGACAGCCCTCTGTGACGGCGGTAGCATTTCCGTCATTTTGTGTCTGTACCGGGGGTCTAAGTACGTTGCCACCCAGTACTGGTCCTTGACCCTTATGCTTTTTATATGGGGGTCCCTATTAAAACACTGGAGCATGAAGGCCCCCATTTGCACTAAAGTGGAAGCGGTGTGGTGGCCTGGCTCCTGCTCATCATCCAGGATAATGTCGTCCTCTTCATTCTCCTCTCCCCATCCACGCACAACAACAGGGGTCCCAGAAAGGTTTAAAGCATGCTCTTCTTGCTCCTCCTCATCCGCCCCGGCACCATCCTCCTCTGACTCCTCTTCTGACTCCTGTTGTTCACTTGTCTCAGATAGAGTAGCCCCCCCTGGGAATTCATCCAGCATTGCGACTTCCTCATCTTCCCGCTCCTGCTCCTCCACAGCTTGATCAATGACACGCCGCAATGCACGCTCCATAAAGAAGGCATAAGGTACCATGTCACTGATGGCGCCATGGCTGCGACTGGCCAGTTTAGTGATCTCCTCAAATGGCCGCAGAAGTCTGCATGCGTCGCGCATGAGCAGCCACTGGCGTGGTGAAAAAAAACCCAGCTCCCCAGAACCTGTTCTGCCGCAGAGTTCCTACAGGTAGACGTTAACTGCACGTTTCTGCTGGAGCAGCCTATCAAGCATATAGAAGGTTGAGTTCCATTGCGTCGGGCAATCGCAAATAAGACATCTGACCAGCAGATTGTGTCGCCGCTGAATGTTAGCAAGGCGAGCCATGGCCGTGTAAGATCTTCTGAAATGGGCCAAGATTTTCCTTGCCTGCTGCAAGATGTCCTGGACCCCAGGGTATTTGACAACGAATCGCTGCACGACCAAGTTTAAGACGTGTGCCATGCATGGCACGTGCGTGATTTTGCCCTGTTTCAATGCGCTAAGCAGATTAGCACCGTTGTCACACACCACTTTACCAACTGTCAAATTGAGCGGTGTTAGCCACTGATCTGCCTGTGAACGCAAAGCTGAAAGGAGTGCCGGGCCAGTGTGGCTCTTGGCTTCCAGGCACAACAGACGCAGCACGGCATGGCAACGTCTCACCTGGCATGTTGAATAGGTTCTGGGGAGCTTGGGCGGCACAGCGGAAGAGACGCTAGCAACGGAAAAGGAGGAGTCAGACGAGGAGGAGAGGGAGGAGGAGGAGAAGAAGAGCCAGGCCTGCATGCAATCCGTGGCGGTAAAACCAAATCTACACGGGTGCCACGGGTTACATGCTTGACGGCCGTCAGAAGGTTCACCCAGTGGGCTATAAAAGTGATATACCTTCCCTGCCCGTGTACCTCACTCAACCCTATGTACTGTAGCACCCTACACCAGGTTACCAGTCCTTATAAGGACCTTTGTGGAACAAGTAGGTTGTGTGTGACTGATTAGCAGACTGTACGTCAGTCCCTATACTGATGAAGGACTGCTGCAGTATAGGGCAGCGGTCAGCAGTAGTGCATCTCAACCCTATGTATTGTGGACCTATATCAGTCCTTATAGAATAGCAGACTGTACCTCACTCAACCCTATGTACTGTAGCATCCTACACCATGTTACCAGTCCTTATAAGGACCTTTGTGGAACAAGTAGGTTGTGTGTGACTGATTAGCAGACTGTTCGTCAGCCCCTATACTGATGAAGGACTGCTGCAGTATAGGGCACCGGTCAGCAGTAGTGCACCTCAACCCTATGTATTGTGGACCTATACCAGTCCTTACAGAATAGCAGACTGTACCTCACTCAACCCTATGTACTGTAGCACCCTACACCAGGTTACCAGTCCTTATAAGGACCTTTGTGGAACAAGTAGGTTGTGAATGATTAGCAGACTGCAGCAGAAGGGCAGCAGTCAAGTATAATATTCTTTCTATATTTGGAAGAAAGAATATTATAAGTGTACAAGCCTATTACCATACCAGTCCTGAAAAGAACCTTTGTGGACCTAATATAGTAACAGCTACTGATTAAACTGACCCTCACTGCCTCACACACAGCTTCCTGCCTGTCCCTATATAAACTGACAAAACAGAGGCTGCTGGAACAATTACTGGAATAGCACTTTTGTGGACCTGATAGTAACAGCTAATGATTAAACTGACTGTCCCTGCAGCACACACTGTCCTGTCCCTTTCTCTAAACTGACAAAAGACACTCAGGCTGCTGCAACAATCACTAGCACAGCACTGCCTCAAACCTATATCCTGAACTACACCTAACACCTATACCAGTCCTGAAAAGAACTTTTGTGTACCAAATAGCTAGCGATTTGGGTCACTGCAATCTCTCCCTGCTCCACACAGCAACCTCTCCCTATAGTGACAGAAGAAAGAATGTAAAATGGCCGCCGGATCGGGTGTATTTATAAGTTAGGGGGAATGTCCAAGTGTCCATGTGCTGTAATGTCTCAATTGGCTGTCCTGTACCCCATGATGGATGTGTCATCATAGGTCAAAGTTCTTTTACACAGTAAACACGGAAGTCCGCCGGGCGAATAGCGGCAATAGTCCGCCGATCGGGCGGACCGCGAACAGCCGAAATTCGCCGCGAAACGACCGCCGGGCGAACTGTTCAGCCATCACTACTGTTGGGCACCCTCAGAGAATCCTGCAAAAGCAAGCTGTGAAAGTTGGCCATCTCAGTATGGGGGCCAGAGGCATGCATGAAGTGTGATGTAGGGCACGATCTAAGGTGTCAAGCACTGTGGAGTTCCTGCATAGTGATGGACGAACTTCCGACGGGACGTTTCGCGAACGCGGCCGATAGTTCGCGAACCGTAACGTTCATGGCGGGCCCCATTGACTTCAATGGGAGGCGAACTTTGCAAACCTACAGGTCAAATTTGCAGCCACAAAATAATTACTAGCTTTGCAAACATAGTCCCACCACATGGCCAATGACATAACACATGTATGAGGTGAATCTGGGATCGACAACTACAAGCATTCTTTTTTTATATGGGAAATTGTTGTGACAATTCAGGACTGTGGAGTGCATGAAGGCAATGGAGGAGAGGGAAGGTCAGGGTAGGCAAAGAAGAGGGTGCAGGAGATGATCACCAGCAGCGTGACATACAGCAATGACACCTGCACCGTGATAGAGTCATCTGACACCAGCACTGTGATAGAGAGCACTGACATCAGCAGCTTGACATACAGCAATGACACCTGCACCGTGATAGAGTGATCTGACAACAGCACCGTGATAAAGAGCACTGACATCAGCAGCATGACATAAAGCACTAACACCAGCACCGTGATATACAGCACTGACAGCAGCACCGTGATAGAGAGCACTGACATCAGCAGCGTGACATAAAACACTGACACCAGCACCGTGATATACAGCACTGACACCTGCACCGTGATAGAGTCATCTGACACCAACACCGTGATAGAGAGCACTGACATCAGCAGCGTGATATACAGCACTGACAGCAGCACCGTGATAGAGAGTACTGACATCAGCACCGTAATATACAGCACTGACACCTGCACCGTAAGCAGACCCAGGAGGAAGTCAGCATAGCACAGGGATGGTGGGAGCGCCTCATAATGAGCATAGCACAGGGATGGTCGAAGCACCTCATAATGAGCATAGCACAGGGATGGTGGGAGCCCCTCATAATGAGCATAGCACAGGGATGGTGGGAGCCCCTCATAATATGCACAGCAGAGGTACAGCCCCAGGAGGAAGTCAGCACAGCACAGGGATGGTGGGAGCCCCTCATAAAAAGCAGCCCCAGGAGGATGTCAGCATAGCACAGGGATGGTGGGAGCCCCTCATAATAAGCAGCCCCAGGAGGATGTCAGCACAGCACAGGGATGGTGGGAGCCCCTCATAATAAGCAGCCCCAGGAGGAAGTCAGCATAGCACAGGGATGGTGGGAGCCCCTCATAATAAGCAGCCCCATGAAGAAGTCAGCACAGCACAGGGATGGTGGGAGCCCCTCATAATAAGCATAGCACAGGGATGGTGGGAGCCCCTCATAATATGCACAGCAGAGGTACAGCCCCAGGAGGAAGTCAGCACAGCACATGGATAGTGGGAGTACCTCATAATAAGCAGCCCCAGGAGGAAGTCAGCACAGCACAGGGATGGTGGGAGCCCCTCATAATAAACAGCCCCAGTAGAAATATGACACCGCTCAACCTCATCAAACAGGAGGGTACGGGCATATAGTACGGTGTGCTTTTTTTGGACAAGGAAGTGAGCCAAATGAAGAAAGAAGGTCTGTGTGCTCGATTTAAAAAATTGTTTGTAGACATTTACATGGTCTACTGGTCACATGTGTTGAATTCCTCCAAGATCCATGCCTCATTCATTTTTAGAAATGTGAGGTAGTTAACACTGTCGTGAGCTAGGCGAGTACGCTTATCGGTCACGATCCCCCCTGCTGCGCTGAACGTCGTTTCGGACAGGACACTGGACGAGGGGCAAGCCAACAGTTCGATTGCAAATTGGGCAAGCTCTGGCCAGAGGTCAAGCCTGCCCACTCAGTAGTCCAGGGGTTCATCACTCCTCAGAGTGTCCACATCAGCCGTTAGCCTGATGTAGTCGGACACCTGACGGTCTAGGCGTTCCCTGATGCTGGATCCGGGTGACACCTGTCGATGGGTCGGCTGAAAGAATGACCTCATATCTGAAGTCACCAACACATCTTCAAACCTCTTCTTGCAGGCGTTGTTGGATTGGTACCCGCAACTCCTTCTCTGGGAGTGGGAATTGCTCCTCTGCCAGCGCACGCAAAAGCAGAATGCAGCATTTCTCAAAGCAAGGCCTGGAAGTGCTGCATTCTGACAGCCCTCTGTGACGGCGGTAGCATTTCCGTCATTTTGTGTCTGTACCGGGGGTCTAAGTACGTTGCCACCCAGTACTGGTCCTTGACCATTATGCTTTTTATATGGGGGTCCCTATTAAAACACTGGAGCATGAAGGCCCCCATTTGCACTAAAGTGGAAGCGGTGTGGTGGCCTGGCTCCTGCTCATCATCCAGGATAATGTCGTCCTCTTCATTCTCCTCTCCCCATCCACGCACAACAACAGGGGTCCCAGAAAGGTTTAAAGCATGCTCTTCTTGCTCCTCCTCATCCGCCCCGGCACCATCCTCCTCTGACTCCTCTTCTGACTCCTGTTGTTCACTTGTCTCAGATAGAGTAGCCCCTCCTGGGAATTCATCCAGCATTGCGACTTCCTCATCTTCCCGCTCCTGCTCCTCCACAGCTTGATCAATGACACGCCGCAATGCACGCTCCATAAAGAAGGCATAAGGTACCATGTCACTGATGGCGCCATGGCTGCGACTGGCCAGTTTAGTGATCTCCTCAAATGGCCGCAGAAGTCTGCATGCGTCGCGCATGAGCAGCCACTGGCGTGGTGAAAAAAAACCCAGCTCCCCAGAACCTGTTCTGCCGCAGAGTTCCTACAGGTAGACGTTAACTGCACGTTTCTGCTGGAGCAGCCTATCAAGCATATAGAAGGTTGAGTTCCATTGCGTCGGGCAATCGCAAATAAGACATCTGACCAGCAGATTGTGTCGCCGCTGAATGTTAGCAAGGCGAGCCATGGCCGTGTAAGATCTTCTGAAATGGGCCAAGATTTTCCTTGCCTGCTGCAAGATGTCCTGGACCCCAGGGTATTTGACAACGAATCGCTGCACGACCAAGTTTAAGACGTGTGCCATGCATGGCACGTGCGTGATTTTGCCCTGTTTCAATGCGCTAAGCAGATTAGCACCGTTGTCACACACCACTTTACCAACTGTCAAATTGAGCGGTGTTAGCCACTGATCTGCCTGTGAACGCAAAGCTGAAAGGAGTGCCGGGCCAGTGTGGCTCTTGGCTTCCAGGCACAACAGACGCAGCACGGCATGGCAACATCTCACCTGGCATGTTGAATAGGTTCTGGGGAGCTTGGGCGGCACAGCGGAAGAGACGCTAGCAACGGAAAAGGAGGAGTCAGACGAGGAGGAGAGGGAGGAGGAGGAGAAGAAGAGCCAGGCCTGCATGCAATCCGTGGCGGTAAAACCAAATCTACACGGGTGCCACGGGTTACATGCTTGACGGCCGTCAGAAGGTTCACCCAGTGGGCTATAAAAGTGATATACCTTCCCTGCCCGTGTACCTCACTCAACCCTATGTACTGTAGCACCCTACACCAGGTTACCAGTCCTTATAAGGACCTTTGTGGAACAAGTAGGTTGTGTGTGACTGATTAGCAGACTGTACGTCAGTCCCTATACTGATGAAGGACTGCTGCAGTATAGGGCAGCGGTCAGCAGTAGTGCATCTCAACCCTATGTATTGTGGACCTATATCAGTCCTTATAGAATAGCAGACTGTACCTCACTCAACCCTATGTACTGTAGCATCCTACACCATGTTACCAGTCCTTATAAGGACCTTTGTGGAACAAGTAGGTTGTGTGTGACTGATTAGCAGACTGTTCGTCAGCCCCTATACTGATGAAGGACTGCTGCAGTATAGGACACCGGTCAGCAGTAGTGCACCTCAACCCTATGTATTGTGGACCTATACCAGTCCTTACAGAATAGCAGACTGTACCTCACTCAACCCTATGTACTGTAGCACCCTACACCAGGTTACCAGTCCTTATAAGGACCTTTGTGGAACAAGTAGGTTGTGAATGATTAGCAGACTGCAGCAGAAGGGCAGCAGTCAAGTATAATATTCTTTCTATATTTGGAAGAAAGAATATTATAAGTGTACAAGCCTATTACCATACCAGTCCTGAAAAGAACCTTTGTGGACCTAATATAGTAACAGCTACTGATTAAACTGACCCTCACTGCCTCACACACAGCTTCCTGCCTGTCCCTATATAAACTGACAAAACAGAGGCTGCTGGAACAATTACTGGAATAGCACTTTTGTGGACCTGATAGTAACAGCTAATGATTAAACTGACTGTCCCTGCAGCACACACTGTCCTGTCCCTTTCTCTAAACTGACAAAAGACACTCAGGCTGCTGCAACAATCACTAGCACAGCACTGCCTCAAACCTATATCCTGAACTACACCTAACACCTATACCAGTCCTGAAAAGAACTTTTGTGTACCAAATAGCTAGCGATTTGGGTCACTGCAATCTCTCCCTGCTCTACACAGCAACCTCTCCCTATAGTGACAGAAGAAAGAATGTAAAATGGCCGCCGGATCGGGTGTATTTATAAGTTAGGGGGAATGTCCAAGTGTCCATGTGCTGTAATGTCTCAATTGGCTGTCCTGTACCCCATGATGGATGTGTCATCATAGGTCAAAGTTCTTTTACACAGTAAACACGGAAGTCCGCCGGGCGAATAGCGGCAATAGTCCGCCGATCGGGCGGACCGCGAACAGCCGAAATTCGCCGCGAAACGACCGCCGGGCGAACTGTTCAGCCATCACTACTGTTGGGCACCCTCAGAGAATCCTGCAAAAGCAAGCTGTGAAAGTTGGCCATCTCAGTATGGGGGCCAGAGGCATGCATGAAGTGTGATGTAGGGCACGATCTAAGGTGTCAAGCACTGTGGAGTTCCTGCATAGTGATGGACGAACTTCCGACGGGACGTTTCGCGAACGCGGCCGATAGTTCGCGAACCGTAACGTTCGTGGCGGGCCCCATTGACTTCAATGGGAGGCGAACTTTGCAAACCTACAGGTCAAATTTGCAGCCATAAAATAATTACTAGCTGTGCAAACATAGTCCCACCACATGGCCAATGACATAACACATGTATGAGGTGAATCTGGGATCGACAACTACAAGCATTCTTTTTTTATATGTGAAATTCTGACAATTCAGGACTGTGGAGTGCATGAAGGCAATGGAGGAGAGGGAAGGTCAGGGTAGGCAAAGAAGAGGGTGCAGGAGATGATCACCAGCAGCGTGACATACAGAAATGACACCTGCACCATGATAGAGTCATCTGACACCAGCACTTTGATAGAGAGCACTGACATCAGCAGCGTGACATAGAGCAATGACACCTGCACCGTAATAGAGTCATCTGACACCAGCACCATGATAGAGAGCACTGACATCAGCAGCATGACATACAGCAATGACACCTGCACCGTGATAGAGTCATCTGACACCAGCACCGTGATAGAGAGCACTGACATCAGCACCGTGACATAAAACACTGACACCAGCACCGTGATATACAGCACTGACACCTGCACCGTGATAGAGTGATCTGACACCAGCACCGTGATAGAGAGCACTGATATCAGCAGCATGACATAAATCACTGACACCAGCACCGTGATATACAGCACTGACACTTGCACCGTAAGAAGCCCCAGGAGGAAGTCAGCATAGCACAGGGATGGTGGGAGCCCCTCATAATGAGCATAGCACAGGGATGGGGGGAGCCCCTCATAATGAGCATAGCACAGGGATGGTGGGAGCCCCTCATAATGAGCATAGCACAGGGATGGTGGGAGCCCCTCATAATGAGCACAGCAGAGGTACAGCCCCAGGAGGAAGTCAGCACAGCACAGGGATGATGGTAGTCCCTCATAATAAGCAGCCCCAGGAGGAAGTCAGCATAGCACAGGGATGGTGGGAGCCCCTCATAATATGCACAGCAGAGGTACAGCCCCAGGAGGAAGTCAGCACAGCACAGGGATGGTGGGAGCCCCTCATAATAAGCAGCCCCAGGAGGAAGTCAGCATAGCACAGGGATGGTGGGAGCTCCTCATAATATGCACAGCAGAGGTACAGCCCCAGGAGGAAGTTAGCACAGCACAGGGATGGTGAACTTTACAAAGCTACAGGTCATATTTGCAGCCACAAAATAATTACTAGCTGTGCACACATAGTCCCACCACATGGCCAATGACATAACACACGTATAAGGTGAATCTGGGATCGACAACTACAAGCATTCTTTTTTTATATGTGAAATTCTGACAATTCAGGACTCTTGAGACAATGGAGGCGAGGGAAGGTCAGGGTAGGCAAAGAAGAGGGTGCAGGAGATGATCACCAACACCAGCACCGTGATATACAGCACTGACACCTGCATCTTGGTAGAGTGATCTGACACCAGCACTGTGACATAACACATGTATGAGGTGAATCTGAGATCGACAACTACAAGCGTTATTTTTTTATATGTGAAATTCTGACAATTCAGGACTCTTGAGACAATGGAGGCGAGGGTAGGTCAGGGTAGGCAAAGAAGAGGGTGCAGGAGATGATCACCAGCACCGTGATATAGAGCACTGACACCTCCACCGTGATAGAGTGATCTGACACCAGCACCGTGACATAACACATGTATGAGGTGAATCTGAGATCGACAATTACAAGCGTTATTTTTTTATATGTGAAATTCTGACAATTCAGGACTCTTGAGACAATGGAGGCGAGGGAAGGTCAGGGTAGGCAAAGAAGAGGGTGCAGGAGATGATCACCAGCACCGTGATATACAGCACTGATACCTGCACCGTGATAGAGTGATCTGACACCAGCACCGTGACATAACACATGTATGAGGTGAATCTGGGATCGACAACTACAAGCATTCTTTTTTTATATGTGAAATTCTGACAATTCAGGACTCTTGAGACAATGGAGACGAGGGAAGGTCAGGGTAGGCAAAGAAGAGGGTGCAGGAGATGATCACCAACACCAGCACCGTGATATACAGCACTGACACCTGCACCGTGATAGAGTGCACTGACACCAGCACCGAGATAGAGAACACTAACAGCAGCACTGATACCAGCAACTTGCTGCTGGGCCCCAAAAATATGACACAGCTCAACCTCTTCAAACAGGAGGGTACGGGCATATAGTACGGTGTGCATTTTTTTGGACAAGAAAGTGAGCCAAATGAAGAAAGAAGGTCTGTGTGCTCGATTAAAAAAAATCGTTTATAGACATATACATGGTCTACTGGTCACAGGTGTTGAATTCCTCCGAGATCCATGCCTCATTCATTTTTAGAAATGTGAGGTAGTTAACACTGTCGTGAGCTAGGCGAGTAAGCTTATCGGTCACAATCCCCCCTGCTGCGCTGAACGTCGTTTCGGACAGGACACTGGACGAGGGGCAAGCCAACAGTTCGATTGCAAATTGGGCAAGCTCTGGCCAGAGGTCAAGCCTGCCCACCCAGTAGTCCAGGGGTTCATCATTCCTCAGAGCATCCACATCGGCCGTTAACCCGATGTAGTCGGACACCTGACGGTCTAGGCGTTCCCTGATGCTGGATCCGGATGACACCTGTCGATGGGTCGGCTGAAAGAATGACCTCATATCAGAAGTCACCAACACATCTTCAAACCGGCCTCTTCTTGCAGGCGCTGTTGGATTGGTACCCGCAACTACTTCTCTGGGAGTGGGAATTGCTCCTCTGCCAGCGCACGCAAAAGCAGAATGCAGCATTTCTCGAAGCAAGGCCTGGAAGTGCTCCATTCTGACAGCCCTCTGTGACGGCGGTAACATTTCCGCCATTTTGTGTTTGTACCGGGGGTCTAAGTACGTTGCCACCCAGTACTGGTCCTTGACTCTTATGCTTTTTATATGGGGGTCCCTATTAAAACACTGGAGCATGAAGCCCCCCATTTGCACTAAACTGTAAGCGGTGTGGTGGCCTGGCTCCTGCTCATCATCCAGGATAATGTCGTCCTCTTCATTCTCCTCTCCCCATCCACGCACAACAACAGGGATCCCAGAAAGGTTTAAAGGATGCTCTTCTTGCTCCTCCTCATCCGCCCCGGCACCATCCTCCTCTGACTCCTCTTCAGACTCCTGTTGTTCACTTGTCTCAGATAGAGTAGCCCCCACTGGGAATTCATCCAGCATTGCGACTTCCTCATCTTCCCGCTCCTGCTCCTCCACAGCTTGTTCAATGACACGACGCAATGCACGCTCCATAAAGAAGGCATAAGGTACCATGTCACTGATGGCGCCATGGCTGCGACTGCCCAGTTTAGTGATTTCCTCAAATGGCCGCAGAAGTCTGCATGCGTCGCGCATGAGCAGCCACTGGCGCGGTGATAAAAAACCCAGCTCCCCAGAACCTGTTCTGCCGCAGAGTTCATACAGGTAGACGTTAACTGCACGTTTCTGCTGGAGCAGCCTATCAAGCATATAGAAGGTTGAGTTCCATCGCGTCGGGCAATCGCAAATAAGACGTCTGACCGGCAGATTGTGTCGCCGCTGAATGTTAGCAAGGCGAGCCATGGCCGTGTAAGATCTTCTGAAATGGGCCGAGATTTTACTTGCCTGCCGCAAGATGTCCTGGACCCCAGGGTATTTGACAACGAATCGCTGCATGACCAAGTTTAAGACGTGTCCCATGCATGGCACGTGCGTGATTTTGCCCTGTTTCAATGCGCTAAGCAGATTGGCACCGTTGTCACACACCACTTTACCAACTGTCAAATTGAGCGGTGTTAGCCACTGATCTGCCTGTGAACACAAAGATGAAAGGAGTGCCGGGCCAGTGTGGCTCTTGGCTTCCAGGCACAACAGACGCAGCACGGCATGGCAACGTCTCACCTGGCATGTCGAATAGGTTCTGGGGAGCTTGGGCGGCGCAGCGGAAGAGACGCTAGCAGCTGAAAAGGAGGAGTCAGCCGAGGAGGAGAGGGAGGAGGATGGAGTAGGAGGAGGAGGAGGAGAAGAGCCAGGCCTGCATGCAATCCGTGGCGGTGAAACCAAATCTACACGGGTGGCACGGTTACATGCTTGACGGCCATCAGAAGGTTCACCCAGTGGGCAGTAAAAGTGATATACCTTACCTGCCCGTGTTTGCTAGACCATGTGTCTGTGGTCAGATGTATCTTGGCACCGACACTGTGTGCCAGAGATACATTCACTTGCCGCTGAACATGGCCATATAGCTCTGGGATGTCCTTCTCTGAGAAATACTTCCTTCCTGGGACCTTCCATTGTGGTGTTCCAATGGCCACAAATTTTCGAAAGGCCTCCGAGTCCACCAGTTTATATGGCAATAGTTGGCGGGCTATCAGTTCTGACAAGCCAGCCGTCAACCGTTGGGCAAGAGGGTTATCCAGCGTCGTCATTTTTTTACGCTCGAACATTAGGCCCACAGAAGCCTGCCTTTTTGCAGAAAAACGTGAGCTTGGCGTGATGTGGAGTGGAGGACAATTGTGAGGAGAAGGAGAAGTAGAAGATGAGGCTGGACGGTGAGAGCCTGGAGTGTGGCTTTGTGTGTTCCGTTGCTCCCACTGGGCTCGTGGTGGCTGCTCATGTGCCTTCTTAAGGCGGTCGTCCCTAGGTGAGTGTTGGGCTTACCGCGACTAATGCGTTGACTGCAAAGATTGCAAATGGCAACGCTATTGTCAGCAGCGGACACGTTAAAAAAAGCCCACACTGCGGAGCCATGTGCCAGCGTCCTGGGAGCGCCAGATGTGACAGTACATGGTCGATGACTCGCTCCTGATACATTGGCAGTCTGCTTTGTCCCTCCTGTGCAATGTAAGTTATTCCTGCTTCTCCTCCCTATCTGCTGGTCCATATCTCCCTCTGAACTCCCCTCCTCTTCCTCTCTTGTGGGCACCCACGTGACATCACTAGACACGTCATCATCAACGTCACCTTCCCCACCGCTATAAGTAGAGATCTCTGAGTAGGCAGCTCCTTGGGCTGATCTGGGGACTGTCGTCAGACTGCTGAGTGGCGGTTGTTGCTACCTCCTCTTCTTGGTCCAATGCCAAGAGTGACTGCTCATCAGAAATGTCTTGATATGGATCGGAAAATAATTCCTGTGACTCAAGCGGAAGGTATGTGGTGGTGCTGGTGGTGTTGGTGGTAGTGTCTTTGGGGGTGCACATAGCAGAGAGTGAAGAAGAGGGTGCAGATTGAGAGGATGGGGAGGGTGCAAAAGAGTAAGGCTGAGTGAGCCACTCAACCAAGTCTGGTGCGTCCTTTAAAGTAATTGAACGCACCTTCTGCAACTTCCCACTTTGGCTCAAGCCTGTTGCTCCTGCCCTACCCCTACCACCCCTGCGTAAGGGCCTGCCTCTTCCTCTGTCTGTCATTTTTTAAATGACCCTGTGACAAAACTCTCAGTCCCTATACTGATAAAGGACTGCTGCAGAATAGGGCAGCAGTCAGCAGTAGTGTACCTCAAACCTATATATTGTGGACCTATACCAGTCCTTAAGGAATAGCAGACTGTACCTCACTCAACCCTAAGTACTGTAGTACACTATACCTTACCAGTCCTTATAAGGACCTTTGTGGAACTAGTAGGCTGTGATTAGCAGACTGTACCTCTGTCCCTATAATGATAAAGGACTGCTGCAGAATAGGGCAGCAGTCAGCAGTAGTGCACCTCAACCCTATATATTGTGGACCTATACCAGTCCTTAAGGAATAGCAGACTTTACCTCACTCAGCCCTATGTACTATAGTACCCTATACCTTACCAGTCCTTATAAGGACCTTTGTGGAACTAGTAGGTTGTGAATGATTAGCAGACTGTACCTCAGTCCCTATACTGATAAAGGACTGCTGCAGTATAGGGCAGCAGTCAGCAGTAGTGCACCTCAACCCTATATATTGTGGACCTATACCAGTCCTTAAGGAATAGCAGACTGTACCTCACTCAACCCTATGTACTGTAGTACCCTATACCTTACCAGTCCTTATAAGGACCTTTGTGGAACTAGGAGGTTGTGAATGATTAGTAGACTGTACCTCAGTCCCTCTACTGATAAATTACTACTGCAGCAGAAGGGCAGAAGTCAGCAGTAGTGCACCTCAACCCTATATATTGTGGACCTATACCAGTCCTTAAGGAATAGCAGACTTTACCTCACTCAACCCTATGTACTGTAGTACCCTATACCTTACCAGTCCTTATAAGGACCTTTGTGGAACTAGTAGGTTGTGAATGATTAGCAGACTGTACCTCAGTCCCTATACTGACAAAGGACTACTGCAGCAGAAGGGCAGCAGTCAGCAGTAGTGCACCTCAACCCTATATATTGTGGACCTATACCAGTCCTTAAGGAATAGCAGACTGTACCTCACTCAATCCTATGTACTGTAGTACCCTATACCTTACCAGTCCTTATAAGGACCTTTGTGGAACTAGTAGGTTGTCAATGATTAGCAGACTGTACCTCAGTCCCTATACTCATAAAGGACTACTTCAGCAGAAGGGCAGCAGTCAAGTATAATATTCTTTCTATATTTGGACGAAAGGATATTATACATGTACAAGCCTATTACCATACCAGTCCTGAAAATAACCTTTGTGGACCTAATAGTAACAGCTACTGATTAAACTGACTGTCCCTCACTGCCACACACAGCTTCCAGCCTGTCCCTGTTTAAACTGACAAAGCACAGGCTGCTGGAACAATAACTTGAATAGCACTCAAAACTATATCCTGTACTACTTTACCATACCAGTCCTGAAAAGGACTTTTGTGGACCTAATAGTAACAGCTAATTATTAAACTGACTGTCCCTGCTGCACACAGCGTCCTGTCCCTCTCTCTACACTGACAAAAGACAGGCTGCTGCAACAATCACTTGCACAGCAGTGCCTCAAACCTATATCCTGAACTACACCTAACACCTATACCAGTCCTGAAAAGAACTTTTGTGGACCTAATAGCTAGCGATCTGGGTCACTGCAGTCTCTCCCTGCTCCACAAAGCAACCTCTCCCTATAGTGACAGTAGAAAGAATGTAAAATGGCCGCCGGATCGGGTGTATTTATAAGTTAGGGGGAATGTCCAAGTGTCCATGTGCTGTAATGTCTCAATTGGCTGTCCTGTACCCCATGACGGATGTGTCATCATAGGTCAAAGTTCTTTTACATAGTAAACACGGAAGTCCGCCGAGTGAACAGCGGCAATAGTCCGCCGATCGGGCGGACGGCGAACAGCCGAAATTCACTGCTAAACAACCGCCGGGCGAACCGTTCGGCCATCCCTAATAACCATTTAGCAAAATTCTAATAGAATAATTTCGAATTTGAAAAGAATAGATTCGAATAGAATAGAAAATAACAGTATACTATAGAAAAAAACTAAATAGAATAGAATGAATATAACCATCTTTCGAAATTCGAATTTTGAATAGAATAAATTTGAATTTCCTGTCTTTTTTTGTTTATTTAGCAAAAAGTAGAAAACCGCAGTGATTAACCAGTTACCCGACCGGCGCACGCCGATGTACGTTGGCAGAATGGCACAGGCAGGCATATTGGCGTACAGGTACGTCCAATCTTCAATGCCGCTCTGCCATCTTGAGCGCACCGCCGCCAGCGCACTCGTGTGCCGGTCGGGACCCCCGTGAGTCCGATCCGCGGACTCGCGGACTCGACCGCCGCGGGCATACCCGCGATCGTCTAACGGGACGGCTGAATGGAGGAAATGCCGTGTAAACAGCATTTCCCCATTCTGCCTAGCAACTAGTGACGCTGATCTCTGCTCCATGTGATTGTAGCAGAGATCAGTGTTCATTAAATGAAAGCCCAGCCCCCACACAGTTAGTAACACACCCCTAGGAACATTTAACCCCTACATCGCCACCCACTGCTTAACCCCTTCACTGCCAGTGTCATTTACACAGGAATCACTGCATTTATATAGCAGTGATTTCTGTATAACTGACAATGGTCCCAAAAATGTGTCAAAAATGTCCGATGTGTCCGCCGCAATGTCGCAGTCACAATAAAAATCGCTGATCGCCGCCTTTAATAGTAAAAAAAATAATAATAAAAAATTATTAATAAAAATGCTATAAAACTATCCCTATTTTGTAAACGCTATAACTTTTGCGCAAACCAATCAATAATCACTTATTGCGATAGTTTTTTACCAAAAATATGTAGAAGAATACGTATTGGCCTAAACTGAGGGAAAAAATGTTTTTTTTTATATATTTTTGGGGGATATTTATTATGACAAAAAGTAAAAAATAATGCGTTTTTTTCAAAATTGTCGCTCTATTTTTGTTTATAGCGCAAAAAATAAAAACCGCAGGGGTGATCAAATACCACCAAAAGAAAGTTTTATTTGTGTGAAGAAAAAAACAAAAATCTAAAAATGTAATTTGGGTTGCATGCTTGCACAATTATCATTCAAAGTGTGACAGCGCTGAAAGCTGAAAATTGGCCAGGGCAAGAATGGGGGTTTAAGTGCCAAGTAAGCAAGTGTTTAACCACTTGGTTCCCACACTACGTCTATTGACGTCATGGGCTTTCAGTGGTTATATCTAAATGATGCCTGAGGCCACAGACATCATTCAGATATTGCCGTTTTCAGCCGGCGATTCCCTGCACCATAAGAACGATCATAGCGGCTGTTCCGCCCCCTGGTGCTTCTACCGACTCCCTGTTTCCATCGGTGAGTCGGTCACAGGATCTGCCGGCCCCAGCAAGTAACCATAGAGATTTCCGGCGGAATAGATTGTCCCCGGAGTCTCTATGATCGTTCGGAGGCCGGGCGTGATGTTATGACGTCACGCCCGGCCTCGGTATTCAAATTAACAGCGCCGATCTGGCTAGGAAGCCGGGATCGTTTTTTTTTGTTTTGTTTTTTAATTCTTCCCAGCTTAGAGGTGAGATATGGGGTCTTATTGACCCCATATCTCACTGTAAATATGTCCGATCATGCCATATTCTTATTACAAGGGATGTTTACATTCCTGGTAATAGAAATAAAAGTCATCAATTTATTTATTTATTTTTTAAGTGTAAAATTAAAAAAATAAAAATAAAATTAACAATAAAAAAATAAAATAATTTAAAGCGCCCCTGTCCTCGTGAGCTCGCACACAGAAGCGAACGCATACGTAAGTCCCGCCCACATATGAAAACGGTGTTCAAACCACACATGTGAGGTATTGCCGTGAACTTTAGAGCGAGAGCAATAATTCTAGCCCTAGACCTTCTCTGTAACCCAAAATATGTAACCAGTAAAAAAATTGAAATCGTCGCCTATGGGGATTTTTAAATACCAAAGTTTGGCGCCATTTCACGAGCGCGTGCAATTTTGAAGCGTGACATGTTGGGTATCTATTTACTCGGCGTATCCTCCTCTTTCACATTATGCAAAAAAATTGGGCTAACTTTACTGTTTTTTGTTTTTTTTAAGCATGAAACTTTTCTGAAAAAAACGTGTTAGAAAAATTGCTGCGCAAATACCGTGCGAGATAAAAAGTTGCAACGAGCGCCATTGTATTCTCTAGGGTCTTTGCTAAAAAAACATATATAATGTTTGGGGGTTCTATGTAATTTTCTAGCAAAAAAATTAGGAATTTTACATGTAGGAGAGAAATGTCAGAATTGGCCGGGAAGCGAAGTGGTTAAAATATGTTTGATGATCTGAATTATTTAAGTGTGACAAATATGCAAAAAAATAAAATAAAAAAATAAGCAGGCAAATACTTTTTCACAGCACTGTAAACAAGCACTTTATTGTGGCAATTGTATATGATAAACAAGACCAGTCATACGGGTTATGTGTTTTTGTTCTCATTACATAAATGCATTGGGCCTCATGCATACTTGAGCTAAAAATGCTGCCTACAGGCAGGCATTTGAGTTTTTTTTATCTGCGTCTGAGTGCCGGTTCACACTTGTGCGATGCGATTGGGACGGTAATTTTTTCATTGCGTGTTTGGTTATTACCAGTGCGATTTTATTGCGAATTTAATGCGAATTCAATGTGCTTAGAATGTAAATGAGGTACAGGTGCGTTTTGTGCTCAGGCCAATCGAAAAGGCAAGAAAAAAAGGGGTGTTAATTTCCTGTGCTCTTCCCGCTTTTCTTTTGTGGGGAGAGTATTGTCGTTGAGGAGTGTGGTTTCTTTGTGTGTGGTGAGAGAGGATTTTGATTTTAGGCCATTATGTTCCATCATATGCCGTTAATCATGGCAGCAGTTGTTACTGCTACTGCTGCAGTGATGATGACCAAAGCCAGGAGGAAAAGGAGCAGGAAAAGACTGATGAGTACAAGAAGATATTGGGCCCATCCAATTATCCAAAATAGGGAAGAGAGAGGCCAGTTCAGGATCCTCTATAATGATCTCAGGCAGCATGAGGAGAAGTTCTTCAACTATTCCCAGATGTCAGTAAATAAGTTAGTAACTGTACCTCATTTCCTTCTCCTCCTCCCTCCTTTCTATCACTGACATGCATCCCACTGACCACCAATCCCACTCACCACCAATGTAAGGCATGCATCCCACTGACCACCAATCCCACTCACCACCAATGTAAGGGCATGCATCCCACTGACCACCAATCCCACTCACCACCAATGTAAGTGCATGCATTCCACTGACCACCAATCCCACTCACCACCAATGTAAGGGCATGCATCCCACTGACCACCAATCCCACTGACCACCAATCCCATTGACCACCAATCCCAATTTTTCTTTATTAAAAGTCTTGCAATCAATAAGCATAAAATCACTATATAAAATATACATAAATATATACATATTTACATAAATTAAAATAAATATAGCAAATCTGCTCTCAAAACAAAAAAATACTTTACAGCAATAACATAAATCCTATTACAACTCACACCATTACACCAGACATCAAACTTGTGAGGTTAAGAAACAATCCCGCACCTATTATGCATGCAGCCCTTCTTCAAAAAGAAGATATTAACCAACAAAAGCTAAAGGAGTGAAAGAAACAGAAAACGAAAAGAGCTCCTCACCCAGAGATGGGCAGTTCACCAAAGGCAGGTCTGATATTCCTCCACGCCCTTATCCAGACTGCCCGAGGCTCCCTGCCCTTCTCAAGACCCCGAATTTTCCCAACCTCACCCAGAATATCGTGCACCACCTCAACAGAGAGGACTTTCTTCCGCAGGGTAATCTGGCACCGTGCATTCCATGTGAAGTAACGGACAACTATACTAACTAAAAACAGTGTATCGAAATCAAAATCCCAGTGAGTCGGGAATGCCCCATACACCCACTCCGCATAACTCATGCGATAGAAAAAGGGGATGCCTAGAGCCCTCCCCACCCTTTTATACACCTCTATGTTAAAGGGACACTGGAGCAAAAAGTGGTCAATAGACTCCACTTTACCAACACACTCTGCTCTAGGACAATCCCGATCATCCACAGGGCGATGCTTCAAGTTCCCTCTCGCATAGAGCCTTCCATGGAAAGCGAGCCAGGCTTGATCCCTAAACTTCAAGGGGATTCTTTCTAAATTGATTGAACCCCTCCCTCATTACAGAGCCTGGGCACTCCCTTAAGGCCAGTGACACACTGAAAGCAGAGCCCAAAATCCTCTTCTCCAGAAGCTTCCTGGGGAGGGACTTGATATCCTCCACTGTCACCTGCCACTGCCGAAGTATTTTCAGACACGGGGCAACATAAGCCGTGAGCTTGCCATATCAGACTCTCAGACTTTTCACTGGCCCGCCATCTTCCCAGGATTGCAGAAAAGGCCTAAAACAAGATTGAAAAATACCCACCCATCCCGGCGGGTTCTCTGCTAGCATGTTACCAATATTGTACTTTAAAAACAGCAGAGAAAAGAAAACTATTGGGTTGACCATTCCTAGGCCACCCTCCCGCCTAGACAGGTAAGTTACATTGCGTTTGATCAGGTTCAGCCTACTTCCCCATAACAGTTGGAAAAAACAGCTGTACACCTTTGCATAGAGAAATACTGGCAAGATACAGACGAAGCTGACATATAAAAAAATTGGGACCAGGTACGTTTTGATCAAGTCAACCCTCTCCCTCAATGAAAGCTTCCATTTCTTCCAGCTTGCTACTTTGGCATTGGCACACACCAACCTGCTTTCCCAATTTCGATGACCATAGTCACCAGGACCAAATTTGATGCCCAACACTTTAATTTCCTGCTGGGGTTCTGGGAAGGCATCCGGAAGTTCGAAGCTTTCACCTTCCTCACCCATCCAGAAAACTTCACTCTTTTCATGGTTGACTTTAGAACCAGAAGCCTCCATGTACTGCTCTATCATAGAGACCACCTCCTGCGCCTCCTCCGTTCCAGAGACAATAACAGACACATCATCGGCATAGGCCACGACCTTCAAAGGTGGCACACCAGCAATGCCCAAAGGCACCCCGCACAAAGATCCACACTCTAGCCTTCTTATGAAGGGGTCGATTGCGAATACATATAACAGGGGGCTCAGAGGACATCCCTGGCGCACACCAGAGCCAACCTCAAAAGGCCGTCCAACCCAACCATTAACCAGTGGGAAGCTCTCAGCCCCTTTATATAATGTCTTCAGCCAATCTATAAATCTCCCCTGCAGGCCGTATCTACCAAGTAGCAAATACAGGTACTCATGATTGACTCTATCAAAAGCCTTCGCCTGATCCAATGCCAGCAAGTACTTTCTCCATCCAGCAGCCCTGCATCGTTCCAAAGCCTCCCTGACAGCTAAAACCGCTGAAAAGGTACTTCTACCTTGGACCGAGCAGTGCTGATGACTGGACAACAAATCGCCTGCCACTGACGACAAGCGCCAAAAAAGAATCTTCGCCAAGATCTTTCTATCAACATTGAGAAGACTGATGGGGCGCCAGTTCTCAATCATTGAGGGGTCTTTACCTTTTGACAGAAGAATCACAGCGGATTGCCTCATGGAGGGAGGGAGCGAACCCTCTTCTAGACAGCTGTTATAAACCTCCGCTAAAAAGGGAGCCAGAAAGGACTTAAAACACTTGTAGAATTCAGCTGTCAACCCGTCTGGCCCAGGCGATTTTTTTGGTAGCCAGCTTCTCTATAGCATGAACTACCTCATCCACTGAAATTGGTTCTGTCAAATCCATCAAAGGCAATGTACCATTTCCCAATCCTGGAGTAGAATCCAGAAAGCTTTCCATCTTGTCCCGACAAAGGTTCTTTCTTCCTAGAAGATCTGCATAATATGATCTGAAGATCTCCAGGATCCCTGATCTGGACTTCACCAGGGAACCTGTAATATCCCTCAGGCCTATGACCGTCTTAACTGCTATGCCTTGCTTACAGTTCTGGTAAGGATCAGGTGAGTGATATTTTCCATAATCCCTCTCCAGAACCAAGGAGGCATGCCGGTCGTATTGACACTTTCTAAGAAGAAACTTCAGAGATATCCCCTGGATCTCCTCTATACGAGACAAGACGATCAAGCTTCCTCCGCAAATGCTGGTAGGCAATGTACATACCAAGCTGCTTCTTCTTACTTATGGCCTTGAAAAGTCCAATCGCCCTTTGTTTCACAAGCTCCCACCACTCTGACTTACTGCTGCAAAAGTCCAGAATAGAAACCTGTGCCTGGAAAAAATCCTCAAAGTATTGTCTCACCTCTACATCTTCCAGGAGAGCCGAATTCAGTTTCCAGGTACCCCTTCCCCTGGGTGGAGTGTCCGAGGCATTCAGAGTCACAGACAGCATACAGTGGTCAGAGAACTCTACCGCCCTCAACTCAGGAGCCGAGAAAGCAGAGTTCTCCTTTAAAAAAAAAACTATCTCTGCTACTCTGACTATTCCCTCTCTGAAATGTGAATCCCGTGCTGCCAGGGCAGTGCTTAATATGCACATCTACCAGGCCTGCTTGTCTCACCATATCTCTAAGAAAAACGCTATCGCCAGCCTGTCTATGGAGCCTCTCCTGTCTTCAGGCCTAATTATGGTGTTAAAATCACCTCCAAAGACAACCTGCTGGGACGTAAAAAGGAAGGGCTTGATCTCTGTGAGGAGGCATTTCCTGCCCCATCTTGACTGCGGTCCATAGATATTGATCAGACGCAGGTCCTGCCACCTAACAGAGATGTCCAAGACCATGCATCTCCCAATCTCTACCTCAATTACCCGCCGGCACGTTACCATATCGGTTTTAAAAAAGGACCGCAACTCCGCTGCAGGGCTCAGACGCAAGAGACCAAAAGGAGGGACAGCATCTCCACTCCCTTTTTGCTAGATGGACATCGGCCAAAGTATTGAGCCAGGTCTCTTGCAAAAATAAAATCTCGGCATCAAATTCGCTGAGCAAAAATAAGGCAATATCATGAGCTCTTGCAGATTTAATGCTGGCGACATTAATGGTCGCCACCTTTATCGGAGTGGGAACTGCCATCAGGATGATTGGGGTAGTCGTTTCTTAACCTTCGCCACACTCTCATCACCAGAAACAGCTCTCTTCAAACTATGTGACTCCCCTTCATCCATGGATAATAAAGAGAAGGATATATCAGACATCCCATCACCTGACAAAACTGAGAAGGTGTTTCCAAGAGGAACCCCTCCTGGGTCCGACTCTGAGGAAGAAATAACCACCTTATTTGTCTTCCTCTTCTTCTTTTTCTTCCTCCTAAACTTCTCCCACCCCTCATCATCCGAATTCCCCTCAACAGAGGGTGAGACATGGGATATGGACACCCTTCCATCAGCCCCACCCCCATCCAGCACCCCCACATTCCACTGACCACGTTTGCGCTGCCGAGGGACAGGGACTGGAGGCTGAGAAGGAAGATCCACTAAACCTGCCCCCCCAGCAGCTTCCGCTAGTCTGGAGGATCTACGTACAGCAGGACCAGGGACCACCACATGGGGGACAGACTCAGGGACCATATTACTAGAGGGAACAGAACCTGAAACAAATGGAACAGACACAGGAAGGACTGACTGAGGGACCACATTACCAGGGGAAACAGAACCTGAAACAGATGGAACAGACACAGGAGGGACAGACTCAGGGACCACATTACCAGGGGAAACAGAATCCGAAGCGACAGATGGAACAGACACAGGAGGGACAACAACAGTTTCAGCGGCCTCATCCTCCTTATCCAGCCTCTGCAGCTCAACCTCCAATCCTGGCAAGTTATGTAGAGCCTCTGGGCACTGGCTATAAGGATGACCGAGCTTTTGGCACAAATTGCACCGAATTTCGGTACAATCTTTAGCCAAATGGTCCAGATCCTCGCATAGCGAGCATTTCTTACGGGTACAGGTAGATGCAAAATTGCCTTTTTCACCACATTTATTGCAGACTTTGGGCTGTCCCTGGTAGAATATAGTCAGCCGATCTCTCCCCAGAAAGGCTGAACAGGGAAGGTGCTGAACTACATTGCCCAGCACCCCCAGTTTTAGTGACACAGTCCAGGCCCCTGTCCATATGCCATGTTCATCCAGGACCTTCCGCAGTGGAGTGAGGACCTCACCATATCAGCGTAGCCATACTATCAAATCAGCCTCTGGTATGGATTCGTTACGCACCAGGATGGTCACCGATTTTATCAGAGGCTGCTTGGAAATCACCTTTGGCACCAAACCACTCCACTGCGGAAGGCCCTTGCACCTCCTATATCGCTCCCAGAATAAATCCAGACCCTCAGGTTTTACAAAGGATAAATCAAATTCATAACTCCCCACTGGGCAAATCAAAGCAAAAATATCCAAAGCTTTAAACCCCATTTCCAAAATCAACTCAGCCACCCTCCCCCTCACCCCTCCGGGACCGCTGATGGATCATCAGAAATGGTAAACTTGTCTCCTCTCAGGGGGGATTCCATCCGCTGGATGAAGGTCAGGGTGCCATGCTCACTCTCAACCCCCTGGCTGGTTGCCGCTGGTGATTCCAAGGCCTTACATGGGGGGAGAGGAGCAGAGGCAGATGGACCTGGGTCATCCATTACCTGAGGCTGATCCATGGAACCTGCTGAGGACTGGCTGACAAATCTTCTCTCGTTTTCAAATTTTTCTTTAAATGCTCCACTTTTTTTCTTTTAGTTTTTCCAACAATAAAATTTGCTGTTTTACTTTTTCCTCCAATTTCTGTAACTCAGGCTTCATGGCGGTGCGATTTTTACTCCAGGCCTGGAAGTATTTGACTTTGAAGTTTTTAAGCTCCGCTCTCAAAACTTTAAGTTTCTCCTCCGCTCTCCCAATCGCCTTAAAGCGATTGACAACCTTCTGGCTGAAAACGCTTGCATCCACACCAGGGCCCGGACCTACCGACAGATCCTCCACCTCCTCCTCACTGGGCACCGTGTCATCAGGGGGATCCATCTCAGGGCCTCCCCCAGGATCAGGCATTACTCCTGGGCCAAGCTAGCAGGCAAGGCCCAGGCTTGAAAAAAGGGCTGGATCTCAAAGAGAGCTCTTTGGGTGTGTCCTCCTCCTCCTTCCCAATGATCACCAATGTAAGGGCATGCATCCCACTGACCACCAATCCCACTGACCACCAATCCCATTGACCACCAATCCCACTGACCACCAATGTAAGAGCATGCATCCCACTGACCACCAATCCCACTCACCACCAATGTAAGGGCATGCATCCCACTGACCACCAATCCCATTCACCACTAATGTAACCGGCAGAAGGTTCGATTCACATCTATGCATGTTGCTTTTGAATGCTTCTGCGTTACTTTTTGCTGTGGCCGCCGCATTTTTTTTTAACAGCGTTTTTACCGCGTTTTTAACCTTGATTTTGCCACAATTTGCGTTTTGTATTTTTTTACTGTACATTCACTATATAAAGCTGGTTGTTAAGAAGCGGGCAGGAAGCAAGCTGCCATCTCCTTAACAACACATGAGTCAACAGCTGTCAGACAGCTGAATGTAGAATAAAGAATTGCCGCAAATAAAATTGTGAACAAAAACTGCGTTTGGTCCCCCCCCAGGTCCTTGCCAGTCCCCCCCCCCCCCCAAAATCTACACCAGACCCTTATCCGAGCATGCAGCCCGGCAGGTCAGGAAAGGGAGGAGATGAGTGAGCACCCCCCTCCTGAACTATGCCAGGCCACGTGCCCTCAACATGGTACCCCCATCAATTCACCAAAAAAAAGTTGTGTAGTGTGGAAAAAGACTATAGACAGTTTTTGACAAGTCCTTTATTAAAAATGTTTTCTTCTTCCCATGCTTCTTCCTCCTACCGTGTTTTCCTTCTCCCGCTTCTTCCTATTGTGTTTTGTCCTACTACACTACTTTTTTGGTAAATTTGTAGAGGTACAATGTACCCCTTACTCATTCACATGGGGGGCAGGATCTGGGGACTCCCTTGTTAATTCTGATAAGCCCCCCACCCACAGACCCTGACAACCACTGGCCAGGGTTGTCAGGAAGAGGCCCTTGTCCCCATCAGCATGGGGGCAAGATGCTTTGGGTTGGGCCAACTTGTCCAACATCAGTGCCTGACCACACAAATTTGCTTTTGGAAGAATGGTCAAACATTCCACACACTCCTAAACCTTGTGGACGGCCTTCTCAGAAGAATTCTAAGCTGTTATAGCTGCAAAGCGTGGGCCAGCTCAATATTGAACCATACAGACTAATGCCCTGTACACACGGTCGGACTTTCCGACAGAAAATGTACAATCGGATCTTATTTTCGGAAAATCCGATCGTGTGTGGGCTCCATCAGACTTTTTCCGTCTGAATTTCCGGCACACAAAGTTTGAGAGCAGGAACTAAAATTTTCTGACAACAAAATCCAATGGTTTAAATTCCAATCGTGTGAAGACAATTCCGACAGACAAAGTGTCATGCATACTCAATAAATTACAAGAAAAAAGCTATTGGCTACTGCCCTCTTTATAGTATGTGTTCTACGTCTCTGCGTTTGGAACGATCGGATTTTCTGACAACTTTGTGCGACCGTGTGTATGCAAGACAAGTTTAGGCCAACATCTGTCGGAAAAAATCAGATGGATTTTGTTGTCGGAATGTCCGACCGTGTGTACAGGGCATTAGACTGGGATTCTATTAAAGTGTATGTATGTGTAAAGGCAGGTGTTCCAATACTTTTGGTGATATATAGTGTATATCTATAAAAGCATAGAACAACAAGAGTATTTTGCAATATTCTTCTACAAGCATCAATGAGAGGTTCAACTGACCTGACATTTTGATTGACCACACTAATCTGCTTGTAAGCTGTCACTGGTCCAGCTTGTCTGAGGCAGGCCATACATTATGTTTTCTTTTCTTCAACCACGGGTTGAAGAAAAGAAAATTGCTCAAATCCCCCACCAACACAGTCAGTGTTAAAGGGGGTAATCCCTCCCATAGCGCTATTGTGTTCTGCCGATAGGCAGCCTTCCCCATCAGCAGAATATAATGATCACTGGTGATGGCTATAGCTGCTAGCAGGGATCAAGCAAAAGAAAGGACAACAGGCTAGACAACCTCCCCATAAATGTAATGAGTTATTATGTGTTTATAATAAAGTACCCCCTGCTTAACACACACTACCTCTCCCTTTCTCTCCTTTCCAATATGACAACTTACACACTTGCACTTCAAAGATATGGTGAATCAAATAACCAATTTATCATCTTTAGCATCTGCAAACTTTATCACAAAACAAAGCATATGAGTAGAAGATTGCTAGCTGAAATTATAAACCTATAGAAAAATAGTAATACTCACATAACCTACAAATAATATCCTCCGTGCCCCAGATGATGGCAGTTATGACAGAACGCGTAGGGAGAAGCCTGCTGTGATGTCACTACATTGATACTGGAAGCAACTGGGAAGCTATCTTGTGTGTATCCAAGGTTTTTATATGGAAAACGCTTTTTACTTGGAGGATATGTGAGTGTTAATATTTTTCTATTCAATAAACCACGTATACACAGAGTTACGCTATGCGAGGGCTCTCTGTTTATTTTTAATCTATGCATTGTGGAGCACTCGACCGAGGTGTGCAGTGGTATTGGCGAGAACGGTCCATCATCATTGAGTATCAAAGGACATCACTATATCCCATTCACAAATTGACCTATCTGTAGTGGATGGTCAATTTTGTCTGGTAAGGCCTGTGTTTGATCACTGGGTGGATGTCTAGACACTGCACAGGTTTTTTTTTTCATTGGAAGTTTGCATTGCACTTCTGATTTTCTCACCAATCACAGACCGATATTGGATCACTGGGACTATTGTGGGCTGTATTTCTCTATCTCCATATCACTATCTAGGTCAGGTGTCTCCAAACTGCAGACCGGGGCCCTTTTCTTGCCTTTATCCGGCCCTCGGGGCACTTTTTCTCACACTGATACCAATCATGGGGCACTATTTCTCCCACTGACGCCAACAATGCACAATCCAGCCCCCCTAAAGTCTGGAGGACAGTAAACTGGCCCTTTGTTTAAAAAGTTTGAAGACCCCTGATCTAGGTGATAGGTGGTCACTTTCTTTTTTAGTGCAACATTTTTATTTAACTAAGTCATTACATTTATTATTCCAATGTGGAATAGTATAGCTGGCAGATAAGTGATAAACAAAAGATTTAAAAAAAATAAACAAGTAAACCAGACAAAACATTTAAAAAAACGCACATTGGATGGACCATTACTGACATTACTTTTTAATGTTTCAAAGGTGTGGTTGACTCCCTTTTTTGAATATTCCTGTTACTCACAGCTTACTATTACCTTGAGACCTAATTTTATTATTATTATTCATGTTTGTTTGCAGCATCTTTTGAATACTATAAGTCTATAAGATATTGCCTTTTGAAGTTACTAATCTTAAAGTATGATTAAGCTATGGGACATGTATTGTTTTCAATTATATTAAGGAGCTTTAATCCTTTATTGTTAACTGATATACAGGCATACCCTAATTCCATCATTTTAAGTACACAATGGGGTATATTTACTAAAGCTGGAAAGTGCAAAATCAGGCTCACTTCTGCATAGAAACCAATGAGCTTCCAGGTTTTATTACCAAAGCTTAATTGAACAAGCTGGGGTTAGAATCTCATTGGTTTCTATGCAGAAGTGATTTTGATCTTTCCAGCTTTAGTAAATAGACCCCATTGTGTACTTAAAAGTGGGATATTTTCCTGTACCACTCTTGAACTTTTCCTTTTTAATTTGTTAAACTTAAATAAACAAATTTGACAAGAACAAAGGTGTGGTTGACATCCTTGCAAATCATATACAACGTGAGCTTTGACTCAAGAAAATCACTACTCATCACTACTTACGATGCCATAACAAGGCAAAACAGCTGAAATTTAGTTAATCGAGATATAATGGAAATTTGCTGGAAAAAATGTTCAGACCTAAGGTGTACTTTTCACATAAATCTAAGTCTAACAAAAGTGTCATTGTATTTAACTTACATATAAGCCTTTCCTTTCTGCTCAGTATTCTCCATACCTATGGTTACATCATGTAGTAATATTTTTGCAGTAATAACTCCTCCAATTATGATGTCTCCATCCATGAAACATTCATAGGGCTCATAGACATCTTTCAGACTGAGGTTACAGGCCGGTGCCGGACTCTTGTTGTCTGAGCTGCATGGTGTCACACAAAATAAGACTATCCAGAAAAGGACGTTACAGATGTGATATGGAGCTGAAAATCGGAGAGCCGCTTTCTTGCATGGTAACAAATAATCCATGAGCATGAAATCATGTTCATGGTGTTTGGTATTATAATCTGACACAGACATGTGCAGCGTGTGCATCCCAATGACAGTATGAGGACCTGACTCTTCTCTATCCCTTTATTTATACAGATTAGTGTCATACAATTCTCTCTATCGTGAATAACAATATCAAAATCCATCTGTTTTCTCAGGCAAAAAGTTTATTTGTAGAACTGACTAAAAGTGAACGCTTAGGAAAAAAAAAGAGAATTATAATAGTTTATTACTAAAATAATTATAAATGAAAATATCTTATGAGAGTCTCAAATGAGTCTAAACTTTGAATATTGATTCGGTAGGAAACACAGGTATGTATGTATGATGTGTACTCCAAGAAAAAGTGAGTCTGTATAAGAAATGTGGCATTAGAAAAGACATTTTGCTTTCTTTTTTTTTGTTGTTCAAGTATTTTATTAAAGATTATCAGAAAACAAATGTAATGAGTAAAGAGAAAAAATTTACATCGTAACATTAAGATAATCTTATTACAGGAAAGTATATCTTTAGTTGGGTAGTGGCCATAACCCTTTGGAGGGCAGCCTAGACTTATTGGGCTTACTGGTTACCTCCGCTTGGCTTGTTCTTCCACGTCTAGGGGTTCCCAGGGTTGATACCCAACAAGTTGATCGCTGACACATATAAAGTCCTTTTGAAAGGTTTTATTTTGCAATTGTAACATCCAATAACACAGTCCCTCATGGGAACGGAGGGCATGGGTGAAGAACTCAGGCACCTTGAACTGCAGATCTATCAAAGTCTCTAATTTCACCCAGAGAGTAGCCACTCACAGCTGGGTACTTCAAAGCTTAACAGATATCTAGCCAGAGATCATGGCAGTCAGCATGTTGACTTAAAACTTGAAGCAATCCTATGAACATGTACAAGTTGTAACTAAGGGTGAACAGGAACCTTTTTCCTCCGTTCCTGGAATGTTCTCTGTCTCCTCAATGGTACTGGAAAAACGTGAATTCATCAATGTCCTTCTCAACTCAGTAACCAGGCACTTCTCAGGATGCCACTTGTCGGCCCTCCTCCGAAGAGTCCTCCCCCAGTCACTTTCATGAGCTGTGGTGCCTCTCCAAGCCAAGAGCACACCCGGACACCTTTAATCCTCCCTCAGTTACTGCGCCTCGGACCAACCGGTTCCGAGACTCGGGAACAGACTGATCTCTACCCCAGACCAGACGGGTCCATTGGGGGCATCTAACAGGAACATGTTGCGGGATGTCGAACACCCCATGACTGGGACCCCTCGGGGGCTACCCCGGTCCTGGAACAAGACCAGACCACACAGGCCTCACAAACTCCTCTCCCTAAAACACATGGCCAACACCTTAAGTACCCCTTCCCGGACTCCCCAACATTGCCGGCACTCCCACTGATTGGTTCCGAGAAGGTTGATACTCAAAACGTCCAACCAGGCCTGGTTCTGGCCTGTCATGTGCACCTCACCGTTCACATGACCAGGCAGAACTTCCAACACAGCCAGTCGTGTACTTCCAGTCTATGTTTGACTGCAGACCTGGCGTTAATCAAGGCGCAATCTAATTGTAGTGGTCGAGTAGATGTCTTCCTGGGGTTGGGAGCTGCTTCTCGTCCGGTTTTTAATAGTTGTTCTCTTTGAAGTATTTTTTGTATGGAAGATGGCAATGTGGTGTTGATGTTCCTTAGTCTGTGCAGAACTTCAGCTGAGTATTTGAAGTAGCACATGGTTTGTGGATGCTGTTGATGGTACTATGGGCCTAAGATGATGATCCTGATCAGGGTATTGATCCTGAGGAGGGGTTAGGTATCAGACTTGCCGCCGTGCTTGAGGCTTAGCGCGCAAGTTGATCAGGGGATGCCTATATGGATGCGGAAGGAGTTGTATTCGGTTGCTGGCTGTTACGGCCACCTTTACTTGAGGTGAAGGTCTCCGCTCAGAAAAGAAGTCTGGCTGTGATCTGGAGTAGTCGTCCTAGGATAGCGTATAAAATGGAATGGAGGCCGGAGGTAGGGGTATGCTAACCTATGCTTGTTCCTGATTGTTCCAGAGGAAGGCGAAAAAAAACCCTGGCAGTAGCAGCCAAACGCACCAGTGGGGCAAAAATTCCTTCCTGACCCCCGTAGGCGGTCGGACGGAGTCCCTGGAACAATCACTAGGGGGGGGGGGAGTGGAGGTGCGAGCTTACCTGGCTGCGGTGGTCCCTGTTAAACACTCTGGTTCCAGTGAATCTGGCTTGCTGTCAGCCTGACGTTTCTGGAGAGCTGTCTGGTTGCCCCTTGCAGTGGGATTTTTAAAATGGAGGGGAGGATGGAGGTAGGATAGAGGTTAGAGACTCCTGTCTTAACTCCTGTTTTCAAATCCTGGTTATTAACTCTCCACTTTAGTTCAAAAATCCACTTGTGTTCACAAAATCCACATGCAAGCCACCATCATGGAGCAAGCCATGGGGAACATGTATTAATGCCAAAAAAGTTTTTAAAAAGATCCTTTTTAACTGAGCAATGATTTGATGATGCTTAAAGTGAAACAAAAAAATGAAAAATTCCTTTAAAAAACAGTATAGTGCCTGTGGGTCCCCTTAGTCTGCTTGTAAAGTGGCAGATCTGTACCATGTATAGAACATGCCGCAGCAAAAATTACATTTATAAAGAAAAAAAATTCCCTGCAAGTTTCCTTTATTTTGTAAATGGCTCGGGAAGCCAGTGCATGATGAGGCCACAATTTAGTGCACTCAGAACAAAATTCGAGATATTTTTGTATAAATCCTGGTGTCTCTTTTGCAGACTTTGGATAAAAGTAGCAGGTGTGGAAAAATTGGGCTTTGGGTGTTGGGTGTTGGCGGTGCCTTCACACTGTAACCCTATAGAGGTACTCTTGATGAAAGCAAGATGTGACCTTGCTGTAAAAAATTGAAATTATATGTACCTGTCAAACAGGTGTGTAAAAATTGGTCCGTGGGTGTTAAACGTGCCCATGAAACCTATACCAAAAAAATTCTTCCAGATAAAATCAACACCTACAAAGCAAGGCAGCCTTGCAGAGATTTCACATCCCAAAAACATTTAATCAGCGACATCAGCAACAGGGGCTTGATAGCTGCTGCTAATCCAGGAATTTTGATAAATGTCAGCCAGTCAACGGAGTTAGTGGACAGACACAAAACCTCCCGCAGCACTGAATTCCTGTTCGGAAAGCACCCTGGATGCAGGGCAGCCCAGCAGCTCAATTGCATACTGGGCACGTTCTGGTCAGTAATCCAGTGGATAGTCAACTGAAAAGCTCTCCTTGTTTGTTTTCAGCTCTAGATAATCTGCCATCATATGATGCAGACGCTGCTGATGGGATGTGGAAGTTAACAGCCCTGGACACGAGGACTAAAAAAATGTGAAATGCATCACTGAGGTGGCCCCCTTCTCCACCGCTCTGCGTTTGACTAACAGAAGCCTTAAAAAGGCATTATATAATCTCCTCTTTAAGGTGTCCTCAAGATATTTCATCTTTGGGGACTGCAGCGGTGGGACACTGATGTAAGGAGGAAGGCTCTCTGTGGACCCTGATGTAAGGAGGGGGCTCTCTGAGGACCCTGATGTAACAAAGAGGGCTCTTGGGACCCTGATGTAAGGAGGGCAACTCTCTGGGGACCATAATGTAATAATGAGGTCTCTATGGACACTGATGTAGGGGGGCTCTCTGGGGACCCTGACGTAAGGAGGGGGCTCTCTGAGGACCCTGATGTAACAAGGAGGAATCTGGGGACCCTGATGTAGGGAGGGGGGCTCTCTGTGGACTCTAATGTAACAAGGAGGGCTCTGGAGACCCTGATGTAAGGAGAGGGCTTTTGTGACCCTGATGTAAGTAGGAGTGCTCTCTGAGGACCCTGATGTAACAAGGAGGGCTCTGGGTACGCTGATGTAAGGAGGGGACTCTCTGGGAACCCTGATCTAATAAGGGGGCTCCAGTGAACATGAGGGGGCAGAACAGAGAGCTCTGAGAACTGAACGATCTGTGGTGTTTGATTGCTCAGTTCTCAGTGTTAGAGCTGGTGGGGGACCAATGCTGCATTCACTTAGGTAAGTATGATTGGGAAACAAAATGGATTCCCATACTTCTCTTTTCTTTTAAAGATTTTCCATTCAACCAGCATTATAAAAGGAAAAAAAAGCAGAGAGATCCTCACATATAGACAAGCGATCCTGATGCAAGGATTTCTGACACTGAGGCATTGCATTTTGGTGGAAGAGCTGCTGGAGGTCGCTGTGTGAGGAAACCCATCTCAGGACACTGAGTGACAGAGACACATGGAAGGACCTGAGAGCTTGCATGCAGGCAGGGGGAACCGAGTGGACATTGACTGGCAGGTGACAGCAAGTGAGTGTCACTGAATCCACCCCCATCCAGCACTGCCACTTATCCCTTCCACCCCAAGTATTACCATTGATCCCTTTCCACCCATGCACTGCCACTGATCTCACCCCCCACAAGCACTGCCACTGATTCCTTCCCCCCAACACTGCCAATGATCCAACCCCCAGTACTGCAACTGGGCCCATCAACCCCCCAGCATTGCCACTGATCCCATCAACCACCCCAGTACTGCCACTCATCCCATCTAACCAGCACTGCCACTGATCTCATGCCCCCACCACTGCTATTGATCACACCCCCCCAGCCCCAGCAACTAATGGGTCAGTGGTAATCATGTGCAGTAACCTCTAACAACCAATTAGTGAGCAGTAATAAAGTGCATTAGACTCTAGAAACCAATCAGTGAGCGGAAATGATGTGCAGTAAACTCTAGCAACAAATCAGCGAGAGGAAATTATATGATGTAACTTCTAGCACCTAATCAGTGAGCCTTAATGTATGCTGTAACCTCTGGCAACTATTCAGTGAGCCTTAATGTGTGCTGTAACCTCTGGCAACTAACCAGTGAGTGATAATGATAACCAATTGCAATCGCTGCCTGATCTTCTGCGGTAAACTGATTTTGAATCTAATTGCTAGTTATTGTATGTTTAAGAGCAGGTACAAAGAAAAATTGCATGGGGGCCCAAGAAAATGTTTGCCAAGGGTAGAATCAAAATAAAAAATGACCCTGCCCCCCCCCCCCCCCCCAGTTCCAATTTCCACTACACAGGCCATCATCCGAGGATCCCCATGGCTACCCGCAAGTTTATAGTGCTGTCTGTGACCGTTACCACCTCTGTCCAGTTGTCAGGAAGGGGTTCACCTGCTGGTGGCACTGTGGCTTCCAGACCTATAGGCTGCAGTTCAGAGTATCTCAGCAGCCAGAAGCTGTAATTAGTCATCACCTGATGCTCATTGCAGGAAGTGTATTTAAGCCTTGCTATTCTTTTCCTTTTTGCCTTGGTGTTTTGTCCATGTGTCCCTGACCTATGTTCCTGTATTTTGAGCCTGCATCCTGATCCTGACAATGGCCCTGATCCTGCAGCCTGATCCCTTACCAGCCTGTCCTGGCTTGCTCCCGGCACCCTCTGCCTGATTTCCCATGTATGATCCTGGCTCTGATACCAACTGCTCTTCACATATCATGCTGCCTGTATATATTTGGTCTGGGCAGTTGTTCTTTTTTTGCTCACTCACTTATTACATTATCTAGTTTGACTTATACAGCTCTGGTATATTGGAGGTGCATTCATAGCTTTGATAGTCACTTATTCTTAATAAATCACATTCATTTATTATACTTGCGCCTGACATTTTCTGTGCATGTCCCCACATTTCTGGTCACACCTGTTTCACAGGATATCAGCACTCGGTATCCCTGACACCAGTCTTCTTCTCCAGTTCCAACTTCCAGGTCTCCCGCCTCCTGCTCCTAAGTCCAGACTCTTGAGCTCCAGCAGGGGCAGACTGACAACTCATGGGGCAAAAGGAGATCCTGGGGCCCTACGGGTCCTTTCCCACACTCAAGCCACACCCACACAAAGCCCCACCTACATATTGCAGCTTAGCTACATAGAGGGGGCATTTAAATATCTACCACCACATAGCCCACATGGAAGTACCTAGCTTCTTCTTCTAGCCCAGCAAGTACTGCAGCAGCCTTCTGCAGCAACCATCTTTGTAATGCAACCAGGGGCATTTTATTAAAGCAGTGGCATGTGTGCAAGATCACAATTTGCCCCTTAATGCCGGCAAACATTGGGTGTAGTTTTTAGGGGCTGTAGCTAGCACCTGCTGCTTACATAGTACAGTAAAGATGCAATAAGAGGGGGGGGGGGTTCACACAGAGAACCTGAAATATGCCAGAAACTCTTATTAGAAACTAAGAGGGGAAGAGGTGATGGAGGGATAGAGACAGAAAGGTGAGGTGGGGACAAGAGACAGAGAGGGGGTGAGAGAGGGTGGGAGAGAGAGAGAGGGGAGAAAGAAAGGTGAGACAGAGAGGGGGTGAAAGAGGGGTGAGAGCGAGAATGGGTCTGAAAAAATAATGGGAAAGAGAGGGGGTGAGAGAGAGGGAATATGAGAGAGAGAGGGGGGAGGGGTGAGAGAGGGGGTTAGAGAGAGAGAGAGGGGTGAGAAAGAGGGACAGATATAGAGAGGGGATGAGAGAAGAGAGGGTGAGAGAGGGGATGAAAGAGAGGGGGTGAGAGAGAGGGATGAGAAAAGTGGTAAGAGAGAGAGGAGGGTGAGAGAGAAGGGGGAAGGAGATTGAGAAAAGGGGTAAGAGAGAGGGGTAAGAGAGAGGGGTGAGAGAAAGAGGGGTGAGAGTGAGATAGAGGAGGGTGACAGAACGAGGATGGGGAGTGATCAGTATGTCTGCAATTAACAAATATGGCCCCATCCTCCCATTTTATGAACAACAGTGTTGCCCCGGCCAACACATATAGGAGCCTCTCCCATTGTAATGAGCATACACACCCCCTTAGGCCACATGGAGGGTCCCATATTATGGTACAATGACCCCAAGGAATAAACACAGGGCCTTGCTACTGCAAAAAAATTAAAGATTTAGTACAGTATGTACAGAGCCGCCACACACACATACAGTACATGCACACACAGATCTCCCCTCAGAAGGGTCTCTGCCCGATTTGGGTAGAATTTGGGCTCGCGCACTCCGATTCTCAGCTCTCCAGCAACACACAGCTTTAACACAAATTTCAGTGAGTCCTCCATGTGAGTTACAAGGCCTATCTGAGAGAACATCCTTCTCCCTGGCTCCGTTCAGCAAGGGGCCTCCTCCTTGTCACAGCTTCCTTCAGACTGGTCAGGACAGTCTCAGGACTAGGGATGAGCTCCGGCGTGTTCACATACTCCACGTGCAGAGCCCGCCAGGAAGTCAACGCGGCGATGCGCTAATCACAGGCAGTGAGACATTGCCCGATCTCTGCAGCCACTCATCGGGGCAATGTCTCACTGCCTGTGATTAGCGTAGCGCTGTGCCGACTTCCTGGCGGGGTCTGCACGTGGAGTATGCGAACACGCCGGAGCTCATCCTTACTCAGGACCATTTCAGCACATGTTGGGCCACAAACTAGGCTATTGAGCCTAAAAGCAGAGCTCTATCCGGAAGCACCTCCCTAGGCCTCAGCCCAGGGCAACAGAGAGAGAGAACACAGGCATGGTCTGTCTCAAATACAGTATTTATATCCTCTCCCCAGCGTGTACCAGTGACAGAAACCTTCTACTGAATTGGCAGAAGAAAATATAAATATTTATTACTTAGTTTTGTTTGTGAAATCTCATACCAGTGACATCTACTGGTGATGGTGAAAAATCACAAGCCAATTTAGGCTTAGGAAAAAAACAGGTGAAAAACTACACAATCAGTCTGAGATAACTACAGCCCAGCCAAAAACTACATTGAAATAGTAGCCCCTGCTTAGGTCAAGGGGACTACACAATCACTTTAAAGTAACTCATACATAGGAGAGAAAGGGAAGGGACTTCTATGAGATTTTTAAGCCAGAGCCTGCCTGCGTCTCCAATAGGGATGAGCTTGGTGTTTGAGTCGAACGCATGTTCGACTCGAACACCGGGTGTTCCCCCGTTGAGCGAAGCCAGAACTCTGTGGGCCATTCTCGCAATATTCGTGTGGCACTCACGGCACACAATGCACTGCGCCATCGCAGTGCATTGCTGGCTCATGATTGGCCAAGCATGCACTGTGACCCCGCATGCTTGGCCAATCACAGCGCCGTCAGCGAAGAGAGCCATAATTGGCCACAGGCAGGATGCCTGTGGCCAATTATAGCTCAGGGGGATTAGTACACGCCCCACACTATATAAGGCCGCCAGCACGGCGGCCTTGTGTAGTGTGTTGCGGTGATCAGAGAAAGAGGACAATAGGCCGGGTCAGTGTCTTTACTGCTTAGGAACCTAGCGCTGTTACAGTGGGTGTTGTGTGCCTCCTGCACAGTATACAACTGAAGCTACCCTTTATTACTGGTGTTCTATTTCTGCAATATAGGCATCTGCAGTGCAGAAGTTATAGTGGGTGTTGTGTGCCTCCTGCACAGTATACACCCGAAGATACCACTTATTGCCTGGTGTTCTGTTTCTGTAATAAAGGCATCTGCAGCAGTTAAAGTGGGTGTTGTGTGCCCCCTGCACAGTATACACCTGAAGCTACCCTTTATTACTGGTGTTCTGTTTCTGTAATACAGGCATCTGCATCAGTTAGAGTGGGTGTCGTGTGCCTCCTGCACAGTATACACCTGAAGATACCCCATATTGCTGGTGTTCTGTTTCTGTAATACAGGCATCTGCTGCAGTTAAAGTGAGTGTTGTGTGCCCCCTGCACAGTATACACCTGAAGATACCCCTTATATTGCTGGTGTTCTGTTTCTGTAATACAGGCATCTGCAGCAGTTAAAGTGGGTGTTGTGTGCCTCCTGCACAGTATACACCTGAAGCTACCCTTTATTACTGGTGTTCTGCTTCTGTAATACAGGCATCTGCATCAGTTAGAGTGGGTGTTGTGTGCCTCCTGCACAGTATAAACCTGAAGATACCCCATTATTGCTGGTGTTCTGTTTCTGTAATACAGGCATCTGTAGCAGTTAAATTGGGTTTTGTGTGCCTCCTGCACAGTATACACCTGAAGATACCCTTTATTGCTGGTGTTCTGTTTCTGTACTACAGGAATCTGTAGCAGTTAAAGTGGGTGTTAGGTGCCTCCTGCAAAGTATACACCCGAAGATACCCCTTATTGCTGGTGTTCTATTTCTGTAATACAAGCATCTGTAGCAGTTATAGTGGGTTTTGTGTGCCTCCTGCACCGCATACAACTGAAGCTACCCTTTATCACTGGTGTTCTGTTTCTGTAATACAGGCATCTGCATCAGTTTGAGTGGGTGTTTTGTGCCTCCTGCACAGTATACACTTGAAGATATCCCTTATTGCTGGTGTTCTATTTCTGTAATACAGGCATCTGCAGCAGTTAAAGTGGGTGTTGTGTGCCTCCTGCACAGTATACACTTGAAGCTACCCTTTATTGCTGGTGTTCTGTTTCTGTAATACAGGCATCTGCAGCCGTTAAAGTGGGTGTTGTGTGCCTCCTGCACAGTATACACCTGAAGCTACCATTTCTTACTGGTGTTCTGCTTCTGTAATACAGGCATCTGCATCAGTTAGAGTGGGAGTTGTGTGCCTCCTGCACAGTATAAACTTGAAGATATCCCATTATTGCTGGTGTTCTGTTTCTGTAATACAGGCATCTGTATCAGTTTGAGTTGGTGTTGTGTGCCTCCTGCACAGTATACACCTGAAGAAAGCCCTTTTTGCTGGTGTTCTGTTTCTGTAATACAGGCATCTGTAGCAGTTAAAGTGGGTGTTAGGTGCCTCCTGCACATTATACACCCGAAGATACCCCTCCTGCACCACATACACCTGAAGCTACCCTTTATTACTGGTGTTCTGTTTCTGTAATACAGGCATCTGCATCAGTTTGAGTGGGTGTTGTGTGCCGCCTGCACAGTATACACTTGATGATACCCCTTATTGGTGGTGTTCTGTTTCTGTAATACAGGCATCTGCTGCAGTTAAAGTGGGTGTTGTGTGCCTCCTGCACAGTATACACCTGAAGCTACCCTTTATTGCTGGTGTTCTGTTTCTGTAATACAGGCATCTGCAGCAGTTAAAGTGGGTGTTGTGTGCCTCCTGCACAGTATACACCTGAAGCTACCCTTTATTACTGGTGTTCTGTTTCTGTAATACAGGCATCTGCATCAGTTAGAGTGGGTGCTGTGTGCCTCCTGCAAAGCATACCCCTGAAGATACCCCTTATTGCTGGTGTTCTGTTTCTGTAATACAGGCATCTGCAGCAGTTAAAGTGGGTGGTGTGTGCCTCCTGCACAGTATACAACTAAAGCTACCCTTTATTACTGGTGTTCTGTTTCTGTAAAACAGGCATCCGCATCAGTTAGAGTGGGTGTTGTGTGTCTCCTGCACAGTATACACCTGAGGATACCCCTTATTGCTGGTGTTCTGTTTCTGTAATACAGGCATCTGCAGCAGTTAAAGTGGGTGTTGTATGCCTCCTGCACAGTATACACCTGAAGCTACCCTTTATTACTGGTGTTCTGTTTCTGTAATACAGGCATCTGCACCATTTAAAGTTGGTGTTGTGTGCCTCCTGCGCAGTATACACCTGAAGCTACTCGTTATTATTGGTGTTCTGTTTCTGTAATACAGGCATCTGCAGAAGTTAGAGTAGGTGCTGTGTGCTTCCTGCATAGTATACACCTGAAGATACCCTTTATTGCTGGTGTTCCGTTTCTGTAATACAGGCATCTGCAGCAGTTAAAGTTGGTTTTGTGTGCCTCCTGCACAGTATACACCTGAAGCTACCCGTTATTACTGGTGTTCTGTTTCTGTACTACAGGCATCTGCAGAAGTTAGAGTAGGTGCTGTGTGCTTCCTGCACAGTATACACCTGAAGATACCCTTTATTGCTGGTGTTCTGTTTCTGTAATACAGGCATCTGCATCAGTTAGAGTGGGTGTTGTGTGCCCCCTGCACAGTATACACCTGAGAATACCCCTTATTGCTGGTGTTCTGTTTCTGTAATACAGGCATCTGCAGCAGTTAGAGTGAGTGCTGTGTGCCTCCTGCACAGTAAACACCCGAAGATACCCCTTATTGCTGGTGTTGTATTTCTGTAATACAGGCATCTGCAGCAGTTAAAGTGGGTGTTGTGTACCTCCTGCACAGTATACACCTGAAGCTACCCTTTATTACTGGTGTTCTGTTTCTGTAATACAGGCATCTGCAGAAGTTAGAGTGGGTGTTGTGTGCCTCCTGCACAGTATACACCTGATGCTACCCCTTATTGCTGGTGTTGTTCTGTAACACAGGCAGGCTGTTGCAGTAATTACAGTCAGTTTACTGTGTCATCTGCTCAATGTGCACCTAAAGCTACCCAATTGCTGGTTTTCCCATCTCCCTGCAGGCCATTACTATGTCTGCAAGGCCAACAAGGAGAGGCAGACAGTCACGGGCCAATAAAAGAGGGCAAGCAGGCTCTTTGTCTAGAGACAACAGTGCTGGTCGTGGACGCGGTGCATTGTCATCAGCATGTGGCCATGTGACGCGCTTGTCCTTATTTTCGGCAGCTGGACGTCTTGAGCCTCATCATGCCGAAGACTTGGTAGAGTGGATGACCAAGCCCTCCTCATCCTCTCTCACCCAGGCTCAGGGTACTAGCAAAGCAGCTGCCAACGCGTCCTCTTCCCTCGTCTCAATGTCATCAGTCACTCCTTCCCTAGACCCACCATGTCCTCCTGAGGATTCCACCGAACTTTTTGAGCACAGTGTTGGGTACATGCTCCAGGAGGATGCCCAGCGTTTTGAAGGCTCTGATGATGATACCCAGCTAGAGGAAGGTAGTGGCGTGAGCACAGAGAGAGGGGATGCTCAAGAAGGAGAGCAATCTGGTAGTCATGTTCCATCAGCTACAGCATACTGCCAGGTTTGCTCCAGTGATGAAGAGGGAGGGGATGATGAGGTCACTGACTCTAAGTGGGTGCCTGATAGGAGAGAGGAGAAGGAGGAGGCACATTTCCAATGAGGCAGGATGCCCTCCGGGGGCCAGCTTAGGGGCAGCACACCGACTGAATCACACCGCAGAGCTCGGCCTGTGCAGGGCGCTGCCTCTGGTCATTATTCCAAAAGTTCTTTGGTGTGGGTCTTTTTTGAGACTAGTGCATCAGATCGCACTGCTGCTATTTGCAACATATTTCTCAAGCGTATCTCGTGTGGCCAAAACATCAGCCGCTTGGGTACCACATGCTTGACCAGACATATGTTGACCTGCCATGCAGCTCGTTGGCAAGCGTACCTTCAAGACCCGCACCAAAGAACAAAGTGGACCTCTCCTTGCTCCTTATCAGCTGGGATCTCCAACCCCACTAGACCTTCAGTCCTCTCTGAAACCTGCTTTGAGAGGAATGAAGGTGTAGAATTAGGTGTGTCACAGCCAAGTACTTGCGGGCACTCTGCTAGCAGTACACACACGTCTGATTGTAGCAGGCAAATTTCCCTGCCCCAGCTGCTGGACCGTCGAAAGAAGTTCACTCCCAGCCATCCACATGCCCAGCAGTTGAATGCTAGCTTGGCTAAATTGCTAGCGCTTCAACTGCTGCCTTTTCAGTTGGTAGACTCGGCCCCCTTCCGTGAGTTTGTGCACTGTGTGGTTCCTCAATGGCAGGTTCCCAAACGCCACTTTTTCTCACGGAAGGCGATTCCGGCTCTCTACTGGCATGTGTAAGGCAATGTTCATGCCTTGCTGCATATTACCGCTGACTCATGGTCCAGCAGGCATGGACAGGGACATTACTTATCTTTCACGGCCCATTGGGTCACTCTTCTGGCAGCTGGGAAGGATGCAGGACAAGGTGCAGTAGTGTTGGAGGTTGTTCCGCCACCACACCTCCAAAATGGCACTACTGGTTGTGACACACCTCTCTCCTCCACCCCTTCCTCTTCTTCTTCCTCCATGGTCTCTTCCAGTGCTTTGTCCTCAGAACCAGCGGTGCTCCATAGGCGTTCAAGGGGCTACGCAAGTACACAGGCAAAAAGATACCATGCCGTGCTTGCGCTGGTTTGTTTGGGGGACAGGAGCCACACTGGGGCAGGTATTTTGTCAGCTCTGCAGGGGCAGGCCGAGAGGTGGTTGACGCCAATCATATAATGCCAGTGCTCAGCTGGCTGAGCTCCAAAAGGAGTTGAACCTGCCCAAGAACCACCTTATATGTGACATGCCCACCAGGTGGAACTCAACGTTGGCCATGCTACAGCGGCTGAACATGCAGCAGAGGGCCATCAATGAGTACCTGTGCGACTAAGGCACCAAGACAGGGTATGAGGAGCTTGGTTTTTTTCACCAAGCCAGTGGGCCATGATCAGGGATGCATGCACTGTCCTGTCACCGTTTGAGGAGGCCACGAGGATGGTGAGCAGTGACAGTGCATGCATCAGTGACACTGTACCTCTTGTCCACCTGTTGGAGCATACACTGCGTGGAATAATGGACAGGGCACTTGAGGGAGAACAGAGGCAGAAAGAGAAGGACTTCCTTGCCTCTCAAGGCCCCCTTTATCCAGACAGTGTTCTTGCTGTCCCACCCATCACACAGGAAGAGAACGAGGAGGAGGAGGAGGATTGTGTCAGCCTGGAGGTGGAGCTTGGCACTCAGCATCAGCAGTAGCAGTCTTTTAGGGATGATTTACAGTCCCAAGAAACCCGTGGACTTGTACGTGGCTAAGAGGAGGTGGCTGCGGATCATGTTGTCCTTAGTGACCCAGAGGACTCCAGACCGAATGCCTCAGCTAACCTACGTTGCATGGCCTCCCTGATCCTGCAAATCCTTCAGAAGGATCCTCGTATTCTTCGGATCAAGGAGAGGGACCATTACTGGCTGGTCACTCTCCTTGATCTACGGTACAAGGTAAGGTTGCGGACCTTATCTTGCCGTCGCAGAGGGAGCAGAGGATGAGACATCTCCGAGAGGCCTTGCAGAAAGCTCTGTGCAACGCATTTCCAGAGGCTGGGAGGTTACAAACTCCTGGTCCTGGACAACGTGTTGCTGAGGCTTCGGTCAGTCACAGAAGGAGTGGTAGAGAAGGTGGCCGTCTGACCGATGCGTTCAGACTTGGACACCTTTCCCACCAAAAATCCTCTGGCTTACTGAGTCTTGAGGATGGATCACTGGCCAGAGCTTGCACAGTATGCAATTGAGCTCCTGGCCTGTCCTGCATCCAGCGTTCTTTTGGAACGCACCTTCGGTGCTGCTGAAGGCTTTGTGACCGATCACAGTGTGCTCCTGTCCACCGACTCGGTTGATCGACTGACCTTCATAAAGATGAATCAGTCTTGGATCACCACTAGTTACCAAGCACCTGAAGCTGATGTAACCGAATATTTTTTTTTAAATGTCACATCCCTTCAAGACTGCCTATGCTGATGCTGAGTGACTGTCCTGTTATGTTGACTGACTATCCTTTTCCTCCTCAATGATCCTGCTGATAACTTGGAAGAACATTTTTTATTCTGGGTGATGCCACCAGTTGCTAAGGCCCAATTTTTCAGCCCCTGTTTAACAGGGGCATGTAATTACAATTTTTGATGCAATGCTTTGCAGCAGGGCTCATTCCTGCACTCCAACTAGAGTATCTGGGAGAGGTTGCAGTGTTGTGGCACCAGCACCAGTGCCTACGGCCCAATTTTTCAGCCCCTATTTAACAGGGGTATGTAATTACAATTCTTGATATAATATTTCATAGCAAGGCCCATTCCTGCGCCCACTGAGAGTAACTGTGAAGACTTACAGTGTTGTGGCACCAGCACCACTACCACAACCACCAAAGGCCCAATTTTTCTACCACTGTTCAACAATGGCATGTAATTACAATTCTTGATAAAATCGTTCACAGCAGGGTGCTCCAGCGCCCACCAAGAGTCACTTTGAGGGCTTACAGTGTTGTGGCAACACCAACACCTTAGGCCCACATATCTGCAGAGCATATGGGGCAGGCCCCTACTTTCAAACATCCAACTTACAAATGTCTCCTACTTGCAAACGGAAGGAGACAACAGGAAGGGAGATGAAAAAACAGGGGTGATAACCCTTCCCTATGTTTTCCAAAACGCTTAAAAATAGATTTTTTGACTGGAGCTACACTTTAAAAATTTACCAGTTCAAAATTGCAAACAGATACTACTTAACACAACAAACCTACACAGTCCCTGTCTTGTTTGCACCGCCTGTATACTGCTGTTCTGAGTATATAGGGCCTGGGGGGCCCCACGCCTTTCCTTTTTTAAATTTGGGTACAGGGTTCCCCTTAATATCCGTACAAGACCCAAAGGGGCTGGTAATGGGCAGGGGGGCTACCCGTGCAATTTTTCATCCGTATTGCCAGAACCAGACATGACATTAAAACTGCAAGCAGTTTTAAATTACTTTTTTCCGTTAAATGTCATTTTGTGCAGGGACTGTTCTAAACACGGGAAACACGTGCTACTTCACATGCATACTATAGACACCCCCCCCCCCCCCCCCACCAGGCACGATATTTAAAGGAATATTTGACCTTTTTTTCACTTTACTCATCATTAAAATCAGTGCTTCCGAAAAAACGGGCGTTTTAAAAAAAAAATTCCCATTGATCGATGTCCCCTGGGGCAGGAGCCGGGTCCCCAAACCCTTTTTAGGACAATATCTTGCATATTAGCCATTAAAATTAGCACTTTTGATTTAGAACGTTCGAGTCCCATAGACTTTAATGGGGTTCGTATGAATTTTCAGTCCGTTCGAAAGTTCTGCTGCGAACCGAATCGGGGGTGTTCGGCTCATCCCTAGTCTCCAAACACCCGTGTGCATAAGGCCTAAAGTTATTATGACTACTATAATCTGCTCTGTATTTTAATAAAATGCTAATAAATGTTAAGAAAAATGATTCTCAAAAAAAAAAGTATATTAAATTGTTCATACCATATTTAATCTACAAATGAACTTTGGAAAAACCTGAAAGTAGCACAGTGATGTCAATATATTGGGAACGGTGGTATATCTATCACACTGAACTGTATAAAGAGAGTGGAGAGGATTCATCTCATTGCATTGTTAGTAGGATCCATGTCGTGCACAAGTCTGTGTCACACATGGACGACTCTTCTGTTGCCTACTACAAACACCATGAAATCACCTTCGTTCTAATGGAGTGACTCCTACATCATTATACAATCATGTTTGGGACTTCCTTTTCATCTCACTTATTTTACGCCCTGCACCTGATAATCGTTCTGTGGGTGCACCATGGCAGATCAAATACTTTGAAAACGGCAACAGTCTGCAACTTTAATATAAGTGAATCTAAGGATGAACAAGAATACTTCCATGATGGGGACCTGGTAATTGGTGCAGTGTTTACCTTGAATACAAAAGCAGCATATTATCCACAGAAAGCCCACATGTATATGAGTCAATCCACATGCACAGTGTAAGTCATATAATGTCCTTCAGTGACCCAGGGATGCTGTCCAAGAAACAAATTTGCAAGTGAGCCGATAAGCTAAACCCAAGAACAAAAAGTGAATGTATTGCAGCTTATCAATCCTTAGGAGTGGTGGTGCATTTGTTTTCCTTTTTCTGGCTTTTCTTTTTAACCTTTATTTTCACCCTGTGAAGTCATGGTGAAGTGTCCTGTCTTAGGGCCGGTTCACACAGCGATGCGCGGCGAGGCAAGTCGGACCTGCACGGACCTCAGCGGCGACTTGCAGAGGACTTCTGCATAGAAGTCAATGCAAGTCGCCCCCGAAGTCGCCCCGAAGTAGTACAGGAACCTTTTTTCTGAGTCGGAGCGACTCGAGTCGCTCCTCTCAGAACGGTTCCATAGCACTGAATGGGGGCGACTTGCGGGAGCGAGGCGAGGCGAGCCGTGTCGCCTCGCCTCGCGTCGCAGTGTGAACCGGCCCTTATGGTCACAACACTCATTCACTGTATACAAATAGTCTGTGTTCAGGGTCATATGCTCATGCATTTGTTGGTTTCTGCAGGTACTTGCGTATACTCATGTACAGCCATTGATTTTTATGGGCAGCTGTATGCAGCACCTGCGGCTCCCAGGCAGGAAATATGCTCCTGGATTTTAGGTTGTATGGCCCCAGGTGCCCATGTGCCCCAGGTTTTCAAAGAGTCTCTGTACTTTTTTTAAACTAAGTTATACTGGATATATAAAAATGAGGGAACTTTTTGAATACCCCTTATATACACTATATTACCAAATGTATTTGGACACCTGCCTTTACACGCACATGAACTTTAATGGCATCCCAGTCTTAGTCCGTAGGGTTCAATATGGAGTTAGCCCACCCTTTGCAGCTATAACAGCTTCACTTGTAAACAAACCAACATCATGATGATGCCGGTTCCTCTCTCCCCTCTGTGTACAGAGCTGTACAGTGGAGCGGAGAGATCGGATGGCAGCAGCACTGTGGGCTGCATCTGTAGTGCCCACAGTGCTGCTCTGTGACAATTGCAGTCAGATCCATCCATGCTCAGCCATCCCTCCATACTCTGCCAATACCCTGCCAATACTATGCAATACCCTGCCAATATTCTGCACTACTCTGCCATACCCTGCCAATACTCTGCAATACCCTGCCAATACTCTGCCATACCCTGCCAATACTCTGCTATACCCTGCCAATAGTTTACAATACTGTGCCATACCCTGCCAATACTCTGCAATACCCTGCCAATACTCTTCAATACCCTGAGAATACTCTGCCATACCCTGTCAATACTCTGCTATACCCTGCCAATACTCTGCCAATACCCAGCAAATACTCTGCCATACTCTGCCATACCCTGCCAATACTCTGCCAATACCCTGCCAATACTCTGCCAATATTCTGCCATACCCTGCCAATACTCTGCCAATACCCTGCCAATACTCTGCCAATATTCTGCCATAACCTGCCAATACTCTGCCATACCCAGCCATACCCTGCAATACTCGGTAATACCCAGCCATACTCGGTGATACCCAGCCATGCTCAGCCAATATTACAGTGGGGGAGATGTATATTACAGTGGGGAGATTGTGGATATTACAGTGGGGACAATATGATGGTGGAATTTTCACAGGTTTTTGCAAATTCAATTATTTGCTGATCCGAAAAATTATCCGATCCATGACTCTGATCCAAGGAACGATCCAATCCGTGAGGTTTTTGATCCATTGCACCCCTATCAGGCAATGATGTTGGACAAGAAGGCCTGGCTCGCAGTCTCTGCTCTAATTCATCCCAAAGGTTCTACCAGGTTGGGGTCAGGACTTCAGTCAACAGTCCAGTTCCTCCACCCCAAACTCGCTAATCCTTGTCTTTATGGACCTTGCTTTGTACACTGGTGGCCAGTCATTTTAGAACATGAAGGGGCCATCCCCAAACTGTTCCCACAAAGTTGGGCGCATGAAATCCAAAATGTCCAAAATGTTTTAATATGCTGATGCCTTAAGAGTTCCCTTCACTGGAACTAAGGGGCCAAGCCCAACCCCTGAAAAACAACCCCACAGCATAATCCACCGTTACCAAATGATTTGGACCAGTGGCCAGTGCTGTGATTGGCTCAGGTATGATGTGATAGCTGTAGGCCAATCACAGCATCACAATACAGTTATGAGAGGAAGCCATTCATGACTGTTTTGTTGACATTGTAATCATGTGATAGCTTTGACCAATCACATCGATCACGTGATATGAGCGGCCGAGTACAGAGCACCATAATCCACTGTAAGTGGTAGACACAGCAGTCACGTGCCTGTGCACATGTGCTCAGCAACATACCAGTACATTGTTGAGCTTGCAGCTGCCTCTCTGCTGCAGGAAATGTACATGTGGTTAAAGCTCTAGTAGCAGAAAAAGTGTCAGGAAACCAATACTCATATAGCTAATATTCGTGCACATACTTGTTCAGCTAATGTTTATCTGCCAAACCACAGATGGACTCTGCGCAGTAACCGGCCTGCACTGACACATCTGCGCATCTGTGTGCAGTAGCCCACATTGGCAGACGCCCACATGCCCAATCCTGGTAGTGGCACCAAGCTGCCTATTTAAAGGAGACCCTGATGTGTGATAATCCCTGGATGTTCTTCTGCTCCCCATGACCCGTGTTCCTGTTATTGTCACATGACCTCCTGCTGCTGACTAGGGATGAGCTGAACATGCACCGGTTCTATTCGCATCAGAACATTCGAACGGACAGAAACTTGAATGTGAGAAATCAAAATTGCGAATTTTAAAGGCTGATATGCAAGTTATTGTCCTTAATAGGGTTTTGGGGAACCGGGTCCTGCTCCAGGGTACATGTATCAATGCCAAAAAATGTAAAAACTGACTTTTTTTGGTAGCAGTGATTTTAATGATGTTTAAAGTGAAATATTCCTTTAAATATCATGCCTGGGGGTTGTCTATAGTATGCCTGTAAAGTGGTACATTTTCCCATGTTTAGAACAGTCCCTGCTCAAAATGACATTTCTAAAGGAAAAAAAGTAATTTAAAACTGCTTGCAGATTTAATGTCATGTATGGTCCCGGCTATATTGATGAAAATCATCGAGAAACCCCCCCAGCCCATTACCAACCCCTTTGGGTCTTGTATGGATATTAAGGGGAACCCCACACCCAAAAAAAAAGGCGTGGGGCCCCCAGGCCCTATATACTCTGAACAGCAGTATACAGGCTGTGCAAACAAGACAGGGACTGTAGGGTTGTTCTTAAGTAGAATCTGTTTGTAATTTTGAACTAGTAAATTTTTTACGTGTAGCTCCAGCCAAAAAATCTAATTTAAGCTTTTTGGAAAACATAGGGAGGGATTATCACCCTGTAACATTTGTTTTGCTGTCTGTGCACCTGTTCAGATGATTTCACCTCCCTTTCTGTCCCAATGACAATTGGATTTTGAAAATTTTGGGTTTTTAGTGAAACAAGGAACTCTTACAGGAGAGAATTTCCCTTCCTAGGGGTAGATTTCCTCTCACTTCATGTTGACTCCTTCCGTTTGCAAGTAGGAGTCGTTTGTAAGTTGGATGTTTGAAAGTAGGGGCCTGTCCTGCAGAAAATTGGGCCTTAGGTATTGGTGTTGCCACAACACTATAAGCCCTCATGGTTACTCTTGGTGGGTGCAGGAACGGGCTCTACTGTGAAATACTAGATCAAGAATAGTAATTACATGCCCCTGTTGAACAGGGTCAGAAAATGTGGGCCTTTGGTGGTGGACAGTGTGGTGGTGTTGCCACAACACTGTAAGGCCTCACAGTTACTCTTGGTGGGCACAGGACTGGCCCACCAAGAGTAGAAATATGAAATCAATGTGAAATATAAGATCAAGAATTGTAATTACATGCCCCTGTTAAACAGGGGCTGAAAAATTGGGCCTTAGGCACTGGCGCTGGTGCCACAACACTGCAACCCTTCACAGATACTCGAGTTGGAGCGCAGGAATGAGCCCTGCTGCAAAGTTTTGCATCAAAAATCGTAAATACATGCCTCTGTTAAACAGGGGCTAAAAAATTGGGCCTTTGCCACTGGTGGCGTCACCCAGAACCAAAAGTTTTCTTACAAGCTATCAGCATGAGGAGGAAGAGGATAGTCACTCAGCATAACAGGATAGTCACTCAGCATCAGCATAGGCAGTCTTGAAGGCATCTCACATTTAAAAAAAAAATATTCGGTTACATCAGCATCAGGTGCTTGGTAGCTGGTGATCCATGACTGATTCATTTTTATTAAGGCCAGCTGATCGTCCGATTTGGTGGACAGGCGCACACTGTGATCAGTTACAAAGCCTCCAGCAGCACTGAATTTGCGTTCCGAAAGAACACTGGATCTAGGACAGGCCAGTAGCTCAATTGCATACTGTGTAAGCTCTGGCCAGTGATCCATTCTCAAGACCCAGTAACCCAGAATATTTTCGGTGGGAAAGGTGTCCAAGTCTGATCTTGCCCCTAGGTATTCCTGCACCATGGGAATCAGACGCTGGCAATGGTTGCTGGAACCGATCATACCTTGGGGCTGCAGACAAAAAAATTGTCTGAACGCATCGGTCAGACGGCCACCTTCTCCACCGCTCCTTCTGTGACTGACCGAAGCCTCAGCAACACGTTGTCCAGGAGGACCAGGAAATTGTAACCTCCCAGGCTCTGGACACGCGTTGCACAAACCTTTCTGCAAGGTCTCCCGAAGATGTTTCATCCTCTGCTCCCTCTGCGATGGCAAGATAAGATCCGCAACCTTACCCTTGTAACGTGGATCAAGGAGGGTTGCCAGCAAGTAATGATCCCTCTCCTTGATACCACGAACACGAGGATCCTTCTGCAGGATTTGCAGGATCAGGGAAGCCATGCAGCGTAGGTTTGCTGAGGCATTCGGTCCGAAGTCCTCTGGGTCACTAAGGATGACATGATCCACAGCCACCTCCTCCCAGCCATGTACAAGTCCATGGGTTTCTTCAGACTGTTAATGATCCCTTGAAGACTGATGCTGATGCTGAGTGCTAGGCTCCACCTCCATGCTGACACAATCCTCCTCCTCCTCGTCCTCATCCTGTGTGATCGGCAGGCACGCAGGAACACTGTCTGGATAAAGGGAGCCTTGAGAGGTAAAGAAGTCCTCCTCTTCCTGCCTCTGTTGTGCCTCAAGTGCCCAGTCCATTATTCCACACAGCTACGCAGCGTGTGCTCCAACAGGTGGACAAGAGAGACAGTGTCACTGATGCATGCACTGTCACTGCTCACCTCGTGGCCTCCTCAAATGGTGAAAGGACAGTGCATGCATCCCTGATCATGGCCTACTGGCGTGGGGAAAAAAAACAAGCTCCCCTGACCCTGTCCTTGTGCCATAGTCGCACAGGTACTCATTGATGGCCCTCTGCTGCATGTGTAGCCACTGCAGCATGGCCAATGTTGAGTTCTACCTGATGGGCATGTCACAGATTAGGCGGTTCTTGGGCGGGTTAAATTCCTTTTGGAGCCAGCTGAGCACTGGCATTATATAACCGGCGGAAATGTACAGACTTTCTTGGCCTGCCTCAGGACATCCTGTAAGCCTGGGTACCTGCCCAAGAACTGCACCACCAAGTTAAGGACATGAGCCAAACAGGGCACATGGGTCATTTGTCCCTGTCGGAGGGCGGAGATGAGGTTGGTGCCATTGTCGCAAACCACCGTTCCTGGCTTAAGCTGGCGTGGCAACGACCATTTCTGAGCCTGCCCCTGCAGAGCTGACAGAATCTCTATCCCAGTGTGGCTCCTCTCCCCCAAGCACACCAGTTCAAGCACTGCATGACATTTTTTGGCCTGCATGCTTGTGTAGCCCCTTGAACTCCTACGGAGCACCGCTGGTTCCAAGGACAAAGCACAGGAAAAGGCCACGGAGGAAGAAGAAAAGGAGGGGGTAGATGAGAGAGGTGTGACAGAATCACCACTAGTAGAATTTTGGAGGCGTGGTGGTGGAACAACCTCCAACATTACTGCTCCCTGTTCTGCATCCTTCCCAGCTGCCAGCAGAGTCACCCAGTGCGTGGTGAAAGATAGGTAACGTCACTGTCCATGCCAGCTAGACCATAAGTCAGCGGTAATATGCGTGCCCTTTCCAGCGAGGCATGAACATTGCCTTCCACATGCCGGTAGAGAGCCGGAATCACCTACTGTGAAAAAAATTCCACAACCTCAAGGAAGGGGACAGAGTCTACTAACTGAAAAGGCAGCAGTTGAAGTGCCAGCAATTTAGCCAAGCTTGCATTCAACCGCTGGGCATGTGGATGGCTGGGAGTGAACTTCTTTCGCTGGTGGAGCAACTGTGGTAGGGAAATCTGCCTGCTAGAATCGGATGTTGGTGTACCGATAGCAGATTGCCCGCAAGTACTTGGCAGTGGCACACCTAATTCTATATCTTCATTCCTCTCAGTGCAAGTTTCTGAGAGGACTGAAGGTGTAGTGGGGTTGGAGATCCCAGCTGATGAGGAGGAGCAAGGAGAGGTCCACCTTGTTCTTTGGTGTGGGTCTTTTAGGTAGTGTTGCCAATGGGCTGCATGGGAGCTCAACATATGTCTGATTAAGCATGTGGTGCCCAAGCATTTGCTGTCTAGTCCATGCTTGATACGCTTCAGACATATGTTGCAAATGGCAATGGTGCAATCTGCTGCACATGTCTCAAAAAAGGCCCACACCGAAGAACGTTTGGAACCAGTGCCCTGACCTTACGGAGCTCTGCAGTGTGATGCAGTCGGTTGGTTGTCCTTAAGCTGGCCCCTGGAGGGCATCCTGCCTCGTTGGAGATTTGCCTCCTCCTCCTCCGCCTCCTCCTTCTCCCTCCTATCATGCACCCACGTAGAGTCAGTGAGCTCATCATTCCCTCCCTACTCGTTACTGGAGCAAACCTGGCAGTATGCTGCAGCTGGGGGAACATGACTGCCAGTTTGTTGTCCTTCTTGGGCAACCCCTCTCTCTGGGCTCACATTACTGCCTTCCTCAAGCTGGGTACCATCATTGGAGCCTTCAAAACGCTTGCAGTATGTACCCGACACTGTGGTTGAACAGTTTGGGGGACTCCTCCAGTGGGGCTAGGAAAGGAGTAACTGATGATGACCTTGAGTCCAAAGAATAGGCTGCTTTGGCACCTGCATTGCAGCCAAGGTAGCCTGGGTGACAGAGGATGAGGACAGCTTCCACTCTACCAACTCTTTGGCATGTTGTGGCTCAACACGGCCAGCTGCCAAGAAAAAGGACAAGCATGCCCCATGGCCACGTGCTGATGAGGATGCACCGTGTCCATGACCAGCACTGTTGCCTCTAGACACAGAGCCTGCTTGCCCCCTTTTATTGGCATGTGACTGTCTGCCTCTCCTTGTTGGCCTTCCAGACATACTGTCTTTGATGTATTGGAATAGGTACACAAGGAATGCCCTGCAGTGATATGTAGATGCACAAAGCTGGGATGTATATATATATATTGATTATACTGCAGCTAGCTGAATCGCCTGCCTGCCTGTAGTATTATTAGGAAGAGAATGCCAGCGATTGTCAGCAGTTAGCTTAAGTTGCACACTGTGCACAGTATACAGTACACTGACTGAAAATACTGCAGCTGCCTGTCTGTGGTATTATTAGGAAGAGAACACCAGCAATTGTCTGTAGTTAGCGTTAGTTGCACACTGTGCACAGGATACAGTACACTGACTGAAAACACTGCAGCTGCCTGCCTGAGGTATTATTAGGAAGGGAACATCAGCAATTGTCTGCAGTTAGCTTTAGTTGCACACTGTTCACAGGATACAGTACTGACTGAAAAAACTGCAGCTGCCTGCCTGAGGTATTATTAGGAAGGGAACATCAGCAATTGTCTGCAGTTAGCTTTAGATGCACACTGTGCACAGGATACAGAACACTGACTGAAAATACTGCAACTGCCTGCCTGTATATGTATTAGGAAGAGAAAAACAGGAACAGATCTAGCTAACTGAATACAGTGTATATATATATATATATATATATATATATATATATATATATATATATATACATACACACACACACAACACCTGGGATGCATATATATACTAAATACACTGACTGCAGCTAACTGACTCGCCTGCCTGCTCTAACTCAAATGAAATTACACTGTCTCTCTCTCTCTCTATCTCTCAGCACGCCATAACACACTACACAAGGCCAACTTCCAGGCAGCCTTATATAATGTGGGGCATGTACTAAATACCCTGAGGCATAATTGGCCAAAGCCACCCTGCCTTTGGCCAGTTATGGCTCTCCTATCTTACCGCGCTGTGATTGGCCAAAGTATGCGGGTCATAGTGCATGTTTGGCCAATCATCAGCCAGCAATGCACTGCGAATTTGGTGCGAACTGCCCATAATGTTCGTAATTCAACGAACAGTCGAACGGCCGATGTTCGAGTCAAACTTACTTTCTACTCAAACTTAAAGCTCATCCATACTGCTGACCCATCCTGCTCCTGAACTTACTTTGTGGATTCTGGACTCTAACATTAGCTAACCTCTGACTATGCTCTGCCGTTTGCCTGGTATCGACCTTGGCCTGCTTCTTGACTATGCTTAATCTTGCTCATTGTGTATGACCCCAGTTTGGCTTCTATGTCCTTTTTGTCCATCCATGATGACTCTGGCTTGCAATCTGACTATGTCCTTGATCTTGACGTTCACCTTTACCTGTCTTTGACTGAGTGCCTTTGCAATCTTTGTACCGAGCTCCAATCCTGAATGCCTTGCTAGGCTTGAAAGGTGAGGAAGATGAGGCAGTGCCTCAACATGAATGCATGGACCTCATCCACCAAGGCACATCCCCCAGATCAGACATGTCTTCACCGTGCCTCCATCAATTTTGACTACAGTCTGGAGACTACTACTACCTGCTACTTGATTACTGGCACCCATGCTACTTTGTGCCTTGTACCCCTGTCTCCACTCTCAGGAGTACTCGAACCAGAGCCACAAGGGGAAGCCCTCTCGTCACTTGACATGATAGGTTCTGAGAGCTGCTGATGATGTTCTGATATCTGTATGTAGCAAAGTTAGTACTGAATGCAGGTCCAGATTAAGAACATCATGCGCCTGGTGCTGAGGATTTTGGTAGGGCGTTTTATAATAAATAAAATATGCATACAATTTTGTTATATTAAATTAAATAGAGAGATGGAGGATGACAGAGAGAGGGGGGGAATGAGAGAGGGATGACGGGTAAAGGAGGGGGGATGAGAGAGAGGATGCACATGAGCATGCGTGGGAGTGACAGCAACGCAGCCTGGCTTAATATCATAAGACCACAGGAGCCTCTCGGTGACTCGGTGGCCCTTGGGCAGTGACCAGGTGACCAGTGACCAGGTGCATAGTTGCCAACATTTCAAAAATATTTTCAGGGACACTTTACCAGTGGTATATTTAGAGTAGCTGACATCCCCTATGTTCCTTCATACATCACAGTAGTAATCACAAAATTAAATGAGTACTAATAGTTATAGTTTTATTAGTTCAATACTTAGTTGAACTAACAAAAGTGTGCCCATTCTAGAGCTGGTAACATTGAGGATATTCAATATAATTTTAAACAACAGTTTTTGTGGGTAAGAGGCATAGGGGAGGAATATGGATGGTATAAAAGTGGGAAGTATGTACAGGAGAGGAGTGTGGAGGGTATGACAGTGGGCAGAATGCACAACAGAGGGGTGTTGAAGGTATGCCAGTGGGCACTATGTACAGGAGAGGAGTGTGGGGGGTATTACAGTGGACAATATGTACAGGAGAGGAGTATGGGGGGTATTAAAGTGGGCAATATGTGCAGGAGAGGAGTGTGGAGGGTATGCCAGTTGGCAGTATGTACAGGAGAAGTGTGGAGGGTATGATGGGGGCAGTATGTACAGGATAAGAGTGTGGAGGTTATGACAGTGAGCAATATGTACAGGAGAGGAGTGTAGAGGGTAAGACAGCAGGCACTATGTACAGGAGAGAAGTGTATGACAGTGGGCAGTATGTACAAGAGAGGATTGTGCGGGGGTATGACAAGGGGCACTAGGTTTAGGAGAGGAGTGTGGCGGCTATGACAGCAGGCACTATGTACAGATGAGGAGGATGAAGGAATCTGGGTTGTGGAAGAATGTTTAGGGACTGCGTAGTCGTTAAGCGGGCCATACATGGATTATAATTAGCCCAATTTCGCAGAGACCAGCCACGTATGGGCTAGCTGGGTGTACACAAGTCAATCTATTAATCGACTTGAGTACAACCAGCCTGTCAGGATTTTCCCCAAAATAATCAGTGCTGCCAGTTATAGTTAGCAACGCTGATGATTGTATTCTGTGGCTTGGGAAGGCTCCCCACTGGCTGAACACAATATACACTGCAGGAGTGATTCCCCCATTCACAGGTCAGCAGGTGAGAGGGTGTGTGGAGACAGACCGGGGAGAGAGGTCTGTCAGCAAGGGGGTGTGGGGTGGTCATTGAGGGATATCAATTAATGAGTGGGGGAAGTAACTGGGAGGTGGCCAACATGGGAAGTGGCTGGGGAGTGTGAATTGGATGATGCGTTTCAAGTTTGACACTCGTAAGTTTCACACTTGCGGTAATGCTTACTGCCCTCTGAAAAGTGATCTGTGGTGGATTGCTTTTCAAGGAGTGGTATAGCAGGAGTTGACAGCCATTCATGAGGTGCTACAGACACTTTTTTTTTTACATTTCTGAATGGTACTTTTACATTGTTGGACTAAGCTGCTACTGCAAGCGAGGTTGGCTTGCAGTTGCAGAGTGACCTCCATTGAAATTGATAGGCGATTTTTATAGGTGGTGCTGCCTGCCAAACTCTGCAGGCTCCAAGCTGTCCATTGAACTCAGTGCTTCTGACAAGAAGTGAGGAGAGGCACTGTGAGCTCATCTTCTCAGTCTGTTGCAAACAGAGTGTGCCAGCTTGTATTTAAACTGGCCACTCTGTATGTAGCTTCTGACAGGCTGCACAAGGAGCCCCTTATCTACAGAACCATAGATGATATGAGTCCCAAATTTTGACCAGTAGTGGGGAAGGTCTTCAGCTACACCTGGTCGCTGAGCCACGACCCTCAAAGTCGATCGTTTTTTGTTTTTTTGGGGCAAATAGGCCTATCTTAAGGCAAGGGGCCTGGAGCTGCAGCTCCAATAGCCCCTATGTTAATCCGGCCCTGACTGAATGTCCTCAGAACTTATATGTGCAGCTCTGTGTGTAGTAAAGCTTGCTAATGATACTGCCATTCTAACTAGCTTTGGAATACATTGGGAAGGGGGACCATGGTTTTGCTAAAAATGTTTTTTGCAGAAGTTGATCAGCAATGGAAGCTGTTATGGTGATATGACGGCGGCAGGAACCCTTTGTCCCTCCGGGCTGCCGTCATATGATGTCTTTTACATTCCCGGGAACCTTTAGGGGGCTCGCGCGCGCCGATTCATTAGGCAACCGATGCACATGCCCGGCAGCTGCGATGTCTGCCGGGCACTCGCAATTGCCCGTGAACACAGCAGGACCGTGAATCTGTGTGTGCAAACACACAGATACACATTCTCTCAGAGGAGAGGAGACCGATGGTGTGTTCCCAGTACATAGGAACACCGATCAGTGCCCTCCCCTTGTGAGTCCCTTCCCCCTACAGTCAGAATCACTCCCTAGAATACACATGTAACCCCTTCCTCGCCCCCCAGTGTTAACCCCTTCCCTGCCAGTCACATTTACACAGTAATCAGTGCTTTTTTTATAGCTCTGATCGCTGTATGAATGTGAATGATCCCAAAATAGTGTCAAAAGTGTCTGAAGTGTCCGCCGCAATATCACAGTCACAATAAAAATCACAGATCCGTACCATTACTAGTAAAAAAAATGCCAAAAATGTATCCCCTATTTTGTAGACGCTATAACTTTTGCGCAAACCAATCAATATACGCTTATTGCATTTTTCTTTACCAAAAATATGTAGAAGAATACATATTGGCCTAAACAGAGGAAAAAATGTGGGGTTTTTTTTCCCAAAATTGACGCTTTTTTTTGTTTATAGCGCAAAAAATAAAAACCGCAGAGGTGATCAAATACCACCAAAAGAAAGCTCTATTTGTGGGGAGGGAATTATTAAAATTTCATATGGGTACAGTGTTGCATGACCACGTAATTGTCATTCAAAGTGTAATGCCCTGTACACACGGTCGGATTTTCCGACGGAAAATGTGCAATCGGATCTTGTTGTCGGAAAATCCGATCTTGTGTGAGCTCCATCAGTCTTTTTCTGTCAGAATTTCCGACACACAAAGTTTTGGGAGCAGGATCTAAAATTTTCCAACAACAAAGTACGATCGTTTAAATTCCGATCGTGTGTAGACAATTCCGACGGACAAAGTGCCACGCATGCTCAGAATAAATTACGAAATGAAAGCTATTGGCTACTGCCCTCTTTATAGTCTCGTCGTACACGTTCTACATCATCACGTTCTGAACGATCGGATTTTCCGACAACTTTGTGCGACCATGTGTATGCAAGACAAGTTTGGGCCAAAATCATTTGGAAGAAATCCAACGGATTTTGTAGTCGGAATATCCGACCATGTGTATGGGCCATATCAGCGCTGAAAGCTGAAAATTGGTCTGGGCAGGAAGGGGGTGAAAATGCCCTGTATTGAAATGGTTAATATAGGCACCACATTGGTGTTACGCCAATCCAGTGGTACTATCCCAGTCATTAAAGCGTACCTACACACATGACCTGCTTTTTTTTTTTTAATATGTTTGCAGTCCATACCAACAGTTTCACATGAATATTTATAATTTCCTTTATGCTCTTGATAAAATAAATCAGAATCCATATATTTTGCCCAACATCACACTTGGATATCATCTAATTGACTCATGTTTGGATACCAGAAGAGCTGTAAGCAGTATTTTTAAAATCTTATCTGGACCAGGGAAGACAGTTCCAAATTATACCTGTACAAGACATGGCAAGCTGACTGGGGTGATTGGAGATCACTTTTCCACCACAACAATTCCAATAGCCCAAATACTTGGACTTTACAAATATACGCAGGTAGGTTCAATAGGCCTTTCTTCAGAATAAACAAATCTACACTCATGTAAAATAGAAAGGATGCCCCAATGAAAATTGTTGATGTTGTGTATTTTTTTATACAGGGTGATTATCAAACCGTATTATGTAAAAAAAAAATTCGGGTAAACGTATGACCATTAGACATGTGCATGCTGAAAAAAATTGTTTTGTTTTGATTTGATTCGTTAATCTAGTTATTTAGTTCGATTTGGTTCATTCTTTCAATTCGTATTTGGAATTTGTAGTCGGAATCTTCAAAGTTTCTTCTAATTTAACTTTTTTTTTTCGTTTCGAAACATTTAAATTGATCAATTTTTCGTAACGGTTGAAACAAAAATGTTATATTCTTGTCGATTTGAATCCAGAAAAGTGAACAAACAAAAGAAAAATCTTCATAAAATGATTACAATGACTCTTTAACCGGTTCCCGACCAGCGCACGACGATGTACGTCGACAGAATGGCACAGGCAGGCATATTGGCGTACAGGTACGTCCAACTTCAATGCCGCCCTGCCATCAGGAGCGCGCCGCTGGCGGCTCGCTCCCGCGCTGGTCGGGAGCCCCGTGAGTCCGGTCGCGGGACCCGCGGACTCGATCGCCACGGGCATCCCCGCGATCGTCTCACGGGACGGCTGAATGGAGGAAATTTCGTGTAAACAGCATTTCTCCATTCTGCCTAGCAACTAGTGACGCTGATCTCTGCTCCATGTGATTGGAGCAGAGATCAATGTTCACTAAATGAAAGCCCAACCCCCCCACAGTTAGTAACACACCCCTAGGAACACTTAACCCCTACACTGCCACCCACTGGTTAACCCCTTCACTGCCAGTGTCATTTACACAGGAATCACTGCATTTATATAGCACTGATTACTGTATAAATGACAATGGTCCCAAAAATGTGTCAAAAATGTCCGATGGGTCCCCCACAATGTTGCAATCACAATAAAAATCGCTGATCGCCGCCATTACTAGTAAAAAAAAATAATAAAAAATTATTAATAAAAATGCTATAAAACTATCCCTATTTTGTAAACGCTATAACTTTTGCGCAAACCAATCAATAATCGCTTATTGCAATTTTTTTACCAAAAATATGTAGAAGAATACGTATCGGCCTAAACTGAGGGAAAAAAATTTTTTTTATATATTTTTGGGGGATATTTATTATAACAAAAAGTAAAAAATAATGCGTTTTTTTCAAAATTGTCGCTCTATTTTTTTTATAGCGCAAAAAATAAAAACCGCAGGGGTGATCAAATACCACCAAAAGAAAGCTCTATTTGTGGGAAAAAAAGAACTTTGTTTGGGAGCCACGTCGCACGACAACGCAATTGTCAGTTAAAGCGACACAGTGCCGAATCGCAAAAAGTGGTCTGGTCTTTGACCAGCAAAATGGTCCGGTCTGTAAGTGGTTAAATCGTCTTTGGCTTAATAAAAACAGCATTATTTCAAAATTTTACCCTAATAACACACACAGTCTTTGATTCCAGCAATATGTGTACTTAGAATTCGACCGGAGTTCAATGTAAAATTCGATTCAAATTTCAGTCTGAGTTTCCGAAATGCCAACTAATTTTGTTGTTATTTGGAGCATTCAGTAAAATTTGTTTATATTGTAATTCAGATATATCTAAATCTCCGAAAACCCGCACATGTCTAATGACCATTTTCCATGTGCCAAATCAAAAATGCTGTTGCACAAGTTTTATATCTTGGTGCGCCGGTCATAGCAAATCACATTAAAAGTGCTATGCAGAAGTTTCTATACATGTCTAAGCTGATTTTTACTTGTAAACAAAAAAGTGTCAGAAAAGGCCCAGTCTTCACACTTGTGTTTCTTTTTTAGAGTAAATAAAGCATAACTTATTTTTTTGCTGAATATACTTGAATTCTCTTTTTCTGCATTGAATTCAGCATTGAAGTGTCTTTAAATTGACAAATATACATTTGCATTTGGCACAAAATAGGATCACCTCCTATGTACAGTATGTAAAAAATATACTAAGTACAAAGGCAGTAACAGAATACATGGCCTATAAGATAGTAATCCATACTTTTAAAAACAAATTTAGTAAGCATGGATAAATATTTTGCCCAGGTCCATTTAACTGGAGCAGAAAGAGAAAATAAAATAAAAGAATAAAATTAAATTTAATTAAATTTAAAAAAAAAAACGAAAGTAAAAAATAAAACAATAACACGGATAAAGTAAAAACAAAAACTGTTGCATATATTGAGAAAATAATATCTCTGAAACTATGTGAACTGTTGAAATTTTTTCTCTGAAAGTTTACTGAGAATTTAAAGTTGCTTGATTATGTTTTATCACAGTTATAATTTGCTCAATGAGTTATTGTACCACTCCGGATATATCGAAATGGTGTCATGATCTGCAATATCTCAGAATTAGACAAAGATCTTTCCTTGAATGTTTGCCATATTTTAACAAAATGGTTTGTTGAATTGGGTGATTGGTTCATAATGTCCAATTTCTCAATGTACAATAGCGCTTTCAAATATTTTTTCACCTTTGAGAGTGAAGGAGGAGTAGAGACTATCTAGGATTTTAGGATGGCCTTTCGAGTTGTTAGCAGACATATCTATATCCATATAATAATGGCAGGTTTATGAATAGGATTAGAGTATTCCAGGATGTCATTGTGACCAAAAAGACATAGCATTTTCTAATACATTAATGTCAATGTTTAAAAAACCTAACAATAGACTCACACTATATTACCAAAAGTATTGGGACACCTGCCTTTAAACGCACGTGAACTTTAATGTCATCCCAGTCTTAGTCCGTAGGGTTCAATATTCAGTTGGCCCACCATTTGCAACTATAACAGCTTCAACCTTTATGGGAAGTCAAGTTCCTCCACCACAAACACCCTCATTCATGTCTTTATGTACCTTGCTTTGGTCCAAATCATTTGGTGGAGGGGGGATTATGGTGTGGGATTGTTTTTCATGGGTTGGGCTTTGCTCCTCAGTTCCAGTGAAGGGAACTCTTAAGACGTCAGAACACCAAGACATTTTGGACAATTTCATGCTCCCAACTTTCTGGGAACAGTTTGGGGGTGGTCCCTTCCTATTCCAGCATGGCTGGGCACCAGTGCACAAAGCAAGGTCCATAAAGACATGGATGAGTTCTGACCTCAACCCCATAGAACACCTTTGGGATGAATACGAGCGGATACTGGGAGCCAGGCCTTCTCATCCACATTATTTCCTGACCTCACAAATGCGTTTCTAGAAGAATGGTCAAACATTCCCATAGACACACTCCTAAACCTTGTAGACAGCCTTCCCATAAAAGTTGAAGCTGTTATAGTTCCAAAGTGTGGGCCAACTCAATATTGAACTCTACGGACTAAGACTGGGATGCCATTAAAGTTCATGTGTGTGTAAAGGCAGGTGTCCCAATACTTTTGGTAATAGTGTATTTCTACAAATGATGAGAAAAATAGTATAAGTCAACTACACATTGGAAGCAGCACCTTTTTCTCTGCAACCGTTGGCCTAGGTTTACCATGTGTAATGATAAAATTCTTCCCCTGGGATATGTCTCTTCAAATAATGTTTTTTCTCTGTCTCTCAGATCAGTTACGGCTCCACAGATTACATATTTACCAATAGACAGGAATATCCACATGTTTTTCGCACCGTTCAAAACAATCACATTTATTATTCTATTGTGGCAGAAATATTAAACCTCTTTGGCTGGACCTGGGTTGGGATTTTTGTATCAGACAATGACACCGGAGAAGATGAACTACAGATACTAAAGAGATATTTCGCTGTTCAGGAAATTTGTTCAGAATTTATTTTGAAAGTGAACACAATGGAGGAGTCCTGGTCCAGGATGTTTTTTACTTTGAAAAAGGCGCGTTCTACAGTTGGAGTCTTGTGCGGATCCTTTACAGTTGATTTCCTTTTATTTCTTGCCCATTTTGAGACAATGAATAATGAGGGAATAATTATTTTACCCCCACATTACGCCTCCGTTGATGACTTGACAAATGGAATGCAAACTTCGGCATGTTTGGCAGTCAGTTTTTTCCCTTTGCCAATTCCAGGAATTGAACTTTTTTTGGACTCTATACAAGTGGCAGAACATAACGAAAGTCTGCTGATTCAGTATGTATTGCACATAGTACAAAACGAGATTGCTTCATTACAAAACTTGTATGATAATCGTCTGAGTTTCAGTTACAATGACACAATTGGTGGTCTCATTATGACCATGAAGCAATATTTATCTGCAGGGGTCTCTTCCAGAGTGTATTATGCAGTAGAAGCAATGGCTAAGGCTCTGCATGATATGAATGTACAACAAAAAGATATCACTAAAAGAAAAATCAACCAGGTAATCAACTTTAGTGACTTAGGCTACATTCACATGACCATAAAAATGCATTTACAATCATTTTGTTATTTACAGATCTGAACACAACTGCATTGTTTTCAATGGAGGCATTCACACAGGTGCGCAAATGTGCAGCATTCATATACATAACACAAAATCTGTATTTGAGGGCATACTGTACATATATACACTATATTACCAAAAATATTGGAATGCCTGCCTTTACAAGCACATGAACTTTAATGGCATCCCAGTCTTAGTCCATAGGATTCAATATTGAGTTGGCCCACCCATTGCAGCTATACCAACTTCAATTCTTCTGGGAAGGCTGTCTACAATGTTTAGGAGTGCGTCTATGGGAATGTTTGACCATTATTCTAGAAGCGCAGTTGTGAGGTCAGGCACTGATGTAGACGAGAAAGCCTGGCTCGTAGTCTCTGCTCTAATTCATCCCAATGGTGTTGAATTGGGTTGGGGTCAGGACTGTACTGCCAGGTCAGATGGCAGCACACTCCCCCCTAAACTTGCTCATCCATGTCTTGCTTTAACCTTGCTTTGTACACTGGAGCGCAGTCATGTTGGAACAGGAAGGGGCCATCCCCAATGTTGGGAGCATGAAATTGTCCAAAACATCTTATTATGCTGACGCCTTAAGAGTTACCTTAACTGAAACTAATGCAGCGTGCACACAACTGGTTTTCCTGTCAGAATAAACTCTGACAGTTTTTCCGTTGGAGTTCTGACAGAGTTCCACTGAAACTGTCTTACCTACACACGATCACACCAAAGTCCAACCGTCTAGAATGTGGTGACGTACAAAATGTACAACATGTACAACGGGACTAGAAAAAGAAAGTTCAATAGCCAATAACTGCCGTCTCATAGTTGCTTCAGAGCATGCGTCATTTTTGGTCTGTCGGAACAGCATACAGATGAACAGTTTTCCCGACAGAAATATTTAAAACATGTTCTATTTCTAGGCCCATCAGAATTAAAAAAAAATAAAAAGTCAGATGAGGCCCACACACGATCGGAATATCCAATAAAAAGATTCCATCTGATTTTTTCTGCCGGAAAGTCCGACCGTGGAAAGTGAATGAACAGAAGAGAAGTCCAAATCAAATAAATATTTGGTCTGACAACCCTTTGCCTTCAAACCAGCATCAATTCTTCTAGGTACCTTTTCACACAGTTTTTGAAGGAACTCAGCATGTAGGTTGTTCCAAGCATCTTGGAGAACTAATGGCGCGTACACACGACCACAGGACCACAGTACACCGGACAATTCGATCGTGTGTGGGCTCCAGCTGACTTTTTCATCGTAAGTTCAGTGGACTTAGAAAGTAGTTTTGACTCAAAATTTGTCCGTCGGACTTGGCTTTCAGCGGACAATCCGTTCATCAGTGTGCTAGTCCGGCGGACTAAGAATGACGCATGCTCTGAAGCAAGTACGAGAAGGAAGCTATTGGCTACCGGCTATTGAACTTCCTTTTTCTAGTCCCGTCGTACGTGCTGTACGTCATTGCGTTAGAAATCGACGGACTTTCGGAGCGTCCGTGTGTGGCCAAGTCCATTTGTTATGAAGTCCGGATTGTTTGCCGGATTGTTTGCTGGACCAATTCCGCCGGACAATTCTATCGTGTGTACGCGGCATAACCACAACCACAAATTTTCTATGGATGTAGGCTGCCTCCGATCCTTCTGTCTCTTCATGTAACCCCAGACAGACTCAATGATGTTGAGATCAAAGGTGTGTGGGAGCCAAATGCTATATTTTTTTGATGCTATGGAATGTGTATGGGTTCTTAAAGAGGCAGCACACCTACTTTGGATTAATTAATTTGGTTATGATGTACAAGTAAAATGGTCTGGCCTCTTTGGGATGGAGTCCTTGATCCGGCATGGTCGGCTGGTAGTAACAGAGTAGTAACTAATTAGAATTAGTTTGATATTTTCAACAAGGCAGTGGGATGTGGCTGGAGGCCCATCATATGTATGCGGTACCCCAGATAGGAGTATTGTGTTCTGTTCTCTTTGTTTCTTAAAAGACCATTTCACATTCGTTTTTTATAAGATCTAATTATAATAAAAGGCCAGTACTGTCATTTTATTCCCATACAAGCTTGGTCTTCAGGCCAGAAAAGATAGGTAGTGTTAGATGGTGGTGAAGCAGTCTGCAAATGATAACAGGTCACATCTAAGCTGCCTTGGTCATTTCCAATAATGCATAAAAACATCCGCCAACCTTTTTCACTCACACTTCTCTAAGCTTCCTCAGGGAACAGTGATTAATGTGTGCTATGTGCAAATCAAAGGAGAAGAAGAAGTTTTTAGAAAAGTAGATGTAACGGTACTCCTGCAGGAGCCACTGGTTACTGGTTTTCCCTATTCCTTCACAACCAGGCAACACGCATTTCCAACTTGCATCTAGACACAAAAAAAACATAGGGTAGGGATTATGGGATGCTCAACTTGACTTAAGAACAATAGAGGAGGACAAGCTTCCTTCTTTATGTACAAAAATTAATATCCTGAACTGTACTTCCTACAGAATAATTTCAGTCTCTATGGATCAGTGGTAAAGTTCTTTACGAATGGGAGTTCTCAGTCCCCTTTAGTGAAAAAGCACAATGTTCCAAGCTGTATGCAGGAGTATAGTGTCTCCTCATTACAACCTTCCATAGTTCTGACACTTGTAGTGACTACCAGCCCACCTGGTACCAGCCTAATCTGGCATAGATTAAAAACAAACTTTGAAACGGCATTAACATGTTATAATGTATATGGCAATTTACTAACTTGGTTCACATCTACTGTAACTTTTAATTTTAATATATGGTGGACTTTTCTTTTTAATTACTTTTCAGTTATATCATTATATATCAAGAATAGCATACACGCTCGATACCTCAGATTCAGTGCCCTTTTTTAATGACATAGGAGAATTTATATACCACTACAAAATAATAAATTGGGTAAAGGATAATTTCTACTTTGTACCCATTGATGTTGGCAACTATTCCTTATCAGCTGCCGGTCAACAATTTTACATTGATGCACAAGCCATAACATGGAACAAAAAAGACAATAAGGTGGGTAGATTTTTATTTACAACCAAAGCTGGACAACAAAATAATTTCTGAAAGGAAGAATGGGGCTTTGGAAGAATTTGGAAATGTGCACATTTGTCTTAAAATCTCTTGAGCTCCAAGCAGATAGACTTAACTGCACTCAGGGGGCTATACTGCCAGAGTATCATTAACACCCCTTTCACACCAGGGCGTTTTGCAGGCGCTATAGCGTTAGAAATAGTGCCTGCAATCTGCCCTAAAGAAGCTGCACCATTGTCTGTAGTGTGAAAGCCCCGAGGCCTTTCACACTACAGCGGTGCGCTGGCAGGACGTCAGAAAAAAGTCCTGCCAGCAGCTTCTTTGGAGCGGTGAAGGAGCAGTGTGTTTACCGCTCCTCCACCGCTGCTCCCCATTGAAATCAATGGGGCAGCGCTGTAATGCAGCCGGCAAAACGCCGCTATTGCGGCGTATTGCCGGTGGTTTTAACCCTTTTGCTGCCGCTAGCGGGGCGCCGAAATGCGCCGCAAATCCGGTGGTAAAACGCCGCTAAAAATAGCGGAGTTTTACCGCCGACGCAAAGGGCGGTGTGGTGTAAAGGGGGCCAAGGGTGACAAGACTAGGTCTAGGCTGATGGTATGGAATTGTCCATTAAACGGATAAAGGGTATAGACTAGTGAAAGGGCTTAATATGGGATTGGGAGTGCTTTCATGAAGTTCTTCTGACAGCTATAGTTGGGGTCCTTTAATAATGTTGGTGCATTTAAAAACAGTCTACATGGTCCAGTATATGGTGTAGGTGCCGTCCATATCTGATCTAGGCACAATATGGAAATGGTGTTTTGATAGTAACATGGCATGGTTGCAGTATTGCTGAAGTATGGGTTCTATGTGTCCTAATGTCCTGCTCTCAGCAATTTAGTATTGGCTCAACAGTTTGATAAAGGTGGGTGATCTGCCCTTTCACCAATCCTTGTGACAGAGATGCAATGTTCCTTGGAAGAAGGGGCCCCTTCATGGCTCCAGTGATCAAAGATGAGAGGGAGAGAGGATGGGATGGTTCTCCACTCTGCGTGACAAGTGCAGTGTCAATGTGATCACTGTAGTCCCACACAGTTTCTCTCTCTCTTTCTCTCTTGGCTGCTGTCGCCATCCTTCAACCATGCAGGCCACATGTCAGATATGGTAAACTCACAGCTCCAGTGTTCCTAGATCTTTACCTCCTGGTTGTCAGGGCTGGGTTCAGCCCTTCCTTCTCTAAGCTGCCACTCAGCTGTTGGCTAATCGCCAGCTCCTATCTCTCCACAGTTACTCAGCTGTTGATGATATCCTGCTTGTCAGTCCTGCCTACTTAAGCCATCCAGTCCAGAGGAGCTCTGCCTTCACCTTAGTCAACTTCACAGAAACTATCTCCTGCAATCCTATTTAAGACTTGCTTTGCTGACATCCCTTCTGGCTCCAGATCCTGCTTGCTGTTCCACTACATTGATCCCTGACTTCTGGCTTGGCTGACTTTCCATTCCAGTTACCAAACTTTGGCTATGTTTTGACTACATTTGTTCTTTTTACTTTTATTATTAAACAAGTGTGATTTAACTGTACTTCTTTCTTAGCCTGATTTCATGGTTTCTGACAGTAGGCGAAGGCCATAAATTCAGAAGATGCAGTCAAACCACTTGTTGGTAATATTTTTTCCAGATAACTGGATCACCGCATGGATCAGTTTGCCATATCGTTACAAACACTCCTGAGTATCACCTGGAATCTCCCACTGTGGCCACCCCGGTACAACCTATGTTGCAGGCCTGTTCATTGATGCTGCCTTTGTATTGAAGCACTCGATTCCGCCACAGCTGCATGACACGCCACTTGCCATTGAGGCTCTTGATGGGAGATATCTACAGCCTGCCCATATGACTCATGAGATGGTTCCATTGTCCATGGCCATAGGGGCTCTCCACCATGAGATAATCCAATTCCAAGTTATTTCCTCACCTAAGTTTCCACTGGTTATTAGTTATCCTTGGTTACAGAGGCACAACCCCTCTTTTGATTGGCTCCATGCTGAGGTTCTCTCCTGGTCACCACAATGCAGTGAGACATGCTTCCAGAAGGTAGCCAAGGTCCTGTGCACCTCTTCACTCTCCACCCGGGCAGGGGAGAACTGCGATTTTAGCGATGTCTTTGACAAAGGTCAAGCCGGTAGTTTGCCTCCACACCAGCCATATGATTGCGCAATTGACCTTCAACCTGGTGCCATACCCCCTCATGGCTAGGTTTAACCTTTGTCGGTCTTGGAGGATAAGGCCATCAAGGAGTATGTTGCAGGTGCACTTTCTTGAGTTTTCATCCGCAAATCCTTGTCTCCTGTTGGTGCTGGTTTCTTCTTTGTGAAGAAGATGAGTGGTGAACTGAGACCTTGTATTGATTATAGGGACCTCAATCATTTCGCGATTAAGAATGCCTATCTGATTCAGTTGATTATGGAATTATTTGACCGCCTCAAGGGAGCAACGGTTTTCATGAAGCTTGATTTGAGAGGGACATACAATCTTGTGAGGATTAAGGAGGGCGACGAGTGGAAAACTGTGTTTAATACCAGAACAGCCCATTATGAGTACCTCATAATGCCCTTTGCCCTTTGTAACGCCCCAGCAGTTTTCCAGGAATTCATTAACAATGTCCTCTGAGATTTGTTGCAGTTATGTGTGGTGGTTTATCTAGATGATATCCTCATATTTTCCAAGTCCCTGGAGAGCCACCACACAGATGTTTCTGTCCTGTGCTTCAGAAACTAAGAGAGAACAATCTCTATTGTAAACTGGAGAAGTGCGAGTTCCATCGTGAACAAGTTAAATTACTGGGTTATGTCATTTCCACTGCTGGTTTTTTGATGGACCTAGAGAGAGTTTTGGCAGTTCTACAGTGGCTCAGACCCATTGGTTTGCATCCTCTGCAGCGTTTCCTGGGCTTTGCCAACTATTATCGGAGGTTTATTTATTTGTAACTTCTCGTCTCTGGTCTAGCCCCTGACTGATATAATCAGAAAGGATGGTAAACCACAGAGTTGGTCTCCGGAGTCCATTAAGGCCTTTGAGAGTCTCAAGGCTGCCTTTGTTTCTGCTCCTGTGTTGGCACATCCTGATCCTACGTTACCTTTTATCCTTGAGGTTGATGCTTCTGAGACTGGTGTTGGCACCCTTTTGTCTCAACGTCCTACCTCTGAGAGTACTAGGCATCCTTGTGGCTACTTTTCCAAGAAATTGTCACCTGCAGAGTGCAATTACGAGATTGGTGACAGAGAGCTGTTGGCGATCATTTTAGCCCTGAAAGAGAGGAGACATCGACTCCTCGAAGGTACCACTGTGCCGGTTCTCATTCTTACTGACCATAAGAATCCCACATTCTTGTCTGAGGCTAAACGCCTCTCTCCCAGAAGAGCGCGATGGGCTCTTTTCTTGTCAAGTTTCAATTACATTGTTTCATTCTTAAGAATGTAAGGGCTGACGCACCAGTCTCACCTCTCTTTTGGATGACAAAATTATTGCCACTCAGTTCCATGCTCCTCCTGAGAAACCTTGTGACCGCTCCTTTGTCCCAGAGAGTCTCTGTACTACCATGCCCCAGACTTACCATTCTCCCAGACAGCTGGCCACCCTGAGAAGCATCAACTCTTTTGAGACATTTACCAACAATTCTGGTGGCCTAGTCTACATGCTGATGTAACTGCTTTCGTAGCTGCCTGTTCCGTGTGTGCTCAGAGTAAGACTCCACGACACCTTCCAGTGGGCTTCCTACAACCCATACCCAATGGAGAGAGGCCCTGGACCCACCTGTCTATGGATTTAATTGTGGAGTTACCCAACTCCCAGGGCAACACAGTTATCCTTATGGTGGTTGACCTGTTCTCAAAGATGTGTCATTGTATTCCACTTAAGAAGTTGCCCACTTCTAAGGAAATGGCTTCCATTTTTGCTTGTGAGATCTTTCGCTTACATGGGTTACCCATGGTAATTTCTCAGACAGGGGTAGTCAGTTTGTGTCCCGGTCCTGGCGATCCTTTTGTGCACAGTTGGGAATTCAGCTTGCGTTCTCTTCTGCGTATCACCCACAGTCTAATGGGGCCGAAGAACAAGCCAATCAGTCCTTGGAGCAATTCCTACGTTGCTATATTTCTGACCATCATAACAACTGGTCAGACCTAGTACTGACCTATTACTCGTTTGTTCTGCAGAATATTCCTATGTTAGAGGAGCATCTCCGTGGTCTTAGTTCCACTTGAGCACAAATCCAGGAGGCTTTGCGCAATGCTAATGATCGGTACAGACTCCATGCTGACCGCAGACACCTGCCTACGCCTTCCTATCAGGTTGGGGACAGTGTCTGGCTGTCATCTCACAACCTCTGACTTTGTGTTCCCTCACTGAAGTTCGCACCTTGGTTTATTGAGCCTTTCCATATTATTCGCAGAATTAACCCAGTGGCTTACGCATTAGACCTTCCTTCTAATATGCGTATTTTGAATGTATTTCATGTCTCCATATTAAAAGCCTTTGGTCTGCAACTGCTTTACCACCTCGGTGCCACATCCTAACCCTGTACAGATTGAGAACCATTAGGAGTAAGAAGTACAGTCCATTGTTGACTCCTGTAGGTTCTGTGGGTGCATACAGTACCAGGTGCATTGGAAAGGGTTCGGTTCGGAGGAACTCTCTTGGGTCTCATCCTTGGACTTACATGCCCCTGTCCTCCTCTGTGATTTTCATAAACGTTTTCCCCTCAAGCCTGGTGGTCCTCCGAGGGGGAGGGGTCATTGAGGAGGGGGTACTGTCAGGGCTGGGCTCAGCCCTTCCTTCTCTGAGCTGGCCACTCAGCTGTCGGCTAATTGTCAGTTGCTATCTCTCCACAGTTACTCAGCTGTTGATAATATCCTGCTCGTTAGTCCTGCCTACTTAAACCATCCAGTCCAGAAGAGCTCTGCTTTTGCCTTAGTCAACATCACAGAAACTATCTCCTGTGATCCTGTTCAAGACCTGCTCTGCTGATATCCCTTCTGGCTCCAGATCCTGCTTGCTGTTCCACTAGATTGATCCCTGACTTCTGGCTTGGCTGATTATTTTTTCTGGTTACCGAACTTTGGCTATGTTTTGACTAAGTTTGTTCTTTTAACTTTTATTATTAACCACTTGCCTACTGGGCACTTAAACCCCCCTCATGCCCAGACCAATTTTCAGCTTTCAGCGCTGATGCACTTTGAATGACAATTGCGCGGGCATACAACACTGTACCCAAATGAAATTTTTATCATTTTTTTCCCACAAATAGAGCTTTCTTTTGGTGGTATTTAATTACAGCTGGGAGTTTTATTTTTTGCTAAACAAACAAAAAAAGATGCAAAAAAAAAAAACATGTTTAATAGTTTGTTATAAAATTTTGCAAACAGGTCATTTTTCTCCTTCATTGAAGTGCGCTGATGAGGCGGCACTGATAGGCTGCACTGGTGGGCACTGATAGGCTGCACTGGTGGGCACTGATAGGCATAGTTAAGGCGGCACTAATAGGCACAGATAAGGCGGCACCGATGGGCACAGATAAGGCGGCACTGATGGGCAAAGATGGGCACAGATAAGATGGCACGGATGGGTGGCACAGATGGGTGGCACTAAGGGGCACTGATAGGTACCACTGATAGATGGGACTGATGGGCACTGATAGGTGGCACTGATAGGTGGCTCTGATAGGTGGCACTGCTGGGCACTGATGGGCGGCACTGATGGGCACTGATGGGCACTGGTAGATGACACTGATGGGCACGGATATGTGGCACTGGGATTCAGCACCTTTGTTGAGGCAGATTGTGGGCACTGCTGGGTGGAACTGTGGGCACTGCTGGGTGGCACTGCTGGGTGGCACTGTGGGCACTGCTGGGTGGCACTGTGGGCACTGCTGGGTGGCACTGCTGGGTGGCACTGTGGGCACTGCTGGGTGGCACTATGGGCACTGCTGGGTGGCACTGACGGGGGGCACTTATTTTTTATTGAGGTGGCACTGGCAGGGGGCAGGTGGGCACTGGCAGGAGGCAGGTGGGCACTGGCAGGGCTGGCCGTGATCAGGACTGATGTCTCGATCACGGCCGCCGGTGATCGGCTCTTTTTTTTTCTCCTCGTGCTGTCAGCGCGAGGAGGAATAATAGCCGATTACCGGCTCCGTTGTATCACATGATCAGCTGTCATTGGCTGACAGCTGATCAGGTGATAAGGGGTCGGGATCTACCCCTTGCTCGGATCGGTGATCAGGCGAGTCTCATAGACTCGCTGATCACAGCGCGGGCCGCGCGCGCCCCTCAGGGGGCACGCAGGCCGCTCGTGCACGGGACGACGTCAATAGACGTAGTCCCGGCAAAGGAGGTTATTCGGCTATAGCGCGGGTCTCAAGTGGTTAAACAAGTGTGATTTAACTGTGCTTCTGTCTCGGCCTGATTTCATGGTTTCTGACACTGGTGCCTCGTGGTCTTTTATTTGATGTTTACCCATTGGCTAGTGCCCCAATTCCCCTCCTTAAGCCTATATGTAAGATAGTTCTTTTCAACGGGAAGCCATCTTCAAATTTATGATCCAACCAGTGTATTAATTAAAATAAAAACTTTGTGATCTTTAAAGGGACCCTTTAAAGTGCAGATTTGGCTTCCCTGCTGTTCATCAACCAGAACTCAGCTCAACTTATAAGGAGGTGCAGCATGGTGCAGTAAACACACAGAGTACGATTTCAGAGAACAGAACTTGTAAAAATGCGTAACCCAGTAACTAACAACAAACCCACTGGGAAGGCACCCGACATGAAACACACAGCAATATCAGCAATGTGAAGCAGAGTAGGTCTCACATGTGCCAACAGACTCTGTCTTGAGGGGAGGAATGCAGTCCAAGCCTAAATAGGGAGGTCTCTAGAAGGATGGCATGTCCCTATCCTTTCCCTACTCAACTGGAACCTCTCCCTGCTACTAATCACTGTCCCTGTCAGATGGCTGACCTGCGCCCACACTACCCACACGTGAAATGCAGGCTAAGCCTGGGAGCCAGGGCCTTAAATAGGCTCTGCCTGACCCAATATGGCTGCTAGAGACACACGGGGTGATAGTGTCCAATTGGATAGCTTCCTCAGTGACCCTGAAAACCATAGAGGAACTATGTTCCTCTTGACTTTCTCTCTTTCTGCAATACCGCTGCTGATGAGCACCACCTGCAGTGAAGAAAATAGACTGTACCTGCCCACATACTTGTAGGTAATCACAAAAGCAGTCCCCTGCTGTGTTGAGTTGTTCCTCTCTCTGACTTCCACATAATTTCTTAGTCCTGTAAGGATTTGGAGGTCAGAGGGAGGAACAACTCATCACTGTGGGGGACCAAGGAGATTGACGCTCCTGGAGGCGTTTTAACTTTGAACTTCAGCCAGGGAGTTCTCACACCCAAAGTGGAATTGTGCTGGTGTCAACGAAGGAAAGAGTAATTAGTGATTTTATGTAAAATGTTTTAATTTTCAGATACCCTTGTCTCGATGCTCGGAAATCTGTCAACCAGGAGCAAGAAAAAAATCTAAATCTAGGATTCATTCCTGCTGCCATGACTGTATCCCATGTTCAGAAGGGGAGATATCCAATACTACAGGTATATGGTATATTTTTAAGGATCTGAATAAACAAAAATTTCAGTTTTTGGTAGATTCTAGAGAATTAAAGAGAATCTTTGCCCATTAAAGATTCTTTTTGCCGATTCAGCTAAGACTTCATGGTGATATTTAATCACTGCTGGGGGTTTTTATTTTTCGCTAAATAAACAAAAAAAGATGGAAAATTTTGAAAAAAATATTAGTTCTGACATAGTTTGTTATAAAATTTCGCAAACATGTAATTTTTCTCCTTCATTGATATACGCTGATGAGACGGCACTGATGGGCTGCATTGATAGGCACAGCAAAGGTGGCACTGATAGGCACAGATAAGGCGGCACTGATGAGGTGGCACTTATAGGTGGCATTGATGGGTGGCACTGATGGTTGTCACTGATAGGTAGCACTGATGGGCACTGGTAGGTAACACTGATAGGCAGCACTGGTGATCAGGCATTGATAGGTGGCATTGATAGGTGGCACTGTGAGCACTGGTAGGTAGCACTGTATTGCACTGGTAGGTGGCACTGGTGGGCACTGGCAGGTGGCCCAGCTGAGGTGGCAGCTGATTTCCATGATCGGGACTGATGTCCTTCTGACAGCTGCCGTTGATTGTTTTTTTTTCTCCTCATGCTATCAGCACGAGGAGATAAAATAGCAGATTACCGGCTCTGTTTACATCACATGTTTAACTGTCATTGGCTGACAGCTGATCAAGTGGTAAGGGGTCTCCTTGGCTCGCTGATCTCAGAGCGTGACGGGTGCACAGGCCGCTCGAGCATGGGAGGACAGCCTCATATGACATCATATGACGGCCTCCCGGCAAAGTAGGTCTGCGCTGTAGCCATCAGAGAGGTCATTGCAGCCTGTACCTCATACCCGCTCCCATGGAGGGCGTTGGAGGACGCCAGAGTACCCCCTGTTATGACTAGGCCGCAAAGCTGGAACGTTTTGAAAGGTGGACAGGCCAGGGGGGCACAAAAACCTTGTTCCCAGACTGGCTCTTCCATGGGAAGAAAGAGCCAGGGCCCAGTACCATCAGCAGCAGTGACAGCCCAGGAGTGCGTGCCAGCTTTAAGCGAAATGACAGAGGGTGAAACTCTTGAGAAATCCCCAGGAGGGGAGGACAGCCATCCCTGAAAGATGTTCTTTATGCAATCAACAACTGTAAATCCTTCTTGTTTAAAATGTCTAACCAAGTTAAAAGTATAAAAGAGAAGCTCTTATTGTTAAGACATGACGTGCAGGAGGTATGTGAAGGTACATCTGTTTTTAGAAGGGGGACTTATGCCGCGTACACACGTAGCAGACTATCCGGCGGACTTAGTCTGGCGGACTTTCCGAACGAGCTACTTGCCCACACATGGCACTTTTTCAGCAGACTAATACGGCGTACTAAGTCCGCCGGACTATCCGCCGTACTTTTGAAATGAACGGTCTCGCCCACACACGTGGAGGAAAGTCCGCTCATTTTAAGCACCTCTCCAGGTAGCCGGGGCCAGCGAGGGAGGCGTCGCTGGCCCCGTCACCTGGTATGGACTTAAAGGGGAACCCCTATGCCGAAAAATCGGCGTGGGGGTCCCCCCTAGCTCCATATCAGACCCTTATCTGAGCACGCTACCCGGCCGGCCAGGAAAAGGGGTGGGGACGAGCGAGCGCCCCCCCCCTCCTGAGCTGTACCAGGCCACGTGCCCTCAACATGGGGGGGTGCCTTGGGGAAGGGGGGGCCGCATGGCCCCCCCAACCCAAAGCACGTTGTCCCCATGTTGATGAGGACAAGGGCCTCTTCCCGACAACCCTGGCCGTTGGTTGTCGGGGTCTGCAGATGGGGGGCTCAGAATCCGGAAGCCCCCTTTAACCACTTGACCACTGGGCACTTAAACACCCTTAATAACCAGACCAATTTTCAGCTTTTGGTGTTCTCACATTTTGAATGACAATTACTCAGTCATGCAACACTGTACCCATATGAAATTTTTGTCCTTTTTTTCACACAAATAGAGCTTTCTTTTGGTGGTATTTAATCACCTCTCGTTTTTTTTTTTTTTTGTGCTATAAAAGAAAAAAGAACGAAAATTCTGTAAAACAATGAATTTTTCTTTGTTTCTGTTATAAAATTTAGCAGATTAGTAATTTTTCTTCATAAATTTTGGCCAAAATTTATACCACTACATATCTTTGGTAAAAATAAGTACAAATTGGTGGATATTATTTGGTCTTTGTGAAAGTTATAGAGTCCACAAGCTATGGTGCCAATATCTGAAAATTGATCACACCCGAAGTACTTACGGCCTATTTCAATTCTTGAGACCCTAACATGCCATAAAATTACAAATACCCCCCAAATGACCCCTTTTTGGAATGAAGACATTCCAAGGTATTTAGTAAGAGGCCCAAAATTCAGGGAGCGCCATCAGGCGTTCTGGAGCACCCAGGACAATTCTGACATTTCTCTCCTACATGTAAAAATCATCATTTATTTGCTAGAAAATTACATAGAACCCCAAAACATGATATATTTTTTTTTTAGCAAAGACCCTAGAGAATACAATGGTGGTCGTTGCAAATTTTTATCTCACACGGTATTTGCGCAGCAATTTTTCTAACACTTTTTTTTGGGGAAAAAACAGTTTTGTGCTTAAAAAAAAAAACAGTAAAGTTAGCCCAATTTTTGTGAAAGATGAAGTTATGCTGAGTAAATAGATATCGAACATGTCACTCTTCAAAATTGCACACGCTCGTGGAATGGCGCCAAACATCGCTACTTGAAAATCTCCATAGGCGACGCTTTAAATTTTTTTTACTGGTTACATGTTTTGAGTTACAGAGGAGGTCTAGGGCTAGAATTATTGCTCTCGCTCTAACGTTCACGGCGATACATCACATGTGTGGTTTGAACACCGTTTTCATATGTGGGCGGGGGCTTACGTATGCGTTCACTTCTGCATGCGAGCACATAGGGACAGGGGCGCTTTACTTTTTTTTTTTTTTATTGTTCATTTTACTTTATTTATTTTAGTTTGACATTTTTTTCCCCAAAAATCCATTTTTGATCACTTTTATTCCTATTACAAGGAATGTAAACATCCCTTGTAATAGGAATATGGGATGACAGGTCCTCTTTACAGTGAAATCTGGGGGTCAATAAGACCCCACATCTCACCTCTAGGCTGGGAAGCCTGAAATAAAAATTAAAAAATAAATAAAAAGATTCTGGCTTTGATCGTATTGGCGAGTCGGTAGACGCACCGGAGGGCGGTGAGGGGGGGTGTCTATGGCTGGGTATTGCAGGGTATCACCGAGTATGGCTGGGTATCTCCGTGTATGGCTGGGTATTGCAGGGTATCTCCAAGTATGGCTGGGTATGGCAATTTATGGCAGGTATTGCAGAGTATTGGCGGGTATTGCAGAGTATTGGTGGGTATTGCAGAGTATTGGCTGGTATTGCAGAGTATTGGCGGGTATTGGAGAGTATTGGCAGGTATTGGAGAGTATTGGCGGGTATTGCAGAGTATTGGGGGGTATTGCAGAGTATTGGCGGATATTGAAGAGTATTGGCGGGTATTGGAGAGTATTGGCGGGTTTTGCAGAGTATTGGGGGGTATTGCAGAGTATTGGCTAGTATTGCAGAGTATTGGCGGGTATTGGAGAGTATTGGCGGGTATTGGAGAGTATTGGTGGGTATTGCAGAGTATTGGGGGGTATTGCAGAGTATTGGGGGTATTGCAGAGTATAGGCGGGGTATTGCAGAGTATTGGGGAGTATTGCAGAGTATTGGGGGGTATTGCAGATTATTGGGGGGTATTGCAGAGTATTGGTGGGTATTACAGAGTATTGCAAGGGTATGGAGGGGTTAAATTCGGTGAGCAGCGATGTGGGCACTGCAGATGCAGCCCACAGAGCTGCTGACACCGATCTCTTTCCCCTCCGCTGTACCGATCGGTACAGAGAGGGGGAGGGAGGAACCGGCGTCATAACGCCGGTTTTTTACAAGTGATCACTACGTCATTTGACAGAGCGATCACGTGGTAAACGGCCACGATGAGTGGGCGTTTACCGTGATGTGCCGGGTCCACTGGACCCGGCGGTCACGGATGCTCTCGTGTGCGCGCCCCAGGGGGCGCGCGAGAGCAGAATTCTGGGAGGCCGTTAATTAACGGCCTCTCAGAGTTAAACAACCGCCCTGAAGCCGTTAATCGGCTATGGGTGGTTGTTAAGTGGTTAATAAGGGGCCCCCGGATACCGGCCATCCCACACTATGTGAATGAGTATGGGATACAATGTACCCCTACCCATTCACCTGTAAAAAAAAAGTAAAAAAAAAAAAACACAACACACAAGGGTTAAAATAGTTTATTGCACAGCTCCGGGGGTCTTCTGTCCGTCTTCGGGGGTCTTCTCGCCGGACTCCTCCGCTATCTTCTGCTAGCTCTTTTGCTAGCGGAGGACCCTGGCTTTCTTCTTCGCCGCTGTCCTCTTCTTCCGACTTCGGGGGTCTTGTCCCCCTCTTCGGGGGTCTTGTCCCCCTCTCCGGGGGTCTTGTCCCCCACTTCGGTTCTTCTTGCCAGGCCACGCGCCTTCTTCTATTTCTTTTACAAGCTCTTTTACAAGCATCTGGGACTGTGACATCATAATGGGCGGGGACATCATCCGGTGATGTCCCTATATAAGTCCCCGCGCGCCGCGTCCCTGCCATTGTGAGCGGAGGCAGCGACGAGGCAACATCTGATGAGAAGAAGAGAAGAACAGAAGACGGCGACAGCGGTGATAGACCGGGCCACCGCTTGTAAAAGAGCTAGAAGAAGGCACGGTGGCCCGGCAAGAAGAACCGAAGAGGGGGACAAGACCCCCGAAGTCGGAAGAAGAGCGCGGCAGCGAAGAAGAAAGGCACCCCCCCATGTTGAGAGCACGCGGCCTGGTACGGCTCAGGAGGGGGGGTGCTCGCTCGTCCCCACCCCCTTTCCTGGCCGGCCGGGTAGCGTGCTCAGATAAGGGTCTGATGTGGACCTAGGGGGGAGACCCCCACGCTGATTTTTCAGTGTAGGGATTCCCCTTTAAGTCCATACCAGGTGACCTGGAGACGCGCTCAAAATGAGCGGACTTTTCTCCGGGTGGGAAAAGTCCGTTCATTTCAAAAGTACGGCGGACTGGCACACACACGGCCGGATTGTCCGCCGAAATGCGAGTCCGGCGGACAGACTGGAGTGCAAAAATACTTTCTTAGTCCGCCGGACTTTTGGGTAAAAAAACTCCGCCGGAGCTTACACACGGCGGGATTGTCCAGCGGACTTGAGTCTGCCAGACTTTTCCACCGGATTGTTTGATCGTGTGTACGAGGCATTAGCCTCTTGGAAGATGATGTGAACCCAATGAAACAAGAGATAAAATCAATGAGGGAACAATTGAATATGTGTATACACAAAATGGACGAAATGGAAAATAGGTTGCGCGGGAAAAATCTAAGGGTCTTGGGTCTCCCGAAGCAAAGCAAGGGGATTAACCCCATAGAATAATTAGAGGACAGGTTTAAAGGAATTTTTGGTATAGAATTTCTGTCAATTTTTTTTTCAATCGAGCAAGCTCACACCCTTTTAGGGCACCGCCTCCAGGAGGCCAGCCGAGGCCCCTTCTTACTAAACTTTTATGCTACAAGGATAAAGTTACAATTCTCCAAAAAGCAAGGTAGATGAAAAATATATTGTTTAACGGTGTAAGGATTTCCATATACCCAGACTTCTCAGAGGAGCTGCAGAAACAAAGGTCCAGGTTTACAAAAACCAAACGCAGACAGTTAAGTTTGATATAAAATATGCAATGTTATACAAGGGCATGGCTGAGGATAACAGCTCTGGGGGAAACCAAGTTGTTTAACACACCTGCAGAAGTTACACTGTGGCTGGATACTAACAAAGGGAAATTTCAGTAGAAAAAGGAAATATTATAAGAATGGAGAGTGAACTAAGGCCGCGTGCACACGGGCGGATTGTCTGCCCAACTTAGTCCGCTGAACCATGTTTCAGCGGACAATCCGCTCGTGTGTGGGCTTCAGCGGACTTTTTCAGCGGACAGTCTGGCGGACTTAGGCCGCGTACACACGGGCGGATTGTCTGTCCAACTTAGTCCGCTGAACCGTGTTTCAGCGGACAATCCGCTCGTGTGTGGGCTTCAGCGGACTTTTTCAGCGGACTGTCTGACGAACAAAGTCTTACGGAATTTCCGAAATTTTGTCCGTTCAAACTTGGTTTTGTCTGTCCAAACTTGGTTTCAGCGGACAGTCCGCTCGTGTGTAGGCAAGTTGGACGGACTAAGTATGGCGCATGCTCAGAAAGGATTTACACGGCCGAAGGTTGCATTGCAGTGTATAGGACGTCGTTTTTCTAGTCCCGTCGTACGTGCTGTACACGTCATCGCGCAAGTTTTCAGCGGACTGTCTGCTCATCGTGTGTGGTCAAGTCCGTTCATGCAAATTTTGAACGGACTGTCTGTCGGATTGTCTGACGAACTTAGTTGGCCAGACAATCCGCCCGTGTGTACGCGGCCTAAGTCTTTCGGAATTTCCATAATTTTGTCCATCCAAACTTGGTTTTGTCCGTCCAAACTTGGTTTCAGCGGACAGTCCGCTCGTGTGTAGGCAAGTTGGACGGACTAAGTATGGCGCATGCTCAGAAAGGATTTACACGGCCGAAGGTTGCATTGCAGTGTATTGGAAGTCGTTTTTCTAGTCCCGTCGTACGTGCTGTACACGTCATCGCGCAAGCTTTCAGCGGACTGTCTGTTCATCGTGTGTGGTCAAGTCCGTTCATTCAAATGTTGGACGGACTGTCTGTCGGAATTGTCTGACGAACTTAGTTGGGCAGACAATCCGCCCGTGTGTACGCGGCCTAAGGCTCTGTGATTAGAGGGGGAATTTTTCATTTGGTTTCCCTTTTGCTTGTTTTTCTCTTTTTCTTTTTGTCTCTCTTTTTTTATTTCATTTTATTTTATTTTATTTTGAGTGCTATATAGAATGTTATATTAGGGAGCGTGGGCTGCAATAGAGTAGGGATTTGCAAGTGTATTTTTGGGGGGAATTTTTTTTTCATTATTTTTACACTTATTTATCTTTTTTACAAGAGAAATGGATCACACAAGAAATGGCACATATCACCTTAACCATTGGGTATGGTTACTTTAGAAGCCCATGGGATGGGCCCAAAGAAGGGCAAGGGAGGAGGGGGGGTTGGGTGGGAAGGGGAATGAATGGATTGTATGTATGAGTGAGGGTATGATGAGGGGGGAGATGAGAGGAGTTTATGCACTATTAGAATTCACACAGGAAGGGAGAGAAACACATAGTTACAAGTGTGAAAGAATACACACGAACAACAAAGTTTTTTGAATAAGTATTTTTGCTGAGTTTAGTTTAGTTCAGTGAAGAGGGGAGAGGTAAATGACAGTCATTAAGGAAAGAGGAGGCAAATCCCCAGTGCACTCCAGGGGGGTTTAAAGATATGTTCCTGGAATGTGCGGGGGATGAGGAACTCATCTAAGAAGCGGGCACTTTTTTTGATGCCCAAGGCAGGTGGTGTTAAAATACTCTGTCTGCAGGAAACACACATGGAGAGGGTGACGACAAGCACTTTGAGGCATAGGAATTATCAGGTGCAATACCATTCTACTTACACATCCTATTCAAGGCAAGTGAGCATTCTGGTGGACTCGGGGGGGGGGGGGTGTTTTTTTTCCTGTAGGCAGAGTGAAATAGATGAGAAGGGCAGATATGTTTTTCTTTTTTGCTTAATAGAGGATAGGTTGTGCGTTTTGGCCAATGTTTATATTTCCCTACCCTTAGGTATTGAAATTTTGAATGATCTAATGGAGTTTATTATAGATAAGCCAGAAATACCAGTGATAGTGGCAGGAGACCTTAACATGACTATGGATAAAAACATGGATAGGTTTCCATCCGGGCCCCCTCTGGTGGTACATCCAGCAGCCCATTCTGTCAGTTTTGCGGGGAGATAGGGCTGGTGGATGTCTGGAGGAGGTGGTATCCAGATGTAAGATCTTGTGCTCTGTAATGAAGAGGCCTTGAATATGATGGAAGAAGTAAGGTACGAGTCGAAGAGTCTCTCAGATCACTCACCCGTGGATTGTTCAGTAAAGATAGGGAATAGCTATAGAAGGAGTGACTGGAGGATAAACCCCTTTTGGCTGGAATTGATTCAGGATTCAGGGAAAATAACAGCCAGCCTGGAGGAGTTTATAGAACTAAACGCATGGTCAGCCTCAGTGGGAGTGACCTGGGACACCCTGAAGGCGTTTCTTCGGGGGGTACTAATCCAGCAAATCTCTCAGGTTAAGAAACAAACAAAATTAAAAGAGACTATTGCAGGGGAAAATTCTAGAAATGTGGAAAGGCAATACGTGGCTGATTCAACGCCAGCTAGATAGGAGTGGTTGGAGAGACAGGAAGAATATAGGAAGCAGGTCTTGACTAAAGCAGAGAACAGGAGGCTATTCCAAAAACAGAGTTTTTTGGGGCTGGGGAGTGAGTAGGGAGAATCCTGGTTTTGATAGTCAGGGCAAGCGCACCATCTTCCACTGTACCGGCCATTAGGATCGAGGGAGGGAGAATTACTAGGGCAGTCCCAGAAATTGTGAATGAATTAAAAAAATTATTATAACAGTGTGTATAGCACATCACATATAAATGTAGAAGGGGAGATGTGGGATTTCTTCAAGGGGTTGAGGATCCCATCACTTTCAGAGTCCTGCTTATGACAAAAGTAAAACAGAAATGCCAGGTGTGGTCCCAACTTCCACTCTCGGTAGCTGACCGTTGCAATTTAATTAAAATGGTTTGGATGCCACAGATTTTGTATGTGTTACATAACTCTCCAGTTTGGATTCTAAAGCACTGGTTTAAGAAATTGGACAGTGTTTTTTGAGAACTGATCTGGAAGAACGGAGTGGCCATAATCCATTTGTGTGTGTTGCAGCTACCGAGGGAGGAGGGGGGGCTAGCCTTGCCAAACCCAAGAAACAATTTTTTAGCCACCCAGATGCAGCGTATGAGAGGGGGCAATCTGCCAGCAGAGAGGGAAGTGGGAAGGAAATTGATGTTGACAGATACTAGCCATGATACAGTAGTAGAATTAGTTGAGGTGGATTCTTTTGGCTCTACATGCCCTACAGCTCAATTGATGGTAAAAAGCTGGGAAACCGTCCGGACCATGTTGGGCTATGGTGGCTTCTCTGAATTCTCCCCCATGTGGGATAATAAGAACTTAAAGGAGCTGATGGTAATGGGGAAGATTGAGGAATGGACACAAAGTGGCATCCACAAATGTATAATGCTGGTAGGTTGAAAACATTTCAGGAGATAACAGAGAAATATGCTGTTTCAAATAGGTCTTTTTATAGGTACCTGCAGGTAAGACATGCCCTGGACTCGCAATTTGGGGAGAGGGCAGTGGAGTGGAGAGAAATAACCTCTCTCCAAAAGGTGGTCAATGCAGGGATGTGTAAGGGGTTAGTTTCCGACATGTATAGGTGTATAAGGCTGAATTGGAGGGTGATGGGGGATTCCCAATCAGACCCAAATGGGAGAAGGATATTAGGCGAATAACTGAGGAACAATGGAGCAGAAAATTGTCATCAGGGCCGGAGGTTTCACTGTCCCCCTCACAGACTGTATCCCATCTATTTCTGTTACATATAGCATATTTTACCCCTTTGAAAATGTTTAAATTTGGAAAAAGGCCAGATGCGAAGTGCCCAAGGTGTGGGGATGAGACAGGTGACTTGGTGCATATGGTCTGGAGATGTCCCAAGTTACATAGATATTAGAGTAAAATAGTGGCAAAAATAAATTCTGGATTTGGGATATCTCTGGTCTTGGAAGCCAATGGCTGGTTAGGAGATACATGGATTGCAATTATCAGATGTCTGTTTCAAGTAAGGAAGTTGATTGCACAAAAGTGGCAGGCAAAGGTCCCTCCAACAGTAGAAGAATGGATGATGGTGATGAAAGACACTATTTGGAAAGAAAAATGTGCTCATTGTAAAATATTAAGAAATACAAGCCTTGCAACCCTCCTAAGCCAGATGTCTCTTGCACAACACCTTCGCCTCCTGGTTCCTTCTGCCAGCATTTTGGCCCTGCTAGTGACTAAAGACTGATGATGAGTCTGTCTTTCTTCTACTCTTGTGATGCTGTATACACATGGCCAAACTTTCACGGTCCACCAATCGTGTGTGAGGAGGAGATTGAGGTAACATCTCGTTACCCCCTACAGTGTACACCAATCACACTGATTGCCCCCCCCCCCAATAAAGAGGACCTGTCACCACCCCTCATAGTACCTGTTAATCACAGTCCATCAGAGTACCTGTCAAAGTCCATCAGAGTATTTGAGTACCTGTCACAGTCCATCAGAGTACCTGTCACAGCCCATCAGAGTACCCGATTACCTGTCACAGTCCATCAGAAGACCTGAGTACCTGTCATAGCCCATCAGAGTACCCGAGTACCTGTCACAGCACATCAGAGTACCCGTCACGGCCATCAGAGTACCCGAGTACCTGTCACAGCCCATCAGAGTACCTGAGTACCTGTCACGGTCCATCAGAGTACCTGAGTACCTGTCACGGTCCATCAGGGTACCCGAGTACCTGTCGCGGTCCATCAGAGTACCCGAGTACCTGTCACGGTCCATCAGAGTACCCGAGTACCTGTCACGGTCCATCAGAGTACCCGAGTACCTGTCACGGTCCATCAGAGTACCCGAGTACCTGTCACGGTCCATCAGGGTACCCGAGTATCTGTCACAGCCCATCAAGGTACCCGAGTACCTGTCACGGTTCATCCGAGTACCCGAGTAGCTGTCACAGCCCATCAAAGTACCCGAGTACCTGTCACGGTTCATCCGAGTACCCGGGTACCTGTCACAGCCCATCAGAGTACCCGAGTACCTGTCACCAGCCCATCTGAGTACCCAAGCACCTGTCACAGTTCATCTGAGTACCGGAGTACCTGTCCCAGTCCATCTGAGTACCCGTCACAGTTCACCTGAGTACCTGTCACAGTCCATAAGAGTACCTGAGTACCTGTCACCTCCCTTCAGAGTACCCAAATACCAGTCACCAAGCCATCAGAGTACCTGTCACCAGGCCATCAGAGTACCCGAGTACCTGTCACCAGGCCATCAGAGTACCTGTCACCAGGCCATCAAAGTACCCGAGTACCTGTCACCAGACCATCAGAGTACCCGAGTACCTGTCACCAGCCCATCTGAGTACCCGAGCACCTGTCCCAGTCCATCTGAGTACCCGAGTACCTGTCACAGTTCATCTGAGTACCTGAGTACCTGTCCCAGTCCATCTGAGTACCCATCACAGATTATCTGAGTACCTGAGTACCTGTCACAGTTCATCTGAGTACCTGAGTACCTGTCACGATCCATCAGGGTACCCGAGTACCTGTCGCGGTCCATCAGAGTACCCGAGTACCTGTCACGGTCCATCGGAGTACCCGAGTACCTGTCACGGTCCATCGGAGTACCCGAGTACCTGTCACGGTCCATCAGAGTACCGAGTACCTGTCACAGCCCATCAAGGTACCCGAGTACCTGTCACAGCCCATCAAAGTACCCGAGTACCTGTCACGGTTCATCCGAGTACCCGGGTACCTGTCACAGCCCATCAGAGTACCCGAGTACCTGTCACCAGCCCATCTGAGTACCTGAGCACCTGTCACAGTTCATCTGAGTACCTGAGTACCTGTTCCAGTCCATCTGAGTACCCGTCACAGTTCACCTGAGTACCTGTCATAGTTCATCTTAGTACCCGAATACCTGTCACAGTCCATAAGAGTACCTGAGTACCTGAGTACCTGTCACCTCCCTTCAGAGTACCCAAATACCAGTCACCAAGCCATCAGAGTACCTGTCACCAGGCCATCAGAGTACCCGAGTACCTGTCACCAGGCCATCAGAGTACCTGTCAGCAGGCCATCAAAGTACCCGAGTACCTGTCACCAGACCATCAGAGTACCCGAGTACCTGTCACCAGCCCATCTGAGTACCCAAGCACCTGTCCCAGTCCATCTGAGTACCCCAAGTACCTGTCACAGTTCATCTGAGTACCTGAGTACCTGTCCCAGTCCATCTGAGTACCCGTCACAGTTCATCTGAGTACTTGAGTACCTGTCACAGTTCATCTTAGTACCCGAGTACCTGTCACAGTTCATCTTAGTACCCGAGTACCTGTCACAGTCCATATGAGTACCTGTCACCGCCCTTCAGAGTACCCAAATACCAGTCACCAAGCCATCAGAGTACCCGAGTACCTGTCACCAGGCCATCAGAGTACCCGAGTACCTGTCACCAGGCCATCAGTGTACCCGAGTACCTGTCACCAGGCCATCAGAGTACCAGAGTACCTATCTCCAGCCCATCAGAGTACCCGAGTACCTATTTGCAGCCCATGTCTCATAGAATATACGTTGGAGTGTTTTCTTTCCAAAATGGGGTCATTTTGTGGGTAATTTTACTGTCTGGTGCTCCAGGACCTTCAAAAGTGTGATAGGTAGGAATGAAATGAGATTCATGAGTGTCATTTATGCTCCTAGAACGCCTGAACGTACTACTTCAATGTTCGGCCTCTCTATGTGACCAGGCTGTGTAAAAGTCCTACACATGTGGTATCGCCATACTCAGGAGGAGTAGCAGAATGTGTACTGGGGTGTAATTTTTGCTATATACATGCTATGTGTTAGAAATGTCTTATAAATTGACTTTGGGGAAAAAAAAAATGTGTTTTCATTTTTTTCCACATATTCCAAAAACTTCTGGAAAAAAATAAACCGTTCAAAAGACTCATTATGCCTCACAGATTATACGTTGGGGTGTTTGCTTTCCAAAATGGAGTCATTTTATGGGAAATTCCATTGTCCTGGTACTCCAGGGCCTTCAAAAGTGTAATAGGTGGTTGAGAAATGAGATGCGTCATTTTTGCTCGTAGAACGTCTGAAGGTACTACATCAATGTTGGTGCTCTGTATGTGGCCAGGCTGTGTAAAAGTCTCACACATGTGGTATCGCCGTACTCGGGAAGAGTAGCAGAATGTATTTTGGGGTGTAATTTGTTGTATGCATATGCTGTGTGTGAGAAATAACCTGATAATATGACAATTTTGTAAAAAAAATTATAATAATAAAAAAAATCTTCATTTTGCAAAGAATTGTGGGAAAAAATTACAACTTAAAAAAATCCCCATGCTACTTACTTAATACCTTGGAATGTCTACTTTGTAAAAAGGGGTCATTTGGGGGGTATTTGTACTTTCCTGACTTGTTAGTGTCTCAAGAAATGAGATACACATGATGTACTGAAGGCCTGATCAGAAGTGATCAATTTTCAGCGATTGGCACCATAGTTTGTAGACTCTATAACTTTCACAAAGACCAAATAATATACACTAATGTGGGTTATTTTTACCAAAGATATGTAGCAGTATAAATTTTGGCCAAAATGTATGAAGAAAAATTACTAATTAGCAAAAATGTATGACAGAAACAAAGAAAAAGGCATTTTTATCACAAAATTTTTTTGTTTTATTTTATTTATAGCACAAAAAATAAAAAAAACACTATGATTAAATACCACTAAAAGAAAGCTCTATTTGTGTGGAAAAAAGGACGCAAGTTTCATATGGGTACAGTGTTGCATGACTGAGTAATTGTCATTCAAACTGTGAGAGCGCTGAAAGCTGAAAATTGGTCTGGTCAGGAAGGGGGTGTAAGTGCACTGAAACTGTATTGAGGTGGTTAATAGCCAGTAGCCAATAGCTGCCCTTGCATCGTATTTGGTCCGTTAGACCAGCATACAGACTAACGGTTTTCCTAATTCCGGAAATTGATTCCGCCTGAAAGATTTGAAACATGTTCTATTTCTAGGTCCGTCTGAATTTTTGAAGAAAAAAGTCAGATGAAGCCCACACATGATCGGAATATCTGACGGAATGATTCCGTCTGATCTTTTCTGTCGGAAAGTCCAGTCGTGTGTACAAGGCATGAGTGTATTTTACAATTTTTAAACAGTTTTTAATAAACTGATACACTTAAATGGTGGCGCCTTCTGCTTTTTTGTTTATTGTAGTGCACAGAGCTCATCCAATACTCTGCTGGAAGAGCTACAGCCATCATACAAGTGATTCTTCCCAACTGGACTTATTTACCCTGGGACTTTATTATTATTCTTTTTTGCACCATTGAGTTTGTTTTTTTCTAATTGGAAATATTTTCATTTCTGGCAGACAGTAAAAATTGTATTCAATGTCTAGAAGATGAATGGCCAAATGAGAAGAAGGATCGGTGTATTCCAAAACTAGAGGAATTCCTCTCTTACTCTGATGATATTTCTACAGTATTTGCATCCATTTCTGTTTTGCTCTGTCTTGTGACACTCTTCATAATTGGAATTTTTATATCCTATATGGATACCGCTGTTATCAAAGCAAATAATCGGAGTTTGAGCTTTGTCCTGCTTGTCTGTATCTTGCTGAGCTTTCTCTGTGTGTTCCTGTTCCTTGGTCGTCCACAGGATATAACCTGTATACTGCATGTCACCACTTTTGGTACCATCTTCTCCTTAGCCGTCTCCTCTCTTCTGGCTAAAACAGTCATGGTTTATATTGCTTTTACAGCCACTAAACCTGGCAGCTACTGGAGGAAATGGATTGGAGCCACACTTCCAAATTTTGTAGCGTTACTGCTTACATGTGTTCAGGGTACAATATGTCTCATTTGGCTGTCTACTTCACCACCTTTTATGGAAATGGACACTCATTCTTATCAGGACAAGATCATTATTCAGTGTAATGAAGGGTCAATTATCGGGTTCTACTCTGTGTTGGGTTATATGGGGTTTCTAGCAGCTGTGAGTTTTGTTCTGGCTTTCATGGTGAGGACATTACCGGACAGTTTTAATGAGGCCAAATACATCACCTTCAGCATGCTGGTGTTCTGCAGTGTCTGGATTGCCATGATCCCGGCCTATCTAAGCGCTAAAGGAAAATACATGGTGGCTGTGGAGGTCTTCGCCATATTGGCCTCAAGTACTGGACTTCTAAGCTGTATATTTTTTCCAAAATGTTTCATTATTCTGTTCAGGCCAGACTTGAACACACAAATGGGCCTGCTTTCTAAGAAAAATAGACTTTGAAGATTATTCTATTGGTTCTTTCAGTAAATAGAAAAATCCATTTGTATTTTAGTGAAACAATATATGCTGTTGCATGGGCTGTATAATGATATAGTATTGTAGGGCTATTTGTACTGATCTTCAATAGTTACACAGGAACTTCTACATCACTAGAAACATAGAAGGCTTAATTTCCAAGGTAATCACTGGAGATCTTATACCCCTTACATAATTCTAGTCCTTTGAGCACACACCCTCACCTACCCATGGGGGTTCTTTACTAATGTGTATATTTGTCCCAGTTCTTATTTATTTCTATACTGCACCAAAAGGAAAATGCAATGGTGGCCGTGGAGATATTTGCCATACTTGCCTCAAGTGCTGGACTTCTAAGCTGTATATTTTTCCCAAAATGTTTTATTATTCTATTTAGGCCAGGCTTGAACACACAAACAGATCTGCTTTCTAAGAAAAAACAGACAATTCTATTAGTGCTTAAATACATGCTTCTGTCAAGTCTTAATCGCTGTTTGCTGCTTGTGTTCCAGTTATGAAGATTCACTCTATTTATCCTGGTGAATTATCTCCAAGCGTGAAAATGAATATACAATCCCAAATTTTGGTTTGTCAACAGGATTAGAGAGAAAATCTTCCAATTGGGACATTAACTCTGGTGACCCTGGTGACAATCTGGGATTTTCTCACTTCAGAAGGATTTCCTCTCACTTCCAGTTTTAGCTATGGGACAGAAAATTAAAATTTCCCCAATGGCATGCAGATGGTAAAAATAACACACCTTGGCTTTTTTTTAGCTGTTTTTCACTAAAGGCCTCTATAATTTGATGGACAAAAGTAATGTTCATGTCCAAAAGTACATCACCGCCAACTCAAATTCACACCTTGCCAGGCCAATTTGAGTGAAAACCTATCGTGGTTTCTGAATTTAAAACTTTTTTGGGGACTACCCCTTAATATGGGCATTACAAAAAAGAATAAATTTTGGTCATGTTGGTCCACAGACCACATTCATCTTATGCCTGTATTCTCTGCTGCAATGGCCATGAGAAGATATGAGAGAATAATACATTTTATGCATTTTAATGACAATACCCTCTGTCTTCCCCAGGGTGACCCTGACTATAATTGGCTCCACAAAATTGTGTTTGACCCCCCCCCCCCCCCCCAAAAAAAAAACATCTGCATAAACCAGTCCCTTGTACATTTTACTGGCAGGCTTGCAATAAAGCAATAATCCCCCAGCAAGCATTCCAGATACAGTATGGGGTCAAAATATATAAGGTCTGTGAAAGGGCCACAGGCTATATATACACCGCTCTAGAATTTATGAGGGAAAAAACAGTTAAGTGGAGCCTCCCGAATGCCCAGACTTCATGTTGAGCAGTGGCAAGATAGTGTGGGACTTGTGGGACTTGTTGTCACCCTTGTTCTGTAAGGGGTACCACTTGTACGTAAAATTACTTTTATGCAAGCATGCCAATTTTTAGACAACTGTTCATTAAAGAAATTGGTTGCTGTGGTACCATTTGACCTAATCGCTGGGGCTTCTTCCAACGGCTCATTAACACCCAGCTAAGAAAGTGGGTGAAAGCCTGCTGGCAGAATAATGAACTACTTTTGGTGAAGTGAAAGGACAAATATGATGTATTCATACAGTCTAATATTCATCCAGACAAAAAACAGTCAAAACTAACATGGGTTCTGGTGTCGTTGAAAAGCCTCTCTGCGTCCATGACTTATAATCTAAATATGGGAGTCGTATGTAGCGCTACCCTCGTAAGGGCCACTTATAGAAACTGTACCCCACTGGTTCCCTGACTCAGCAAGTCCTCCATCACCTCTGACAGCCTGGGTTGAGTCATTTTTACCCACTGTCACCAATAAGAAACTTACACAATATAAGTGAAACAGTTCAAGTTTTGTTTACTGTAGTAAAGAGGGACACATGCAAGTGTATAACATAACACAGTAAATCAGAGAGGCAGTTTATCTGAACAATATAGCACTGCTTGTGAAATACTACTTGGTAGTTTTGAACTTCTCTGTACCAAAGAGAAATGCAAAGTATACAGTATGACCCAAATTCAGTTAGATCTTGTTTCTATCACAGTGACCTATGTGAACAGGTCAGCAGACGGGTAGAGAACTGACACTCTACTTCCTATGTCAGAGTCATTCCCTTCTTTTTACTCAACCCACAGGCCATTAGCATCAATACAACATGACAAACACTATTCAACTATTGTGTTTAATGTCACTGGCTCCTTTAACTAGAGTTCCAGATAAGTGAAAGCAGACTCTTTGTGTAAAACAACTTTAGTCACTTGAGCAAATAAAGAGAGGATAAAAAGGGGTTGAATTGTTACTCCTTGGAATCTGGCAAATCTTCAGTTAGCCTTGAAGTATTAGGAATAGGGTAATCCTTAATGATAGAGTTTAGTAAATTTCGGCTGGTCTGCGGTGTATCTTACTTTACATTCTTCCTAGATTGCTTAAGTATTACTGTATCCAATGACATTGCTGGTGATAAATATGTGAACAGGATATAGATGTCTGCATACAGTTTTCATTAGAGTATGTGAACTACTTTCAATGGCACCACAATTACCAGAAAGCTGGGGTGAATAAAGGATGTCTATATGAAGTGTCTTATAGAATCTACATGGGCAAATGCCCGCTCACCATACTGGTTACAGAAGTTGCTGGCAGCAATGTTGGTGATGAAGACTCTTTCAGGAACTCCCTCTGAATCCTGGCTCTGGGAATGGTGTCTGACCCCGTCACACCACACCGCGGCCTACCCAGATCTGAAGTGCGGGTGTCACTTGAGGATCTGTAACAGTCTCCGGTTCACTGTATGTGAGAATCCATGCTGTCTGCAGAGGTCCCTCTGGATGCAGCTGTACAACTTCCTGCTGTGCAGGCCACAAATTAGCAGCAGCTCACACTGACACAGAACTCCTACTGGCAGATCCAAGTCGGCGTCCCAAGAGAGCGATGTAGGCCTCAGCCAGCCCTTTTATATCCTCTCCCAGCAGTCTGTTCTGTTTTCTCAGCATTCTGGTAGTGGCAGTTCAGGCCAGTCCTGCTGGTATTGAAACCTTAGCATTCTGAGCTACACATCCCACAATGCTTTGCTCTGCTCTAAGTTTTGTCTGAAAGGAAATTACACATGGAGTCCAAGCCAACACTAGAGGGAGACAGCTCCTCTTTAAGAACACAGCACACTGTCTCTGAATTACAGGCATAATATCCAGCTCCCGGCTAAATTCTCCCCCCACTTGAATTCTTTGGTCCTCAAAGAGGCAGAGACATTAAAATATTCAAACATTATGGAAGGAAAAGGTTATTAGGAGATCTACAATGACATTAACCAAATATTGAGACACATCTGGATTTTGCTGAAACCATTTATATACACCTTTGGTCAGTTCGAAATCAGTTTTTGAACAGGCCAGGGCAATTGCTGTGTCCCACCCATCGGTGTCAGAGCAGAGTCGCCCCCTACCCAATTAACAGTAAGGAGATTAGGCGTGGGAACTTGCCTTTTAATGGTAGGAATCAGTTCATCAGAGCTCTCTCCTAAAGTTTCATAAGTAAATCTCTTTGGAGGTTGAACAGAGTTCTCTGCTGGACTTCCGGCGTAACAGGACTGCATTGCTCCAAAGAGAAACCGTAGCTACAGGCTCAGAGTTCGGTCATGGAGGGGAAAGATTGACTCCCTCAGTGAGTTCAGGGATAGGCATTTGATGTTCTCCATTTTCCCCACCCACAAAGGGAGCTTCAGCCTCTAAAGAGCAATCTGGTTCAGGCAATGTCAAGGGCTTATCAGTAAAACTGATCAATTTTCCTGTTTCTCTCTCAGAGGTGGGACTGGTACTCTCAACCTTGATCCAGTTCGCTTCCATAAATGATGGTAGGATTTCAACTTCTGGACTAGGTAGTCTTTATATCGTTTTAGTCAGCTCTCCTCCTCTGCTCACTCCCATAGTATTTGCATCAGTGTCCATTTCTGTAAGCCACATCCAATAAGGCACTATTTCCTCATCCTCACTAACTTTTCCTCTTCCTCTTCCTCTTCCTCTTCGACACAGTGGGAGCAGAAGCTCATTGATTGAGCGAGTCCTGGGTGGGGTTGGTTTCTGAGGAGGTGTAGGGGGTACTTGAGGCACTCTGACTGCATCAGACAATGGAAGAAAATTATTTCAATGCCACATCTTCAAAGGCCCTTGTTTTTCCCTCATGTATGATTTGGTAGCCCAGGAAGCTGTTTACATATGACATAAGGTTGTGATCGCCATTGGTCAGACGGTTTATGTTTTCCTGGTACCCCCAAGTTCTTCAGCAACACGCGATCTCCAGGCTGCAAATCCTGCACTCACTTTTAAGTAAAAATTATTTTTGTCCCGTAGTTTTCTGGTCGAGGCATGTTCCATGGCTTTCTCGTAAGCTTGCTGCAGATTCTTTCGTAACCTTTCAACATAACCCCCGGAGAGAAGTCAAAGAAGTATTGTCAACTGATGTTCCAAAAGCTAAATCAATAGGAAGGCGAGGTTCTCTTCCAAACATAAGTTGGTATGGAGAATGGCCAGTAGCATCACTTACAGTACTGTTGTATGCATGGACAACAGCTGCAATATGATTTCCCCAGTGTGCTTCTTCTCTGTAGGTAGAGTCCCCAGCATATTCAGAAAAGTTCTGTTAAACTTCTCAGGTTGAGGATCCCTTTGCGGGTGGTAAGGCGTCGTCCGAGTCTTCTTTATGCCTAGCCAACTGCACAGCAGATGGCTTAACCGGCTCTCAAAGTCTCATCTTTGGTCAGAGTGGATTCGGACAGGCAGCCTGTAATGCATGAAAAACTTTTCAACAAGGACTTTGACCACTGTGGTCGCCTGTTGATCTTTAGTGGGATAGGCCTACGTATAGCGAGTGAAATGGTCAGTCACCAGGACATTACTTCTTTCACCTGTATCGGGTTCCAGGCACAGGAAGTCAATGCAAACCAATTCCAGAGGCTCCTGGCTCTGCAAATGTCCCATGGGAGCAACCCGAACTGGCAATGAACACAATAACATGACAATAACAATGACAATAACTCTCTACCTCTCCTCTCATGTTGGGCCAATAGAACCTATCGCTGACTAAACATAAATGTATCTCCATTCCTAAATGTCCATGGTCATCATAGAAAGCTTTCAGGATTGTTGCACACTGTTTCTAAGGAAGGAATAGCTGCCATTTTTCCTCCATGTCCTAAGAAGGACATACAGTACGCCATCCCTCAGCTGCAATCTATTCCATTCCTGATGTAGAATCTTCGCTCCAATCACAGAGCTCTTCATTAACAAGCTTGGCTCCTGCTTGCTCAGGGCTTGGATAGCCAGATGGCATTGCAGATCCTGATCCTTTCTCAAATCTTCTTTAGACAACGGAGGAAGGCCCTCACCTCATATTTGCGTCAGCCCGCAATAGCCTTTGGGTATCCCTGAGGGATGAACTCGGATGGATTTGGCTCAAACACTTCCCTTCAATCTCCTGGCCATGTCATGACATAAGGCCATACACCTTCTACAGTAACATAGGCCCAATCTCCTGGCTCCTCCTCCTGTTGATAAGGTCTATGAGATAAGGCATCTGGATCTCGATTCCCTGCCCCAGATCAGTACTTTAAACTGAATTGGAATCCAGCAAGGGCAGACAACCACCTGTGTCCTGTTGCATCCAATTTAGCAGATGTCAGAAGACAGATCAAAGTATTATTATCTGTTTTCACCACAAACACAGCCTCATACAGGTAATCCTTCAATTTGTCTACTAAGGCCCATTTTAGAGCAAGAAACTCCAGCTTGTGAATGGGATAATTTTTTCTGATGGAGTGAGAGTGCGACTCACATAAGCCACTGGTCTGAGGCCACCATCTTGTTCTCGGTAGAGAATTCCTCCCAGTCCATCTCTACTGGCATCTACATGAAGTTTGTAGGGCTTGGCAGGGTCAGCATAAGCCAATACTGGAACTTCAGTGAGACTCTTCTTCAGATGCCAAATCGCCTCTTCACACTGGAAAGTCCCTTGATCTTTTACCGATTCTCCCTTCTTGCGACAGCCAGACTTCTTCACTTTAGACTCATTCTCTCCTTCTCCCGTGGCCACTTGCAACAGCTCATTAAGAGGCTGAGCAATACCTCCAATAGTAAGAGCAGAATCCCAGGAAGAATCTCAATTCAGTTACAGTCCTTGGCCATGTGGTGACAGCCTCCAACTTCTTCAGGTCCATGGCTACCTCTCCAGCAGAGACAAAATGACCCAAGTATGTAACAGAAGTTCTGTAGAACTGGTACTTTTCCGATGCAAAAACCTTATTCAACTGGACTTCACTCTCTTCCAAAGTCTTCCTGAACACAATTATGTAGTCTAGGTACACAAGTACTTCAATTAGATTCATGTCTCCTACTTGTAAGGATTTGGTGGTCCAGGGGTAGGTAGCCCCTCGATACCTCTGCATAAAGTGCCCTTCAAACCCGGCAGGATTCTTGGAGACCACCCTTAAGAAACTTAGACACGCACACAAGGTACAGTTTCTCAGAGTGATCTGACATTTAATCTTTCTGTGTGAATATTTATATAGGCACTTCCCAGAATACAAGGGAATGATAACAGGTCATGCGACTAAAACGAAATTTGGCAAATATCGGGTGCTACATCATTTACAAGAAACCACATGATTTACAGGAAATCAAAACCAACTAGAAGAAGGTAATACGTGTGCATAACTATTCATAAAATGGATGACAGATATATACAAAATGGATGCGAACAATGTTCAATATTCCTTCACTACTGTTCTTTCCATCAACCGCTGGAAGGTCGCTGGGGCCCCAACAATCCTTGAGGCATCTGACTGAACTCATAGAACTCCAAGGGGAAAATTAATGTGTTCTTTTCTCTGTCTTTCGGGTGCATGGGGATTTGCTAATACCCACTCTTCAAGTTGAGTACACTGAACCGTTTAGCTCCAGTAAGACACTGGAGGGCATCTTCAATGCGAGGGGTCCTGTACTGATCAGGAACAGTACGGAGATTCAAAGTCTGGTACTCAATGCACATATGCAGTGATCCATTCTTCTTCTGCACTGCCTAGGAGAGGCGTATGGGCTTCTGGACTCTTGAATGACCCCAGGCCTCTTCAACTCTGCCAGCTGCTCCCGAAAGTCTTCCAAATCGCTGAGAGATATTCTCCGGGCTTGCTCTCAAAAGGGCTTGTCTTCTTGCTACCGGATATGATGCTGAGCGCTCTTGGCACATCCCACATCGAAGTCATCCTTCGAGAAAATCTTCTCCCATCTAGCTAGTTGTGACTTCATTATTCACTGCCATGCAGGGGGTAAAGCTTCAGTACAATGCTGGTTTCCTTCTGCATCTTCTTTCCCAGCAGCCTATTCTGGTAGCTAAAGGGTAGCTGCACTCACTTGCCCACCAGCATACGTGCCCCTAAACTAGATGGAAGATCTGTAATATTCCAAAGACTGATCGGCACCTTCTTCCGAGTCCGGGACAGGTCCTTAGCAGGAACTAACTCGGGGACCTTTTCGATTCTGGCAGCTTGAGCCTGTTCAGCGGTCTCTAATAGGGATGGTCGAACGGTTCAGCCCAAGCATAAGTTCGGGTCGAACTTTCGTTGTTCGGCAAACAGCTGAACGACCCTGAACTGACCACAATGCATTGCAGCGCGGAACAGTGCATTGCAAGCCCTAATTGGCTGAAGCAGTGAAAGCTTCAGACAATCAGGGCACAGAGCACTGTCAGAGTCATGATTGGACACTGTCATCATGACTTTATCCAATCATGGCTCATTCCATCCCCACAGTATAAAAGTATTCTTTAAATGGCAGACATTTTAAGTGTGATTTTGGCATGGAGAGAGATAGAACAGGGCTCTGTTCAGTTATATTAGTTAGTGTGCTATACTGTGCTATTTTGCTTCAGTTGTCAGTGTAGAATATTAGTTTAGTGTCAGTGTAGGGATCGTGTGAGTGTAGTGAGGAGGACCATTATTCAGCTTTGCATAGTGTGCAGCTAGAGTAGGGACAGCTCATATAGTTTCAGTGTAGTGTAATGAGACCATGTCAGTAATCTTTACATTAGTGTATAGCTATAGTAGGGACAGTTTAGATAGCATCAGTGTAGTGACGGTTGAACATCATCTATTTGATTGCATTACTGCAAGTTTAACACCATTTACTTTTGTATGTGTTACTGCCAGTTTAACGCCATATAGTTTTGCTTGCATTACTGCCAGTTTAACACCATATAGTTCTGTGTGCCTTACTGCCAGTTTAACACCATATAGTTCTGTGTGCGTTACTGCCAGTTTAACTTCATCTAGTTCTGTGTGCATTACTGGCAGTTTAACGCCATATAGTTCTGTGTGCGATAGTGCCAGTTTACCGCCATTTACTTCTCTGTGCGTTACTGCCAGTTTAACGCCATATCGTTTTGTGTGCGTTACTGCCAGTTTAACGCCATATAGTTGTGTGTGCATTACTGTCAGTTTAACGCCATATAGTTCTGTATGTCACTGTACGTTTGGTGCATTATATTGCAATATATTATAGTGCATCTGTGGAGTGTGTCTGTGTAGTGTGAGTACTCAATTTAAAGTGCACCAAACACATTACATCACATTGATTAAAGTGCATCTATGTACAGATTTCAACTTCTTTACATTTGCTTATAAGCACCGCCCCCTCCCTCCCGATAATGTCTAGGAGGACAACAAGGAGAGGCAGATGTTCCCTTGGCACTGTAAGGGGGCCAGCAACAAATGTTTCCACAGGCAAAGGTGGACGTGGTGGTCAGTTCCCAGGCAGGGCATAATTTTCTCTGTTTAGAGAGTTTGCCCATGCTATCCAGCCACAGCAGAGGAGGTGATGGACTGGCTTACTAAACCTTCCTCATCCTCTGTCACGCAAGCAGAGACAAATGTGCAGTGCCCTGCAGCTGCCAGAGTGGATAAACCCGCCTCCTTGTCCACATCTTTTCCTGTCATAGCCCCAACATCAGCCATTGAGGAGTCAGCTGAGTTATTTGACCACAGGGTCAGCCACTTGCGCCTCGATGATGCCCAGCCATTACTGGATTCAGATGTTGGTTCTGAAGTTGAGGAGGACAGTAACATGAGCCTAGAGAGAGGCTTTCATGTTCCCCAAGCCGCAGCATATTGCCAAGTTGTCTCCAGTGGTAATGATGAAGATGGAGGAGATGGGTGCCAGATAGAGCAGAGGAGGAAACTGAAGGTGAGGAAGCACAACCCCAAGGAGGCCGTCATCAAGAAAGAGTAGAGAGCAGCCATCCTATTCCATCACATTCTGCAGCTGTTATCTCCTGGCCCACTCCCCAAAGCTCAGCTGTCTGGGCCTTTTTTAGCACATCTGCAGCAGATCACAGATTTTGCTATTTGTAAACTGTGTTTCAGGCACATCAAACATGCCAAAAACACCAACCATTTGGGTACCACACGCCTAACCAGGCATTTAACGTCCAACCACTCAGCCCATTGGCATGAGCACCTAAAAGCCACACAAAAGGGGCACAAATCCATCCCTCCTCCTCCTCCTTACCCACTTCAGTCTGCCCCTGTGATCCCAAGTCATTACCTCTCAGCAGTCTCCAATGATAGGGTTGATGGTATAGCACAGGGTGTCCAAGGTCCTAGCAGCACATCTGCCAGCAGCACACCACCAGCTGCAGACTGCAGCGGGAAAAAAATACAGTCCTTGCCACCCACATGCCCAGCGGCTGAATGCAAGCTTGTCAAAGCTGTTGGCTCTCCAACTTCTGCCTTTCAGCCTGGTGGATTCTGCCCCCTTCCGTGAATTTGCACAATATGCTGCACCACAATGGCAGGTTCCAGGTTGCTACTACTTTTCACGTAAGGCCGTTCCATCTCTGTACCATCACGTGGAAGGGAATTTTCTGGCATCGTTGGGCAAGGCAGGCAGCCGTAAAATTCACCTTACTGCTGATACGTGGTGCTTCAGCTGGTGTGTTTAGGGGACAGGAACCACACCAGAGCAGAGATTCTTGCAGCTCTGCAGGGACAAGCCCAGAGGCGGTTCACACCACGTCAGCTGGAGCCAGGAATGGTGGTGTCCGATAATGGCTCAAACCTCCTGTCCACCCTTAGACAGGGAAAGTTGACACATGTGCCATGCTTGGCACATGTCCTCAATTTGGTGGTGCAGCGTTTCCTAAGTACGTACCCATTGTTGCAAGATGTACTAAAACAGGCAAGAAGAGTCTGTAGCAATTTCAGGCGGTCATACACAGCCAGTGCTCGGTTGGCTGAAATTCAGCGGGAATTCCATCTGCCCATAAACCACCTGATTTGTGACATGCCCACCAGGTGGAACTCAACTTTGGGAATGCTGCAGTGGCTATACATGCAGCAGAGGGCTGTCAACGAGTGACCTCTGCTCTTTTCCCCATGCCAATGGCTGATCATTAGGGATGCACCATTTGAGGAGTCCACAAGGATGGTAAGCAGTGACAGTGCATGTATCAGTGACACAATCCCTGTTGTGTTCCTGCTGAAGCAGACTCTGCGTGGCATTATGGACAGGGCACTGGAGGCAGAGCATCAGGAAGAATAGGTGTTCCTTTCCTCTTAAGGCCCACTTTATCCAGACTCCATCATTCCTATGTTGCAGAACACACAGGAGAGAGGGAAGGAGGATGAGGAGGAGGATTATGGCACTTTAATAGGCTTCGAAGAAGAGGAACACATGCGTCAATCTGTAAGCGATGGCTTTCCAACCTCAGGATCCTTGGGAGTAGTACGGAGCTGGGAGGAGTAAGCTCCAGATGCTGTCATCCTGAGTGACCCCGAGGAGTCTGCTTCTCAAGCCTCTGCAACTTTGAGGAACATGGGCAACCTCATGCTTCAAAGCCTGTGAAAGGACCCAAGAATATGTGTCACAAAGGAGAAGGATGATTACTGGTTGGCAACCCTCCTTGACCACCGTTATAAGGGGAAGGTCTCAGAACTCATCCTGTCCCCACAGAGAGTGCTGGTAACAAGAATCTCTAATCCCAGTGCACTACATTGTGGCCTCATCATACACACTAGCTCCCTAGCTGTTGCTAAGCCAAATACTGTATATATGTATGCAGGGGTCATCATTTCAAGTCCTGAGCTACTAGCCAGGCCTTGAGGGTTACTTGCCACCAGTTGCCCCACCCAACCCCTGCTCTGCCCCTAATCTCACCCCTAAACACACCCTCATAAACAAATTATTAAATTACCCTGTTAAATGTTTTATGTAGAATTACATAATAAAAATAAATATTAAACAACAACATCAGTGCCCATAACTGCAGCCTGCTCGGTGCTCATCAATGCAGCCTCACCCGTGCCCATCAATGCAGCCTTATCAGTGCCCATCAATGAAGCATCATCAGTGCCCATCAATGCAGCCTCATCAGTGCCCATCAATGAAGCATCATCAGTGCCCATCAATGAAGCATCATCAGTGCCCATCAATGCAGCCTCATCAGTGCCCATCAATGCAGCCTCATCAGTGCCCATGGACCAAGCTGGGCAGTCTTTTTGCTGGCGGTCTCTTTGCTGGACTGGGCAGTCTCTTCGCTGGACTAAGCTAGGTGGTCTTTTTGCTGGAAGTCTCTTTGCTGGACTAAGCTGGGTGGTCTCTTTGCTGGACTGGGCGGTCTCTTTGCTGAGTTTGGTTGGTCTCTTTGCTGGACTGTAGCTGTCTCTAATGCACTGGGAATGTTTCCCTGCTGCATATTACTTATATAGCCCCCTGAATTTTACTTGCATTCCTGTTCTCTAAAGGGTCGGTCCTAGGGGGTGGGTAGGGGGCGTGACCAGGGGATAGGGATGAGTTCCACCACCTATTCTCTGAGAAAAAAAAGTCCTGTGTATGTGTATGTATATATATATATATATATATTTTTTTTTTATTATTTTTTTACAAGGTAAATGTGGAAAGCAGAACTATAAGGCAAAACTTTTTTTTTTTTTCATAAAGCCTCATACACCCGCTTAGATTTTCGGACGTCCGGACGTCTGTTTTTTCTCATGTCGAAAAGTGAAGAGGTTACTCACAATTTGAACATTTTCGTATGACAGAATACAACTTCAGAAGTGATGTAATGTGTTGAATAGTTTTGTATGTATTCTTTCATTTGTGAGCATGCGTAGTCTCACGCTTCCGATTTTTTTTTATTTTGGTACGAAAACCAAACTAATGAAACGAAAGTCAGAAGCTGAGTTCACATACGACAAAAATTTTATATAGTCTGCACATCCAGCTTTTGTCTGATGAAAAAGCAACTTCGGCTGTCGAAAGCGCCGTACTAACGATCCGAAAATCGTCAGACAGCTCGTCGTACAAATTTTTCCATCCGATTTTCGTATCGTGTGTACGGGCCTTTAAGGGAGGGTTATTTTTTTTTCCTTCCATCTGTGCCCCATTGGGGAGATTTACCTCCACTTCTTGTCCAATAGCCAAAACAGGAAGTGAGAGGAAATCCCTGCAAATTAAGGGAATCCCCCGTGGGGGGGGGGGGGGGCAGGTCACCAGATCTAGTGTCCTTATTGGAAAATTGTCCCCTCTATTACTTCGCTGGGGACAGCCAAAACTATGGAATTTTCTTTTCCTTTCAATGAGAACGGTAAACAGGAAAAATTAGAGGAGGGAGAATCGCCTTAAAATTGCTGCGCAATTATCGTGTGACATTTGCAACAATTGCCATTTTATTCCCTATGGTCTCTGCTAAAAAATAAATATATATATATATATATATATATATATATATATATATATATATATATATATATATATATATATATATATATATATATATATATATATATAATGTTATTTGCTAGCAAAAAAAAATTATGATTTTTACATGTAGGAGAGAAATGTCAGAATTGGCCTGGGTGGAAATGGGTTCGCCGATGTACGCCGGCAGAAGGGCATGTACATGCAGAATCACTTACCTGTACCTTGCCCTTTAAGAGGCAGCGGGGTGCGCCCCCGGGAAGCTCCGTGAGTCCGGTCGCGGTCGCCTCACGGAGAGGAAGAACGGGGAGATGCTAAAGTAAACATCTCCCTGTTCTGCCTAGCAACAGTGACACCCTGTGATTGGAGCCGAGATCAGTAATCTGTATAACACAGCCACGCGACCCCCCCCCAGTTAGCAACACGCCCCTAGGACATACTTAACCCTTACACTGCCCCTTCACTGCCAGTGTCATTTACACAGGAATCAGTGCATTTGTTGTTGTATAAATGACAATGGTCCCAAAAATGTGTCAAAAGTGCCTGATGTGTCCGCCATAATGTCACAGCCATGATAAAAAAAATCGCAGATCGCCACCATTTAAAAAAAAAAATATATATATATATTAATAAAAATGGCATAAAACTATTTTGTAAACGCTATAACTTTTGCGCAAACCAATAATTGCTTATTGCGTTTTTTTTTTGTTTTTTTACCAAAAATATGTAGAAGAATACATATCGACCTAAACTGAGGGGAAAAAAATGATTTTATATATTTTTGGGGGATATTTATTATAGCATAAAGAAAAAATAATGTGTTTTTTTTTCCAGATTGTCTCTTTTTTTGTTTATAGTGCAAAAAAATAAAAACTGCAGGGGTGATCAAATACCACCAAAAGAAAGATCTATAATGCCGCGTACACACGATCAGAATTCCGGCCAGAAAAAGACCGATGAGAGCTTTTTCATCGGAAAATGCGACCGTGTGTATGCTCCATCGGAATTTAGCTGTCTGAATTTCCGCCAGCCAAAAATTGATAGCATGTTCTCAATTTTCCCGACGGAAAAACTTTCTATCGGTAATTCCGATCGTGTGTGTATGCAATTCCGACATGCCAAAAATCACGCATTGCTCGGATTCAACTACGAGACATAAGCTATTGGCTGCTGGCTATTGAACTTCCTTTTTATAGTCCTGTCGTACGTGTTGTACGTCACCGCGTTATAAACGATCGGAATTTGATGTGACCGTGTGTAGGCAAGGCAGCTTAAGCCGAATTCCGTCGGGAAAACCATCAGAGCTTTTTCCGACGAGAATTCCGATCGTGTGTACGCGGCATTTGTGGGGGAAAAAAAGGACATCAATTCTGTTTGGGAGCCACGTCGCAGCCACGTGTCAGTTAAAGCGACGCAGTGCCAAATTGCAAAAAGTGCTCCGGTCAGGAAGGGGGTAAAATCTTCTGGGGCTGAAGTGGTTAAGAAAAAAAAAAAAAAGCTGTCGCATTAGAATTAAAGTTTTTTTTTTTTCTTTATGGCTAGATTGACCAGGACTTGGAGGAGTTGATTTACTAAAACTCTGATGTAGCTGTGCATGGTAGCCAATCAGCTTTTGACTTCAGATTGTTTAATTAGACCCCTTGCAGAACGTTAGGAAAAGTCCTTGCAAGCAGCATCTTTGGGGCGGATTGGGAGCACTGTATTTAGAGCTCCCAAAATGCCCTGCCCATTAAAATGAGTGGGCAGCGCTTCCAAAGCGCCTAAAAAGCATTTCGGAAGCGCCGCAACACGGGCGCTTTTAACCCCTTCTTTGGGGCTAAAAGCGCCCCCGCCAGCAGCCAAAAAGCGCCGCTTAAACCACGCTAAAACGAGCGGCTCTTTAGCACTAACGTGGCCACGGCTCCCATGTGAAAGGGGTCTTAACTTTTGGCAGAAAAAAAAAACCTGGAAGCTGATTGGTTTCTGTACAGAGCTGCACCAGATTTTGCACTCTCCAGTAAATTAACCGCACAGCTTCTGAAGAAAACAACTTTTGCTTTGCTGTCTTTTTAGATGGCCAAAGCGCTCTGGGAATTCTTGTTACATTTTAAATATTTAAATGAAAATCATTTAAAGCGGTAGTAAACCCGCTGAAGTTTTTTTTTTTTTTTTCCTGACCTGCAAAGGAAAAGGCATAATGAGCTAGTATGCACCGCATACTAGCTCATTATGAAAATACTTACCTTAGAACGAGGCCCCGACATCTCGCCCGATCCACACCGAGGGAGCCGACATGTTCCCTCTGCGTTTCTTCTGGGCATCGCGGCGAGTGGCCAGAGCCGCTATATCGTCACTCCCGCACAACGGCACGGGAGATTTCTTTCTGGCAGGGTCCGGCGTCAGCCAAGAAACCTCTGTGCGCATGCGCCGCATTGCGAGGGGAATATGTTGGGAATAATTTTTTTTTGCCTACAGGCAGGGCCGTCTTTAATTTTGATTGGGCCCTGGGCAAACATTTTCTTGGGCCCCCCCCCCTCCATTCTGAGACATACAAAAATAGCAGGTAGACTCAAAATCAGTTTACTGCAGCAATTGTTTGCCAGAGGTTACAGCCTATCCTTACTGCTCGCTGGGTGGTTGCTAGAGGTTTCAACACATAATTTCTGCTTGCCGATTGGTGGCTAAAGGTTAATGCACATCATTACCACTTACTGATTGGCTGCTAAAGATTAAAGCAGATCACTACTGTTCGCTGATTGGTTGCTACAGGCTAATACACATCATTACCTCTCACTGAGCAGTGGAGCAATCCTAAATAATTGAGCAAGTAAAGGGGCACATTAATACACATAATACAGGAGAGTGTCAGAGACTGCGGACATACTGCAGAAGACAATCAGAGACTGCGGACATACTGCAGGAGACAATCGGAGACTGCGAACATACTGCAGGAGACAATCGGAGACTGCGAACATACTGCAGGAGACAATCAGAGACTGCGGACATACTGCAGGAGACAATCAGAGACTTCGGACATACTGCAGGAGACAATCAGAGACTGCGGACATACTGCAGGAGACAATCAGAGACTGCGGACATACTGCAGGAGACAATCAGAGACTGCGGACATACTGCAGGAGACAATCAGAGACTGCGGACATACTGCAGGAGACAATCAGAGACTGCAGACATACTGCAGGAGACAATAAGAGACTGCGGACATACTGCAGGAGACAATAAGAGACTGCGGACATACTGCAGGATACAATCAAAGACTGCGGACATACTGCAGGAGACAATCAGAGACTGCGGACATACTGCAGGAGACAATCAAAGACTGCGGACATACTGCAGGAGACAATCAAAGACTGCGGACATACTGCAGGAGACAATCAGAGACTGCGGACATACTGCAGGAGACAATCAGAGACTGCGTACATGCTACAGGTGACGGTCAGAGAACTTTTAGCAACGCACAGCTTGACAGTTGAATAACACAGCTCAGGGTTTAAGCAGTCAGGCATTTTATGGGTGCAAGGACATACCTGAGCAGCCAAACTCACTACATACATTTAGAGGTATGTGGGCAGGGCTTCCATTCTCTGATCTCACTACAACACTGATGCTCCACTGATGCTTTGTAGGGGGGCCCCCCGTTACCCGTGAATTGGGGCCCCAAATGAAGGTTTTGCAGAGTGCACAGAGGACACGGGAGGATGTATTCCCGCGCTAGCCAGCAGAGAGGGGGCGGGGCCTGGAGCTCCACTGACGCTCTGACCCCGCCCCCGTGCAGCCTGTATGCTCAGAACAGAGCGGCTGTAGTGAGAGCCAGTGATCGGATTGGGAGCGTCAGTGGAGCTCTCGGCCCCGCCCCCTCTATACTGGCTGGGGAATACAGAGGTCCGGGGGCGGGGCCGGGAGCTCCACTAACGCTCCCACTCCGATCACTGGCTCTCACTACAGCCGCTCTGTTCTGAGCATACAGGCTGTACGGGGGCGGGGTCAGAGCTTCAGTGGAGCTCCCGGCCCCGCCCCCTCTCAGCTGGCTAGCACAGGAATACAGCCTCCCGTCCCGTGTCCTCTGCGTACTCTGCAAAACCTTCATTGGGGCCCCAATTCACGGGTAGCAGTGCGGGCCCCCCTACAAACATTGGGCCCAGGGCAAGTGCCCCGTTTGCCCTGCGCTAAAGACGGCCCTGCCTACAGGTAAGCCTTATTATAGGCTTTCCTGTAGATAAAAGTCATAAAAATTACTATACAACAATGTAAAAAAAAAAAATAAGAAAAAAGTAACTTCTACTTATAAAAAAAATAAATTAAAAAAAATAACTTGCACCCCCAAGTATAATTTTTCCCCTTAAGCACATTAAAATGAAAGGAATAGTAATTCACTAACTGTATAGTATTACTAAGCAAGAAGACGTAGTCTCCATATGCCATGATGGCTCCCACCGAGCCCACATAACATTACAAAGTTGCAAAACATCTTCTTTTTTTTTTACACATTAACACGCATTGATAGAACTCTTTGCACTAAGCTGACCTTTTGCCTGTATATGAAAAGAATACAGATTCTCTTGTAATACACTGAAGCTAAACTTGTAGTCATTCCCATCGGGTGAGCTGTAGGTAACACAACACACCTTCCGTGATTAAAACAGCTTTCTGATTAACGGTTTTCATTTTTGACTTGTTAGTCTCACGTGTTTTTTTTTCTTAGCTTTTTTTTTTTCCAATATATTGTATTTTAAATCAGGCAGTAAATTAATGGTTCTGAGAAGTAGCTGCAATATGCAATTATCTTGTTTTCGCAGATATGGCCTTGGGGTCCCTGAGGTCTCAGTGCTGGAACTCCGGAATAGACTGTTTGTCGGAGGTGTCGGCGGTCTCTGGTGTATACAGGCAGAGAAAGAGCCATACAGACAGAACTGAAATATACGACATATTTATCCTTCAATCCATTACATCACCACTTTGCTTTCTGGTTGTTGTTTTTTTTATATCTTTCAGACTTTCATTTAATCTTAACTTGCCATTTTGTTGCCTTCTAAACTTTCAATGCTTTTTTTTTTTTTTAACATTTAAACTTTCAACCTTTCAATGTTTTTATTTTTACATTTCAAGAATCACATTTAAACTTTTAACCTTACACTCTTACCTTTTAACCTTTCAACGCTTTTTTTTTTTACATTTAAGAATAACATTTAAACTTTTAACCTTTCAATGCTTTTTTTTTTTACATTATAAACCTTCCACTCTTACCTTTTAACCTATCAATGTTTTTTTTTATCATTTCAAGATTAAACACTTAAACGTCTAACCTTCCACTCTCATGTTTTAAACTTTCAACGCTTTTTATTTTTTTTTATTTTTTTTTTAAGAACCTTTAAACTTTGAACCTTTCAATGCTTTTCTTTTTTTTTATTTTTTTTATTTAAGAACATTTAAACCTTGAACCTTTCAATGTTTTTATTTTTACATTTCAAGAATCACATTTAAACTTTTAACTTTACACTCTTACCTTTTAACCTTTCAACGCTTTTTATTTATTTTTTACATTTAAGAATAACATTTAAACTTTTAACCTATCAATGTTTTTTTTTTTTACCATTTCAAGATTAACACTTAAACATATAACCTTCCACTCTCACGTTTTAAACTTTCAACGCTTTTCTTTTTTTTTTTTTTATTTAAGAACATTTAAAAACTTTTAACCTTTCAATGCTTTTCTTTTTTTTTTTTTCTTTTTTTTAATTTAAGAACATTTAAACTTTTAACCTTTCAATGCTTTTTTTTTTTACATTATAAACCTTCCACTCTTACCTTTTAACCTATCAATGTTTTTTTTTATCATTTCAAGATTAAACACTTAAACGTCTAACCTTCCACTCTCATGTTTTAAACTTTCAACGCTTTTTATTTTTTTATTTTTTTTTATTTTTTTTTTAAGAACCTTTAAACTTTGAACCTTTCAATGCTTTTCTTTTTTTTTATTTTTTTTATTTAAGAACATTTAAACCTTGAACCTTTCAATGTTTTTATTTTTACATTTCAAGAATCACATTTAAACTTTTAACTTTACACTCTTACCTTTTAACCTTTCAAAGTCTTTCAACGCTTTTTATTTTATTTATTTTTTAACTTTAAGAACATTTAAACTTTTAACCTTTCAATGCTTTTTTTTTTTTTTTTTTTTAACTTAAGAATAACATTTAAACCTTCTACCTTTACCCTTTAAAACTTTCAATGCTTTTTTTTTAACATTTAAAAACTTTTAACCTTTCAATGTTTTTATTTTTACATTTCAAGATTAACATTTAAAAACTTTTAACCTTCTACCTTTACCATTTTAAACTTTCAATGCTTTTCTTTAATCTTTTAAGCTACCATTTTTATTCCACAAAAAAAAAAAAAAAATGTATTTTCTTATTTAACCACTACTACTACTTTCGCCCCCTTCCTTCCCAGCCCAATTTTCAGCTTTCATCGCTCTCGCACTTTCAATGACAATTGTGCGGTGATGCTACACTGTACCCAAATAAAATTTTTATCATTTTGTTCGCACAAATAGAGCTTTATTTTGCTGGTATTTATTCACGACTCCGTTTTTTTTTTTTTGCGATATAAGCGCAAAAAAGCGGAAATTTGGAAAAAAAAACAATATATATTTTTTTCTATGTTAAAAGAAATCCAATAAAATCAAATTTTGTCATAAATTTAAACCAAAATGTATTCTGCTACATGTTTTTGGTGAAAAAAAAATTCCGTTAAGTGTATAATAATTGGTTTGTGTGATCACGGACATATGTACGCAAATGATCATGTACATATGTGTGCAGATAATCATTGGAACATGTGATTTTAGTGGAACATATGTGGGGGACATGTGTTTTTTTCACATGCAGTGTAGCCGCTTTTCCTTTGCATATTTAGGGAAGGCACAATAATCATTTCCACTTCACAACAAATCATCCTTACCTTCACTGTGCAGTTAGTTTTGCACAGAGTGGCCCCGATTATAATTTTCTAGGGTCCCCCCCCCCATGGCACTCGTGGCTCCTCCCCCACATCAGTAAACCACCCCTCGGAGAGGAGCTCTCCCGGGGGAGTATCGCAAGTCCAGCATTTGCATCCACAGACACAGAATGTCTGACTCGGCCCCCTCCCACGTCATTGGATTTTATTGACAGCAGTGGGAGCCAATGGCTGGGCTGCTATCAATCTATCCAAGCAAGAGCCGAGACAACGGGCAGAGAGATAGAGCGCATCTCCGGCGTGGGAAAAAACAGGCTCAGGTGAGTAAAACGGGGGGGGGGGGGCGCTCAGTGAGAGAAGTTTTTCACCTCAATGCATAGGATACATTAAGGTGAAAATACACGAGGGTTTACAACCCCTTTAAGTGGATAAAGGAACTCTGTAGCAAGAGAGAAATGCGCACGCTGCCATTGTGTCCTCTTTGTAACACAGACACATGTAAAATAAAAACCAAAAACTCAGAAAAAAAAACAATGAGCCGGGTCAGTCTCACAAATGTTTGTTTTTTTATTGCTTGCATAGTCCCAGAATCATGCATACAAATCCAACAGGGCCTAGCATCACAGTGCAACCTCCATTCCTACAAAAATTAGTCTAGTAATAGTGGAGCAATGATAAAAACGTGTATATTCTAATCAGAGCAATGGAAGAGTGATGGTTGGGGCGTGTCCTGCAGAGACAATGGGCGCCGTCAGAGGACAGGTACTCCAGGTGGACGCAGACAATGGAGCAGTGCTCGAAGGTACCCAAGTCTCAGGATTGGTGTCTTGTACACAAGGTGGAGTAATGTGGTGGTGGTTTTGCGGCCACCTTTAAAAAAAAGTAAGCAAATTGGTAAACCCAACGCCAAAGAATCTACCACAAGCTGTCGGGCCCACACATTTGTTTCCACCAATAGAACCAGAGAAAAGGGTGTCCACTGAAGCCACTGCCAGTTCTTGGCCAATGCTCTACACTGGGGAGTGCCGGTTCCCTTCCGCCTTACTTTCTGAACTTTGATCGGAGTAAAGAGAACTCAGCAGCCCCCCCCCCCCATTTAAAAGTCATAAGGTATGACATTTACCCATTACATGTTTAATGAGGCTGCAGAGAGACCCTGCTCCAAAAGAAATAAAAATGGAAGTAGGGACTCTCGGAATGATATAGAAGACCTAAAATAGCTTTCTAGAGAGGTATAAGGACACACACAGTTCACAACTACCGATTCTTCCTAGGCAGAGTACCGCAAAGTGACAGTGCTCAGGTTCTGGGTTCAACCCCTCCAGGAACACCATCTGTGCGGGGCTTACATGTTCATGGATTACCTTCAAGTAATTAAATTTCTCCCCCACAATCTGAAATGAAATTTAGATATACCGTATATACTCGAGTATAAGCCGAGATTTTCAGCCTCTTTTTTGAGGCTGAAAGTGCCCCCTCGGCTTATACTCGAGTCACCGCTGTCTGACTGCTCGATCAGCGTATCGAGCAGACAGACGGCGGACATTAAAATTCAAAAGCCGCGCCTCCTTCTCCGCCTCCGCCTGTGATAGGCGGAACACTGAATTTCCCAGCAGTCAGTGTTCCGCCTATCACGGACATCCGTTCATTCTCATACTACGGACGAGTATGAGAGGATGTCCGTGATAGGCGGAACACAGGCTGCTGGGAAATTGAGTGTTCCGCCTATCACAGGCGGAGGACGGAGGCGCAGCTTTTGAATCGTAGAATGGCCGCCGAGAAGAGCGGCGATCCATCGGCACGGGACAGAGGAGGCACGGGACAGAGGAGGCACGGGACAGAGGAGGCTCGGGACGACGGCGGCTCGGGACGACGGCGGCTCGGGACGGAGGCTTGGGACACAGGTAGGCTGGACACACACACAAGGCTGCACGGACACACACACACACACACACACACACACACAGGGATGGATGGATGGATGGATGGATACACACACACACACACAGGGATGGATGGATGGATGAATACACACACACACACACACACACACAGGGATGGATGGATACACACACAGGGATGGACGGACGGACACACAGGGATGGATGGATGGATGGATGGATGGACACACACACAGGGATGGATGGACGGACACACACACAGGGATGGACGGACACACAGGGATGGACAGCCATGTCTCACCCTCGGCTTATACACGAGTCAATAAGTTTTCCAGTTTTTTGGGGGTAAATTGGGGGCCTCGGCTTATATTCGGGTCGGCCTATACTCGAGTATATACGGTAGATGGTTATCAGGCCTATTCAATGCACAGTAAAGTTTTCCACCTCTTTGCGGCCAATACTCACCCAGTACCTCCTTAAAACTTAGTACCGTTTTCCCCACCCCCCCAATAAGCCCTACCCAGAAAATAAGCCCTAGTAAAGTCCACGTAAAGAGGCTTTGTAAAAAGGTTACATAAAATGTCCATGGTGTCTCCTTTGGTAACTTTATTGTGGAGAATACCTTATTTATAGTGCATCGGGCGCTCATGTGACCCTCTGGAGATCTTCTCCTCCCGGATGATGTCAGTGGACCCTCCCCTCTGCAGTGCTCGGAGCGGGCCCGACATCAGCAGGCACCTTAGCAGTGCTTGGAGCGGGGAAGAAGAGCTCGGACGGATCACGTGAGCGCCCAGTGCTGTAAACAAGCCATTCTCAACAATAAAGTTACAAAAGGAAAACTCAGACATTATAGAACATCACAATACAAAGTACATATTATTGGGATTAAAGATGTGATAATGACGACTCCTGAGCTGATAGGGGGAGAGAAGACGGGGGACATAGATGAGACATTCCCCTGAAAATAAGCCCTAGTGTGTTTTTTGTAGCAGAAATTAATATAAGACCCAGTCTTATTTTTGGGGACATGCTATAGTTGCAGGTAGAGGAAAGCATGCGACTGACTTCACTCCCTCCCAGGGTGCAGAACCTGGTATCAGAGCAGTCAATCCATCCAATGGAGTTTGGGGTTTAGTCAATGGCTTCAACCTAGAAGAACTATTATCTGAAGTATCAGTGGCGATGGGGCAAAGTACAGGTTTGCTTTAGTCCATGCTGCACCCAATCCATAAGCTTGTTGCCAATCTAGCGAAGCATGTATGTAACCAACCCATAAGCTTCTGGAGGCAAGGTTTCAATGGTTCTACGCGTTCTATAAAGCAGTGGTCCTCAACCCTGTCCTCAAGGCCCACTAACAGGCAAGATTTGCAAGATAACTGAAATACATCACAGGTGATATCATTTGCTGCTCAGTGATTTCAGTATTCTAGTCTGCATCTCCCCCAAGGTAATACATAAAACCTGGCCTGTTAGTGGGCCTTGAGGACAGGGTTGATGACCACTGCTATAAAGCACTTCTGAACATGTCAAAACATTAATAAAATCAATACAACTCTACTGGGATTGATGCGAAGGAAAGCCAGGAGCAAAGGACTTGTACAATAGGCCAAATGGTCCTTTTTATGGGCAATGGAGTGAACACCTTGAGCCGGTGTTGGAATCCAAATCACGTTTCAACTAAAACACCAAATCTTATTGGCAGTGATGGCCAGTGGCTACACTGACAAGTCTGCTCCAATCTCCGCTTTCATTGTTGGAAACTCGAAAATTTTGACGGTCCGATTGATGGAAACTGATGTCGAACTAGATCTATATAGGTCAGAAGAAGGAGGCAGAAGGCCCAGAGAGTTCCATTGTTCTAGAGAAAGAGTAAAAGTTTGGCAAAAGTTAAGAAAATGGAAATCAGTGGTTTATATTTAAAGTGAAACTAAACCCTCTGATCGTTTTCAGCCAAGGAAGCTGCAATCTTCCTTTCATAAGCTGCCATCTTATCCTCGGTTTGATCTGCAACTGCCATGATTCTGCATATGTGATCAGTTATGGCACCAGACATTTGATGGCTTCACAGTTTGGTTGAGAGCACAACCATTGTGACAGTTAGGGTCCGTTCACACAGGGGCAACTCCGATCCGACTTCAGGTCGCCCCTAGTCGCCTCAGGTCGGACAACATTAAAAAAGCAATGTAAGTGAATGAGAGCCGTCTTAATGCACACTACTGAAGTCGCTCCGACTTCAGAAAAGGTTCCTGTACTACTTCTATCCGACTTGTAGGCGACTGGTACCCATTGATTTCAATGGAGATCGCCTCCAAGTTGGATCTCCATCTATACAGAGGCGACTCAGAATTATCAGCTCTCAAAAGGAGTTCCCCCCTGAGAGCTCATTCTCTGATTGGCCACGGCAAGTCGCCTGGCCTGGGGCGACTTAAAGTAGTGTTGTGAAGTCGTGTCCAAGTCGCGTCAAGTGACGTCCAAGTTGCCTCCAAAAGTCGTGTTGCCCCTGTGTGAACCGAGCCTTAGGATTCCCGATATTCCTGTTTGTTTTGTTTTTTTTTGTTTGATTTTTAACTTTAAAAAAATAAATAAAAGGGTTTAAGTTCCCCCTTTAAACAGAAAAAAGGAGAACCCTGGCATAAAAGGGATTCCAGGTAGCATGGCCTCTGAATAGAATTCAGCATACGGCAGCAGAGATTTCTTTTTCCATATAAAAAGTGTAAAATCGTTATCCTGACCAGAAAACCCCATTGGTTTTGGCAACCATCAAATACGAGAGCTTGAAGAACTAAGACTTAAGATTTCAAAGAAGACGGCTCATGCATAACAACGTAGTGTGGTCAGCAATCTATTAAATAAAAGATGGCATGCACCCAATGTCATAAAATGGTCATCTGTTGGCCAGGGACATCTAGTGATGACCACCTATGGCCACAACATTAAAACAAATTAGTCCACCAAAAAAAATCCTAAAAAAGGATTTCCAGCCTTCAAAACCTTCTGGAAGGCTTGGAATTGCTGGAAGGTTTTCATCCTACGTTTCCTTCATGTCTCTGGAACCAGATCTATTCCAAGTCTTATGAAGAAAAACGTCAAAAAAGGTGGGATTCCGCCTTACCCAGGAGAGATTTCCTTTCACATTATATCATCTTAATGAAGAAATTTCCCCAACAGGCACAGAGCAAGGCAAAAAATCTTATAGCAGGTCAAACGTTTGACGACACTGTCCAAAGCAAAAGCTTAGCTTGAGCTTAACTTTTTTTTAAAAAGGAAAGAATGTTTTAGATAAGAGCTGGTGGGTGGAATGACCATCTTCAGTCTATCTCCTGGGGAACCCATCATCTAGATTTCCCTACTGGTTCCTTTCAGTATGAAGTTTTTCATAATATGAACTAAATAAGTCCAGCCGGACTAGCAAGAACCCCTCATAGTATAAAAATACAACTGTCTTCATAGCAGCTCTTATGTATGATGGGGTTACAAGTTAAAGCTGAACTCGGGCTTTTGATACACTTTACACAGAGGCGGGCTGATGCAGTCCCAACCTTAGATCTCCTTCTCTGAATGGCTGAATCTCAGTAGATCGACTCTACTGTGTTTTAGGTACAAGACAGGGAGTCTAGGTTTGAACCCGGAACACAGTGCAGTATATAGCCTCACCTACGGTACATCCAGTGGCTTCACATGGCCAGAAACTTCTGGAATCCTAATGCAGCAATCAGCTTCCCTGCTTATGCAGAAACCGCTGGCCAGGACTCCTAATCCAGCAATCAGCTTCCCTGCTTCTGAAGATACTGCTGGCAAGGGCTCCTAATCCAGCAATTTGCTTCCCTGTTGATGCAGATACTGCTGGCCAGGACTCCTAATCCAGCAATCTGCTTCCCTGCAGATACTGCTGGCCAGGACGCCTAATCCAGCAAGGAGCTTCCGTGCTGATGCAGATACTGCTGGCCAGGACTCCTAATCCAGCAATCAGCTTCCCTGCTGATGCAGATACCGCTGGCCAGGACTCCTAATCCAGCAATCAGCTTCCATGCAGATACAACTGACCAGGACTCCTAATCCAGCAAATCACCTTCCTTGCAGATGCAGATACCTCTGGCCAGGACTCCTAATCCAGCAATCAGCTTCCCTGCTGATGCAGATACCTCTGGCCAGGACTCCTAATCCAGCAATCAGCTTCCCTGCTGATGCAGATACCGCTGGCCAGGACTCCTAATCCAGCAATCAGCTTCCCTGCTGATGCAGATACCGCTGGCCAGGACTCCTAATCCAGCAATCAGCTTCCATGCAGATACAACTGACCAGGACTCCTAATCCAGCAAATCACCTTCCTTGCAGATGCAGATACTGCTGGCCAGGACTCCTAATCCAGCAATCCGCTTCCCTGCTGATGCAGATACTGCTGGCCAGGACTCCTAATCCAGCAATCAGCTTCCCTGTTTATGCAGAAACTGCTAGCCAGGACTGCTAACTCAGCAATCCGCTTCCCTGCTGATGTACTGCTGGCCAAGACTCCTAATCCAGCAATCAGCTTCCCTGCAGATGCAGAAACTGCGGGCCAGGACTCCTAATCCAGCAATCCGCTTCCCTGCGCAGATTAAAAAACAGGAGAGCCTTACTTTGAGCCCACCCAAGGTTCTCATTTCTAAATTGAAGCCCTGATGAAAAGGGGGGGGAGTTCCTTTGACCCCTGAAACGCGTTGGCTGTCTTAACACAACATCAATGAATGAATTTGGACTCCTCTTTTGGTCTGACACTCCTTCCATAACACACATCTTTTCCTGGTAACCTGCCAGTGCATTCTGATGTAGAAGTCTCCGCAGAGTCAGAATCCAATGAACCAGAGAGAGGATTTCCCCATCCACCTCAAAATATGTTGATGGGGAAAAATCTGGTTCGTTTAACGAAAAAAAAAAAAAAAAAATAAGTGACTCATCGCCTGACAGCTTAGGCTGTATCCAAACTGAAGAGATCTGCTGTATCACATCATTTGTATAGGAATCGCACTGGATTCCTGTGCAAATGAGATGTGAATTGAGCCATACATTACGTATATATATTCTCACTGGATCCGCACCAAAACGTGCAGGACCCCTTTTTTGTCCATGGGTGTTCGGATCGCAATGGGTGTTCAATTCAATTCTACAGTTCACATTTCGTTCTGCAAACCAAATTTAGGGGGTGTCATTAACCACTTCAGCCCCGGAAGATTTTACCCCCTTCCTGGACTGAGCACTTTTTGCAATTCGGCACTACATCACTTTAACGGACAATTACACGGTCATGTGACGCTGCACTCAAACAAAATTGACGTATTTTTCTCCCCCCCACCCCCCACAAATAGAGCTTTCTTTTGGTGCTATTTGCTCACTGCGTTTGTTTTTTTTTGCTATATAAAATTTAAAAAAAAATTAAAACAAAAAAGTTTAACTTTTTGCTATAATAAATGCCCCCCCCAAAAAAAATCTTAAAAAAAAATGAATGTTTCTCCGTTTAGGCCGATATGAAGTCAACTTTTTTTTTTCTTTACCAAAAATATCGCAATAAGCGTATACCGATTGTAGACGCAGAGTAGAACTTTTGCGCAAACCAAACTGTGGGATAGATTTATGGCATTTTTATTATTATTTTTTTTTTTATTAGTAATGGCGGTGATCTGTGATTTTTATCATGACTGCGACATTATGGTGGACACATCGGACACTTTTGATACCATTTTGGGACCATTGTCATTTATACAGTGATCAGTGCTATAAAAATACACTTACTGTGTAAACGACACTGGCAGGGAAGCTGTTAAACACTAGGGGGCGATCAAGGGGTTAAGTGTGTCCTAAGGAGTGATTCTAACTGTGGGTGGGGGGGGGCGGCTACCTAGGACATGACAATGATCACTGCTCCTGATGACAGGGAGTAGTAGATCGCCATCATGTCACTGGGCGGCACAAAATGCCGTGTCTTAAAGCGGACGTACCTGTACGCCCATTTGCCCAGCCGTGGCATTTTGCCAGCGTAAATCGTCATCCGCTAGTGGTTAAACTTTAATATTGACACCCGCAGCGGTTTGCAGAGCGCAGTGTGAACTTGCCTGCGATTCTGATGCGGTGCGGGAAACGCACAGGTATCGCTGCGGTTCCCGCACCTCATCAATGTGAACCCATCCCCATGGTTTTAGCTGGATTATCAGCACTATAAGCATCATTGGTCATAGATATGCCGATTGTTGTGGTGCAATCTAAAGCTTTGAGCCAATACTCATGCCCAAAAAAATATAAAAATACAAGAACCAAGTCATTTTTGAGAAGCCGATCGATAATACAGTGGGCCATACAGGAAAAAGCTGGAAAAGGGACAACGCAGCTGGAATCTTCTAAGATCCCTTTCACACCACACCGCTCATAGCGTCGGTGGTAAAACGCGGCAATTTTTTGCGGCGTTTTACCATCGGATTTGTGTCGCATTTCGGCCGCTAGCGGGGCGCTTTTACCCCCCCACTAGCAGCCGAGAAAGGGTTAAAACCGCCGGCAATACGCCGCAGAAGCGGCGTTTTGCCGGCGGTATTACAGCGCTGCCCCATTGATTTCAATGGGGAGCAGCGGTGGAGGAGCAGTAAACACACCGCTCCTTCACCGCTCCAAAGAAGCTGCTGGCAGGACTTTTCCCTGACGTCCTGCCAGCGCACCGCTGTAGTGGGAAAGCCCTCGGGGCCTTCACACTACAAACAATGGTGCACAGCAGTTTTAGGGCAGATTTCTAATGCTATAGTGCCTGCAAAACGCCCTTGGTGTGAAAAGGGTCTAAAAACAAAAAAACAAACAAAAAGAAAAACAAACAAACACACACAATTCAGCATACCCACCCCCACCCCCTGCACACACACACACACACACACACACACACACACACACACACGGGTTAAGGATCAATAATAAAAAATTCTAGCTCATAACCAGTGGCATGTAGTTGCCATCATCCCTTCTAATGAGTACGGATCAGTAATATGGCAACAGCCCAAAAAAAACCTAAAAAAATAAAAATTGCGGATGCCAAGCAAGATCGCCTTTACTGAATCGGGTCATGCAGGGGCTGTATATAAATAATGCGATATGTAAATTGCAGATTCTATAAAATCACAGCACAGTATGAAGAAAAATGTAAACATTTATCTGGAAGGGTCCACAAACCTCGCATACCGTGGTCTGGCCCCCCCACCCAAAATTTGAGAAAGAGGTATAAAAAAAAAAAAAAAAAAAAAAAAAGGAACGTTGCAAGAACACCGTTTGTAATGAAGAGTTTTCCCGTGGCAAAGGCATAGCCAATCAAAGTGCTCGGTTATGGGCATCTCAGGGTTGGTCATTGGGGGAGGGGGGGGGGTGGTGGTTGGCATCTCCAGATCCTCGTGCTGTAGGGGGATGGGGGGAATGGAAGGTCCTGATGTTGCAGCTTCCTCAGACATCGGTCATCTCATCTTCCAGCTCGGCGTCGTCCGTCTCTTCCAGTTCAGCGTCGTCGTCTTCCTCCTCCGATGTGATGTCCGGGTCTTCCGCCTGAGACAGGCACTTCGGACAGGAGCAGATGAACAGGTAGTTCTCCCTGGAGGAAGGAAGGAGACAATTTTTTTTTTTTCCCCCAGGCATTGACCGAGCAATGCGATTTACAGCAGAACCATTCCCACCAGTCTCTGCACCAGAGAAGCTTGCGCTCTAATGTCCCCACCACAGTCATCATTATACATTTATATTACAATGTCTAACAATTAAACTTTTTCCCACCAGGAGGTCCTATGCACAAGAGGAGCTTACACTCCAATGCCCCTGTACCCCCCCAACAGTCACACACTAATATTAATATAAATTTTTATAGCTCTGACATATACCGCAGTGCTGTACAGAGAACACTGAGCCATTCACATCCGCCTCTGCACCAGAGGAGCTTACACTCTAGTGCCCCCATCACAATCACACATGGATATAGCTGTACAGAAAACCGAGACCGTCACATCAGTCTCTGTGATGAGGACATTAGAGTGTAAGCTCCTCTGGTGCAGAGGCTGCTGTAACTGGCTCTGTTTTTTGTACCACTATATCCATGTTTAACGTGTGAGTGTGATGGGGGGCATTAGAGTGCAAGTTCCTTTGGTGCAGAAACTTATGTGACTGGCTCAGTGTTCTCTTTACAGCATTGCAGAATGTCAGAGATTTATTATTATTATTATTATTATTATTATTAATAGTGGAACTGTGGTGGGGACATTAGAGTGTAAGCTCCTCTGGTGCAGTCACACACTATTAATTATACATTTATATATCTGACATATTCCACAGTGCTGTACAAAGAACACTGAGCAAATCACACCAGTCTCTGCACCAGAGAAGCTTACACTCTAACGTTCCACCAGTCACACACTATTATACATTCATATAGCTCTGACATATACCGCAGTGCTGCACAGAGAATACTGAGCCATTCACATCAGTCTCTGCACCAGGGGAGCTTAAAATCTAATGCCACCCCCCCCCCCCCATATGGGTACACACTATTGTTATACATTTATATAGCTCTGACATATACTGCAGTGCTGTACAGAGAACACTGAGCCATTCACATCGGTCTCTGCACCAGAGGAGCTTACACTTCAACACCCTCAGCAAAATCACTTGGACACCAACAAAGTCAGAAAGTGGTTGTAAAGTCAGAAGGCTTTTATATGTGAATGCATTCTTTGCATCAAGATAAAAAGCTGTGTGCAGCAGCCCCCCCAGTTTCCCCAATACTTACCAGAGGCCCCATCTAGATCCAGCAATGTTATACGAGAGACTCAGCTGTTCCAGGACTCTGCCTCCTCATTGGCTAAGACAGCAGCGAAGCGCCATTGGCTTCTGTTGCTGTCAAAGTCAGTGAGCCAATGAGGAGGAGGAGGGGGGGGGGGGGGGGTCAGATCATAGCTCTGTGTCTGAATGGACACATGGAGCTGCAGCTCAGGTGCCCCCATAGCAAGCTGCTTGCTGTGGGGGCACTCAACAGGAGGGAGGAGCCAGAAGGGTGGAAGAAGAGGAGGAGGAGGAGGAGGAGGAGGAGAAGGAGGAGGATCTGGGCTGCTCTGTGCAAAACCAATTGCACAGAGCAAGTATAACATGTTTTATTTCCTATAAAAATAACAACGCATGAGACTTTAATATCTCTTTGAAGTGTTTCTAAAAATCGCTGGAATAAACCCAATGAGAATGTCCAAACAGCATGCAGGCCTTGTCCTGGTGGGACTGAACCCTAGACCCCAGGCCTTCCATACTATAGATGTCAACAACCACAGAAGAGTCAATTAGGCTGGATTCACACCTATGGCAGTTTTAGTGCTTTTTTGCAATTTGCAGATTTGCACTACAGAACGTGTTCCATAGGAAGCCATGTTATATGGACTGCAGTGCAAATCTGCAAAATGCAAAATGCACAAAAAATGCCATAGGTGTGAATCCAGCCTTAAAGAGCGGCTCCGGAAACTGACCTGAGTGTCTTGTGTCGACTGTGTCGGCTTCGATCCCTCTGACAGCAGTCCAGATAACTAATACAGATCTCCTGAAAGACATCAGAGGTATGAGGAGTAAGCAGCATTGACAATTATGTGAACAGTACAGGCCGAGCTTATACAACTCCGATTCCAAAAAAGTTGGGACGGCGAGTAAAAAACAGAATGGGGGGGAGGGTAGGATCTGTAAATCTCAGAAAACACAAATTTTATTCACAACAGAAAACAGATATCAAAAAGTTAAAAAAAAAAAAAAAAAAAAAAAAAAAACAGAAAATGTACCTTTTTTTTTCCTCTTAAAAAGGTACCATATTTATCGGTGTATAACACGCACCCCCCCCCCTTCAAATGAGGGGGAAATGGTGGGTGCGTGTTATACAGCGATCTCTGCGGTCTGGGAAAGGTGAGGCTGCAGATGGGCCCTGAGCAGGGTGCATTGATGAGCGGTGACCCTAGTTTTGCTTTCAAAGTTCCTTATTTAACCACTTCAGCCCCCGTAAGATTTTACCCTCTTCCTGACCAGAGCAAAAAAAAATAAAAAGTTTAGTCCGATATGTCTTCTACATATTTTTGGTAATAAAAAAAATATATATATATTATATCTATATCATCACAATAAGCGTATATTGATTGGTTTGCGAAAAAGTTATAGCATTTGCAAAATAGGAGATAGATCTATGGCATTTTTATTATTATTTTCTTTACTAGTATTGAGAGATTATATATATATATATATATATATATATATATATATATATATATATATATATATACACATACACACACACACACACACACACACACACACACACACACACACACACATATATATATATATATATACACACATACACACACACACACATATATATATATACACACATATATACATACACACACACATACACACACAGTGCCTTGCGAAAGTATTCGGCCCCCTTGAACTTTTCAACCTTTTGCCACATTTCAGGCTTCAAACATAAAGATATCAAATTTTATTTTTTGTGAAGAATCACCAACAAGTGGGACACAATTGTGAAGTGGAACGAAATCTATTGGATATTTTAAACTTTTTTAGCAAATAAAAAACTGAAAAGTGGTGCGTGCAAAATTATTCGGCCCCTTTACTTTCAGTGCAGCAAACTCACTCCAGAAGTTCAGCGAGGATCTCTGAATGATCCAATGTTGTCCTAAATGACTGATGGTGATAAATAGAATCTACCTGTGTGTAATCAAGTCTCTGTATAAATGCACCTGCTCTGTGATAGTCTCAGGGTTCTGTTGAAAGCGCAAAGAGCATCATGAAGACCAAGGAACACACCAGGCAGGTCCGTAATACTGTTGTGGAGAAGTTTAAAGCCGGATTTGGATACAAAAAGATTTCCCAAGCTTTAACCACTTGGGTACCGCGCTATTGCCGAATGACGGCATTAGCGCGGACCTAGATTTCCGGGACTACGTCTATTGACGTCGTCCCGGTTACGAGCGGCCTGCGCGCCCCCTGTGATCGGCGAGTCCGTGAGACTCGCCTGATCACCGATCCGTGTAAGGGGTCGATCCCGACCCCTTATCACGTGATCAGCTGTCAGCCAATGACAGCTGATCATGTGATAGAACGGAGCCGGTAATCGGCTATTATTCCTCCTCGCGCTGACAGCGCGAGGAGAAAAAAAAAAAAGCCGATCACCGGCGGCCGTGATCGGGACATCAGCCCCGATCACGGCCAGCAATGAAAGTCACCACATGCCACCTGCCAGTGCCCACCTGCCTCCCGCAGTGCCATCCTGAAGTTTAACAAAGTAAAAGTAAGTGCCCCCCGTCTGTGCCCATAATGCCCACAGTGCCACCCACAGTGCCACCCCACAGTGCCACCCCACAGTGCCACCCAATCTGCCTCAAAGGTGCTGCACCCCAGTGCCGCCCATCAGTGCCCAGCAGTGCCGCCCATCAGTGCCCAGCAGTGCCGCCCATCAGTGCCACCTATCAGAGCCACCTATCAGTGCCACCTATCAGTGCCCATCAGTCCCATCTATCTGTGGTACCTATCAGTGCCCATCCGTGCCACCCATCCGTGCCACTTATCCGTGCCACCCATCCGTGCCATCTTATCTGTGCCCATCTTTGCCCATCAGTGCCGCCTTATCTGTGCCTATTAGTGCCGCCTTAACTATGCCTATCAGTGCCCACCAGTGCAGCCTATCAGTGCCCACCAATGCAGCCTATCAGTGCCCACCAATGCAGCCCATCAGTGCCCACCAATGCAGCCCATCAGTGCCCACCAATGCAGCCCATCAGTGCCCACCAATGCAGCCTATCAGTGCCGCCTTATCAGCGCACTTCAATGAAGGAGAAAAATGACCCGTTTGCAAAATTTTATAACAAACTATTAAAACATGATTTTTTTTTTTTTTTTTTTTGCATCTTTTTTTGTTTGTTTAGCAAAAAATAAAACTCCGAGCTGTAACTAAATACCACCAAAAGAAAGCTCTATTTGTGGGAAAAAAATGATAAAAATTTCATTTGGGTACAGTGTTGTATGCCCGCGCAATTGTCATTCAAAGTGCATCAGCGCTGAAAGCTGAAAATTGGTCTGGGACTGAGGGGGGTTTAAGTGCCCAGTAAGCAAGTGGTTAAACATCCCAAGGAGCGCTGTGCAAGCGATCATTTTGAAATGGAAGAAGTATCAGACCACTGCAAATCTACCAAGACCTGGCCGTCCCTCTAAACTTTCAGCTCAGACAAGGAGAAGACTGATCAGAGATGCAGCCAAGAGGCCCATGATCACTCTGGATGAACTGCAGAGAACTACAGCTGAGCTGGGAGAGTCTGTCCATAGGACAACAATCAGTCGTACACTGCACAAATCTGGCCTTTATGGAAGAGTGGCAAGAAGAAAGCCATTTCTCAAAGATATCCATAAAAAGTCTCGTCTAAAGTTTGCCACAAGCCACCTGGGAGACACACCAAACATGTGGAAGAAGGTGCTCTGGTCAGATGAAACCAAAATCAAACTTTTTGCCCACAATGCAAAACGATATGTTTGGCGTAAAAGCAACACAGCTCATCACCCTCAACACACCATCCCCACTGTCACACATGGTGGTGGCAGCATCATGGTTTGGGCCTGCTTTTCTTCAGCATGGGCCGGGAAGATGGTTAAAATTGAGGGGAAGATGGATGCAGCCAAATACAGGACCATTCTGGATGAAAACCTGTTGGAGTCTGCAAAAGACCTGAAACTGGGACGGAGATTTATCTTCCAACAAGACAATGATCCCAAACATACAGCAAAATCTACAAAGGAATGGTTCACAAATAAACGTATCCAGGTGTTAGAATGGCCAAGTCAAAGTCCAGACCTGAATCCAATGGAGAATCTGTGGAAAGAGCTGAAAACTGCTGTTCACAAACGCTCTCCATCCAACCTCACTGAGCTCCAGCTGTTTTGCAAGGAAGAATGGGCAAGAATTTCAGTCTCTCGATGTGCAAAACTGATAGAGACATACCCCAAGCGACTTGCAGCTGTAATCGCAGCAAAAGGCGGCTCTACAAAGTATTAACGCAAGGGGGCCGAATAATTTTGCACGCCCCACTTTTCATATTTTTATTAGTTAAAAAAGTTTCAAAAATCCAATAGATTTCGTTCCACTTCACAATTGTGTCCCACTTGTTGGTGATTCTTTACAAAAAATAAAAATTTTATACCTTTATGTTTGAAGCCTGAAATGTGGCAAAAGGTTGAAAAGTTCAAGGGGGCCGAATACTTTCACAAGGCACTGTGTATATATTTATTTATCATTTCTCTCTCCCCTCTGAAAATGACTCTGTAATCTCTGTAATATAGGAGGGTGGTCTTACCTCTCCTGGCTTGATATCTTCTAGAGCGGTCATGTGGAGGAGGAAGTTATTGTCAGGAAAGGAGGCCTCAGCATTGGGGACACAACTGTGGTTACCTGCAGAGAATGAAGAACGAGTCAGAGATCCTGCCAAGGACTTGGAGCAGAGTAAAAGGGTAGAAGAGACAGACATAGTTGTGATAAGAGGTGCCAGTATAGGGAAATGACTTTTGAGGGCAAATCAAAAAATAAATAAACGGAAAGCCACGGTAAAGAGGACACCAGACCACCTCTGACCAAGGAAACTGCCAGATGTCCGGCTAATAAATTCCTAACTCCGAGTTCTCCTTTTGGGATCACTGGGACCTGAATTCACTTTACTAGACCCATGTCATTGGCCACTGGAAACCCTTTTATAGCAGATTACAAAGTATGGGCGGTATAGCCTGCCTTGTCGCCCACTACCAAATCCATAATGCACGGTGTATGGCGAATGTCCTAATCTGAACTATCCTGAATTGTGTAAAATAGCAGAGATTCTCCTCATGGAGACTGCATGGGATCTGGATCTGGTTCTTTTTCGCCAGCTGTATAAGGGCAGTATGCTGAAGGCATCCGATCAGCTGTGTGCGGAGTTCCCTCTACAACAAACAATTTAATACAGATCTTCAACTCCGACATGAAATACATAGATGCAGACACAAAACGCTCTCCTTTGCTATATCTAGCTCACCCACTACTGCGGGAAAATTCTGCCAGCTACCCCACGCAGGGGTCTGATATCGAGGGCCTACTCGGTTTTTGTTGACTTCTATTCAAGATCACACACTGTTAAAAAAATAAAAATAAAGTCGAGCCTGTTGGGTCACCGATATCGGGGCAAGTGGGATATGGCCCTAGAGGCGCTCCCTGCTGTGTGTCGGTGTCAGCTGCAAATAGACTCAATTATTTATCTTACACAGAGCTGATTGCACCCCCCCCCCCCCCCCGGTAGGCTATATGATTGAGGCCAAGGGATTCTCCCTCATGTCCAAAGAGTTCTCGATGGTTGGGGGGGGTTTGGGGACTTTATATACACATGATATGATGCTGCCCGAAACGTGCCAGATATTGCGGCGGAGATAGTGCTTGTTATTTCTGATCTAGCCCTAAATACTTATACCTCTTCATCCGCTGGTGTGCTTGCTGGGCGCAATTGATTCTGAACTATATCCAATAAAAAAAAAAAAAAAATAAAAAAAAAAAAAAAGTATTTATATTATGGTGTCCAGGTTATTGTACCGAGCTGATCACCTGATTTTTGTTGGCTTTCACTGCGCCTTCTAGGGCGCAGTGTATCGCCTACGTTAATTCCCTTCTACTTAGGGAGCGGTTGACTTATTGCCATCAAAAAATGTTTAAAATTAAAAAAATAAAAATAAAAAATAAAACATAACCTGATTTGGCAAAGTTGGCTTGATAACCCAAGCCTTGCCCCCACCACAATTAGTGATGGATAGGTTAGTACAATTATTTTTAGATTGTGAGCTCTAATGAGCAGGGCCCTCCGATTCCTCTCCTACCAAATTGTATTGTAACTGTAACGTCTGCCTTCATGTCGTAAAGCGCTGCGCAAACTGTTGGCGCTATATAAATCCTGTATAATAATAAAGACCACCTAGAGTTGGCCCGAGTTTAGGAATTTCTCCACTGTACATCTGAGAGCAGACAAAGGAGACTTCTGCATAAATCGACCCTCAATAAACTTTTGTTTTATTTTGCTCTGTTTTTTCTTTACTGTTTTTGTTTCTTCATAAAATTTTGGACAGGCTTTAAATATGATGTGATGTACCTGGTTATATATCTCATGTTCAGCGTAAGTGTTGATGGTTGCCATCTTTACCTATCAATTCTATGATGTACAAGCACTTTTTTTTCTCGTCAAAAAAAATTAAAAATAAAATAAAAGGGATTTGGATTGAAGAAAAGTATATAGAGACAGAGACCATTTCTTTTCTGGCTCTTAATTCCTAAACAAGTAGCACCACCAGAGGGCGCTGTTGCTCTAGATATTGAATGAAAGGCCATTGAAAGCCAGCGATAGACTCACAGCAACTCTGCAGCAGGTACAATCCAGACCCCTCACAGTTCAGGAATTCTCCCGTCTCTGCAGAGGAAATAAAAAAAATGAATAAATAAAAAATAAAGTAGAACTTTTACCCATCAGTAAAACCTTATTCTAATTATTTCAGTATTATTGGGTCTAATTTGCACCCCTTCCTCTCCCAATCTAAAAGCTGCTGCAAAATGCATTAAGGTGGAGAACAATAAAAAGGTAGATTAAAAAAAAAGGTGAAGTGCGGTCAGAATATCCAGCACACAGTGCAAAAGGTTAGAGGCTACCTGGGAACCCTGGGCGGACTACATGCATATCTCCCCGACACCTTAGTTATGCTTAGATGAAGTTCTTTTGGATGTTATGGTGGGACATCCTCTTTATCCTACCTCTGATCTCTTCCTTATCCATATATTATATGTATTATATATATTCTCTTTCTCCTTTCTCTGTTTATGGCTCAGGTACTGGACTCCACCCCGTCAGTATGTGGGAGATGCACTCCAGTTGTCCCCATAATGCTGGGACAACTTGGCCTCCCTTGACACATATAGTGGAAGTCTCCACCCAGGAGCAGGTTTTATACCCCACCCCCCCAAGTGGAGACCACCCAGTGCCAATACACCAGGAACCCTGCTGTTCATGATTTTTCAAGTTTATCAGTAGGATACGCTGGGCCAGAGACATTATAGCTCCATGTACTAAGAAAGTCAGGGAGACTCGTACCCCAACACAGGATCACTCTGCCCAACCACTTCATCTGACTATTTATTTATTTTTATATATTCCCCCCCCCCCCCCCCACCACCACTTTATTGGCTCCTTTTGACCACCTCATAGGGACCAGTTTCCCCTTTTAGAGAGATATGTGTATGTATGTATACACACACACACACACACACACACACACGACAGTGGTGTAGTGGTTAGCACTCTCGCCTAGCAGTAAAAAGGGTCCCTGGTTCGAATTACCAACCACAACACTACCTGCCTGGTGTTTGCATGTTCTCCCTGTGCCTGCGTGGGTTTCCTCCCAAACTCCGAGAGAAACAAAGACAAAATATATATATATATATATATATATATATATATATATATATATATATATATATATATATATATATATATATATATATATATATATATATATACACATACATACATACATACATACATACACACACACACGGCTCAAAATTTCAAGTCCTGAGCTACTAGCCAGGCCTCAAGGGTTACTCGGTTGCCCCACCCAACCCCGCCCATAAACACACCCTGTCCCTAGACACACCCAGTCCTGCCCCTAGACATGCCCTCATAAACTATCTCATTAAATTACACTTAAAAAGTTTTATGCAGAATTAAGTTATAAAAACAACAACAACTTTATCCATGCCCATCAATGCAGCCTGCCTCCACCATGCAGCCTGTGCCCACCATCCTCCATGCAGCCTGCGCCCACCATGCGCAGCCTGTGCCCACCATCCTCCATGCAGCGGAGGAGAGGAACAGGAGAGACGCCCAGATGTTCAGAGCGCAGGGAACACAGCAATAATAGCTTTCAATTCAATTGCAGAGTTCCCACCGCTCAATGTCATATACAGCCCTGCCCTCTGGTCGGGAACTTTTAATGACAGATCACCCGTCCCGATTGGACGGGTGATCTGTCTATCAAAGTCCTGGGACAAGGGGGCGGGGCTGTATCTGTATCAGCGAGCAGTGGGGAACACGGCAATGTTAAATGAAAGATGTTATCGTTGTGTTTCCCCCTGCGCCGCGCTTTGAACATTCGAGCGTCTCTCTCTCTCTTCCCCTCCGCGATCGATGGGAGAAGGACTCCCACCCAGGCTTCCAGCGGTGCTCACCCCCCTCCGCTGCAGGCAGCCCTTCCACGCCAGCCCTCAAAATGCACTCACAAAATGTGAGTAGGTGAGTGTAATTTTTGAGGGCTGTGTGTGTGTGTGTAATGTAAGTATGTATATATGTGTATATCTATATATATATATATATATGTGTGTGTGTGTGTGTGTGTGTGTGTGTGTGTGTGTGTGTGTGTATATTCTAGTTCATGAACAAATTGTCCTGTTTTGTATATAATGGTGGTATATATCCCTTCACCATTAGCTGTGAAAGTCCATATAAATAAACAATCTTCTCTTTCTTCCACTATGGTGTCACCTATGTGCTCACGAGCCTCTCACCTTTATACAGCTTAGTCCCGTGGGGTCTCCAACTGGCGGCCCTCCAGCTGCTGAGAAACTACAAGTCCCATGAGGCATTGCAAGTCCGCCAGTTACAAGCACAGGCAGAGGTATGATGGGACTTGTAGTTTCATAACAGCTGGAAGGTTTGAGATCCCGTGGCCTAGGGCAAGCATGTAATATTACTATTCTGGTGATGCCATTTCATCCACTCTCCTCTAGGAGTCCTCAGTTTAATCACCCAGTCGGCTGGTCTGTATGGTGGATCAGGGCTTTATGGTGTTTGCGGCGGTCCTCTCTCCATTTCATCCACAGTTCTCGAGATAGAGATTATATATATATATATATATATATAGATAGATAGATAGATAGATAGATAGATAGTAAAGACCCTTCCATTAGTGTGATAACAGTTACAAAAAGGCAATCACAACCATTAACTGCATTATGCTGAAAGCTCACTCCAGGGCGGTGTAATACCGTGTACATGGCATTAGGAGGGGCATCACAACCATTGCCAGCATTATGATGGATACGCAACTCTTGGGCTGTATGTAACATCGCGGGCGCTATGCGTCAGCGAGGTCCAGAGGGGGTGGCCGGGATATTTGGAGCAGTTTCACTTTTCAGGTGATCGCAATGTGGCGATTGGCCAGCTTGGCTACGCTGACCAATTAGAGCGGGGGGGGGGGGGGAGGGCAGGCAACCTCAGCCCCCCCAGCTGTGGTGAAACTACAAGTCCCAGGAGAACATTGCAAGGCCCTGACAATCAAAAAGGCATGACTCCTAAAGTCAGAGGCATGATGGAATTTGTAGTGCCGAGGTTGCCTACCCCTGAATTAGAGTCTCCTCTTTCCATGGGGGCCCCAAGTCCCAAGAGAAAGTTGGCTCACATTTCCTTATCAGCGTGGTCTTGCTTTATTTTTTTATGAAAAGGTGAACTTATCCTTTAAATCACATGGTTTATTCTCTTAATTAAATCAAAAAGGAAAAAAATAAAAAATAAATAAATAAAACACACACACACACACACACACACACACACCACTTTCAGCTCCTCCGACACTGACCTTTTTCTATGTCCTTGTAGAGCTGATCTATCAGGGTATCCAGACGTTCCCTCTCCCGGGCCGGTAGCTCCAGGGCATCGCATGCATGAACCCACTGACTCAGGGAGCTGCAAGGAGAGAAGAGGACGGGCATTCACCGACTGGAAAGGCAAATGGGAGCAGAAAATTGCTTGGTAATGTCAGAGGACTCGGGGCACTTTGATGGCAACTCCAATGGCCACCTTCTTTTAACCACTTCAATGCCGAGCACTTATACACCTTCCTGCCCAGACCAACAATTTCAGCACGATCACATTTTGAATGACAATTGCAGTCATGCCACGTTGTACCCAAACAACATTTTTATACAGTTTCTTCCCCACAAATAGAGCTTTCTTTTAGTGGTATTTGAGCACTGCTGCACTTTTTATTTTTTGCGCTATAAACAAAAGTAGTGACTTTTTTTTTTTTTTTTTTTTCAAAAAACACCCACCACACACAATATCTTTTAATTTTTGCTATAATAGATATAAATGTGGGCAAAAAAAAATAAAAAAAAAAATAATAATAATAATAATAATAAATGTGGGATATCTATTACAGCAAAAAGTTAAAGATATTGTGTTTGGTGTTTTTATTTGTATAAAACAAATTTTTTCCTCACTTTAGGCCGATATGTGGCCAAAAGGTGAAGCGATGTAGAGCAATGTCATGTTCGCTCAGCCGTGCCATTCTGCGGCAGCTGGTCGGCAATCGGTTAATTCATGGAACAGTTTTTTCCCCTCCAAAAAACAAAATGTATTTGAAAAATTGTTGCGCAAATACCGTGTGACATAAAAAGTTGCAACGACCGCCATTTTATTCCCTAGGGCAGTGATGGCGAACCTTGGCACCCCAGATGTTTTGGAACTACATTTCCCATGATGCTCATGCATTCTGCAGTGTGGATGAGCATCATGGGAAATGTAGTTCCAAAACACCTGGGGTGCCAAGGTTCACCATCACTGTCCTAGGGTGTCTGCTAAAAACATATATAATGTTTGGGGGTTCTGAGTAATTATGATTTTTTTTTGCATGTAGGAGAGAAGTGCCAGAAAAGGCCCAGTATGGAAGTGGTTAAAATTGCGCAATCACTCATGGAATGGCACCAAACTACGGTACATAAAAATCTCCATAGGCAACGCTGTAACTTTTTTTTTTTTTTTTTTTACAGGTTACCAGTTTACAGTTACAAATGGAGATCTTAGGGCTAGAATTATTGCTCTCACTCCAATGTTCGTAGCGATACCTCACATGTGTGGTGCGAACACCGCTTACATATGTGGGCGTGACTTACGTATGTGTTCACCACTGCGTGCAAACACAGGGGGGATAGGGGCACTTTCAAAATAAATACATAAACTTTTTTTGTTTTCGTTTTTTAATTTATATAAATAAAAAAAAAAAAAAAGAAGAAAAAAAGTTTATATTATTTTTTTCTTTTTTTACACTGCCACTTTGAGAGATCATCGTTTACATTGAGGCAGAACTGGAAGGGACCTCATGACATCGCTCCGGTCCTCATAGACCAGGGGGTCTCCAAACTGCGGCCCGAGGGCCAGATGTGACCCTTTGCTAGCCTTTATCCCCAAAAAAAAAAAAAAAAAATGGAATTACGTACCGGTAATGTCCTTTTCCAGGAGTCTTTCAGGACAGCCACCTTAGAGAGACACCGGCTCCTCCCCTCTGAGGAAACACCGCCTTCAATTTCATAATTTAAGCCTCCTCCTCCCTTCGTTCCTCAGTTCTTCCAGAGTACCTCCGGCCAAACTGGGTAGACACAAGAACACGTCAAACAAATAAACTTTTTAAGTCTTACCTGACGATCTCATGTAATGAGTTCCCGATGATCTGCAACAATTTGGGTGGGAACCGGTGCTGTCCTGAAAGACTCCTGGAAAAGGACATTACCGGTACGTAATTCCATTTTTCCCCAATCGTCTTTCAGGACAGCCACCTTAGAGAGGATAAGCGAGTATATTACCTTAGGGTGGGACTACTGCCTGTAGCACCTTACGACCAAAGGCTTGGTCTTTGGCTGACAGAAGATCCAGTCTATAGTGTCTCACAAACGTAGAAAAACTGGACCACGTTGCAGCTCTACAGATCTGTTCCGGAGATGCACCAGCCCACTCTGCCTGAGAAGTTGCCACGGCCCTGGTCGAGTGTGCTCTAATCCCAGCTGGAGGATCTAATCCCCCTGCCACGTATGCCTGCCCAATGGCTAACCTTAACCATCTAGCTATGGTACGTCTAGAGGCTTTGGAACCCTTCCTGGCACCTGAAAATAAAACAAAAAGTGAATCTGTCTTTCTGAACTGACTTGTGCAGTCTAAATAATAAAGAACACATCTTCTAACATCTAGTCTGTGAAACATGTGTTCCTGTTCTCTAACTGGATTTGAACAAAATGTAGGTAGCACAATCTCCTGCATCCTGTGGAAACTAGAGGCTACCTTAGGCAAAAAGGCCGGATCTATCTTCAAAACCAGACGATCCGGAAAAACCTGAAAAAAGGGAGCCCTGACAGAAAGGGCTTCGAGTTCACTTACTCTTCTTGCTGTAGTGATCGCCACCAAAAACACCGTTTTGAGAGTGATCAGCTTTAATGAGCAAGATTCTAACGGCTCAAAAGGTTCCCCTGTGAGAACCTGTAAAACTAAAGAAAGATCCCAAACCGGGAAGGGGGAGCTTGAAGCTGGTCTTTGCCTACCTAGGGCCCTGAAGAACCTTACGACCCAAGGATCTGACGCTAGATGTTTCTCTAAAAACACGCTCAAAGCGGAAACCTGAGCTTTTAGTGTTCCAAGCGCTAACCCCTTATCCGCCCCTGCCTGTAGGAACTCTAGAACGGCTACAGGGCTATGCACGTTGAAGGAACCCTCTGAACACCAGCTGTTAAACCGTTTCCATACCTTTAAGTAAATGGACTGGGTTTCCTTTTTCCTACAGTTTAGAAGAGTGGCTACCAACCGGTCTGAGAAGCCCTTGGCTTTCAGCAATTCTTCCTCAGAAGCCACGCTGCCAGGTTCCATCGTCCTACCTGAGGGCAGAACACCGGACCTTGAGACAGGAGATCCTCCTGCACTGGGAGAATCCAGGGGGGTTCTACAGACAGGCCCTTCAAGATCGAGAACCACGGCCTCCTGGGCCAGTGAGGTGCAATTAGAATGAGGGTAGTATTCTCCACTTGAAATTTCCTTAATACTGCTGGAATGAGCACTGGAGGGGGGAAAGCATAGCACCTGGAGAAACCCCAACTCTGTGCTAGTGCGTCCACCGCCAATGCCCCGTCCCCCCTGTTTATGGAGAAGAACGTTGCTACCTTCGCGTTTTCCCTTGCGGCAAAGAGATCTATTGCAGGAATCCCCCATCTCCGGGTGATCATTTCGAATATTTCCTGCTTGAGAACCCAATTGCCTTCTCTCAGAGTTCTCCTGCTGAGAAAATCTGCCACCTGATTTTGTTCTCCCTTCAAGTGGATTGCTGAAAGGGACAGGATATTTGCTTCGGCCCATCTGAGGATGGCTTCCGCTAGGGCCCATAAGGACTTGCTCCTGGTGCCCCCCTGTCTGTTGATGTAAGCTACCACCGAGGAGTTGTCCGACCTTACCCTTACGTGATTCCCCCGGAGCTCCTTCTGAAAGGTTCTGAGAGCTAGATCTACTGCCCTCAGCTCCCTCCAATTCGAGGATCTCCTCGAGTCCCTCTTTTCCCAAATACCCTGTATTAATTGGGAGTCTAGGTGTGCCCCCCAACCTGAGCTGCTTGCATCGGTCGTGACCACCCTGGAGGTTGGCATGACCCACTCTAGACCTTGGGACAAATTTGCTCCCTTCCTCCACCACCAGAGGGACCTCTTTACCTGATCTGGAATCGAAACCAGAGAATCCAAAGATTCCTGGCTGTGATCCCAAACCTTCAGCACAAATAATTGTAGAGGGCGGTAATGTAACCCTGCCCACTGAACCGCTGGAAGAGCGGATGTCAGCAACCCTAGCGCTGACATGATCTTCCTTATGGAGATCTGGTGGTTGCCCTGAAGAAACAACAGAGCCCTGTCTATCTTTTGAATTTTTTCCAAAGGAAGAAAGACCCTTTGTACTGTTGAGTCCAACTCGTACCCTAGGAAAGTGACCCTCTGGGAAGGGATTAAGTTGGATTTCTCCAGGTTCAGGAGCCAACCCAGGCTTACTAACAGGTTTCTTGTGACCTGTAAATCCTGAATTAATTGTGCTGGGGAAGGGGCAAACAGAAGGAGATCGTCGAGATATGCGATCACCGAGATTCCCCTGAGACGCAGAAATGCCAGAACTTCTGCCATCACTTTGGTGAAGATTCGGGGGGAAGAGGATAGTCCGAAAGGAAGCGCTCTGAACTGAAGGTGTAGTACTTCCATTGGAGTTCTCACTGCCAGTCTGAGAAAACGCTGGTGGGACTCTGCGATTGGAATATGCAGGTATGCATCTTTCAGATCTATTGATGCCATGAAGCAGTTCGGAGGTAGGAGTGCTTTTACTGAGTAAACCGAATCCATCCGAAACCTTCTGTAGGTAACTGAGACATTCAGGGGCTTCAGGTTCAGGATGAGCCTGAACTTTCCCGAAGGCTTGCGAATCACGAAGACATGAGAGTAGAAGCCTCTGCTTGTCTCTCCTACTGGAACCCGTACTACCACCTCCTGTTCTTCCAACTCCTGAAGAGAGGAAAGAAGGGCAGATGATTTTTCTGCGCATTTTGGCAGCTCGGTGACAAGGAACCTCAGAGGAGGGAGTTCCGAAAACTCCAAATGGTAACCTCCTCTGACGATCCCCAAGACAAACTGATTGGAGGAAATCATTTCCCCACTGTGGGAGGAAGGCCCCCAATCTTCCTCCCACCGTGACCCTGTCACTGAGATTTTTCGGGCTGTTCAGGAGGGCGAAAAATTGCTCCCCCGGGGCCCTTGCTTTTGAGTCCCCAACTTTTCTTCTGCTGAACCGTACGGGGTGGTACAACCCTTTTCTGGGGACGAGTCTTTTTGGCTTGTTCCCCAAATTTCCTTTTAACAGGAAAGGCCTTTCTTTTGTCTGCTGTGCGATCTAGCACTGTTTCAAGACCTGGTCCAAACAGTAGATCTCCTGTAAAGGGGATTCCACAAAGTTTAAGTTTGGATGCATTGTCTCCAGGCCAGGTCTTCAACCATAAGGCTCTCCTGGCAGAGTTGGTCAGGGCCAAGGACCTTGCCGACATCCTCACGGATTCCGCCGAAGCGTCCGCTATGTAGGCTATCCCTTTAAGAAGCATGGGAAAGGAGGATAGAATAGTCTCCTTTGCTGTCCCTGCTTCAATGTGTGCGCTAATCTGGGTGAGCCAATACTCCATGTTGCGGGCCACCACCGTGGTTGCCATGGCTGGCTTAAGATTTCCCTGTGACGAATCCCAGGCCTTCTTAAGAAGGTAATCCATCCTTCGATCCATAGAGTTAGACAGTACCCCCATATCCTCAAAGGATAGATCAGTGTGTCTGGACACCTGGGAAAAAGCAGCGTCTAGTTTGGGAGATTTATTCCAGACGAGAGTCTCTTCCTCCGAAAAAGGAAACCTACGTCTTAATGCCCCAGAAAAGAAAGGTTTCCTTTCGGGATCCCGCCATTCCTTCTTGATGGTATCGATCAAGACGTTATGCACTGGGAACACCCGCTTCTTTTGTTCCCCCATGCCCTTGTACATCCGATCATGGAGTGACAATGTCTTAGTTTCTTCTTGAATGCCTAAAGTGGTATGAATCGCTCCCAAGAGCTCATCCACATCCTCCAGGGAAAGCTTATACCGCGAGATTCTGCTGGATTCCCCATCCAACACCTCTGCGTCAGACTCCCCCTGGGAGTCTGAAACGACACTGTCAATTTCCTCCTCAGCTTCCTCCCTGGGACCCTCTGAATTCTCTCCCCTTGCAGGAGGAACATCCACAGGGCTGGATGGTACACTCTGCTGCGCTGGTGTAGGAGTGCTCGGAGGCTGGGGCCACTGAAAACTGGAAAAAAAGTTTTGGAAGGACTGAAAGGTACCAGAGAGTTCCTTCATAGAAGCTACCAGATCTGCACCCTGCTCTACTGCCTGTTCCTTAAGTAAATCCTCAATACATTGTTTGCAAATAGCTTTAGACCAAGAGTCTCCCATAGACGTTCTACATGAAGGGCACTTCTTCTTAGAACCATGGGGGGACTTGCTCGTGGCTTTCTGAAAGACACAAAACACAGGAAGGGGCAGCATGAGCCTAAAAAACAGCAACACCAGCGCTACATAGAGGACCACCGGGAGTGCCCCCCCTAGGATCAACCATCACCAGGATCCCAGACACACTACCCTTCCCCCCGACCACCAAGGAGGAACACCAGTGGAGCTACTGGATACAAGTAAGGGAACACCTCCCCAGGTTTCCTCTTACCTTCGAGTGGCTGGTGCTATTATCTCCAGGAGTTTTTGAAGCCTCTGCCTCGGACATTCTCCCGTTGAGGAAGCGTGGTACGAACGCGCCTCTAACAGCTACCTGTGCAACTGTGAAAAGAGAGGCTGCACCAGTCGAACGCTAGGTTCCCCTTCACGTGCCGCGTCCGGAACCGGAAGACGCGGATCGAACGAAGGGGTCCGCCCCCACCGGAACTGACGTCGCCCGCCTACCGGTCCGGCTTCCAGCTCCCAGCCGGCTGCGTACACAGGGGGGCCCTGGACGCCTTCGTTCAGTACCCCACTGGGCGAAACGCAGGGATGAACCTCTCCAAAGACTTCCTGCTTTCCCCAAGCGAAGATTGGAGTGCGTGTAAAGGTCAGTCGAGTATTCAGCTTCCCCAGCCGACTGGACTGTTTGTTCCGTTGAAACCCCCGCGGGTGAACGAACGGACGACCCCATAAACTTCCCGCTTTCCCCAAGCGGAGTTTAGGGTATATGGACAGTACGAACACTTCAGCTCCCCGCTGATAGGACTGTCCTGGACCGACCGATGAACGGTCGGATAGCCGAACGGGGCCAGGGCTCCGCTCGGATGGCTTCAGTTTCACCAACCGAATTTAGCCTTAAGGTTCCTTGGCGGTGTCTCCCCGCCGGAGGAAACACCATAACTGAGGAACGAAGGGAGGAGGAGGCTTAAATTATGAAATTGAAGGCGGTGTTTCCTCAGAGGGGAGGAGCCGGTGTCTCTCTAAGGTGGCTGTCCTGAAAGACGATTGGGGAAAAAACACGATTCACAATTTGATTTTTATTTATTTTTTGATGAACACCGCGCTGGTCCCGAGAAGCTGCAGGCCTAGTCCGTGGCGTCCGGCCTTGCAGACTAGGCTGAAGCCCGCAGATTCTCAGTACCAGAGCGGTCCTGGTGAAAAATAAATAAAATCTAAAAAAAAAAAAAAAAAAAATCGATTTGCTGAAATTTTGAATCTATTTGACCTCTCAACTCAATTCAAGATTTAAATCATTTTTTTCCCCGGCCCTAACCAATACCAATGATGGGATACTATTTCTCCTACTAATAGGAGCACTACTCCTCGTATTGACCACCAATCCCGAGGCCATATTTATTCTCAGCGATGTCGGGAGCCCGGGACATTTTCTGCCCCCTGCTGGCCACAATCTGGCCCTCCTAAAGTCTGAAGGACAATAAACTGGCTCTTTGTTTAAAAAATTTGAAGACCCCGTCCTAAACCAGAGATTACCGGAGGTCATCTTTCCTCGGCTAACCTCTGTGGTCAGCTGCTGCAACCGCTGGATCAGTTGGTGGGGGTTCAGGGAAGAGTGGCGTGCTGAAGTCATCGCGTTGTTGATCTGAGTGGACGGTGATATCTTTAATTCTACATCTGTAAGTGCAAATTTTTTTAGCTTAAAAAAAAAAAAAAAAAAAAAATGTGTATGAAAGGATTTGCACCATGGTGAGCTCCTTTCTATGTGGGGTAATACCTGGTCTATATCCATGACCTCCGATCGATCGAGTCCAGGGGCGTACTAAGTGGGGGGGCGGGGGGCGTGCCACCCCGGGTGCCACACACTGGGGGGGAGTGTCAGGCCAGCGCCCCCCCCCCTCTCCGCAACTGAAGTGTCAGACAGCGCCGCGAGGAGCCCGAGGCACTGGGCAGCATTGCGGGGGGGGGGGGGGGGGGGGGGGGGGGGGGGAGCAGCACCCGAGTGGAGTGACATCTGCCAGCTCAGTGATCCGGGACCCGGCTCCCCTTCTCTCTGTGGTCGCGCCGCGCTGCCGTTCTGATCAGTCTCGGGCAGCGGCTGTCACTCACAGCCGAGCAGAGTGAAGCAGAGTGAAGCCGCCTCCCCCTCCTCCATGCACAGCACTGTGTAGACAAGGAGGGGGAGGCGGCTTCACTCTGCTCGGCTGTGAGTGACAGCCGCTGCCCGAGACTGATCTGAACGGCGCGATGTGAGTCACGTGACTACAGAGAGAAGGGGATTATTGCACCGGGTCCCGGATCACTGAGCCGACAGGTGACACTCCACTCGGGTGCTGCTCGCACCTCGCCCCTGCAATGCCGCTGCCTTGGGCTCCAGGTACACTAGGGGTTCTTTACGGTGGTGGGTCCTGCACTGTAGGGGGGGGTCCTGCACTGTAGAAGGGGGTCTGTACTGTAGGGGAAGATTCTGCACTGTAGGGGGGGTCTGCGCTGTAGGGGGGTCTGCACTGTAGGAGGGGGGTCTGTACTGTAGGGGGGTCTACACTGTAGATGGGGGTTTGTATGGTAGGGAGGGGGGTCTGCACTGTAGGGGGATCTGTGTAACATGCAGAGGGTCCAGAGCTGTGAGGGGCTGTGTAATGTAAAGGGGTGCAGATGTGCAGGGTGCTGTGTAATGTAAAGGGGTCCAGAGGTACAAGGGCTGTGTAATGTAAAGGGGTCCAGAGGTGCAGGCTGCTGTGTAATGTAAAGGGGTCCTTAGGCGCAAGGTCCTGTGTAATGTAAAGGGGTCCAGAGGAGCAGGGCACTGTGTAATGTAAAGGGGTCAGGAGGTTCAGGGTGCTATGTTATGTAAAGGGGTCCAGTGGTACAAGAGCTGTGTAATGTAAAGGGGTCCAGAGGTGCAGGGGGCTGTGTAATGTAAAGAGGTCCTTAGGCGCAATGTCCTGTGTAATGTAAAGGGGTCCAGCGGTGCAGTTGTGGAGAGGGGGGGTACACAGTAGTGACAAAAAGATATTGAAGGATACAGAGGTATGCAGGGGACACGGTGGGTGTTTTTTACATTTTATGGTGGGGGGGGGGGGGGGGGGTGCCAGATATAGGATCCGCCCCGGGTGCCAAATGCTCTAGGTACGCCCCTGATCGAGTCTCCACGGTCGCTTGCTGCATATCTTTTATCTCACCTATCAAGCACTCCTGAGCCACTATTCCATACTCCCTGGATAAAGGCCCTGGCTGGGTATTAGCCGCAGGCTCAGGAGAGCTTGCCTTCTGGTAAGCACGCACTTTATGTGGCGGAGGGGCACGCACCTTGTGCTGGCGGAGGGGCACGCACCTTGTGCTGGTGTTGGAAGCCACTTTGAGATTTTATACATTTTTGTGTCTTATGGACGAATTTTATTTTATACACTCTCACATTCTGAAGAAGGATGGCCGCCTTACTTTTTAACCCTTAATACCCCTTTCTTTTCCCAATTACCCAACCTATGGATACATCCCCACCCAATTATAACCAGAGTCTATACCCCTTAATGCCGTGTACACACGACTGGACTTTGACAGCAAAGGTCCGACAGAATGAATTGCACCTTTGCCGTCTAAAAATTGGACGGACTTTAGATTTAGAACATGTTTTAAATCTTTCTGACGGACTCGAGTCCGGTGGAAAAATCCGTTCATGTGTATGCTAGTCTGACGGACGAAAACCGACGCTAGGGCAGCTATCGGCTATGAACTTCCTTATTCTAGTCCGGTCGTACGTCATCACGGTCTAATCCGTTGGACTTTGGTGTGATTGTGTGTGGCCAAGTCTGTTCGGAAAGTCTGTTGGAACTCCACGGAAAAGTCCATTGGGAAGACCGTTGGACCTAGTCTGCCGGAAAGTCCGGTCTTGTGTACACGGTATTAGGATTACTCCATCTGGAGCGCCAGATAAACACCGACTACACCGATACCCGATTATCTAGGCTCAGCTAGGACCCCGTCACACCACACAGCGGATATATACAGGAGGGAGATTTACTAAAAAAAACTGGAGAGTGCAAAATCTGGTGCAGCTCTGCAGAGAAACCAATCAGCTTCTAGAATTTTTTGCCAAAGCTTAAATTGAACAAGCTGACGTCAGAAGCCGACTGGCTACCATGCAGAGCTGTACCGGCTTCTGCACTCTCCAGTTTTAGTAAATCAGCCCCCATTGTGCGGCGCCTGAGAAGCTCAGCAGCCCCGGATATTTTACACCTCAACACACAGGAGCCGGGGCAAGTGTCCCGTGTGCAAATCACCGGATGGTTCTGTGTCATTGTAGCGCGTGTACCTCCACCCCACCGGTGCTGTGCATCTAATTCTGTCTGTACAATTTGCCCATTCTCAAAACTGCCTCTGCTGGGGCAGAATGCTGAGGCTGTTTTATCTGAAAACTTGCAGATCTAAAACCCCAAAAAATAAAATAAAAAACACACATGAATATATTAACCACGTGACGATCGGGGCACAACGATGTACGTCGGCACAATGGCACGGCTGGGCAAATGAGCGTACAGATACGTCCCCTTTAAATCGCGACATTGTGGTACTCCGTGACCGTGCCCATAGCCCATTCCCCCCCCCACAGTTAGAATCACTCCCTAGGACACGCTTAACCCCTTGATCGCCCCCTCGTGTTTAACCCCCTTCCCTGCCAGTGTCATTTACACAGTAATCAGTGCATTTTTACAGCACCGATCGCTGAATAAATGACAATGGTCCCAAAATAGTGTCAAAAGTGTCCACCATAATGTCGCAGTCACGACTTTTTTTTTTTTTTATATAATGCTATAAATCTATCCCCTATTTTGTAGACGTTATAACTTTTGCGCAAACCAATCAATATACGCTTATTGCGATTTTTCTTTTTACCAAAAATATGTAGAAGAATACGTATCGGCCTGAATCGAGAAAGAAATTAATTTTTATATATTTTTGGGGGATATTTATTATAGCAAAAAAAGAAAAAAAAATTGCTTTTTTTTTTTCTTAAAAATTGTCCCTTTTTTTGTTTATAGCGCAAAAAATAAAAACCGCAGCGGTGATCAAATACCACCAAAAGAAAGCTCTATTTGTGGGTAAAAAAGGATGTCAATTTTGTTTGGGTGCAACGTCGCAGGACCGCGCAATTGTCAGTTAAAGCGACGCAGTGCTGAATCGCAAAAAGTGCTCTGGTCAGGAAGGGGGGTTAAATCCTTGCGGGGCTGAAGTGGTTAACATTGTGGTGCCCAGAGTTCAGCTTCCCATGACCAGTCCCACCCATAGCCATTTCAATGCCCCCTTATTTCATATCTCATGGGGACTCCACTGGTGAGCTCTTCACAGTTCCTGGTCTGTTCATTCATTTTATATTATGCTGAATGCAGCAAAAGGATTGGGAAAACCTCCAGGAGGCCAGAAACCGATCCAGGGACCCAGATAGTGGATCTCACCACTGGAGACCCCATGAGACCCGAAAAGTCCCGGGGGTTACCCTGAACTCTCGATTCTGCCAATATCTAAAAAAAAAAAAAAAAAGGATCTCCAAACTACGGCCCTCCAGCTGTTGTGGAACTACACATCCCACGAGGCAGTGTAAAACTCTGACATTCACAGACATGACCGGGCATGATGGGAATTGTAGTTCCTGAACAACTGGAGGGCCGTAGTTTGGAGACCCCATTCTAAAACATGACATCTGGTGGACTGCGCATACCTTCTGAACAATCCAGAGAAGCAAATAATTATTCCTCAGCTTTCTGCAAAAATAAGAAGATCTAGCCCCGCCGACGCACCTCACCCAGCCCTGAGTAGTTAGTGGGTAAAAGCAGCCTCCGCTCAATCCATCCAGGCCACATCCCCAACATGTTTCGTCCGTCCCCAACATGTTTCGTCCCCCTCCCGGGGCTTAATCACGGAGATCGCCTATTCCTTTGCAGTGTAGGAAATGCTGGCTCACCTTGTGCCGATCCCCTGCCCGTTTGTTCCTACAAGAGCAAATAACGATCGGAAGCCTTCTGGTGCGAACCACTGAAGGAAAAAATAAAAATAAAATTAAAAAAAAATAAAAAAAAAAGCACAGAAGAGAGAAGCAAATTTAAAAAAAAAAAAACATTTAACTGGCTGCAGACAAGTATTGGGGCCTGTGCCCCCAGAATTCTGTTTGCTTTTAAAAAGGATTTTGCATTCACATACACAGCAAGTCTACAGGGAAGCAACGCACGATTGAAGGTGGTCAGAAGGATCTGCTGCAACTGTCAAAATTTTGGGCGACCTCCTAAGGATCTCAAACCTACGTCACTGACAAGTCCATGGACAGGGTCCTAAAGCGGTCCCACACAGACAGGCCCACCGCTATGGTATACATCAGCCCCACAACTTTGTGGCAGCAAAAAACGAGGCAAAAGCAGAGCCGGGGGGGTAAACAGACACCGGACTACGGCAGGAGCAACTGGCGTGTACATGAAGGCACATAAGAGGGCCGATTTACTAAAAAACTGGAGAATGTAAAATTGGGTGCAGCTGGGAATGGTAGCCAATCAGCTTCTAACTTCAGCTTGTTCAGTTAAAGAATAAACAAAAAGGAAAAAGTTTTTTTTTTTCGTTTTGGATGGAGCGGAGAGGGATTAAAACCTGTCAGGGGGGATTCACTCTCTATTTGTCCTGTTTACTACAGTTGCACCGATAAGAGTATCGGTATCAGTGCCGATACCATGCATTTCCACAAGTATCGGTATTTGGGCAGCCTCACCGATGATCGGTGCGGCGGTGGGGGGAGTTACAAGCACCGATCCCCCTGTATAGTCTTTCAATAGAGCAGCTGACAGCCACTTCTCCTCCTCTCCCTCCTGTGGCTGTCAGCTGCTTTATTGAAAGACTATACAGGGGGATCGGTGCTTGTAACTGCTGGGCTCTATGTCTGCCGGCCAACCCATGATCGTACCCCGCAGTGACAGAACGGGGCTGTATAAACTGTGCTGTGCAGACCTGGGGGCCCAACTACAAGAAACGTCTGACCACCTCTGTGATTGCCAACAAGGGTTTTGCTACCAAGTACCAAGTCATGTTTTGCAAAGGGGCCAAATTCTTATTTTACGCCTTAAAATGCAAATCAATTTATTATTATTTTTTTAATGCGTTTTTTTCTGGATATTTTTGTTGTTATTCTGTCTCTCACGGTTATAATAAAAAGGACCAATAAAATTATAGACTGATCATTTCCTTGTCAGTGGGCAAATGTGCAAAATCAGCAGGAGATCAAGTACTTTCTCCTCCCCCCCCCCCCGACTGTAACCTACTTTCCATGCGTTTTTAATGCAAAAAAAAAAAACGCACTGGACTGCATGTGGTGTGAACTGACCCCCTTAAGGAGTCAATTATTTTGGTAACCCCCGAGACACACACACACACACACACACACACACACACACACACACACACACACACATCGGTGTCTATACTGCTGTATGAGAACACTCAGCCTCTCCTCCTACCCGGCTCACTCGCTCCTCATGCAGGGCTTCTGTGAAGAGACGTCGCAGCTGATCCAACTGACCCTGGGGGAGCAAAAAGGAGACGCCATCAGTTACAGGACGAACTATCACTGCAAATACTGTATGTCCTCATCCCCTTCCTCTTACTACACACAATGGATAACCAAGGTTTTCTTTATATATATATATATATATATATATATATTTCAGTTGACACCATGAAAAGGAGGAATGCAGAGATCAATACTCTTTCATATTAGTGTTTTTACTATAATATATATATATATATATATATATATATATATATATATATATATATATATATATATATATATATATATATATATATATATATATATATATATATATATATATATATATACACATACACATATATATATATATATATATATATATATATATATATATATATATATATATATATATATATATATATATATATATATATATATATATATTTTTTTTTTTTTTTTTTTTGATAATATCAAAAAAATATATACTTTTTTATTAATAAATTATATATAAATTCTTAAATAAAAAAATTCTTGATAATATTATTAATAAATAAAAAAAAAAAATATATATATATATATATATATATATATATATATATATATATATATATATATATATATATATATATATATTCACATTCACAATATTAAAAAGGGACGCAAAGCATCTACCAGAATTCCCACTTACCTTAAACTTGTCACCCAGGAGCTTGTGGACGATCTCCTCCTCTTCATTGGCTGTTTTGCTGCAAAACTGGGTGAAAAGTTGGAGCCACCAGTCCTTGTCCTTCGCCTGTACAGTGACCAGAAGAAGAGGAGGGCTGTCATTAGGAGTCATATCTTCCATAAATCAGTAATGACCGGTCAGTATTACCAAAGCACATTTTTGAGATAAAGTCTCTTTAGGATAGATTATAAAAAAAATACAAATACATTTATAATTATATATATATATATATTTTTTTTTTTTTTATTACTACGGCTTCAACTCTTCTGGGAAGGCCGTCCACAAGGTTTAGGAGTGTGTCTATGGGAATGGTTGACCATTCTTCCAGAAGAGCATTTGTGAGGTCAGACACTGATGTTGGATGAGAAGGCCTGGCTCACAGGCTCCACTCCAATTCATCCCAAAGGTGTTCTATCAGGTTGAGTTGCAGGCCAGTCAAGTTCCTCCACCTCAAACTTGCTCATCCACGTCTTTATGGACCTCGATTTGCACACTGGTCCAAATCATTTGGTGGAACTTGCCTGTCCTCAACCCAATAGAACACCTTTGGAAGGAATTAGAGATACACTGTATATACTATTAGAGGAGATATATACTATTAGAGGAGATATACACTGTATATACTATGTCATTTAAGAACATTCATTCGATTTTCTAATCGTTAGCGGGGTCAAATTGAAGTTCATTTACAACCACAGTGATGGGAAAATTATTTGGAAATAGAAAACTTCTTGGTGAAAGGAATTTTCAGACAACGTACGTGGTTTTCGTTCACAAATTACATTAGTTTTAAAAACAGAATGTCAAAAACAAGTGAAAATTTCTAACAACATTCTTTCATTCAGCGAATGTAGAAAGATTTTTGGTAAAACACAAAAAAATTAAAATAAAAAAAAAAACGCACTATATGCTTTTCTGCAGCTTCTCCACTGACGTATATTGAACCAAAAAAAGCACCGTCTTGCATTTTAAAAAAATAAATAAATAAATAAAAAAGTCCCCGACCCTTTCCAAATCCGCAGTAAATGAACTGTAGTGCGTTTCTGCAAAAAAGCACAAAAAATAAAATAAAAAATAAAACACATAGATGGTGAACCAGGTCTAAGACATTTAGTAACATAATGGGGTTTAAAAAAAAAAAAAAATAATTAAAGTAAAAAAAAAAAAGCCCTTTATAGTACAAAAAAAAAATAAAACAAATAATCATTACTGTAAGGGGGTTAATTTTTTTTCTGTAGAACTGTAAAAGTAATATTTACAGTAATGATTATTTGCCCTTTTTGTACTATAAAAAAGGGCTTATTTTTGTTTTTTTTTAACCCCGTTATGTTACTGGCCGATTCATCGATTATGAAAATAGTAATCAATTCATTTTATAATCGATGAATCGATTAGTTGTTTTAGCCCCACCTGTATCCACATGCCAAAAGCAGCAGGAGGGTACAAAACTGTGTTGTGAAGCAGAAGTATCACAGCCGAGGTGCGTGTATACACCCCCTGCTGAGGTCTCTGCTCCAAAAATAGTAGCTGTTGTGGAGGGGAGGGGGATGGATGCAGTAGAAGCATGTGGACCAAGAACAACTCCGCCACCTCCTGGTGGGAGGTCAATCGACTGCAGCTCAAGGAGCCTCTCAATGAAAAAACGGGGGCTGCCGTTCTCATCGCTGAAAATCGACATTCCACAATGAAAACTCCGCTCATCATAGAGAGGAGGCTGGGATTATGTCGGGAAAGATCTGTAGTATGTTAGAGTTCCAAACCAACAGCACATCCGTATTCCACACGGCTGGGCATACCTGTTTAACAGTGGCCACCATCCTGGCCATTAGCATGATGCTGGCCGTCTCCGGAGGGTAATGCATGTTCCTGGGGGGAGGAATGGAACACAAAAATAAATATATAATAATATATGTGAGAAGGCAGTACAGTTAATAGACTATTCAGAGAAGAAATCTAAAACACAGGAGAGTGGAAAAGGAGTTTTGTTGTTGACGGAGTCAAAATGTCCTATGGGCCCTGAATTGTACTTTATCACATCAGAGGACATTGTGGCCCTTGAAATGCACAGGAGAAGAGGCTGCATCTGCTGGTCTTACAGCTGGAAAGAAGCTTGCAGGAGCAGAGATCAGGGAAGAAAAAAAAAATGCCCCTGAAAAAATTACCATACCCCTAGACCACCTCCCCCATACCATACCCCTAGACCACCTTCCCCATACCATACCATACCCCTAGACCACCTTCCCCATATCCCTAGAACACCTCCCCATACCATACCCCTAGACCACCTTCCCCATACCATACTATACCATACCCCTAGACCACCTTCCCCATATCCCTAGAACACCTCCCCATACCATACCCCTAGACCACCTTCCCCATAGACCACCTTCCCCAATACCATACCCCTAGACCACCTTCCCCATAGACCACCTTCCCCATACCATACCCCTAGACCACCTTCCCCATACCATACCATACCCCTAGACCACCTTCCCCATACCATACCATACCATACCCCTAGACCACCTTCCCCATACCATACCCCTAGACCACCTTCCCCATATCCCTAGAACACCTCCCCATACCATACCCCTAGACCACCTTCCCCATAGACCACCTTCCCCAATACCATACCCCTAGACCACCTTCCCCATAGACCACCTTCCCCATACCATACCCCTAGACCACCTTCCCCATACCATACTCCTAGACCACCTTCCCCATACCATACTCCTAGACCACCTTCCCCATACCATACCATACCCCTAGACCACCTTCCCCATACCATACCCCTAGACCACCTTCCCCATATCCCTAGAACACCTCCCCATACCATACCATACCCCTAGACCACCTCCCCCATACCATACCCCTAGACCACCTTCCCCATACCATACCATACCCCTAGACCACCTTCCCCATATCCCTAGAACACCTCCCCATACCATACCCCTAGACCACCTTCCCCATACCATACCCCTAGACCACCTTCCCCATACCATACCCCTAGACCACCTTCCCCATACCATACCCCTAGACCACCTTCCCCATACCATACCATACCCCTAGACCACCTTCCCCATACCATACCATACCCCTAGACCACCTTCCCCATACCATACCATACCCCTAGACCACCTTCCCCATACCATACCATACCCCTAGACCACCTTCCCCATACCATACCATACCCCTAGACCACCTTCCCCATACCATACCATACCATACCCCTAGACCACCTTCCCCATACCATACCATACCCCTAGACCACCTTCCCCATACCATACCCCTAGACCACCTTCCCCCTAGACCACCTTCCCCATACCATACCCCTAGACCACCTTCCCCATAGACCACACCCCTAGACCACCTTTCCCATACCATACCATACCCCTAGACCACCTTCCCCATACCATACCATACCATACCGCTAGACCACCTTCCCCATACCATACCCCTAGACCACCTTCCCCATACCATACCCCTAGACCACCTTCCCCATACCATACCCCTAGACCACCTTCCCCATACCATACCCCTAGACCACCTTCCCCATACCATACCCCTAGACCACCTTCCCCATACCATACCCCTAGACCACCTTCCCCATACCATACCCCTAGACCACCTTCCCCATACCATACCATACCCCTAGACCACCTTCCCCATACCATACCATACCCCTAGACCACCTTCCCCATACCATACCCCTAGACCAGCCTTCACTACGTAATGGACCAGATCAAGACCAGATGACAGCCCAGGCCAGACCGTCAGCCCGCCATTCTGCTGCGCAGGATCCTCACTTAGCTGAAGTCATTGGCTGCTAGGAGGTTAAAGAGCATTTCCCAAAAACGTCACATTGTCCCTCTTATCTGCTGAGGGGACAGGAGGTCAGTTCTCTGTCTTTTAATCACTTACCTCCAGGCTTCCTCCAGCTTGTTGAGTGGGTGAGCCGGGTTGTCCCTGGCGGATCCCAGACACAGGACCTGGTGATACTGATCTCTGGCTGCCTTCAGACATTCCGCACTGCAGTATGAAACCTGATCAACACACAAAACAGGATCATTCCAATATCTCCATGTCCATCCACAGCAACCAAACACAAGGCAGAGCTTTGCTGGGCTCACCTACCTGAAAAACAAAGGACCAACTTACTTCTCCCTACCAATCAAAACAAACTAAAACCACAGTAAAGCTAGAAAAAAAAAAAAAAAAAAGTATAAAAAACAAGAGCTCAGAGTATCCGGAAATGGAAAAATATTAGATGTTCACTGCTTCAGACTCCGTGACCTACCCATACGTTGAAAGGTTGCGGTGCTTAGACTGGGATGATGCCTGCCGCTACCAGATATCATCCTGTTGTCTTTTCTTGGGGGGGGGGGGGGGGTCAACAATTTTTTTTTTTCTCTCTCTCTCATGTAAATGCGATCCTAGCAGCTAAACCACTGGATCGCTTTTACAGGTGGCGGAGAGGCCATTTCTGATGCCTTCCCAGGGCTCTCCCATCCCCACCAGGGTAACCCGGCACGGTTGACCATAGAGAGGATTGAGGACCACAAGGTCCCCAATCCTCTCTATGGTCTAAGATACCGGGAAGCGATGAGTATTTTGTCACTTCTGGTTTTGGTAAAAAACAGGCCATTACCGGCCTGTGAAAACATCGGGAATTAAACCGATCTTGGATTTGGGCTTTTAAAAAGGCCAGGGGAAGAGATCTAATAGACCCCGGACCTCTCAGTGAGATGTACCCGTCACTAGAGATGGCCCAAAACTGGTTTTATCTGCATTTTGCATATAGCGGGGAAACAAAAAATTAATAAAAATTTAAATTTAAAATAAAACTGCCAAAAATGCAAACTATTTTGCCGCCATTTTACTGTGCGTTATAGTGCGTTTTTCATAGGTCACGCGACTCAAAAAACATAACATGTGCATTATTGATGCGTTTTCAATGCATTTTAGCAGGGAGGTGCTTTTTTGGTGCAGAAGCGAGACTGGAGGTTTGTGACATGGTGCATTATCCTGCTGGAAGGAGCCATCAGAAGATGGGGACACTGTAGTCATAGAGGGATAGACATGGTCAGCAACAATACTCAGGTAGGCCGTGGTGTCTAAACAATGCACAATTGGTACTAAGTGGCCCAAAGTGTGCTAAGAAAAAATATCTCCCCCACACCATTACACCCCCACCAGCCTGACCCGGTGATACAAGGCAGGATGGATCCATCCTTTCATGTTGTTTACACCAAATTCCCGCCATCTGAATGTCGCTTCTAAATCCGAGACTCATCAGACCCGGCAACGTTTTTCCAATCTTCTATTGTCCAAATTTTGGTGATCCTGTGCAAATTGTAGCCTCAATTTCCTGTTCTTAGGAGTGGCTCCCGGGAGGTTGGATGTGTTGTGCATTCAGAGATGGTATTCTGCCTACCTTGGATGTAAGGAGTGGATATTTGCATTACTGTTGCCTTTCTATCATCTGGAACCAGTCTGCCCTGTTCTCCTCTGACCTCAACAAGGGCATTTTCCTCCACACAACTGCCGCTCACTGGAAATTCTCTTTTTCCTCCCCTCATTCTCTGTAAACCCGAGAGATGGTTGTGCGTGAAAATCCCAGTAGATCAGCAGTTTTTGAAATACTCAGACCAGCCCGTCTGCCACCAACAACCATGTTGCCTTCAAAGTCACTTAAAATCCCCTTTCTTCACCATTCTGATGCTCAGTTTGAACTTCAGCAAGTCGTCTCCACCACGTCTAGAAGCCTAAATGCATCAAGTTGCTGCCATGTGATTGGCTTATTAGCAATTTGTGTTACCAAGCACCAGGTGTACCGAATAAAGTGGCCGGTGTGTGAGAGTGTGCGTCTGTATGCATATCATACTTACTTGCTGTGTAATGGTTTTGCACAAAGCAGTCCTGATCCTCCTCATCTGGGGTCCCCGCTGCTGCTGCTCCTGGCTCCTCCCCCCCTGCTGAGTATTCCCATAGCAAGCCGTTTACTATGGGAGCACTTGTGCATACTCGCTCCCAAGCCTTGCTCTGTGTGTGTCACTTCATGTGCACAGCATATGGATATAATTCCTATCACTGTTCTACGAAGAACCATTTGGAGTGTTTGATATACTTTTATTGTCTTACTGATACACTTTTATTGTTTTATCTGAAAGAAATCGCAGGGCATACGATGCGTTTTTTATACTGCCGAGGACCGGATATAAAATCGACCTTTGAACATTACCTCTTTCAACCATATCTTTCATTGAGCACCTTTGCACTTTATTATTACACACAATATTTAGGTTCCTAGCGCAGCACTACCTTCACTTTATAAATTGGCCCACTTACAAAGAAATGAAGGGTCTATCATTTTTTTTTTAATTATTATTATTATTATTATTATTATAGGTGTATTTTATATGATAGAGACAGAATATCAATCAAAAATCCAGGAAAAATAAATAAAAAACAAATCACACAATACAAATGTTATAAATGGAGTTGCAGTTCAGTGAGTAAAATAAGTATTTGATCCCCAACCAACAATAATTCCGGCTCCCTCAGCCTGGCTACAGTAGGTGCTCATGTGGTACACAGATTTGTCCGATCAATGTAAGAAGGTCCTCCAAGGACAACTCGTTATGTGTATAAAAGACATCTGTCCAAGGAATCTTTCTTCCATTCAAACCTCACCATCATGGGCAAGACCAAAGAGCTGTCGAAGAACATCAAGGACAAGATTGTAGCCCTACACAAGGCTGGGATGGGCTACAAGACCATCAGCAAGAAACTTGGTGAGGAGGAGACAACTGTTGGAGCGATTATTCACAAAAGGAAGAAATACAAAGTAACCATCAATCGCCATCAGTCTGAGCTCCATGCAAGATTTCTCCTCATGCGGTGAGGATGATCATGAGAAAAGTGAGAGATCAGCCCAGAACTACACAGGAGGAGCTTGTGAATGATCTCAAGGCAGTTGGGTCCACAGTCACCAAACCAACCATTGGTAACACAATACACCTCCATGGATTGAAGTCCTGCACGCCCCCCTCCTCAAGAAGGAACATGTACAGGCCCTTCTGAAGTTTGCCAATGAACATCTAAATGATTCAGAGAACGATTGGGAGAAGAAGGTGCTGTGGTCAGATGAGACCAAAATGGAGCTCTTTGGCCTTAACTCAACTCATGCTTGGAGGAAGAAAAATGCTGACTATAACCCGAAGAACATCAATCCTACAGTCCAGCACGAAGGTGGAAACATGATGCTTTGGGGCTGTTTCTCTGCTTAAGGTACAGGCCGATTGCCACATTGAGGGGCCAATGGATGGGGCCCCGTTTTGTAAAATCTTGGATGAGAACCTTCTACCTTCAGCCAGAACACTGAAGATAGGTCATGGATGGGTCTTCCAGCATGACAATGACCCAAAACATACCACCAAGGCAACAAAAGGAGTGGCTTAAGAAGAAGCACATTTAGGTCATGGAGTGGCCTAGCCAGTCTCCAGACCTTAATCCTGTAGAAAATGTATGGAGGGAACTGAAACTTCGAGTTATCAAGCGACAGCCAAGAAACCTTAAGGATTTAGAGAAGATCTGTAAAGAGGAGTCGACCAAAATCCCTCCTGAGAGGTGTGCAAACCCGATCACCAACTACAAGAAACGTCTGACCTCTGTGATTGCCAACAAGGATTTCTCCACCAAGTACTAAGTCATGTTTTGCTTGGGGACCAAATAATTATTTTACTCACCGAACTACAACTCAATTTACAACATTTGTATCCTGTTTTTTTTTTTTTGAATTTTTGGTTGATATTCCATCTCCATCATTTAAAATACACCTATGATAACAATTATAGACCCTTCATTTCTTTACAAGTAAGCAAACTTACAAAATTTGCAGGGGAATCAAATCATTTTACCCCCCTGTATATTGATTGGTTTGTGCAAAAGTTACAGTGTCTACAAACTATGGGATAGCTATTGGAATTTTTTTTTTTTTTTTTTAATACTAGTAATGGCGACAATCAGTGACTTGCAGTGGGACTAGGAAGGGTAATTAATCTAGGGGTTAAGTGTGTGTGTGTCTCCCTGTCTCTCCGTCCCCCTGTGTGTGTGCACGTCTGTGTGCGTCAGTGTGTGTGCACGTCTGTGTGCGTCAGTGTGTGTGCACGTCTGTGTGCGTCAGTGTGTGTGCACGTCTGTGTGCGTCAGTGTGTGTGCACGTCTGTGCGCGTCAGTGCGTGTGCACGTCTGTGCGCGTCAGTGTGTGTGCACGTCTGTGCGCGTCAGTGCGTGTGCACGTCTGTGCGCGTCAGTGCGTGTGCACGTCTGTGCGCGTCAGTGCGTGTGCACGTCTGTGCGCGTCAGTGCGTGTGCACGTCTGTGCGCGTCAGTGCGTGTGCACGTCTGTGCGCGTGCACGTCTGTGCGCGTGCACGTCTGTGCGCGTCAGTGCGTGTGCACGTCTGTGCGCGTGCACGTCTGTGCGCGTCAGTGCGCGTGCACGTCTGTGCGCGTGCACGTCTGTGCGCGTCAGTGCGCGTGCACGTCTGTGCGCGTCAGTGCGCGTGCACGTCTGTGCGCGTCTGTGCGTGTCAGTGTGTGTGCACGTCTGTGCGTGTCAGTGTGTGTGCACGTCTGTGCGTGTCAGTGCGTGTCAGTGTGTGTGCACGTCTGTGCGTGTCAGTGCGTGTCAGTGTGTGTGCACGTCTGTGCGTGTCAGTGCGTGTCAGTGTGTGTGCACGTCTGTGCGTGTCAGTGCGTGTCAGTGTGTGTGCACGTCTGTGCGTGTCAGTGCGTGTCAGTGTGTGTGCACGTCTGTGCGTGTCAGTGCGTGTCAGTGTGTGTGCACGTCTGTGCGTGTGCACGTCTGTGCGTGTCAGTGTGTGTCAGTGTGTGTGCGTGTCAGTGCGTGTCAGTGTGTGTGCGTGTCAGTGCGTGTCAGTGTGTGTGCGCGTCAGTGCGTGTCAGTGTGTGTGCGCGTCAGTGCGTGTCAGTGTGTGTGCGCGTCAGTGCGTGTCAGTGTGTGTGCGCGTCTCTGCGTGTCAGTGTGTGTGCGCGTCTCTGCGTGTCAGTGTGTGTGCGCGTCTCTGCGTGTCAGTGTGTGTGCGCGTCTCTGTGTGTCAGTGTGTGTGCGCGTCTCTGCGTGTCAGTGTGTGTGCGCGTCTCTGCGTGTGCGCGCGTCTCAGCGTCTCAGCGTGTCCGCGTCTCAGCGTGTCCGCGTCTCACAAATGGTAATGTGTGTATTATGTGCTGCTTTTAGCTGAAAAAAAAAATTATAAATGATAATAATACATTTTTCCCAATTTGCACAGGAGAAGAAAGAAAGATCACACCCTCTGTACAGAGCTCCCCCTCGTTCTCACCTGGCAATCCGGACACTGCTGGTGGAGGCCGTTCTGAATGGTACAAAGCTCGGGGTACGGAAGGTTGACGTGAGCGTTTCCAGACAGTCTCTTGGCGTTTTCCACAGCTGTCTCCAAGGATCGCAGGCAATGGTCGCAGGCTGCAAAACCACCAAATCAAAGTGAAGCCGGGGATTACTGGGGTTCAGGTTCACAAAATGAAATAAATGATATATTTCCATGAACAGTAGTAGAATCAGTGAGGAGTTGGGATAGTGGAGACACACTGTTAGAGCTGCACGATTCTCGCAAAAAATTTGAAATCGCAACTTTTTTTGCTTAGAAGATAGATAATGAGGCTCTCACGATTCTCACGGCGTAACATCATCAGAAAAAAAAAAAAAAAAAAAAAAATTGGGATAACCTTACTGTTTAGTTTTTTTTAATTCATTGATGTGTATTTCCCCCCCCCCCCAAAAAAAAAATTGCGTTTAAAAGACCACTGTGCAAATACAGTGTGACACAAGATATTGTAACAATCGCCATTGTATTCCCTAGGTTCTCTGCTATAATATAATATATAAATTTATTATTAATAAATAAAATTTGATTAATATATTTTTTTGAGATAGATTATATATATAAAAAAAAACACAACATATTATATATACACATTTATAATTTTTTTTTTTAATATATAAATAACGGCAGTACAAGATTACATTGTTAACTCTCCATACCGATGGTCCCGCCGGTCAGTCTCACCTCTGTATCGGTACAAGGCGTTCCACTGGAACTGGGAAGACACCAGAGGCCTCTCCTGAAAGATGGTCTCTCCTTTCCGGATAGTGCGAGTGGCAAACAGCCCCTTCCCCTGTGTGGAGACAAGGTCAACATGTTGATGTAATCTCAAAATTCCATCCAAGGACTCATTTACATGGAGTTTATCCATAATCTGGAAACGGGACCCCCCATTACCAGTAAAGTGAGACAGATTGCCCTTCAGAAGGCTCTATACCGTACATTTATAGAAAAAAAAAAAATAATAATAATCTGTTATGAAGTCTAAGCCCTGAAACATGTTGGCTGCCACCGTTCTTCTAAGTGGCCACTAACATTGGCCATTGGCTCCCGCCACAGCCAATCAACTCCAGCGATGAGCTGGCAGAGCTGAGTCCTGCTGTCTGCGTCAACAGATGCAGCTGCAGGGCCTCGGGAGCGAGCCTGAACAAGGGCCCCTATGAGAATCGGCCTCCTATTGGGACGGGGGACCTGGGAAGAGGAGGATCAGGGCTGCTCTGTGCAATTCTATTGCTCAGAGCAGCCAAGTACAGATGACATTTGTTTATTTTTTTAATCCCTTTACAACCACTAACATGGTTTGGCGTTCTATTCCTTTACACCTACCTCCAATATGGCCGACTACTATAGATGAGTTTGCGTTTGTTCAGAAATGGGTTTGGGTCTGATCCCAGAAGCCAGCTAATCATTACTGGTCCAATGAGCTACATAGTTAAATAGTTACATAGTAACTGTGAGCTGTGGCTGACGTTATTAAAAAAAAAAAAAAAAAAAAAAAAAGGGGAAGAAGGGGAGCAGGTATGTTTGCAAAATATTTGACCCAGCACAGCTACATAGCCATAGTAGTGGGTCAGTGTTAAAGCTGCACGATTCTGGGAAAAAATTAGAATCACAATTTTTTTTGCTTAGAATAAAGATCACGATTCTGAAGAAATTTTAAAGATTTTTTTTTTTTTTTTTTTTTTAAATAGAAAACCTATTGAAATATTAAAAAAATGAATAAATAAATTAAATAAAAATTAGCAGGGAAATAATAAAAATAATAATAATAATAAATATGGTGTAGTATAAGGAGTTAATAATGCTGATTAAATAATGAGCCTTTACAATTATTCTAATCAGCATTATCAACTCCTTATACTACTTCACCATTTTATTTTTATTATTATCCTGCTACATTTTTTTATTTTTATTTTTTCATAACAACGAGCCTTTACAATTATTCTAATCAGCCTTATACTACTTCACCATTTTTTATTTTTATTTTTTATTATCCTGCTAAATTACATTTTTTTAATTAAACATGCCTTCACTTACCGCTCTGTGCAAAACAAGGGTTTTACACAGAGCAGCCCCGACCCTCCTTATCTGGGGTCCCTCGGCAGAGCTTCTGGCTCCTCCTCATCGGGTGCCCCCACGGAGACCCGCATTCCACAGGGGCACTCGTGCAGGTGCACTTCCCGAGTCCTGCTGCTGCGTCCATTGACACAGACAGCATGTCTCGGCCCCAACCCCCCCCGACTCCCATGTCACTGGGAGCCAATGGCTCCTGCGGCTATCAATCTATCCAATGAAGACCCGAGACAGCAAGTGGAGCTCCGGGGCTCGTACTGGTCTTTGGAACGATCAGGTTCAGGTAAGAAAAATGGGGGGGGGGGGGGGGGGGCTTAAGCTGCAGCACAGGCGTTTGAAAAACCCTGAGGGTTTAAAGCTCATTTAAGGGGGATTTACACAAAGGAACAGTTTAACAAAACACTTGACATGGTTACTTTAAACCAACTTCATTTGCAGACCGAAGTTCATCCCTTTGATCTGTAAATGATTAAACAGAAGGATACAAATGTTTCTTCCATCTTCCTCTATCAACCCTGAGCAATGTTGTTAATAAACATTGCCTGCTGCTTTTTTTTTTTTTTTTTTTTTTTTTTTTTTGACAGCTGCAAGCAGGTGAAACTGCTCTGCACTTTTTACAATAATTGTGCAAATGTTGGATTAAGGTCATGGAGGGGGGGGGGGGGGGGGGGAGTCCAATCAAGATCACAATCAATTAAAGAGTAATAGTGCAGCTCTAGTCAGTGTCATCAACAAGGATCTTACTCGTGTTAGCCAACAGACGGTAATGAAAAACTAGATGACTTTAGCTGCTGTACACACAAGGTGGGAGGTAGTCCACAGAAGCCACCAGAAATCATGTAAAATTAAGGAACACAAAGCCAATCATCTGAAAAGTCCATACTTCTGGTATTGGAATCTCCACTACAAATAAAGCAAGAGAGACTGTCCTTTGGGAGGTTCTCCATGGATTGTGAACTTTTGAGATGATCCTACTGCACTCTATTGGGGCAGCACAGTGGTGTAGTGGTTAGCACTCTCGCCTAGCAGTAAAAAAGGTCGCTGGTTCGTATCCGCACCATGACACTACCTGCCTGGAGTTTGCATGTTCTCCCTGTGCCTGCATGTGCTTCCTCCGGGTACTCCGGTTTCCTCCCACACTCCAAAGACATGCAGGTAGGTTAATTGGTTTCTGTCCAAAATTGGCCCTAGTATATGAATGGGAACCTTGGATTGTGAGCTCCTTAGGGGTAGGGGCCGATGTGAGTTTACAAAGAAAAGGGATAGGGACAATTGTAGACACTCACTCAGGTTGAACTGGATGGAGTGGTGTCTTTATTCAACCTAGCTATGTATTCTTTTACTTTACAAACTTACTTGCACTACACCTCCAATATTAGGGACCAGCTTGTATTTGGAATTGTGTTGGGAGTTTGAACCCAGAAATCATTAATGGTCTATGGGCTACGAGTTGGAAATTCCCCTCCCTACAGGAGGACAAAGAGGTGGAGATGCTTGTGAAATTGTTAACGTAATATGGCCATGTTAGTTTAATGTCACCGACTCGGATCTTACACCCCCCGTCAGGTAAAAGATGGTAGTTTAACTAGATAAACTTTGTTGCTTGAGCACCCCACAGAGTAAGGGCCACCTAAATTGAGAGGTCCGCATGAAAGCAAAGACTGGAGAACCAAACAATCATCCCAAAAGTTCCCAAGACCAGATCTAGGATCTCCACTACGAGTAAAGTGATACAGACTGCCCTTTATGGAGGTTCTTGAGGAGGCCATTTAAGAAAACTTGATATTAAGCCTAAACCCAGATGAGGGGAAATCTCTTGACCCCCCAAAACATGTTGGCCAACACTGTTCTTCCTGTTGTCACATTGTTATCAACAGCAAAGTATTATGGGGCTTCTGAGATGATCGTTGGGTTCTCTATTCTTTGATTTTATACTTCCCTTCAAAATGTGGCCGACTACCAGGGATGGGTTTGTTTATGTATGAAAATGGGTTCATGGCCAATCCCGGAAGGCAACTGTCATTCCTGGTCCAAAAAGCTGTGGAGTGTGTGTGTAATATATATATATATATATATATATATATATATATATATATATATATATATATATATATATATATATATATATATATATATATATATATATATATATATATATATATATATATATATATATATATATATATATATATATATATATATATAGAGATTTCCTGCCTCACAGCCGATGTTAGAAAGGGGCATGGATGCTCCTGAAATTGTTGACTGAATATGGACACATGGTCATAGTGGGTCAATGCAGAGGCTATAGTGAATCAAAGTCACTGATCTGGATCTTAGTCTGGCAACCAAAAAAAAAAAAATTGTAGTCAAACAACATGACTGTGGCTGCTTGAGCTCACAAAGAAAGTGATGTGCCAGAAAAATAGGGAGCCACCTGAACTGAGAGTCAAAGAATAGAGCGCCAAATGAGGACCTCAAAAGTCCATCTGGGATCTCCATCACAAGGAAAGAGGCAGAATGCCCCTTAGGAGGTTCTTCGAAGTCCCTTCAAAATCAGATCTGAAGGCTAAGCTCTGATGAAGGGGATCAGTTGGCACCTGAAGCATATTGGCTACATTGTTCTTGTTGTCACAGTGCTAGCAATAAAAGGATTATGAACTTTTGAGATTTTATATAATCACATAGGTTGGACTTGAGTCTTTTTTTCGACCTCACCTACTATGAGTCATTTGGCCCTGTACTCAGTTTTGCACTTCCCTCCAATATTAGGGAGGACCTTGTTTTGTTTGGAATGGAGTTTGATTCTGAAACCATGCAGAGCGTGTGTGAGTGTGTGTGTGTGTGTGTGTGTGTGGTCCGATTTTCTGCCTCACAGCTGACACAAGAAAGGGGCGGGGATGCTCCTGAAATCATCGCCCAAATATGGCCTAAGAGGATCAATGCTGAGGCCACAGTGAATCAACATTATGGATCTGAATCTTATTGCTGTCAACCAAAAGATGGTGTCGAAATCTATTAGGACTGTGGCTGCTTGAGCGCACGACGTTGTATCCTCACAGAGTAGGGAGCCACCTGAACTGAGAGGTCCACATCAAATCAAAGAATAGAGCGCCAAAAAAACAAAAAAAAAACCCATCTCAAAAGTCCATCTCACCAGGAAAGTCAGAAAGATGACCCTTTAGGAGGTCCATTTAAGGAAGACGGATAGGAAGTCTAAGCCCCCCGATGAAGGGGGAATCTATTGGCACATATTGTTCTTCCCGTTGTCAATAATCCTTTATTGATATTGGAGATGATCATTTAGGACTCTATTCATTGATTATACACTTTCCTCCAACACAGCCGACTACTAATCGATGAGTTTGTCTTTGTTTGGGACTGTGATAGGTTCGGAAGTTAAGAGCCAATGGTGATTCCTGGTCCAATGAGCTGATGGGGAATTCCCTGCCTCACAACTAAGGTTAGGGGCTGGGATGACCCCGAAAATAGGTGACCTAATATGGTCATAGTGGGTCAATTTGGTGGCCACTAAGACCATATTAGGTCACTGATGTTATTGACTCTAATTATACTATGGTCAGCCAAACGATGGTGGTGGAACTAGATGAATTTGGCTCCTCAAGCGCACAAAGTGAGGGGGACCCGATAGAGTCAAAGTGAGAGGTCCACATAAAAATCGAAGAGCAGATACTTCAAAAGTCTATAAATCCAGAACTGGAATCTCCATCACCAGGAAAAGAGAAATTTCCTTCAAGAGGGTGCTTCAGAGTCCATTTTATAAACACTTAATTAGGAACCCTAAGCCCTGATGAAGGAGAATCCATTGGCACGCGAAACACGTTAGCTGCCATTGTTCTTCCTGTTGCCAATAAAGGATTATGGATATTTGAGTTGATCTTTTGGCACTCGTGTCACCGATTTGACACTTATTCCCAATACAGCCGACTAATAGGAATGAGCTTGTGTTTCATCGACTGGGATCTTACTTCAGTCAACCAAAAGATGGTAGCGGTAGCAGATGAATTTGGCTTCAAGCACACAAAGTTGGGCGGGGGGGGGGGGGGGGAGCTCACATAGAAACATGTTGGCTGCCATTGCTCAGCCTGTTACGTTACTTGATGAAGGGGGGGGTCCATGGGATGCGAAACACGTTGGCTGCCATTGTTCTGTTGTCATATTACTTGAAGAAGGGGGATCCATGGGATATGAAACACGTTGGCTTCCATTGTTCTTCCTGTTGTCACTTTACATGATGTAGGGGGTCTATGGGATGGGAAACACGTTGGCTGCCATTGTCCTGTTACGTTACTTGATGAAGGGGGATCTATGGGACGCGAAACATGTTGGCTGCCATTGTTCTTCCTGTTGTCACGTTACTTGATTAAGGAGGAATTCATGGGACTCGGAACACATTGGCTGCCATTGTTCTTCCTGTTGTCACTTTACATGATGAAGGGGATCTATGGGATGGGAAACACGTTGGCTGCCATTGTCCTGTTACGTTACTTGACGAAGGGGGATCTATGGGATGGGAAACACGTTGGCTGCCATTGTCCTGTTACGTTACTTGATGAAGGGGGATCTATGGGACGCGAAACATGTTGGCTGCCATTGTTCTTCCTGTTGTCACGTTACTTGATCAAGGGGAATTCATGGGACCCGGTACACATTGGCTGCCATTGTTCTTCCTGTTGTGACTTTACATGAAGAAGGGGATCTATGGGATGGGAAACACGTTGGCTGCCATTGTCCTGTTACGTTACTTGATGAAGAGGGATCTATGGGATGGGAAACACATCGGCTGCCATTCTCCTGTTACGTTACTTGATGAAGGGGGATCTATGGGACGCGAAACATGTTGGCTGCCATTGTTCTTCCTGTTGTCACGTTACTTGATCAAGGGGAATTCATGGGACCCGGAACACATTGGCTGCCATTGTTCTTCCTGTTGTCACTTTACATGATGAAGATCTACGGGATTAGAAACACGTTGGCTGCCATTGTCCTGTTACGTTACTTGATGAAGGGGGATCTATGGGGTGGGAAACACGTTGGCTGCCATTGTCCTGTTACGTTACTTGATGAAGAGGGATCTATGGGATGGGAAACACGTTGGCTGCCATTGTCCTGTTACGTTACTTGATGAAGGGGGATCTATGGGACGCGAAACATGTTGGCTGCCATTGTTCTTCCTGTTGTCACATTACTTGATGAAGGGGGGGGTTCACTTTCCCCCGAAACACGTTCAGAGACGCGCTTGCCTTTCTTTGGAATTGGCATTTGGGGTGGAAACCCGGATAATTCCTGGTCCAATCAGCTGCAGCTAGGAGATTAGAAAAGGGGGCGGGGACCGCTTTGTGACATTATCGACCTAATATGGTCGTCAGCGCAGTGCGATGGTGTCGGCTGAACCAATAGGGAGCCGAGAATCACACCTTATTGCGCCGCCACGTATATACAATCCCTTGCGCATCGAGCGGCCAATTAAAACGGACGAAACATTCCAGCACAACGAAAGTTGCTGCGCCCGCTTCCAATCTTTCGTCGGACATCGCGATTGGGCGTGGAATCCGTTGCCACCGGACACGAGGCAGCCAATCAGGGCAAGCCACCACAGGATTTTCTGAATGCAAGAGCCACACTATGAAAATGGACCCTCACACCCTCCAAACCCAGCACCCTGATTGGGCAGAAGGACACACAGACAGTGTTATATTTCATCATCTACAACGATAGAGGATCCCCTCCTATATAACAGATCAGCGCGGCTCGGAGACAAAGAACTACCATCCCCCTCCTCCTTACCTTCCCGCTGCCGATATGCCGGACCTCCACCGTCCGCTGGGCCGCCTTCGGCACCGCACACCGCCAGAACATGTCAGCCATGGAGGCCGCCATGATGGGAAGGGAGGAGCCTGGGCCTTCAGAAACCGCAACTGGTCACCGCGCTCCTCCCCCCGCCAACTGCTGCTATCACGCTGCTGGCCACTCCCCCGCCCCGCCCCACTGCTCGCCCGTTCTGCTGTCAAGTTCGCTGCTGACCACGCCCACGCCACGTTCCTGCCGCCCACTGCTCGGGGCGGCTGCCCAGCCAAGTGCTGGCCACGCCTCCGGCCATTGTCTTTTACTGCTTATTCCGCCCCGCCCAAAGTCCGCCCCTCTCCTTCCCGGCCAACGCCCCTCCTCAGTGTTCTAGCGACCGCTCCATGCCCACCAGACAGCGACTAGCCACGCCCTATGTTCTTTATGCACACATCGTCTGCGTCTAGTTTGTTTCTGGCCACGCCCCCTCTCAGCGTGTTTTACCCACCTTCTCCCCCCAGCAGCTCAAGGCTGGCCGCGCCCTCTGTTGTCCTGTAGCCACGCCCCTCCCCCTGTGCGTCCGCACGCCGTACGTAGCATACTGTCTGTTCATTCTGTGCTGATCCCCCCCCAATGCTGCACCAATGATATGTCAGGCTGCAATCACAACTTTTTTTTTTATTACTCGACTTGAACGTTTCTATGCAGCTTTTTTGGGCTTTGGCTGTTTTTTTGTATTAGCCAATAGAGAAAAACTGTTATCTGTTGCATCGTTTGTTGCTAAGTATTTCAGCTTTTTCTTTAGCTTTTTCCATTAGCTTTTATTTCTTCTTTTATTATTATTATTCATTTATTATAATGTTTTTTTGTTAGGGTTCGAGCTCAGTTTAATTTAGGGTTAGGAGTTGGGGTTATTTATTATTATTTTATTTATTTTTATTTTATTTATTATTATATGAATAATAATAAATGAATAAATGTAAAATAAATACACAAAAAAAAAGCATAAATTTAAAAAAAAATCAATATATTATTACTAAGTAACAATAAATAAGTAATTAACCCTTAACTTTAATCCTTACCCCTTAACAAAAATAAAATAATAATAAATAACTAAACATCCTAACACAAAATAAATAATAATTATTATTATTATTATTATTATTATTATTAATGTATTTTTTGTTTGAGTTTGGGTGTTTATTTTATTTTCTTAGTAGTATTATTAGTATTCATGTTATTAATAATAATAATAATGTATTTAATAGACATGTGCAGAACGAAAAAAAAAATTAGTTTCGATCCATTATTTACATAAATTTGTTTAGTTAAATTCATTTAATTTGTTTTTGGGATTCCTTTCTTTTATGCGCTTTTCAAATTGATTCCAAAAGTTTTCGAATTTGAAAAGTTTTTAAATTCAAATCGTTTTCCAATTTCCAGAAAGAAAAAAATAGAATAGAAAATAAAGGAATAGATTTTTTTTTTTTTTTTTAACTGTTGCTTTACCAAAAAAATAAATAAAGAAATGAAAAAAATGACTATGGCCTGGGAACTGGAAGTGACGTTGCTCCAGTCCTCCAAGGGCATAGAGATGAGTGGCCGCCATCTTGGCCTTACTCCTCTCCATGCCCAGCTAACGGCGGCATTGGGTCGCACCCGGGCTTTGCCGATTGGTCAGGTATGGGGGTGGTGGTGGTGGTTGGTGATGGATGGGGGGTGGTGGTTGGTGATAGATGGGGGGTGGTGGTGGTTGGTGGTGGATGGGGGGTGGTGGTGGATGGGGGGAGGTCGTGGTTGGTGGTGGATGGGAGGTGGTGGTGGTTGGTGATGGATAGGGGGTGGTGGTTGGTGATGGGTAGGAGGTGGTGGTGGTTGGTGATGGATAGGGGGTGGTGGTTGGTGATAGATGGGGTGGTGGTTGGTGATAGATGGGGGGTGGTGGTGGTTGGTGATGGATGGGGGGTGGTGGTGGATGGGGGGAGGTCGTGGTTGGTGGTGGATGGGAGGTGGTGGTGGTTGGTGATGGGTAGGAGGTGGTGGTGGTTGGTGATGGATAGGGGGTGGTCGGGGGTTGTGGGATGCCAGGGGATTGTCCTGGTCACTGGATGATTTTTTCCTAACATTGTCCACAACTTTCTTTTTGAGGACTTTAGAGAGATCTCCCGATCTTGGCATGGAGACACCCGACTCATCAATAGCAAAGAGTACACCAGACCCTTCTAGATGACGGAGGTTCCCCCTGCATTCTTCAGAAGGAGGCTCCAGGCATTTTTTTCACATAGCTAGAGCTTTCTTTTGGTGGTATTTAACCACTTGCTTACTGGGCACTTAAACACCCTTCCTGCCCAGACCAATTTTCAGCTTTCGGTGCTCTCACACTTTGAATGACAATTACTCAGTAATCCAACACTGTACCCAAATTAATTTTTTGTTCTTTTTTTCCCACAAATAGAGCTTTCTTTTGGTGGTATTTGATCACCTTTGGAGTTTTTATTTTTTGCGCTATAAATGAAAAAAGACCGAAAATTTTGAAAAAAAAACGCATATTTCTTTGTTTCTGTGACAGAATTATGCAAATTATTAATTTTTCTTCATACATTTTGCCCACAATTTATACTGCTACATATCTTTGGTAAAAATAACCCAAATTAGTGGATATTATTTGGTCTTTGTGAAAGTTAGAGAGTCTACAAGGTGTGGTGCGAATCGCACAAAATTGATCACATCTGATGTACTGGTGGCCGATCTCGCTTCTTGTGACCCGAACAAGTCAGGAAAGTACAAATACCCCCCAAATGACCCCTTTTTGGAAAGTAGACATTCCAAGGTATTTAGTAAGAGGCATGGTGAGCTTTTTGATGTTGTCATTTTTTTCCCACAATTCTTTGCAAAAGAAGATTTTTCATTTTTTTTTCCACAAAATTGTCATTGTAATAGGTTATTTCTCTCACATGGCATGTGTATACCACAAATGACACCCCCAAAAAAATTCTGCTACTCCTCCTGAGTATTACAATACCACATGTGTGTGACTTTTTCACAGCCTGGCCACATAGAGAGGCCCAACATGCAGGTAGCGCCATCATGTGTTCTAGGAACATAAATTACACATCTAACTTGTTGACTATTTATTACACTTTTGAAGCACCAGGACAATGACACGTGACACTGATGACAGATGGCACTGATACGTGGCAATGAGGACACTTATACGTGGCACTGATGACACGTGGAACTGATGACAGATGGCACTAATATGTGGCACTGATGACAGATGGCACTAATATGTGGCACTGATGACACGTGGCACTTATAGGTGGCACTAATACGTGGCACTGATGACAGATGGCACTAATACGTGGCACTAATATGTGCCACCGATGACAAATGTCACTAATACATGGCACCGATGACGCGTGACACTGATGACAGATGGCACTGATAAGTGGCATTGATGACACGTGACACTGACAACAGATGGCACGTGACACTGACAGACAGATGGCACTTATACGTGGCACTGATGACAGATGGCACTGGGGACAAATGGCACTGACAACAGGTGGCAATGGGGGCAGGTGGCACTGGGGGCAGGTAGCACTGGGGTGGATGGCACTGGGGGCAGGTACCACAGGGGTGGATGGCAGGGGGGTGGATGGCACGGGGTGGATGGCACGGGGTGGATGGCACTGGGGCGGATGGCACTGCTGGGGGAGGATGGCACTGCTGGGGGAGGATGGCACTGCTGGGGGAGGATGGCCCTTTTTTTTTTTTTTACTTTTTTTTTTTTTTTTACTCGAGGCAGAACGGCTGCCGCTGCAGCCGTTCATCTCTCCCCTCTCACACTGTCTGTGTGAGGAGGTAGAGCGGCGCTGAGAGATGATCTCATATGTTTACATATGAGATCATCTCCCATTGGACACGCCGATCACGCTGTAAACGGCCGCTGTGATTGGCCGTTTACAGCGATCTGTGTTTGCCTGTCCCCGGGGGACACGGCGAACACAGAACTTCCGCGATGCGCGCCACAGCGGCGCGCATTGCGGAAGTAAACACCAGGACGTCCAAGGACGACCACCCGGACGAACGCGCCTGCTCTACGGCCGTCATTCGGCTATAGGGCGGGCACGAGGTGGTTAATGACTACTGGGCTTTTTTTTTTTTTTTTTGCTAAATAAACGAATAAAGAACTAAATGTTGAAAAAACAAAAACGTTTTCATAGTTTGTTATACAATTTTGCAAACAAGTAATTTTTCTCCTTCACTGATGTGTGCTGATGAGGCTGCACTGATGGGTACTGATAGGTGGCACTGATGAGACTGCACTGATAGGTGGCACTGATGAGGCTGCAATGATTTATGGCACTGATAGATGGCACTGATGGGCACTGGTAGTTGACACTAATGAGCACTGATAGACGGCACTGATGGGCACTGGTAGGTGGCACTGAAGCGGAGGCACTGATGGGCGCCTATTGGCAGTACTGATGGGAACTGTTGGAACTGCACTGATAATCAGGAGTCAGATAAACAGTGCCCTGATTATGAGTGTTTAAGACCCCTTTCACACTGGGGTTGGGGCGGCGTCGGTGGTAAAATGCTGCTAATTTGAGTGGCTCTTTACCACCAATTTCACGGCGCTATTCGGCCAGCAGCACTATGCTAGCACTCAGCTGCAGCAGCACTAAGCTGGCGGTAGAGACGTGCTGCCCATTGATTTCAATAGGCAGGAGCGGTGAAGGAATGGTGTATACAGCGCTTCTACAGCGCTGCAAAGATGCGGCTAGCAGGACTTTTTTTTTACCGTCCTGCCAGCACACCGCTCCAGTGTGAAAGCCCTCGGGGCTCTCACACTGCAGACAAAGCAGCGGCTCTTTCAGGGCGCTTTGCAGGCGATATTTTTAGCGCTGTAGCGCCTGCAAAGCACCCTCAGTGTAAAAGGGTTCTTAGAGAAGCCGGTTATCGTCTCTCTTCTCCTCTCCTCATGCTGTCAGCAGGAGGAAAGGAGTGCCGATAACCAGCTCCTGTTTACATCTGTGATCAGCCGTGATTGGACACATGTCATAAGGACGCCTCCCAGAACAAGCCGGCCGCGCTGTAGCCGCAATCCGGCTTTTAGAGCAGTCGGCAAGTGGCTGAGAGTGGCAGCACTACCAAATTAATAAAAAGGAAAAAAAAAAAAGTCAACCACACGCACTGTACTTTTTCACCACAAAATTCAACTTCAGTCCAGAGATTTCCCCTACAGTGTTTTTTTTTTTTTTTTCTGCCATTAGATGTCCTAAGTCTGATGACCAGCATTATTTAACCCACTTCCTCAGAGCCCAGGTCACCCTGTGCCAACCCCCCCCCCCCCCAGCCCGTGACTGGTAGGTGAAAGGAGAAGCAGCACAGTTAGGAGCTCATCTCTCCCTCTCTGTCACTCTGCTCTCTCCTCCTACCACCTGTGAATCTTAGCACATGAACTGATTGGCTCCTGGTGCTGCTTCTTCCTCTGAAGTGACTGCAGGAGGCTGATAGCCTGATACCACCAGGTCACCTTCTTCAAACTATTCGCATTGCAAAAAAAATGCAATTAAAGACGTATTCATGATAATACAGAGCTGCGTTCATCTGTGTGTTTTATATCTGATCGGAGTTCAGCTTTAGGGAAGCAGAAGGAATAAAAAAAACAAAGGTGAGTTCAATACTTAAAATACAAAAAAAAGTTAAAAAATATTTTAGAAAATTAATTTGAGTTTTTTACATATTCAAAAGAAAAAGAAAAAGTTATTATTATTTACATATTTAACCACTTCCGAGATGCCGCACGCCGATATACGTCCTCACTTTGAAGAGGAATATCGTTGTTATGGCAGCAGCTGGCTACCATAACCCCGGTATCCTCATGTTCGGCCGGTGGTCCGGTTTCTGATAAGAGTGGTCTCTGCAGCGGTGTCGCCGCGAGATCACTTTTATCGGCGGCGGGAGAGGGCCCCCTCCTCCCCCTCCACCGTGCTCCGGTGCCCTCCACCGCTGCCGACAGCTCCGGATCTCCACCCATGCTGGGTATGGAGATGAGTGAGAGGAAGATGCCCCCCCCCCCATCTCCATAACATTGCAGGGCAGAAGCGACATCAAAATGTCACTTCCGTCCATAGTTCTTAAAGAGACATTTTTTTTATTTTTATTTTTTAAATGATAATTTTTTTTTTTATTATTGCATTTTAGTGTAAATATGAGATGTGAGGTCTTTTTGACTTCGCAGATCTCATATTTAAGAGGACCTGTCATGCTTTTTTTTCTATTACAAGGGGTGTTTACATTTCTTGTAACTGAAATAAAAGTTGCAAAATTTTTTGTTTTAAAAAATAAATAAAAAAAAACTGTAAAAATAAAAAATAAAAGGTAAAATTAATAAGGAAAGTAATTTTTTTTAAACGCACCCTGTCCTGCCGAGCTCGCATGCAGAAGCGAACGCATGCGCGAGTAGCGCCCGCATATGGAAACGGTGTTCAAACCACACATGTGAGGTATCGCCGCAATCGGTAGAGCGAGAGCAATAATTCTAGCCCTAGACCTCCCCTGTAACTCAAAACATGCAACCTGTAGAATTTTTTAAACGTCGCCTATGGAGATTTTTAAGGGTAAATGTTTGTCGCCATTTCACGAGCGGGAGCAATTTTTAAGCGTGACATGTTGGGTATCAATTTACTCTGCATAACATCATCTTTCACAATATAAAAAAAAATTGGGCTAATTTTACTGTTGTCTTATTTTTTAATTCAAAAAAGTATATTTTTTTTAAAAAAATGTGCTTGTAAGACCGCCGTGCAAATACGGTGTGACAGAAAGTATTACAACATCCGCTATTTTATTCTCTAGGGCAGGGATATGCAGTTAGCGGACCTCCAGCTGTTGCAGAACTACAAGTCCCATGAGGCATAGCAAGACTCTGACAGCCACAAGCATGACACCCAGAGGCAGAGGCATGATGGGACTTGTAGTTTTGCAACAGCTGGAGGTCCGCTAATTGCATATCTCTGCTCTAGGGTGTTAGAAAAAAATGTATAATGTTTGGGGGTTCTATTTATCTATCTAGTAATTTTCTAGCAAAAAAAAAATGTTTTTAACTTGTAAACAACAAATCTCAAAAATAGGCCCGGTCCTTAAGTGGTTAACATTTACACCAATGTCATTTGCTGATTTGGGGATATGCTGCATATGCATGAAGTAACAATTACTAATTCTGTACGATTCATACAAAGGAAATGCCTAGAAATGAATTTGCTTAGAAAAATCCAAATGAATCTGCTCCATGATAAATCAGTATCCTAGAATGACCACTAGATGGAGACAGATTACCCACTATGTTTTAGTAGGACTAAGAAATGCTTTGGCTTTGCTTTTTCCACCTAGTGGCCATTCTCAGTAGTTGTTTCTTGCTAAAAAAAAATCTATTTTAGGATCTCCAGAAGGTTTTACCCCCCTTCATGATCAGGGCTTTTTTTTTTGCTATTCAGCACTGCACTACTTTAACTTGGTAATTGCGCGGTCATGTAACAATATATACCAATTAAATTTGTATCCTTTTTTTTATTTTTACACAAATAGAGCTTTCTTTTGTTGGTATTTAATCACTGCTGCATTTTTTTTATTTCTTGCTAAACAAACAAAAACTTTGAACAAAAAAAAAGAAAGAAATATTTATCTTAAATTTTGCAAACAATTAATATTAAAATTTAAGCTAAAATATATTCTGCTATATTTCTTTTGTAAAAAAAAAATTAAAATAAAAAATAACTCAAGTCAGTGTATATTGTTTAGCTCATGTGATACTATGGGATATACACTATATTGTCTAAAGTATTGGGGCGCCTCACACATGAACTTTAATGGCATCCCAGTTTAGTCCGTAGGGTTCAATATTGAAATGGCCCACTCTTTGCAGCTATAACAGCTTCAACTCTTCTGGGAAGGCCGTCCACAAGGGTTAGGAGTGCGTCTATGGGAATGTTTGACCATTCTTTCACTGCTTGGACCTTGAAGAAGGGGACATACCCGAAAGCTTGTCCTGAAAAATTGTATGTTAGTGCAAATAAAAAAAGTATCACGGACAGTACTCTCCATTCTTCCAGAAACACATTTGTGAGGTCGGACACTGATGTTGGCCTGGCTCACAGTTTCCGCTCTAATTTATCCCAAAGGTGTTCTATTGGGTTGAGGTCAGGACTCTGCGCAGGCCAGTCAAGTTCCTCCCCCCCAAACTTACTCATCCATGTCTTTATGGACCTTGCTTTGTACACTGGTGAGCCGTCATGTTGGAACAGGAAAGGGCCGTCCTCAAACTGTTCCCACAAAGTTCAATCCATTTTCGGAAAATGGCCGTCCATCTAAACTGACAGGCCAGGCAAGGAGAGCCAAGTGGCCCATGGGAACTCTGGAAGAGCTGCAGAGATCCACAGCTCAGGGGGGAGAATCTGTACACAGGACAACTATTAGTTGTGCTCTCCACAAATCTGCCCTTTATGGAAGAGTGGCACGTAAAAAGCCATTCGTGAAAGAAAACCATAAGAAGTCCTGTTTGCAGATTGTGAGAAGCCATGTGGGGGACACAGCAAACATGTGGAAGAAGGTGCTCTAATCAGTTGAGACCAAAATTTAACTTTTTGGCCTAAAAGCAAAACTCTATGTGTGGTGGAAAACTAACACTGCACATCACCCTGAACACACCATCCCCACCGTGAAACATGGTGGTGGCAGCATCATGTTGTGGGGATGCTTTTATTCAGCAGGGACAGGGAAGCTGGTCAGAGTTTATGGGAAGATGGATGGAGCCAAAAGCATGGCAATCTTAGAAGAAAACTTGCCATGCCTCATACACACAATTGGACGGAACGAATCCGCCGGACAATTTGACCGTGTGTGGGGCTTCATTGGACCTTGGCTGTCTAAAAATCAGACGGACTTTAGATTTAGAACATGTTTCAAATCTTTCTGACGGACTCGAGTCCGGTGGAAAAATCAGTTTGTCTGTATGCTGGTCCGATGGACGAAAACCGACGCTAGGGCAGCTATTGGCTACTGGCTATGAACTTCCTTATTCTAGTCCGGTCGTACGTCATCACGTTCTAACCCGTCGGACTTTGGTGTGATTGTGTGTCGCCAGGGCCAGATTAAGAACATTGTGGGCCTGGTGCTGAGGATTTTGGTGGGACCTTTTATAAACAATAAATAAATAAAAATGCTATTTTTTGTTATAACAAATTAAATTAAAGAGAGAGAAGGAGGATGAGAGAGAGAGAAAGGGGATGATAGAGGTGTGAGGGGTAAGGGAGGGAGGATGAGAGAGAAAGGGGGGGATGAGAGAGAGGATGCACATGAGCATGTGTGGGAATGACATCCATGCAGCCTGGCCAAGGCAAATGACAGAAGGCACAGAACCTAGAAGGAAGACCGGGTGAAGATGGAAGTGCCCCGCCGGATTGATCACAGCACAGCACTGGAGGGCTCAGTCTGACAATTTAAGTGTACCCTAATGTGCTAATATGCTGGGCTTGTACATTATGGCATAACCTACCCCAGGGCCTCTAAAAAGTAGTACTGTTAGAAAAGTTTACTACCGCTTTACTATCACCAGAGCCTCTCATGGGGCCCCTACTGACCCTGTGGCCCTTGGGCAGTGCCTAAGTACATGGTTGTCAACATTTCAAAAATATTTTCAGGGACGCTTTTTTTACAAGTGCTATATTTAGAGTAGCTGACATCCCCTGTGTTCCTCTATACATCACAATAGTAATTACAAAATAAAATAAGTACTAATAATGGGGCAGAACAAATATGAGGACTGTGAGATTTCCTTTAGTTGAACTGACAAAAGTGCCCATTCTAGAGCTGGTAACATTGAGGAACATATCATTTTAACATATAATTTTAAAGAACAATTTTTGTAGGTAAGATGCATAGGGGAGGAGTATGGATGGTATAAAAGTGGGAAGTATGTGCAGGTGAGGGAGGGGAATGTGGAGGGTCTAACAGTGGGCCCTATGTACATGAGAGGAGTGCAGAGGGTATGGCAGAAGGCACTATGTACAGGAGAGGAGTGTGAAGGGTATGACAGTGGGCAGTATGCACAGCAGAGGAGTGTAGAGGGTATGACATTGGGCACTATATATAAGAGAAGAGTGTGGAGGGTATGACAGTGGGCACTATGTACAGGAGAGTAGGACAGTAAGCAGCAATTACAGGAGAGGAGATTGGCGGGAGGGTATGACGGTGGGCACTATGTATAGGAGAGGAGTATGGAGGGTATGACAGTTAGTAGTATGTACAGGAGTGGAGGGTATGACAGTGGGCACTATGTATAGGAGAGAAGTGTTGGAGGTATGATAGTGGGCACTATGTATATGAGAGGAGTATGGAGGGTATGATAGTGAGTAGTATGTACAGGAGAGGAGTGTGGAGGGTATGACAGTGGGCACTATGTATAGGAGAGAAGTGTTGGAGGTATGGCAGTGGGCACTATGTATAGGAGAGGAGTGTGGATGGTATGACAGTGAGTAGTATGTACAGGAGAGGAGTATGGAGGGTATAGCGGTGGGCACTATGTATAGGAGAGGAGTATGGAGGGTATGGAGGTGGGCACTATGTATAGGAGAGGAGTATGGAGGGTATGGCGGTGGGCACTGTATAGCTGAGGAGTGTGAAGGGTACGACAGTGGACACTATGTACAGGAGAGAAGTGTATGACAGCGGGCACTATGTACAGGTGAGGAGTGTGTAGGATATGACAGCGGGCATTATGTATAGGAGAGAAGTGTGGAGGGTATGACAGTGAGCAGTATGTACAGGAGAGAAGTGTGGAGAGTATGACAGTGGGCACTATGTATAGGAGAGAAGTGTGGAGAGTATGACAGTGGGCAATATGTACAGGAGAGAAGTGTGGAGAGTATGACAGTGGGCACTATGTATAGGAGAGAAGTGTGGAGAGTATGACAGTGGGCACTATGTATAGGAGAGGAGGATAAAGTAATCTGGGAAGGAAAAATGTAAAGGTTTGTGGAAGGATGATTAGGGACTGCGTAGTGGTTAAGCGGGCCAGACATGGATTGAAATTACACCAATTAAGCAGAGACCAGCCATAGTTGATCTATGTATGGGCTAGCTGGTTTTACACAAGTCAACCTATTAACCGACTTGAGTACAACCAGCCTGTCAGGTTTTCCCCAAAACAATCAGTGCTGCCAGCTATAGTTAGCAACACTGATCATTGTATTGACTGGCAGAACACAATAACACTGCGGGAGTGATTGCCCCATTCACAGGTCAGCGGGTGAGAGGGTGTGTGGGGACAGGCTGGGGAGAGATGCTAGTCAGTCCCTGGGTAGGCACTGGTTAGTATCAGAGCCAGATACACACAGGTTACATACGCCAAGATCATTAGAGCGAGAGCAATAATTCTAGATCTAGACCTCCTCTGTAACTCTAAACATGTAACCTGTAAAAAAATGTAAAGCATGGCATAATACACAACAAAAAATCGTGATAACTTTAGTGTTTTTTTTTTATGAATGAAACAGCTTCTTTCCAACATAAAAAGTTGCAAAGACCACCATTTTATTCCATAGGGTGTCGGCTAAAACAATATATAATGCTTGGGGGTTCTGAGTAATTTTCTAGCATAAAAAAATGATGATTTTTACATGTAGGAGAGAAGTCTCAGAATGGGCCTGGGCGACAAGGGGTTAATTATCATAAGTAATATACAAATAATTATTATAAGCTCTGTGAGGTCATCCTCTCAGTCTGCTGCAGAGTGTTCCAGCTTGTATTTATACTGGCCGCTCTGTATGTAGCTTCTGACAGGCTGTGCAAGGAGCCCCGTATCTCCGGAACCATAGATGATAGCAGCCCCATATTTTAACCAGAGCTGGAGTGGGTCTTTGGCTACCTACCCCCCAAATATGGGGCCTCTGTGACTCCTGATCGCCGAGCTACAATCCTCAAAGTCGATCTTTTTTTTTTTTTTGTTTTTTTTTTTGGGCAAATGGGCCTATCTTGAGAAAGGGGCCTGGAGCTGCAGCTCCAATAGCCCCTATGTTAATCCGGCCCTGTGTGTCGCCAAGTCTGTTCGTTCAGAAAAGTCAGTCGGGAAGACCGTCTGCCGGAAAGTCCGGTCGTGTGTACGTGGTATCAGTCTGCAAAAGACTTGAGATTGGGGTGGAGGTTCACCTTCCAGCAGGACAACGACCCGAAACATACAGCCAGAGCTACAATGGAATGGTTTAGAGCAATGATCTCCAAACTGTGGCCCGGGGGGGGGGGGGGGGGGGGCAAATGTGGCCCTTTGCTTGCCTTTGTCCAGCCCTTTGGGGCAGTGTTCCCCTCACTCAGGGCCGGTGCTACCACTAGGCGGATTAGGCAGCCGCCTAGGGCGCACTTCCGCCTAGGGCGCCTGGCCACTGGTGACCCTCTTCCCTCTGTTTGCAGTCAGCTACTATGTCCATCTTCACACAGCAGGCAGCTTCTCCCGAGGCCCCGTACAGTCTCAGTGGCGACGGGTGGAGAACTCTGGTGCTGCCTGTGACCCATCTAAAGGGATGCCGGGGATGCTCTTCGCCGGTGTTCTCACTTCATCCACAATACATCAGAGCGAGAACAGATATCCACTACCCTGGTCACTGGAGGATGGGGGGGGGCGGGGGACTGAGCACACTCCATCTCTCCTTCTCGGGTTCATACTCAGTCTGGTGCCGGCTGGAGCTCTGTGGGAATCCACTGATGAGAGCCGCATGTGTGATCTCCTGAGAGCTGGAGAGACACAGAGTCCTTCCGCTAGTTGTCATCCGCAGCTGCCTGGCTACCCATCACCATGGGGTAAGTGTGTGCCTGGACACCCCCCCCCCCACCTGTATATGGTTCAGTCCTCCCACTATCACCTCTATGCAACTTTCTCTACATTTGGTCACCGATGTGTAATAATGGGGTTCCTCCTGTGTAGTGATGGAGGGGTCTACCCTGTGTATTAATGTGGGGTTATCTGTAATAATGGGGGCAACTCTGTGCAGTAATTAAGGGGTCACCCCTGTGTAATAATGGGGGTCAACTATTGCGTAGTGATGAGGGTTACCCCTGTATGTTAATGTGGGCTCACCCCATGTGTACTGATATGTAATAATGGGGTCATCCCATGTGTAGTGATGGGGGGGGGGGGGATCACATTCCCTTTTCACTTTATTGAGGACTTGCTCCCTCCGAGGTGTATCAGAGTGTGTGTGTTCCCACGTATCGTGTTTTAGTGCCAGTTCACACTTGTGCGATGCCAGACATCGCATGTAATTCGCAGCGCACTGCTGTTCACATTACATGCGATGTCTGTGCGGTGCGATGTCAGCCGTACAGATAGTATGGCTGATATCGCACCGCATTCAGTCCAAACACGCACAGGATGCCTTTTTCTGTTCGGACCAGAATCGGATCGTATGTGTGTTCACATATATGCGATCCGATTCATGTCCAAACTGTCAGTTCGCAGTGCGATATGTGAGCTGAAATGGGGGTGTCGTTAACATATAATGACACTCCCCAGCAGTTCGCATATAGCAGTGTGAACTGCCGTGCGTGTCGTTCGCAGGGTTGTCGCATCGCACTAGTGTGAACTGGCACTTAAGGAAGCCTATTAATATCAATGGGCAGCCGTGTTTGCGTGAAACGTGCAATAAAGATGCAAATGTGATTTTTGAAATCGCTTCACACCAATCTGCATTATATTGCAGTGTGGTCTGTTTTGGTGGGTATGAATACAAGTGTGTTTGCTGCATGTGTGGGGATGCCATTAAAAAAAAAAAATCAATGGATCCCATAAATTTCTGTATTTTCATGTAGTGTGGAAAAAGTGCAGAAATCATACAATCTGGTATCGTACGCAGAAATTTTTCAAGCATGTCCGATCGTATATATATCAGATGAACTATCATGATTGGCTCTGGAATGCTGTGTACAATCAGATTATCGTACGATCGATACAAAAGCAATATTTTTTATTCTGATCATGTGTATGGGGCCTAAATAAACAAAAATATTGACTACCTGCTGCTGCCTCTGCAGCTGAAGAGGGTAGCAGTTGAGTGCTCAACCATGGAGATTTATAGTTATGTAGCGGGAACAGGGCCGGTGCTACCACTAGGCAAACTAAACAGCCCCCTAGGGCGCACTGTTGCCTAGGGGCACCTGGTCACTGGTGTTCCTACTCTTTTCTCTCTGCAGCAAGCAACTTAGCCTCAGCATCACCAGGCCACCACTGCTCCGTTTGCACAAAGTGTCTGAGGCGCAGCGTTGGCAGAGGAATGTGTCTGTGTCCCAACTCCTGAATGAATGCAAGCAAGCAAACATTCATTGGTAGGCTTCATTGATGGGTGCTTCATTAAAAAGGTGGGGTATACATGGACAGGGCAAAGGGGGTGGAGTCAGGGGTGGAGCCAAGGGGGCGGCAAAATGAGGTTTCGCCTAGGGTGTCAAAAATCCTTGCACCAGCCCTGCCCTCACTGGTACAAGGCAACCAACCAACGACAGGGCATTCTTCTTCCTAACGACACAAAGCATATTCATGTGTTAGAATGGCCCAGTCACAGTCCAGACCTAAATCACATTGAGAATCTGTGGCAAGACTTGAAAAATTGACGAAAACAGACGATCTCCATCCAATCTGACAGAGCTTGAGATTTTATGAAGAATGGGCAGAAATGTCACTCTCTAGATGTGCAAAGCTGGTAGAGACATCCCCAAAAACACTTACAGCTGTAATTGCAGTGAAAGGAGGTTCTACAAAGTATTGACTCCGGGGGGCGCCATACAAATGTACCCCCCACACTTTTCACATATTTTTAAAAAAAAAATGAAAATCATTTATAATTTTCCTTCCACAATTATGTGCCACTTTGTGTTGGTCCATCACATAAAATCCCAATAAAATACATTTACGTTTTTGGGTGTAACATGAGAAAATGTGGAAAATCTCAAGGGGTATGAATACTTTTTCAAGGCCGTCACATGGCAAAGTCTCAGCCACGGGCTGCCATCAAGGTAAAAGGCAGTAAAAGGGCATTCAGTAATTGCTGTTTGTGCAGATTGGGCAGGCATCTCACATCTCTCTAGTTCTTGAATTTCGATTGGTTCTTTTTGGGAAGAAGGCGGAGAACGGAGAGAAAGAGAGACGGATCCCTGAGCAAGAAATGTAATATGTAGACATTGTGATGTGTACAATTCCTATCACTATTCAGATTATATAGATCTGTATTCATTAATCCAACATTAAATTGTCTACTTATACAACCCTTGTTAGACGGACATCACACACATTTTGACCGTCATGTTTTTTTTTTAAGTAGATTAATTTATAAAGATCATCAGCTCCATCTAGTGGCCACAATGTGGTATATTTTCTCATTGAGGTATTTTCAGAAAACTATATACCGCATCTTGGCCTCTAGATGGAGCTGACGAGCATAAGAATTAAAGCGGAGTCCCACCCAAAAGTGAAACATTTTCTTATCTGCTTCCTCCTCCCCCCGTACTCCGGTGCCACATTTGGAATTTGGTGAGGGAGGGGGGGGCGAGTACGTGTTTTTTTTTCCCCCGGGCAGAACTCTGCTTTACGCGTTTTGACAGATTACACTGAGAATTTTTGCAGCCTGCACAAATGTGTTTGTCTAATGAATATTTCATAAATACACCCCAAATGTCCTTTTTATTTATTTATTTATATATATATATATATATATATATATATATATATATATATATATATATATAAACTTCTAATCTCCTAGTCTGAAATCTTCCAATCAGATTTCAGACTAGGGGCGTGACAAGCAGCACCACAAGCCAATCAGTGTGTGTCTGCCGACTCCTTCATTGTCCAGTCACTGGCTGGGGGGAGGTCCATGACAGCCAGGGCTCTGAAGAAAAAAAGAACAAAAAACTGAGCTGAATAATGCTGACCAATTAGAAAGCTAAGGGCATCTAGTGGTGGAAAAGGAGAACTGCAGGGGGCGGCTCTGAATTGAAAATGAGTAATGCAAATTAAAAAAAAAAGCTGCATTTTTATCTTTTAATGGGTTATTTTTTTTTTCCTCATTTTAAAGAGACCCCGTCACCGATTTATAAAAATTTCCAAAGGACAGGAAAAAGTAGCAGTGTTTTTTTCCCCCCTTCCATCCACTATTTTTATTAACTTGTAATTTACCTTTGAACGTTCTAGCCAATTGTACATTTTCAAGAAGAGTCATTTATCTAGCACAGCCCCTCCCTCCTTACACATCACAGTCCTCTCCTCTGCTGGGAGTGTCTAATTTGCTGTGCTGGCCCAGCTCCTCCACTCATCACAGCCCCCTCCCTCCTTGCACATCACAGTCCTTTCCTCTGCTGGGAGTGTCTAATTGTCGGTGCTGGCCCAGCTCCCCCACTCATCACAGCCCCCTCCCCCCTCCTTACACATCACAGTCCTCTCCTCTGCTGGGAGTGTCCAATTGTCTGTGCTGGCCCAGCTCCCCCACTCATTACACCCCCTCCCCCTCCTTACACATCACAGTCCTCTCCTCTGCTGGGAGTGTCTAATTGTCTGTGCTGGCCCAGCTCCCCCACTCATTACACCCCCTCCCTCCTTGCACATAATAGTCCTTTTCTCTGCTGGTAGTGTCTAATAACTGTCTGTGCTGGCCCAGCTCCCCCACTCATCACCTCTTCATAGCCCCTCCCTCCCTGCACATCCAAACCCTCTCTTTTTTTAGGGAGTGTCTAATTCTTGTCAGTGCTGGCCCAGCGTCTCAACCCCCCACCTCATCACAGCCCCCCCCCTTGCATATCACAGCCCTCTCCTCTTCTAAGGGTGTGTCTAATTCCTGTCTGTGCTGACCCAGCTCCTCCACCTGTCGCCTCATCACAGCCCCCTTCCTCTTTCCACATCATAGTCCTCTTCTCTACTGGAAGTGTATCATTCCTGTCTGTGCTGGTCCAGCTCCTCTATTCCTCACCTCATAACAGCCCACTTCCTCCTTGCACATCATAGTCCTCTTTTCTTCTGGGAGTGTCTAATTGCTGTCTGTGCTGGCCCAGCTCCTCAACCCCTCACCTCATCACAGCCCACTCCCTCCTTGCATATCATAGCTCTCTCCTCTTCTATGAGTGTCTAAGGACTGTCTGTGCTGGACCAGCTCTTCTGCCCTTCCCCTCACCTCCGAAGCGAAGGGGAATTACTACAGAGGGTGACTTGGATGTCTACACAATGGAGACTTTTACAGGTAAATAACATGCATATAATAAATTACATTCACTTATACACGATATTGTCAAAAGTATTGGGACACCTGCCTTTACACGCACATTAATTTAGTGGCATCCCAGTGTTAGTCCGTAGGGTTCCATATTAAGTTGGTCCACCCTTTGCAGCTATAACGGCTTCAACTCTTCTGGGAAGGCCGTCCACAAGGTTTAGGAGTGTGTCTATGGGAATGTTTGACTATTCTTCCAGAAGCGAATTTGTGAGGTCAGGCGCTGATGTTGGATGAGAAGGCCTGGCTCGCAGTCTCTCAGACTAGAAGATTAGAAGTTTATATATATATATATATATAATTCATCCCAAAGATGTTCTATGGGGTTGAAGTCAGGACTCTGTGCAGGCCAGTCAAGTTCCTCCACCCCAAACTCGCTCATCCATGTCTTTATGGACCTTGCTTTGTGCACTGGTTCAAATCATTTGGTGGAGGGAGGATTATGGTGTGGGGGTTGTTTTTCAGGGGTTGGGCTTGACCCCTTAGTTCCAGTGAAGGGAAGGGCGTCAGCACACCAAGACATTTTAGACAATTTCATTCTCCCAACTTTGTGGGAACAGTTTGGGGACGGCCCCTTCCTGTCCCAGCATGTCTGCACACCAATGTACAAAGCAAGGTCCATAAAGAAATGGATGAGCGAGTTTGGGGTGGAGGAACTTGACTGGCCTGAACAGAGTCCTGACCTCAAACCGATAGAACAGATGAATTAAGAGCGGAGACTGCGAGCCAGGCCTTCTCGTCCAACATCAGTGCCTGACCTCACAAATGCTCTTCTGTAAAAATGGTCAAACATTCCCATAGACGCACTCCTAAACCTTGTGGACGGCCTTCCCAGAAGAGTTGAAGCTGTTATAGCTGCAAAGGGCGGAGCCAACTCAATATTGAACCCTACAGACTAAGACTGGGATGCCATTAAAGTTCATGTGTGTGTAAAGGCAGGTGTCCCAATACTTTTGGTAATATAGTGTACTTTTATGGGAAATGTTTTGTTAAAATGAATGGTCTGGCTACAGGGTGTCTCTTCAGGTGATGACCTCATTTCTCACTAGATACACAGTCCTATATATACAATGTTACACTTATAGTGCTACATGTTCTTATGTTACTTTGTACTAAATTTGAATCCATCGCACATTATGTGTTACTAGAAATCGTTGATCGGTGGGAAATTTTTTGTACCCTTTACAGGGGGGGATGAAAAAGAAAAACAAACACTCGCGGTTTTTATTCAGCACCTTTTTTTATTAATATGCGTAATAAATAAACAAACCAATAAATATACATATATATGGCATAAGACACCAAGATTACAGGCGCTGATGTAACAGACAAGGGTTAATTCCAGCAAGAGCAGATGTACATACACCGGAAAAAAAATGTAGGCGTTGGCCCATTCCTCGACTCTGGGCAGAAATTGGGCCCTTTAGGAAATGCCTAAGGGCCTTTTGGAACGGGGGGGGGGGGGGGGGGGGGATTGTGAGGAATGTGAGAGGGCTGGTCCATTATCTTAAGGTGAACTAAGGTTAGGTAGCCATTACGTTTGGTAGACTGAACTGAATAAGGCCGGAGTGCATCCAATCATATCACTAGGACTGAAGAGTCATGGTGGTGCCATTCCTTACACAACTGCCAGATAGCAGTGGAAAATTGCAGTGGCCTTGGTAGGCCATTGCCATTGCAGTGGTAGGCCATTACTATTGCAGTGGTAGGCCATTGCCGTGGTAGGCCATCGCCATGGCAGTGGTAGGCCATTTCCATGGCAGTGGTAGGCCGTTGCCATGGTAGGCCATCGCAATGGCAGTGGTAGGCCATTGCCATTGCAGTGGTAGGCCATTGCCGTGGTAGGCCATCGCCATGGCAGTGGTAGGCCATTGCCATTTTGGGTTGTAGGCCATTGGCGTGGTAGGCCATCACCATGGCAGTGGTAGGCCATCTCCATGGCAGTGGTAGGCCATCTCCATGGCAGTGGTAGGCCATCACCATGGCAGTGGTAGGCCATCTCCATGGCAGTGGTAGGCCATCGCCATGGCAGTGGTAGGCCATCTCCATGGCAGTGGTAGGCCATCTCCATGGCAGTGGTAGGCCATCGCCATGGCAGTGGTAGGCCATCGCCATGGCAGTGGTAGGCCATCACCATGGCAGTGGTAGGCCATTGCCATGGGGGGAAGGCAACAACATGGAGGAAGGTTCAACAGGCTGAATAGACCGTATTTAGGGCAGTATGGAATTCGTGGAGCCAGAGGTGTCACTTCTCCCTACAGAATTGATCGGCTGCTCTTTTAGCGAGCAAGGGTTCATCTCCAATATGGCTTCCTCCATTTTCATTAAATGAATAACTTTAATGGACTTCCATCCACCATCCATATCCAGGTTAAGTTTGGAACACTCCATAAAGTTCTATTGAATTGTCACTGGGACAGCACAACCAATCACAAGGCAGCATGGATGGGGGCAGAAGACCATATTGATGACTAACTGCTATGGCCAACTGAGCCATGGATATGTACAAAGTAAAACATGGAGACCCAACTGAACTTCCACTCCTGATGTAAATGTTGAACTTCCTACCAGAACTTGCACAGGGTAGACAACGGCCCACTTGTGAAGCTTCTACAAGGTTCCTGGCCGGTTTACGTTACACCAAACTCCCCAGCCTTTCATTTATATGACTGGCTCATACATTAAGGGCAGAAGAAGTTTGGGGGTGCTTAAAATCTAAAAAATCCAGTTTTATATATATATATAGGTAGACCTCTCTCTCTACATCCATAGGCCTCACAACTACAGCAATTCAGTTCTTCCAATTAAAAAAAAAAATCAGCCAAAACTTTTTTTATATAATATTTTGGATAGAGTGAAGAAGAGTTTGAACCTTCATCAGGTTTTTACAACAAAAGTCGAAATAAATGGGACTTTTGAGGTACCAACAAAAATCACCAGAAATGTTTTTCAATAAAATAGTGCCAAATTTATTTTTCCATAAAAGACAAACACATTAAAAAAAACATGATAAGGTCAAGAAACTGTGGTCAAAATAGCTTCACGTAATTGCTCTTTCTCCGACATGTTTCGCCTTTGCGGAGAATGAGGGCAGCCAGAGTCTGAGACCGGGGCCCAGGTTGTGGTTGCTCCTTGTGAATCTTATATTGTCCCCCCCCCCCCCCCCAAGCTACTGAGGACTTAAATTCGTGATTGCTTAATTATTGGTGGGCAGTCTTCATTGGCTCTCCTGTAGTGCACTAATATACCATCTGGGACCCGAGACCTAGAGAGTGCCGTTATAATCCTGAGACCTCATTACTGAGTTTTCATATGATTCTTGAGTTTTCACTTTTACAAGACCATACAATGTTCTGTGGCTATTCAACATACAGTGTGATAATGGTGTAAGCATCATGTGCCTAAAAGTCTCCCTGAAGAAGCCACAGAGGAGAAACCTGTCGGAGCAATAGCAATTACTTGAAGCTTTTTTGACTACATAATTATCTTGACCTTGTCATGGTTTTTTAATGTGTAGTTTTGTCTTTTATGGAAAAATAAAATTGTCACTATTTTAATGAAAAATATTTTCTGGTGATTGTTTGGTACCTCCCATTTATTTATGCTTTTGCTGTTCTATATTACTGCAAGGGATGATGTTTTTTTACATCTGTATGTGTCCCTGTTTTGTATCTGTTTTGTTCTGTTGGGAAGAATTCCCATCATTTCCTGCCCCGGTGACGTGAGTCACCAGGAAATGAGGAGAAATCTCCCAAAGAGGTTACAGCAACAAAAAGCTGAAAGAAGTTCTGGTCCTTCACCGTCTATCCAAAACAGTAAAGTTTTGGCTGGAATTACCTTATTGTATGAACAAGGACAATACCTAAAATGATGGTAGGTTACCCGTGATACTTGTTATATAGAATTCTTTTAACATATCTTTAGCACACACTTTTGATGCTTTTTTTTTTTTATGTTTAAAGATGGTGAGACCCATGGACCATACCATGTTACTATAAAGGGACGTTTTTTTCTCTTTTTTCTTTTTATTTTTTTTTGTATTCTTGGTTTTGTCTACTCATCACTTTATGTCACTGTTAAATAAAACATTTGACGGAAGAATGCATGTTGTCATTGGTCGAAAAAGGAGAAAACCTGAGAATCTCATGGGGGATGACAGAAGAATCTGCTGTTAAAATGGTAAAGTCCGCAGGTACTTCTATCAATGAATAATATAAGACCATTTAAAAAGCTGTTTTCCAGTAAAGATTTCTTATAAGAATATACAACCCGCAAATCATTTTCTTATTGTGAAATAAGAAAAAGAGAGAACCAAGCAAGTGGTGGAGTCCGGATCAAATTTAGTTCATACAAAATGTCCTGGGGTCTTTAAGGGACCTCCTTCATCAAGGCTTTAAAGCATCATGTGGATTAGAATCCAGACTAAAGAATGGAATTATTATAAGATATAATCAGTGGGGTATATAGGACACCCGGCATAAAATGGTTTAGAAATTGCACCCTTAGTCATTCCATGTTCTTTAGTCTTGCTTCTGTTTCGGATTATTTTAAAGCCCTGATGAAGAGGCTCCCTTAGCCCTTGTACACACGGTCGGAGATTCCGACGGAATGTGTCCGATTGGACCGTTTTGTCGGATATTCCGACTGTGTGTGGTCTACATCGGACTGTTTCCGTCGGAGTATCCGACGGACCAAGTTTTCCAACTTGTTGGTAAAATTTTCCGACAAAATGCTCCGATCGGACATACTCCGATCATGTGTAGAGAATTCCGATCGGACAAAGTGCCACGCATGCTCAGATCAAATTCCTACACCAAAGCTATTGGCTACTAGCCTGAACGTAGTCCCGTCCTAACGAAATAACGTCATCACGTCGCATTTTCCGACAACTTTGTCCGACCATGTTATGCAACAGTTTCGGACAAAATCAGTCGGACAAAATCCGACGGATTTGGTTGTCGGAATCTCCGACCGTGTGTACAAGGGCTTAGAATCCTCAAAAAGTGTTGGCTTACCAATGGATGTTCAGAGCCAAACATTTTATCTCCACTTTTCTTCCTATATCTCATACTTTGTTCGAAGAACCAGTTGGCAGCCCTTGTGTGCTTGGCAGCTGCCTTACTTGATTAACAACACTTGAAGGCAACACCCTACATGGGGAATACAAAAACGATTTTTGGAGATCCAGTGCTTCGGAACCTCCACCTACCAAAACAATTTATTTAATGTCCTTGTTTTCTTTGTTTCTTTTGTTTTTTTTAATAGTTGACTTTTTTGGAAGTTCATCCAAACCCCTGAAGGAAATATCTGAGGGGACACGAACTAAGCTTATCATTGGATTGTTTTTCAGTTCTAGGAGGCATCTAAGGTAACATCAAGCCTCACACATTCTAGGTGTCCTAATCCTTTATACACAGCAGTGTAGGCCTCCTTTGTCCACCCTGTGTTGAACCTTGCATTGTAGCCCTTCTTTTTAGAGCTGGCCAAGCCTTTGTAATGGATAATAGTCAAGACCACCTTATTCCAAGATGTCTTTATCCCACCGATCCCCTATTTTACCTACGGGAGTGTAGCCCTCAAATAACCCGCCTCGCCTGTTCATCAACCTAATATACAGCAGTGCAAGCAACCAGCACGAACACTGCTCTTACTAAACTTTATGTACAGCTCATACATACACACAAGACCCAAACAATAAATATACAGCTCCCATAACACTTAAGGCTCTCACTCGGGATTCTGTTTAGAAGAATCACCCACCCAAAACTGATATTTCAGGTGCAGATTGGCTTAAACCCCCACTGGCTTTCCTATATCTATTGTAATCCAATTGCAGGAACCAGACATCTTCACCCGAGCTTCAGGAACTGCCAGCACTGCCAAGGAGTCTCACTCCTGCTGCTCCATTGGCGACATAACCAACCACGGTAGTTCATAATGGGCAAAGCAGGTTTCTGGAGCTGACTGCTCAGACGCAGAGAGATCTTGTCTTGGAACCTGCTAAAGAAACCTAGTGAATGATTCAGCCCAACACCTATAAAGCCAATATTATCAGTTTTAAGTGAAATGACCCTTTAAATACTAAATGGTGCAGTTTTTTTTATATCAATACAAGAAACTACATTATTGAGAGGTGAGGTGACTGATGACATGACACAAAAAAAAAATATTTTATCCCCCACCACCCCTACCTATACTTGTGGCCTTTTTGCCTTTGTCCATTATATTACAGTGGTTTGTCTTTGAGCTCCGGGGATCAAAATCTCCCCCAAAATTAATAGTGCAGCCATGAGTACAGCGTCAAGATAGAGTAAGGGGTGTAGTAGCTTATATACATTCAGTCCAGTAATTAGTTTAATGAAGGTATTGATCATTAACTGCTTTACATAAATAGTTGTAATGATTCTCCTAAATACGACCATCCATCGTTCTTTCAATAGCCTCATACAAGACTGCAGTGACCATGCCAAAAAGGATCAAGAGTTGAGCATTTTTTAGCAAGGTTTTCCTCCAGGATTAGGTTTGAGCTTCTAAATCTAGCAACAAGCATAAAGAAACCTATTTCATGCAAGGTATTTGCAACCCATCATGTGCTGAATTGGTTAAATGATCTCCCAGATTGCAAAATGTGTTCATTTATTAAAGGGTTAGTCCAACCAAAACAGCTTCTTTTACATAGTTCCTCGCCCTGCTGCTGGCTCCTGGGAGCCTTTCTCTTCTTTTGCATTCTCATTAATAAAAAAAAAAAAGTAAAAATATATTAAATATCCAACTGGGAAGTTGAGAGTCCCTTATGGTGGTCATGATGGTTGAGCAGATCTGAGAAATCAAGAGATATTTGCTCACAGAAGTGCTAGAGAGAGGTCAAAAGAAGTCAGAGAGTGTTCTGCCTTACCAGTTCCAACCAAAACATATGGATACTATAAGTCATAGTAAAGCAGATCCTCCATTAACTGTCAAAAGAACCCTTGAGAACTACCCATTCCCTTTTCGCAATCCAAAATGTATGGTCTTCCTAAGCTTTAATTTTCTATAGTTTCCACCAAAAATACAGGACACTTTATGTCATAGAAAAGCCATAGAAAAGCAGATCCTCCATCAAATGTCCAAGGAACCCTCGAGAATTACCCATTCCCTTATTTCAAGTTCTAATCCAAAATGTTTGATGTTCCTAAGCTTTAATTTTCTATAGCTTTCACCAAAATACAGGACACTTTATGCCATAGAAAATCCATAGTAAAGCAGATCCTCCATCAAATGTCCAAGGAACCCTCGAGAATTACCCATTCCCTTATTTCAAGTTCTAATCCAAAATGTTTGATGTTCCTAAGCTTTAATTTTCTATAGCTTTCACCAAAATACAGGACACTTTATGCCATAGAAAATCCATAGTAAAGCAGATCCTCCATCAAATGTCCAAGGAACCCTCGAGAATTACCCATTCCCTTATTTCAAGTTCTAATCCAAAATGTTTGATCTTCCTAACCTTTAATTTTCTATAGTTTCCACCAAAATACAGGACACTTTATGCCATAGAAAAGCCATAGAAAAGCAGATCCTCCATCAAATGTCCAAGGAACCCTCGAGAATTACCCATTCCCTTATTTCAAGTTCTAATCCAAAATGTTTGATGTTCCTAAGCTTTAATTTTCTATAGCTTTCACCAAAATACAGGACACTTTATGCCATAGAAAAGATACTTAGATACCTTGAGTCCCTTCTGGCGGTCATGATGGTTGAGTAAATCTGAGAAATCTGAGAGATTTCATCACGAAAGTGCTAGAGAGGTCTGGTCAAAAGAAATCAGGGATTGATTTACCCCACCAGTTCCAACCAAAGCATTTGGATACTATAAGCCACAGAAAAGCTGGTCTTCTACCAACTGTCCAAGGAACCCTCAAGAATTCCCTATTCTCTTATCGCAGGTTCTAATCCAGAATGTATGATCTTCCTAATCTTTAATTTTCTGTAGTTTGCAGCAAAATATAGGACGTTTTTAAGCCATAAAAAAATATCCCTTGAATTTCTTGTGGTGGTCATGATGGTTGAGTAGATCTGAGAAATCGGAGAGATTTCATCACAGACGTTCTAGAGTGGTCAAAGGAAGCCAGGGAGTGATCTGCCTCACCAGTTTCAACCAAAGCATTTGGGTACTATAAGCCACAGAAAAGCCGACCTTCCACCAACTGTCAATGGAACCCTCAAGAATTTCCTAGTCCCTTATCCCAAGTTCTAGTCCAAAATGTATGCTTGTCCTTAGCTTTAACTTTCTATAGTTTCCACCAAAATATAGGACACTTTAAAGCCATAGAAAAGATCCCTTGAGTCCCTTGTGGTGGTCATGGTGGTCATGGTGGTTGAGTAGATCTGAGAAATTCGAGGGATTTCATCACAGAAGTGCTAGAGAGGTCAAAAGAAGTCAACTCTCTGATCACAAGTTCTAACCCAAAATGTGAAATTTTCCTAAACTTTATTGTACAGACACATCTCAGCTTGCTTCAGCTGTCAACGCCTTTTCCTAAGGATTTATGTCCAACCACCATTACTTTGTGGGCCCTAATCCTAACTCTTATCATTCTCCCTCTCAAGTTCTTTTTCTATATGACTAATACAGATCTTAGTTTCATTTTTGAAGCTTTTGCTAAGAATTTATGTCCAGTCACTGTGCTTGTTACTCCACTCTTGTAGACTGAACATCTAAGGTGCTTGTGGAAATGGCACAAAGGCCATTGATAATCTGGGATGATCCATCACCAACCAACTTTACATACATGATCCATCTATACACAACCAATTGCGTGTTGCCTAACCTTTTTTTTTCTTCAAAACAGACTTTCAGCCACATAGGCTGACTTTCTCAACCACTTCAATCCATTTTTTTTTATCTTACATCACATCAACGCTTCCAATGACCTTACTCCATTTGTTGGCTTGTCCACCAGGTGGAGTCCATGTATTCCACATCCATCCATTGCCACTAAATCTTACTCTTTAAATGGACCACATTGCACCATAGTTTGAAGCAGAATTTACACATGGCGTCATGTCGTTTTCATGCCCTGTGCTTCAGGTAACCAAGTAACAGATTGCAAATTCTTTGGGTCAGTCCCCAGATCTTTTTTTTTTTTTTGTTTTCGTATTCATGTTCCTCGAATGATGGCGAATAAAAAAAAAAAAAAATTCTAGAACTTTTTTCGAAGCGTTACTTGGAAATATAAGTGCTAAGTACACGAGAGTAAGGAGAGTCAGGTCGCCGACTAAGAAAGCATTGGGGGGGGGGAAGTCACATTTTTCTCCTATGATGTCTGCATGCAGAGCTCACGTCAATAAAACGGCTAGCACACGTGCACGATGGTTTGGGCGTTAGGGAGAAAGAATACTGTATTAATGTGGCCGACCCCGCCACCCATGTCATAAAATCATAATGCTTTTTCCATTTTCCTCGCAGAGGTTTTTAAAAACAAAACAAAAAAAGAGCCAGTGAACATCTTTGAATGCTCCAGTCTAACCAAAGAACCAGAAATCTCTTGGCGCGTTCCTCATGCTGTTTTCATCATGATCGCCATCTTTAAGCGTCTCCAATTAAACAGTCCCAGCAGTTGTTAGGAGTCCACTCTGTCGGGCTGAGTAACGAACTTTAGAGGCATCAGACCATGCCGGTTTCCAAGGCCACACTGCAGGCGGTCAGAGTGTGCGTCGTAGACGAAGCTGAGGTCTGGCTGTTTCGGCTCTGTGCGATGGCATACGGGGTTCACCTGTCTGATTGGAAAAAAATAAAAATACCAATTTTAGTAATTAAGTTATTTAACTAATTAAGGGTTAATTTAGGAAAACAAAATCTTTTGACCTTAAAGTGATTGCAAAGGTTCGTTTTAAAGAACAAAATAAGTAAGTATTGGGGGGGGCGGGGGGGCTGCTGTACATAGGCTTTTTACCTTCATGCATAGAATGCATGAAGGTAGGACATCTTAAATTCTTTAGATTTCCAACAATTGCCAGTGCCATCTAGTGGCCATAATGTTTTTCCTGATTGAGGTATTTCAGAAAAAAATACAAGAATATGGCCACTAGATGGAGCTGACAATCATAGAAAATCACTGAATTGGAGGGGTTATAAACCTCAGACATGAACTATAAACAAAGCATATTCCTTTATAGCAGGGATATGCAATTAGCAGACCTCCAGCTGTTGCATAACTACAAGTCCCATGAGGCATAGCAAGACTCTGACAGTCACAAGCATGACACCCAGAGGCAGAGGCATGATGGGACTTGTAGTTTTGCAACAGTTGGAGGTCCGCTAATTGCATATCCCTGCTTTATAGCGTGTACTTATCTCAATTAAGTGCATTAAAGCGGGAGTAAACCCAGTTTCAAAAAACACTTACATTCCCGGCATGCCGGAAATGCTAACTTTCACATTGGTTGTGCTCTCAACCGAACTTTCAAACCATCCAATGGCTGGTTTCATAACTGATCACATGTGCAGCATTATGGCAGTTGAAGAATCATTAGAGGCCAAGATGGCCGCTTCCTTGACCGAAAACGATAGAAGGGTTTACTTCCACTTTACGTGTCATTTCTGTCTGCCGCCCCCTTCCTCTGCTATCTGTATGAGTCAATTCTGACAAGTTTTCCTGACACCAAGAGATAAAAAGGTGACAGATGAGGGTGCTCCAGCCTCAGCTCTGTTCTTGTGTGCTGTGGGAAGGGGGTGGGTATCCCTTCCCTCCAATCAGCTCTCTGAGCTCTCCCCCCACTGAGCTCTGCAATTTGTAACTTCAGCTGTCCGCCACCTCTTTTTTTCTGACAACTCACAAAAAAAAAAAAGCTTTACAAATTCTGGACTTGGAACGGATGTAGAGAAGAGAAGGCTGTAGATAAACAGGTACAACTTATGTAGGGGGATTTGTGTCATCTCTGTGTATCACCTGAGACTGGTCACTTCCCTGGGTATATTGAAGGGTTTACACCCGCTTTAACCGCTTGCCGACCAGCCGCCGCCATTATACTGCAGCAGGTCGACACGATCCCGCGAACCGCCATAGATATACATCGGCTCGCGGGATCGGGATAGCAGGCATGCGCAAGTGCCCGCTGCACAGTGGGGGTGCCAATGCTTGTGGCCAACGGTCATGATGACCACCGGCCACGGGCGATCACGAGCACCAAAGACAGAACACGGAAGTGTGTGTGTGTAAACACACAAATCCCTGTTATGCTCTGAGAGGAATGACAGATCGTGTGTTCCTATTAGCTAGGAACCACGATCCGTCACTTCCTCTAGTCAGTCCCCCTACAGTTAGAATCACCTCCCAGAGAACACATTGAACCCCTTGATCACCCCCCCCCCTCGTGTTAACCCCTTCCTTGTCAGTGACATTTTTACAGTAATCAGTGCATTTTTATAGCACTGATCGTGGCATAAATGCCAATGGTCCCAAAAATGTGTCAAAAGTGTCCGATGTGTCCGCCATAATGTCGCAGTCCTGATAGAAATCGCAGATCACCGCCATTACGAGTAAAAAAAAATAATAATAGTAATAATGCCATAAATCTATCCCCTATTTTGTAGACGCCATAACTTTTGCGCAAACCAATCAATAATCGCTTATTGTGATTTTTTTTTACCAAAAATATGTAGAAGAATACGTATCAGCCTAAACTGAGAATAAAATTGCTTTTTTTAAAAAAAAAGGGATATTTATTATAACAAAAAGTACCATCCCCCATCATCACCCCCGTCAAATCATTCTCTGCAGCTATTACCTTTTGTACTACCCCCTCCCTTTAGAATGTAAACTCTACGAGCCGGGACCTCCTGTACCTTTTGTATTGTACTGTAATTGTGTTGTCCCCCCTATACATTGTAAAGCGCTGCGTAAACTGTTGGCAGGGCCTTCTTTAAGGCAGGGCAAAAGGGGAAGTTGCCCTGGGCCCTGTCATTGTTGTGGGGCCTAAAGCAGCTGCCTCATACTTGCCAACTATCCCAGTTTAAATTCCCTTGTCCCTTCAAGTTTTAGTCCTGTGCTGTGTCCCGATATCTCAATGTGAAGTGCTGCTACTAATGCTGCTCAGCTCTGCCCTACTGTTGTGTACAGATGACTCACCTGCAGACTCTGTGTTTACATGTAAATAATTGGCATTCATATGTAAATAGCCACTGCATTACTAAGTAAATAGCTGCAGCTGGCAGCATGGATATGTAAATAAAGGTGGCATTCATATGTATATCATGCCCCCCTGCAATGAGGAGATGATATGCTGTAACCTCTAGCAACCAATCAGTGAGCAGTATTACTGTACAGTAATCTCTAGCAACCAATTAACAAGCAGAAATCATTTGCTGTAACCTCTAGCAACTAATCAGTGATCCATAATGTGTGCTGTAACCTCTAGCAACCAGTCATCAAGCAGTAATGATATGCTGTAACCACTGGCAACCAATCACAATTGCTGACTGATCTGATACAGTAAACTGAATTTAAGTCTAGCCACCATATATTGCATGTCTCAGAGCAGGTGGAGAGTGAAATTGCATGGGGGGGGGGGGGCCAAGAAAATTTTTGCCCAGGGTCCAATCAATATTAAAGACGGCCCTGACTGTTGGCACTATATAAATCGTTTATAATAATATAATAATAATAACAAAAAGTACAAGATTTTTTATTTTATTTTTTTCAAAATTGTCGCTCTTTTTTTGTTTATTGTGCAAAAAATAAGAACCGCAGAGGCGATCAAATACCAGCAAAAGAAAGCTCTATTTTGTGGGGAAAAAAATGACATCAATTTTGTTTGAGTGCAGCGTCGCACGACCGCGCAATTGTCAGCTAAAGCGACGCAGTGCCGAATTGCAAAAAATGGCCTGGTCATTTAGCAGCCAAATCCTTCGGGGCTGAAGTGGTTAAGCGAAATGCAGTCAGAATTTTTCACTGAATGTTTTTATTTTTAATTTTTTATGAATAAACCCCAAAGTGTAGTTGTGGAGAAACAAAACTTTTTTTAAGGTCTCCTTTTTTTTGGCTGCTTACCGAGTATTCTGGGAAGATGGAGAGAGGGACGCGGCTCCAGCTTCTGATCCTGCCATGGCCTCCCTCTCCGGGGCTGCTTCTCCCCAGAGCCCGGCGCTCACAGTCTGCGCCACCATCTGGAACATCGACTTATCCAGGCTGAGCCAGCCCGAGGGCAACCTGCGGCAGGGGAGGAACCAAACTGCGTCAGTCCGGGCTCATAAAATATTCAGCGCCCCTTCAAGGGCAGAGAGCAACGTACTGCTTACCTCGGGGGATCTTCTGATACAAAAGAGCGTGAGGCAATATACAGAATAGAAAATACAACAATAGGCCATGGAATGGATAACGTGAAATTTTCCACACATTTTGTCATGTTACAACCAAAAATGTAAATGCATTTTATTGGGATTTTATGTGATAGAGCAGGGATATGCAGTTAGTGGACCTCCAGCTGTTGCAGAACTACAAGTCCCATGAGACATAGCAAGACTCTGACAGCCACAAGCATGACACCCAGAGGCAGAGGCATGATGGGACCCCCCATGTTGAGGGCACGCGGCCTGGTACAGCTCGGGGGGGGGGGGGGGGGGGCGCTCGCTCATCCCCACCCCCTTTCCTGACCGGCCGGGTAGCGTGCTGGGATAAGGGTCTAATATGGACCTGGGGGGACCTCCACGCCGTTTTTTCGGATTAGGGCTTCCCTTTTAAGTCCATACCAGGTGACGGGGCCAGAAGGCGGCGACATTGACTTCCTTCGCTAGTCCCGGCTACCTGGAGCCGCCTTCAAAATGAACGGACTTTCCTCCGTGTGTGGGCAAGTCCGTTCATTTCAACCGTACGGCGGATAGTCTGGCGGACCAGGTCCACCGGACCTAGTCCGCCACAAAAGTCCCGTGTGTGGGCAGGTCCGCTCGTTCGGACAGTCCGGCGGATAGTCCGGCGGTTTGTCCGCCAGACTAAGTCCGCCGGATCGTCTGATCGTGTGTACGCAGCATTAGAGAACCTTAGTGAACAAACAGCATCATGAAGGCCAAGGAACACACCAGACAGGTCAGGAATAAAGTTGTGGAGAAGCGGGGTTAGGTTATAAAAGATTTGTCCCAAGCTTTGGACATCTCACGGAGCTCTGTTCAATCCATCATCTGAAAATGGAAAGAGTATGGCACAACTGCAAACCTACCAAGACATGGCCGTCCACCTAAACTGACCGGCCGGGCAAGGAGAACATTCATCAGAGAAGCAGCCAAGAGGTCCATGGGAACTCTGGAGGAGCTGCAGAGATCCACAGCTCAGGTGGGAGAATCTGTCCACAGAACAACTATTAGTCGTGCTCTCCACAAATCTGCCCTTTATGGAAGAGTGATACGTAAAAAAACATTGTTGAAAGAAATCCATTAGAAGTCCTGTTTGCAGTTTGTGAGAAGCCATGTGGGGGACACAGCAAACATGGAGTAGAGGGTGCTCTGGTCAGATGAGACCAAAATTGAACTTTTTGGCCTAAAAGCAAAACGCTATGTGTGGCGGAAAACTAACACGGCACATCACTCTGAACACACCATCCCCACTGTGAAACATGGTGGTGGTAGCATCATGTTGTGGGGATGCTTTTCCTCAGCAGGGAGAGGGAAGCTGGTCAGTTGATGGGAAGATGGATGGAGCCAAATACAGGGAAATTTTATGCCACGTACACACGACCGGACTTTCCGGCAGACTAGGTCCGAAGTTCTACCCGACAGGCTTTCAGCGCAGTTCCGATGGACTTTCCGAACGAACGGACTTGGCCACACACGACCGGACTAAGTCCATTTGAAAGTCCATTCGCTCTGAACGTGATGACTTAAGATGGGACTAAACAAGGAAGTTCAACAGCCAGTAGCCTATAGCTTCCCTTGCGTCGTATTTGGTCCGTCGGACCAGCACACAGACGATACGGTTTTCCCGATTTTAGTCCGTCGAAATTGAGTCTCAATAAAAAAAAAAATCCCAATAAAATACATCTATGCTTTTGGTTGTAACATGAAAAAATGTGGAAAATGTCAAGGAGTATGAATACTTTTTCAAGGCACTGTATTTACATATGGTGTGGTGTAGTGTGTTGCATTTTGCATTGGCTATATAATTCTTATATTTAGCAGAGTGCCTGAGTGGGTGAATTTTTCCTATATTTTTGTAAGAGATTATTTCCTATGATTTTCAACTCCATCTAGTGGCCAAAATGCTGTATTGTTTTCTGAAACTCCTCAATGGGAAAATATACCGCGTTTTGTCCACTAGATGGACCTGACAACCCTAGAGAAGAATCTATTAAAGCGGGAGTCCATCGGGACTCCTTTTTTTTTTAAAAAGCCAGCAGCTACAAATACTGCAGCTGCTGACTTTTAAAATAGTGACACTTACCTGTCCAGTGCGCCCGCGATGTCGGCACCCGAAGCCGATCTCTAGGTCGCCTGTCGGGTCCTGCCGCCGCCATCTTGGGTATGGGAATCAGGAAATGGAGCCTTTCGGCTTCATTTTCCGGTTCCCTACTGCGCATGCGCGAATCGCGCTGCGCAATAAGGAGGCTCCCCCGCTGCCTCTGGGATCTGTGTGTTTCCCAGCAGGCAGCGGGGCACTTGCGCAAAGGGGTGGGCACTTGCGGAAAGGGGCGTAATCTACGCCCCTTTCCGCAGACAGCTATCCCGGAAGTGGGTGCAGATACCTGGATTATCCAGGTAACTGCACCCCCCTCCCCCCTGAAAGGTGCCAATTGTGGCGCCGGAAGGGGGGAGGATTCCGATGAGCGGAGGTCCATTTTAGGGTGGACCTCCGCTTTAAAGTGGTTGTAAACCCTTACAACCAACTTTGACCTACAGGTAAGCCTAGATTAAGGCTTACCTGTAGGTCCAAGAAATATCTCCTAAACCTACATGGTTTAGGAGATATTTGCCGAAAGACAGGCACCGATGTCTACGGCGCATGCGCCGTAGACAGCGACGCGCAGGCGCACTGAGCGCGCCGCAGTCAACGGCGATATTCCGGCGAGTGGCGGCTCCCGTGCGCATGTGCAGGAGTGACGTCATCGTGGCTTCACCGAATGACAGCGGCGGAGCAGCGAGACCCACCGAGAAGAAGGATGCGCCGGACTACAGGGGACATCGGTGACTTCGCTGGCTCCTGTGTCAGGTAAGTGACACATAATGGACTACTATGTGATGCACAGTAGTCCATTATGCTTTACCTTTACCTTTAAAGTGGTTGTAAACCCTTACAAACCACTTTGACCTACAGGTAAGCCTAGATTAAGGTGATATCTCCTAAACCTACACGGTTTAGGAGATATTTACAAAAAAGGCTCCGCTGCAGATCACGGCGATATGCTGCTCGTGTCGGCTCCCGTGCGCATGCGCGGGAGTGACATCATCGCGGCTCCGGCGAATCACAGCACTGGAGCAGCGAGACGCGGAAGTCACTCCGGGATACATGGCAGCGGCGAAGATAAAGGAGGAGGACCGCTTCGGGGGCTTAGTTCTCAGGTAAGTTATTCATAATGAGCTAGTATGCTATGCATACTAGCTCATTATGCCTTTGCCTTGCAGGTTGCTTTAAAAAAAAATAAAAATAAAATAGCCTTTACTTCTTCTTTAAAGAAGATACAGGGAAACTTCACCCAGCCAGCATGAAGATATGTGACATTCCTGCAACGTTTGTTTTATAAATGGTAGCCTAGGTTTACATTGGAGCAATTTGTCATGCGATTTAAGAGACCAAATCGCATGACAACTCGCAGCCTATTGGAGGCAATGGCACTGTTCCAATTGGTGCAACAACGATTTTGCAGTTCCGCCTCAAATTGCAAAAGTAGTTCCTGCACTAGTTTTGCTGATTTCAGGTGCGACTTCAATAGACATTTGTGCATGAATCACGCTGACCTTGCTACTTTGAAATCGCACTACTTCAAGTAAAGCAGCACGATTTCAAAGTAGCATCGATGTGAACCAGGGCTAAATCTCAGTTATGATACTGCCTGAGAGTAGACTTGTTTTATCCACAGGAACCGGTTACATTACAGCACATTTTTTCAGTGCATAATAAAGAACCTTACTGTTGCAAACAGCTCTTTTCTTATGTGTTCTAATGCCGCGTACACACGATCGGAATTCTCGTCGGAAAAAGCTCTGATGGTTTTCCCGATGGAATTCCAACGGAATTCGGCTCAAGCTGTCTTGCCTTCACGCGGTCACATCAAATTCCAATCGTTTATAACGCGGTGACGTACAACACGTACGACGTGACTAGAAAAAGGAAGTTCAATAGTCAGTAGCCAATAGCTTCTGTCTTGTAGTTGAATCTGAGCATGCGTGATTTTTGGCGTGTCAGAATTGCACACACACAATCGGAATTACCGATAGAAAGTTTTTCTGTCGGGAAAATTGAGAACATGCTATCGATTTGGACAGCTAAATTCCGATGGAGCGTACACACGGTCACATTTTCTGATGAAAAGCTCTCATCGGTCTTTTTCTGGATGGAATTCCGACCGTGTGTACGCGGCATGACAGTTGATGCACAATAGCAGATAACCATAACTTTTTGATTTCACCTGTTTGTCTGCTTGGCTTCCCCCAAGGGTTTCCTGGCTTCACCCGGGGGTTTCTTGGCTTCCTCCAGTGGTTTCCTGGATCCAAACAAGTGTCCCCATTTCCTGATTGGACTGCCCTGAATGTTCTCTTTTGCTGCCTCTTGTCTGTTGGGCTGAGAGTCCTTTTGGGAGCTCCGGCTTTCCTTCTCTTGCCCATGTTTAAGTTCATTGAGCACCGACTCTGGAGGGCTCCCCATCCAGGACTTTTTCTCTTCCTTATGACTGTCCTCCACTGTGTCTTTCTTTGATGGCTTCTCCTCTGCCATTCCTTCCACACTAGGACAGGCCTCGGCTCCTTCAACAACTCCCTCTCTGGGTGGTGGTACTTTTTTAGGAGTTCCGCCACTTCCTGGTCTTCGCCTATCTTGGCGTGTGAACCTGGTAGTGTCGGAGGAGTTCTCGATGTAGACTTGGGAGCTTTGCATCAGTTGGTACCACCATCCAGCTTGTTTGTCTCTTTTAAGCTCTATGGCGTTCTCTTTCTTTTGCTCTTCACTAACCTCTACAGAGGCAGCTCCTTCTCCTGTGGGCCTCTCGGTATTAAAGGACTCCAAGGACGTCTTCTCAAGGCTTTTCCTCTCCTGGTTCGCCTGCTCTTCCTCATCGCGGCTTCTCATCAGCTGAAGGGTGGAGTGAACGGACTGGAGTAGGTCCTGCTTTACGCGGAGCATCTCTTTCTTCTGCTGCTGCTCTCTGCTCATCTGGACAAGGTGGTGCTCAAACAAGAGGTCCAGGTCAAAAGGTAAAAGAGAAAGAGGCTGCAGGAGAAGCAGGAGCTCTTCAAACAGCGGCTGGCAAACACCATAAGACACGGATAAGAAGCCAACCGGGTCATAGTGAGCCCAGATAATGTCTGAGAAGAAAAAGACAATCATTAACTTTAAATATGACAATCCCGGATCTGACAGTGTAGGGGAGGGAAGGATGGAGAGAGGGAAGAAGGAAAAAAAGCAGGAAAGGTAACGAATGAACAAAGGAAGTAAAGGAAGAGAGAAAGGAATTTGGAAAGGAGGGAGGATAGATGGAAGGGATAAATGAAGGAAGGACAGAAGAAGGGAGGGGTAAGGAATGAACAAATGAAATAAAGGTAACGAGAGCTGTATGAGGAAAGGAAAGGAGGAAGGAAGGAAGGAAGGAAGGAAGGAAGGAAGGAAGGAAGGAAGGACAGATGAAGGGAGAGGTGAGAAAGTACTGAAGAAGGGAGAGGTAAGGAATGAACAAATGAAATAAAGGTAACGAGAGCTGTATGAGGAAAGGAAGAAAGGAAAGGAGGAAGGAAGGAAGGGAGGAAAAAAGGAATGGAGGATAGATAGCGGGAGGGAGGAAGGAAAGTAAGGGAGGGAAAAAAACAAGAAAGGATAGATGAAAGGGAGGAAGGAAGGAAGGAGAGGGAGGGGGGAAGGAAGTAACAAAGGAAGGAAAGGGAGGGAGGAAAATAAATGAATAAAGGATAAATGGGAGAAGGGAAGGAAGGAAGGGAGGGAGGGAAGGAGAAAAGATTGAAGGAAGGAGGGGTAAGGAATGAACAAAGGAAGTAAATGGAGAGAGAAAGGAATTTGGAAAGGAGGGAGGATAGATGGAAGGGATAAATGAAGGAAGGACAGATGAAGGGAGAGGTGAGAAAGTACTGAAGAAGGGAGAGGTAAGGAATGAACAAATGAAATAAAGGTAACGAGAGCTGTATGAGAAAAGGAAGAAAGGAAAGGAGGAAGGAAGGGAGGAAAAAGGAAGGAAGGATAGATAGCGGGAGGGAGGAAGGAAAGTGAGGGAGGGAAAAAAATAAGAAAGGATAGATGAAAGGGAGGAAGAAAGGAAGGAAGGAAGGAAGTAACGAAGGAAGGAAAGGGAGGGAGGAAAAAAAATGAATAAATGGTAAATGGGAGAAGAGAAGGAAGGAAGTGAGGGAGGGAGAAAGGATTGAAGGAACGAACAAAGGAAGTAAAGATAGAGAAAAATTAGGAAAGGAAGAAAGAAATAGAGGATAGTGAGGGAAAAAGGAAAGAAAAGAGGGAGGAAGTAAGGAAGGAAGGAAAGGGAGGAAGGAAACAAATGAAGAAAGGATAAATGGGAGGAGGGAAGGAAGGAAGGGAGGGAGAAAGGATTGAAGGAACGAGAGGTAAGGAATGAACAAAGGAAGTAAAGATAGAGAAAAATTAGGACAGGAAGGAAGAAATAGAGGATAGTGAGGGAAGAATGAAAGAAAAGAGGGAGGGAAAAGGGAAAGAAGGAATGAACAAAGAAAGTGAAGTTGGGGAGAGAGGAATGGAGAAAGGAAAGAGGAGAGGAAGGGAAGGAAGATGAAAAGTGGGAATGGAAAGGAAGGAAGGAAAGATGAATAGCAGGAAGGAGAGGTAAGGAATGAGGCATGAGTAAAAGGAAAAGAGGAAGGGAGGGAACAAGGAAAGATGGATGGGGGGAAAATTGATGGGATGAAAAGGAAGGGAGGGAGGAAGGAAGGATGGAACAGAGGGAAGGAATGAAGGAAGGGAGAAAATTTGGAAGGAAGGAAAGAAAGATGGAAGGAAGGAAGGAAGGAAAGAAAGACGGAAGGAAGGAAGGAGAGGTAAGAAAGGAACAGGAGGAATGAGTAAATGGAAACGGGGAAGGGAGGGAACAAGGAACGAAGGAAGGGAGGAAGAGAGGGAAGGGAGAAAATTAGAAAGAAAGGATGGAAGGAAGGAGGGAAAGAAGGAAGGCTCAGGAATGAACAAAGAAAGTAAATGTGAGGAGAGAAGAATGAAGAAAGGAAAGAGAAGAGGAAGGGAAGGAAGATGAAAAGTGGGGATAGAAAGGAATGAAGGAAGGAAAGATGAATAGAATGAAGGAGAGGTAAGGAATGAACAGGAGGAATGAGTAAATGGAAGCAAGGAAGTGAGGGAACAAGGAAAGAAGGAATAGAGGGAAGGAAGGAATGTAGGAAGGGAGAAATTTAGGAAGGAAGGATAGACAGACGGAGGGAAGGAAGGAAAAAGAAAAAAAAAAGGAGAAAGGAAAGAAAAGAAGATGAAAAGTGGGGATGGAAAGGAAGCAATACATATAGCAATACATTAGATGTGATGACTGCATTCATTTAAAGGGGTTGTAAAGGTTCATTTTTTATTTTCTACATACGTTCCTTTAAGCTAGTCCATTGTTGGTTCACTGACCTTTTCCTTCGATTTCCCTTCTAAATGTTTTTTTTCTTTGTCTGAATATCTCACTTCCTGTTTCTCCTCAGTAAACTTCACACCATCATCCGAGTGGTGGTTAGTCAGCCAGAACAGCTTACTGAACAGCTTACTGAGGAGGAACAGGAAGTGAGAAATTCAGACAAAGAAAACAAAGAAAAAAAACATTTAGAAGGGAAATTGAAGGAAAAGATAAGTGAACCAACAATGCACTAGCATAAAGGAACCTATTTAGAAAATAAAAAACGAACCTTTACAACCCCTTTAAGGCTTTCTTTCTTCTATTTGCATGAAATGAGCTGGTCAGTAAGTCTGTCGTGTTTTTTTTTTTTTTAAACAAGCTCCCCTGCAGATGTATCAGTTTACAGAAATGAGACAAACCATTTACCACTGACAGGGGTGCCTACAACGATCAGATTTTATTTATTTGTGTAAAACCTTTATCCTAAAAAGGAAAAAACAGTTTGCTGTAACTGATTATAAAGTATTCACTAGTGTTTGACTTCAATTTGTTAGTGTATTTAAATCTGCTAGTACATTGACTAATTCCCTCCCCCCAGACTGACAATGCTGCTGTCCAAAGGTGTCCCCTGTGCTTCTTCATCCAAAGTAGGGACACTAATACAGGAGGTGTGCTACTGGCCAGATTACAAAGTGAAAACCTAGGGGGGAAAAAAACCTGAAAAGAAAACAAATGCAGCCACCACATCTAATGTTTGGTAAACTGCAATGTATGACTTTTTTTTAACAATTTTGGGTTAATACTTCTTTAAGCAGACATGTCTAATAAATGTAGTAGTGCCTGTCTGTATTCAGCTAGTGCTTATTGATAGGTGGCGCTGTTGCATTTGGTTTCCATAATTCCAGCCTGATTTCTTACTCCTGCAGGGAGTCTCTGGCAGAAGTGGAGAGAGGCACTAGGTCAGTGCTGCTTTCCTTGCACTGACTAGGGAGGGCCCACACATGTGTTAAGGTCAGTTCTGGGTGAAGGTCTGGAGCTAGCCTGCCTGGAATAGAAGAAGCCATATACAAGCTGGAGTGCCAGGAGAAAGAAACTCTGCAGGTGAAGCTGTCTAGGATAGATGTGAGCAGCTGCAGAAAGCAGACTGGGGGCTGCGCTGTGGATATCTGATGCCCTCAGCTCTCTCTCTCTCCTCGATCAATGGCTGCCAAATAAAAACTAGTTATTTGTCAAAGTGACTGGCGCCCAATATCCTACACCCCCCACCTATTGCCATGGACTCGGCCTTGGGGTGAAATGCTAGCCCACCCGCGTCTCTGCGGCTGCTTAACTTACCTTGGGGGGGGGGGGTTCAGGGGGTGATACAGAAGGAAGGAAGGGGGGGAAGGGAGAAAAGGAAAGAAAGGAGAAAGGTAAGGAACAAAACATGAGGGGGAAGAAAAAAAAGGAAAGGAAGAAAGGAAGAGGAGAAAGAAACAATAGAAGGGAAAGTGGGGGGGGGTGGGATAAAAGAAAGAGGGAAGAAGATGAAGAAGAAGGGGAAGGGAAGAAGAGAGGGAGGAAAGAAGGCAGGAAGGGACAGAGGAGGAAAGAAGGCAGGAAAGGAGAGAGGAGGGAAGGAAAGAAGGAAGGAAGAGTGGGAGAGAGAGAAAGGGAAGGAAAGGAGGCAAGAATGTAAACTAAGAAGGAAGAGAGGGAAAGAGAGATGAAAAGGAAGGAACAGAAGAAGGAAATAATAGAGGAGGGAGGGGAAGGAAAGGAGGAAAGCAAAGAAGGGAGTGGAGGAAGAACAAAAAAAAGGGAGGAAGAGAGGGGAGAAAATAAAGAAGAAAGGGAAGGGAAGATGAGAGGGAGGAAAGAAGGCAGGAGGGGAGAGAGGAGGGAATGAAAGAAAGAAGGAAGAGTGGGAGAGAGAGAAAAAGAAGGAAATGAGGCAAGAAGGGAAAGAAAGAAGGAAGAGTGAGAAAGAGACATGAAAAGGAAGGAACGAAAGAAGGAAACAATAGAGGAGGGAGGGGAAGGAAAAGAGGAAAGCAAAGAAGAAAGTGGAGGAAGAAAAAAAAAAGAAAGGAGGAGAGGGAAGAAAATACAGAAGAAAGGCAAGAAAATAGAGAGGAAAGAAGGAAGCTAGAGAGGGAAGACAATAAAGAAGAAAGGGAAGAAAGAAAAGGAGGAATGGAGAGAGGAGGGAAGGAAAAAAAAGAAGGAAGAGTGGGAGAGAGAGAAAAGGAAGGAAAGGAGGCACAAAGAGAAACAAAGAAGAAAGAGAGAGAAAGACATGAAAAGGAAGGAGTGAAAGAAGGAAACAATAGTGGAGGGAGGGGAAGGAAAAGAGGAAAGCAATGAAGGAAGTGGAGGAAGAAAAAAAAAGAAAGGAAGAGAAGGTGGACAATAAGGAAGAAAGGGAAGGGAAGAAAAGAGGGGGGGGGAAAAGGCAGGAAAGGAGAGAGGAGAGAAGGAAAGAAGGAAGTAAGAGTGGGGGAGAGAGATAGAAAGAAAGAAGTAACAGTGGGAAGGAATGAAAGAAGGAAGGGAGGCAAGAAGGGAAATAAAGAAGGAAGGGAGACAGGTGAAAGGGAAGGAAGAGAAGAAGGAAACAATAGAGGAGGGGGGGAGCAAAGAAGGAAGTGGAGGAAGAAAAAGAGGGAAGGAAGGGGGGGGGGGGGGGGAATGAAGAAGAAAGGGAAGGGAAGATGAGAGGGAGGAAAGGAGGCAGGAGGGGAGAGAGGAGGCAATAAAAAGAAGCAAGGAAGAGCGGGAGGGAAAGAAAGAAGGAAAGACATACAAGGGAGGGATGGAAGGAAAGAAGAAACAGTGGGAAAGGATGAAAGTAGGAAGGGAGGCAGTAATGCCGTGTACACACACGACAAGACTTTTGGACGGACGGACTTTCTGCGGAGGTCCGTCTGACTTTCTGAACGAAACAGACTTGGCCACACACAACCGGACTAAGTCCATTCGAAAGTACGTTAGTTTTGAATGTGATGACGTAAACGGGACTAAACAAGGAAGTTCAATAGCCAGTAGCCAATAACTGCCCTTGTGTCGTATTTGGTCTGTCGGACTAGCACACAGACGATACGGTTTTCCCGATTTACAGTCTGTCTGACTCGAGTCCGTCGGATAGATTTTAAACATGTTTTATTTCTAGGTCCGTCTGACTTTTGGGGGAAAAAAAGTCCGCTGGAGCCCACACACGATGGAATTGTCCGACGGATTCCGGTCCACTGGACCAAGTCTGCCGGAATGTTCGATCGTGTGTACGCGGCATGAGGGAAACAAATAGGGAAGAGAGAGGGAAAGGGAGGAGGAAGGGAAGGATGGAAGGGAGGGAAGGAAAGAAGGAAGAGAAGGGTGGAAGGGAGGAGGATTATTTTCTGAACGGGGAATTCTTCACTTCCATAACTTGTTTAAATGAAATTACATTTAGAAAAGGAAAAATTAGGGAAATGATGTTTAAAGCCAAAGTCTAGGTAGGATTTTCTATAGCATAGTTACCCTTGGTCCAGTTTGGGTCAACGTAGGAATGCACACCTCATGTCTAACCAATCCCTTTGTAAGCAGCTAATAATTGTAGTGATAGCAGCAATCTTCGGTGTCCCGTGCCAAGCTGGAGAGGCAGTTTGGCGACATCATCAGCTTGTATTCATTGAATTAAATACATTGCTTTCTCTAAATGGCGGCACTGCTAAGCGGGCACGGGACCCGGAAGGCTGCTGCTATCATAGCAGTGACTACTGCAGTGATGTGCAGCTGAAAGAGGGGCTTGTCAGGTATGAGATATACAATACTTAGGCCTCTTGCACACAGATGCCTAAAAACACCACATTTTTTGGCATTCAGGCATTTCTTTTGAATGATCTAAATGCAGCCCATTTTTTTAATGGTTCTGTACATACAGGAGTGTAAACCTGGGCTGAGTATAGATCAGTAAAAAAGAAAAAAAACAATAGACATGTGCACTGACAAAAAATTAGTTCATTTTCGTTTTCGTTTCATTAGTTTTTTGTTTTTTTTCGGGAATTCGGAAAATCAAAAATTCGGAAAAATCGATAATTCTGAAATTTCGGGAATTTTCACGTTTCCAATTTCGTAATTTCCGAATTTTCGGATCTCCGAATTTCTGAATTTTGGGATTTCCTAATTTCCGAATTTTCAATTTTCCGAATTTTCAATTTTCCGAATTTCTGATTTTCTGAATTTCCAATTTTCGCATTTCCGAATTTCTGAATTTTCGAATTTCAGATTTACGAATTTACAAATTTACGAATTTAAGAATTTCAGATTTTCGGAATTCAAAGATTTGAAAGTCCAAAAATGTGAAAATCTCAAAAAAAGAAAGAAAATCAGTTTAATTAATAACTAACTATTAAATTAACGAGTACGAATATATCCGAAATTACAAATTATCTGAAATAACGAATGCCACATCTAAACAAATGGAACGGAACAAAGTAATAATAAATAATTAATAATAAATAATTAATAATAATAAAAAGGTTTTATTATTATTATTATTAGAGCGTTACATTCTATTTGGTTAGATGCGGCATTCGTTATTTCAGATAATTTAATTCGTAACTTTTGGATAAATTCGTATTCGTTACGTTGACTAACAGACAAATTTGAAAGGGAATTCCAATACCTATAATTTGATAGTTATTACTTAGAATTAAACAGATTTTCTTTATTTTTTACAGATTTTCGAATTTCCAAATTTCCGAAAATTCGGAATTACGAAAATCCGAAATTTGGAAATTCAGAATTTCGGATTTCCGAATTTTCGGATTTCAGAATTTCGGATTTTCGGAAATTCGGAAATTCGAAAATCGGTAAAAAAGAATGAAAATCTGTTTAATTCTAAATAATAACTATCAAATTCTAGGAATTCCCTTTCAAATTTGTCTGTTAGTGAACGTAACAAATACGAATTTATCCGAAGTTACAAATTTAATTATCTGAAATAACAAATGCCGCATCTAACCAAATGGAACGTAACGATCTAATAATAATAATAAAACCTTTTTATTATTATTAATTATTTATTATTAATTAGTTCCGTTCCACTTGTTTAGATGTGGTATTCGTTATTTCAGATAATTTGTAAGTTCGGATAAATTTGTACTCGTTCATTTAATAGTTAGTTATTAATTAAACAGATTTTCTTTCAGATTTTCAAATTTTTGGACTTTCAAATCTTTGAATTCCCGAAAATTCGGAATTCTGAAAATCAGTAAAAAAGAAAAAAAAATCAGTTTAATTCTAAATAATAACTATCAAATTATAGGTATTGGAATTCCCTTTCAAATTTGGCTGTTAGTGAACGTAACGAATACAAATTTATCCGAAGTTACGAATGAAATTATCTGAAATAACGAATGCCGCATCTAACCAAATGGAACGTAACGATCTAATAATAATAATAAAACTTTTTTATTACTATTAATTATTTATTATTAATTAGTTCTGTTCCATTTGTTTAGATGTGGCATTTGTTATTTCAGATAATCCATAACTTCGGATAAATTCGTACTCGTTAATTTAATAGTTAGTTATTAATTAAACTGATTTTCTTTCTTTTTTTAAGATTTTCAAATTTTTGGACTTTCAAATCTTTGAATTCAGAATTTCGAAAATCAGTAAAAAAGAAAGAAAATCTGTTTAATTCTAAATAATAAGTATCAAATTATAGGTATTGGAATTCCCTTTTTAAATTTGGCTGTTAGTGAACGTAACAAATACGAATTTATCCGAAATTATGAATGAAATTATCTGAAATTACGAATGCCGCATCTAACCAAATGGAACGTAACGATCTAATAATAATAATAATAATAATAATAAAACACATTTTTGTTATTATTAATTATTTATTATTAATTAGTTCTGTTCCATTTGTTTAGATGTGGCATTTGTTATTTCAGATAATTCTTAACTTCGGATAAATTCATATTCGTTAATTTAGTAGTTAGCTATTAATTAAACTGATTTTCTTTCTTTTTTTCAGATTTTCAAATTTTTAGACTTTCAAATCTTTGAATTCCCGAAAATTCGGAATTGTGAAAATTCGGAAATCCGAAATTGTGAAAATCCAAAATTTGGAAATTCGGAAAATCGAAATTCGGAAATTCAAAAATCCGAAAATTGGAAATTCGGAAATTCAAACATTTTTGAAATTCGGAAATTCAAACATTTTTGAAATTCGGAAATTCAAACATTTTTGAAATTCGGAAATTCAAACATTTTTGAAATTCGGAAATTCAAACATTTTTGAAATTCGGAAATTCAAACATTTTTGAAATTCGGAAATTCAAACATTTTTGAAATTCGGAAATTCAAACATTTTTGAAATTCGGAAATTCAAACATTTTTGAAATTCGGAAATTCAAACATTTTTGAAATTCGGAAATTCAAAAATCCAAAAATTTTAAATTCGGATATTTTGGAAATTCGGAAATTGAAAAATTCGGAAATTTGGAAATTTCGTAATTAAGGAATTTGTCAAAATTAGTTTAAAAAACGAATTTGGAACTAAATTAATTGCACATGTCTAAAAAAACAATACAGCAATCTGTATGTATTTTACATGTGTATACGCGCATACGCCACAACCCAAGGAAAGCTACGTAGAAGGATTTTTACGCATGTTTATACGTATGCGTGGAAACTCACAAATACGCGCATTTGCTATACAGTCCATCCTCACGTTTTTTTACGCAGGGACTTTCTGCCAGGTATCTGATGTTCATAAATTGTTGTTTAAATGGAATTGTTTGCGATGCAGTCCGGGATACGCACCTTCGTGGTTATGCAGGTGGTTAAACCAAAACTCAACCGACCGGATACTGAGAAAGAAAGGAAAGTGTTGAGTTCAGTTCATTACGTTCTCAGGGTCAGTGGAACGAAATCATTTAAATATGTTTCTAAAGTCGGACCCGGGATGCTGACCCCCTACCCCAAATCTAAAAGACTTACTTCAGAAGCCCAAAGATGAAGGCGTTGAAGCGCAGACTGTGATTGGACAGCTCAGAAAACTGGTTAACCTTGTGGCACAAAGTGTACAGCAGTTTGGTAGAAGGACCTGGGAAAAAAAAAAGCATAATATGTTCAGGTTCTAATACATTATCCTAAATCTGAATTAATAAAAAAAAAAAAAAAAAAGAAGAAAAGTTCTGATATATAGTAAATCTTCATTTTTTTTATTACAGGTACCTACAGGGTATATAGCGCCGTCAATTTTTTACACAGCGCTTTACATTTTATATTATATTGTACACTCACGTCACTCCCTGCCCTCAAGGAGCTTACAATCTAAGGTCCCCTAACTCACACTTCATATATATACATACAGCGCCTTGAAAAAGTATTCATACCCCTTGAAATTGTCCACATTTTCTCAGGTTACAACCAAAAACGGAAACGTATTTTATTGGGATTTTATGTGATGGACCAACACAAAGTGCCACATAATTGTGAAGTGGAAGGAAAATGATAAATGGTTTTCCAATTTTTTTTTTTGTACAAATAAATATGTGAAAAGTGTGACATTTGTATGGCGCCCCCCGGAGTCAATACTTTGTAGAACCTCCTTTCACTGCAATTACAGTTGCAAGTCTTTTTGGGGATGTCTCTACCAGCTTTGTACATCTAGAGAAGCCTTTTTCAACCTTTTAAACACAGAGGAACCCTTGAAATAGTTCTCCAGTTTTGGGGAACCCCTGCTAAAAATTAGAAATCTACAACTCATGGTACATTAGTGTGATGGTCAGTGGGAAGAATGGTCCTCACACTTGTGGTCATTGGGAAGAATTACCTCCTCAGAGATAGTTAAAAAGATCAATGGTGTCGGTGGGAACTTATCTGAGAGGCAGAAATTGCCCAATGCTGAAGGAACCCCTACAACCTCTGGAGGAACCCTATGCTTCCATGGAACCCTGGTTGGGAATCACTGCTCTAGAGAGGGACATTTCTGCCCATTCTTCTTTGTAAAATATCTCAAGCTCCGTCAGATTGGATGGAGAGCATCTGAACAGCAATTTCCAAGTCTTGCCACAGATTCTCAATTTAGGTCTGGACTGTGACTGGGCCATTCTAACACATGAATATGCTTTGATATAAACCATTCCATTGTAGCTCTGGCTGTATGTTTCAGGTCGTTATCCTGCTGAAAGGTGAACCTCCGCCCCAGTCTCACGTCTTTTGTAAACTCCAACAGGTTTTCTTCTTATGCTCCGTACACACAAGCGGATTTTCCATCTTGGATGTTTTTTCTGACAGAATTCCGCTCAAGCTTGGCGTGCACACACACGGGTCACACAAAAGTTCGCTGCACTTTCGACCGCCCAGAACACGGCAACGTACAACACTACGATGTGCCGAGAAAATGAAGTTCAATGCTTCCGAGCATGCGTAGGAATTTTGCGCGTCGGAATTGCTACAGATGATCACACAGTCACATTTTCCGACCAAAAGCTCCCATCGTTTTTTTGATGGCCGAATTTCTAATTGTGTGTGTACGCGGCATGAGATTGCCCTGTTTTTGGCTCCATCCATCTTCCCATAAACTCTGATCAGCTTCCCTGTCAATGCTGAAGAAAAGCATCCCCACAACATGATGCTGCCACCACCATGTTTCACGGTGGGGATGGTGTGTTCAGGGTGATGTGCAGTGTTAGTTTGCCCCACACATAGCGTTTTGCTTTTAGGTCAAAAAGTTGAATTTTGGTCTTATCTGACAAGAGCACCTTCTTCCACATGTTTGCTGTGTCCCCCACATGGCTTCTCACAAACAGGACGTCTTATGACTTTCTTTCAACAATGTCTTTCTTCTTGCCACTCTTCCATAAAGGGCAGATTTGTGGAGAGACGACTAATAGTTGTCCTGTGGACAGATTCTCCCCCTTGAGCTGTGGATCTCTGCAGCTCCTCCAGAGTTACCATGGACCTCTTGGCTCTTCTCTGATGAATGTTCTCCTTGTCAGTTTAGGTGGACGGCCGTGTCTTGGTAGGTTTGCAGTTGTGCCATACTCTTTCCATTTTCGGATGATGGATTGAACAGAGCTCCGCGAGATGTTCAAAGCTTGGGATATTTTTTGAATAACCTAAACCTGCTTTATACTTTATCCCTGACCTGTCTGGTGTGCTCCTTGGCCTTCATGATGCTGTTTATTCACTAAGGTTCTCTAACAAACCTTTGAGGGATTCACAGAACAGCTGTATTTATACTGAGATTAAATTACACACAGGTGGACTCTATTTAACAATTATGTGACTTCTGAAGGCAACTGCTTCCACTAGATTTTAGTTAGGGGTATCAGAGTAAAAGGGGGCTGAATACAAATGCCCCCCCACACTTTTCACATATTTATTTGTAAAAAAGTCTGAAAACCATTTATCATTTTCCTTCCACTTCACAATTATGTGCCACTTTGTGTTGGTCCATCACATAAAATCCCAATAAAATACATTTATGTTTTTGGTTGTAACATGACCAAAATGTGGAAAATTTCAAGGGGTATGAATACTTTTTCAAGGCACTGTTCTGGGGCCAATTTAGATGGAAGCCAATTAACCTTCCAGCATGTCTTGGGAGGAAATCCAAGCAGACACAAGGAGAACATGCAGGTAGTGCCGTGGTTGGGATTTGAACCAACGACCCTAGTGCTCAGTGGGCAGAAGTGCTAACCACTGTGTTACCCACAACATCCAGGGAAGAGTTGGCAAAAGGGGGGGGGAGGGGAAGTGCCTCACTGCATTTATCCATAAAGTGTGCATGTTGGTGTATGTGTAGCCATGACTTTTCTCCGTAGTTTTGGGTAAGGAAGGGATAATTTAAATCCCTTATTGGTTTACTTTTCGCTGCCTGTGCTCCAACTGGGGAGATTTCGCTTCACTTCCTGTCCTGAAGAAGCGATGGGAAGTGAAGGGAAATCTTTCCAAAGTGATGGGGAAGCTGGTGTCCCCAATGGAAGGTTTCCCCTTACTTCTTTCTCTGGTAACATCTGTAGAATTTTAGATTTTCCATCAATTTCTGTCTCGGTGACAGTGGTCACCAGGGTCAGTTGTAGTGCACATGCACAAGATGGGGTGCATCATGATGTCACGCCGCTCGTCTCGCGCATGTCCCATAGGACATTGCCTTTGTCTGTTTAAAGGAGAAAAAAAAAAAAGCCATAAAGTGATTGTAAACCTTGAACATAAACTATGAACAAAGCATGTCCCTCTATAGTGTGTACTTGTCTCAATCCAGAGCACTGAGCGTAATTTCTGTCTGCTGCTTCCTTCCTCTGCTATCAGCATGAGCCACTTCTGACAAGTTTTCCTGACACCAAGAGATAAATGGTGACAGGGGAGGGACCTCCAGCTGATTCACAGCCTCAGCTCTGTTCCTGTGTGTGTGTGTGTGTGTGTGTGTAGGGGGGGGGGGGGGGGGGTGTACCTTCCCTCCAATGATCTCTCAGAGATCTCCTCACTGAGTTCTGCAGAGGGTAACTTCAGCTCCTTGTCCCCCTTTTTTTCTGACAGCTCAGAGATGCTGTATAAATTCTGCACTTTAAACTGAAGAAGAGAAGAAAGACTGCAGATAAACAAGTACAACTTATGTAGGAGGATTTGTTTCATCTCTGTGTATCACCTGAGGCCAGTCACTTCACTGGGTAAATGTAAGGCATTACAGCCACTTTAACCCAAAATCTTAGTGAAGGCTTTTTTTTTTTTTTTTAACCACTTCAGCTCCAGAAGGATTTACCCCCCTTAATCATCAGGCCATTTCTTGCGACACGGCACTGCGTCATTTTAAATGACAGTTGTGCGGTCGTGCAACGCTGTACCCAAATAAAATTGACGTAATTTTTTCCCCCGAAATAAAGCTTTCTTTTGGTGGTTTTCGATCACCTCTGCGGTTTTTATTTTTTGCGCTATAAACCAAAAAAAGAGCGACGATCGTGAAAAAGACAAAAAAACTATCATTTTTACTTTCTGCTATAAAACGTATACAATAATCAGTTTAGGCCAACATGCATTCTGTTACATAATTTTGGTAAAAAAAAAATCCCAATAAGCGTATATATATTGATTGGTTTGCGCAAAAGTTTTAGCGTCTACAACCTATGGGGATATATTTATGGAATTTTCATTTATTTATTTTATTTACTAGTAATGGCAGCGATCATCGACTTTTAGCGGGACTGCGACATTGTGGCAGACACATTGGACACTAAGTGATGCTTTTGATACTTTTTTGGGGACCAGTGACACCAATACAGTGATCAGCGCTAAAAATATGCACTGTCACTGTACTAATGACACTGGCAAGGAAAGGGGGTTAACATCAGGGGCGACCAAAGGGTTAAATGTGTCCCTAGGGGATGATTCTTAACTGAGGGCAGGGGGGGTGCTTTAATTTTGGGATGACAGGGATCCGTATTTCTGCTTAGCGGAAACACAGGACCTCTGTCTTCCCTACTAACAAAACAATGACCTGCCTTGTTTACATAGGCAGACCGCCATTCTACCTCGGGAATGATCAGCTGGTTCCCGGCAGACCTGTCGCTTGGCTCCTGCTGTATCCAACCACAGTGGGAACAGGCCACCGGCGGTGCGCGGGTGCGCGCCACAGACCCAGAAGTGAAAATCGTGTACATGTAATGTGATTTCACGCAGAAGTACATATATGTGGGGCGGACGGCAAGGGGTTAAACAGAGGAATGTAACGTTGTACATCACATGCATGAGATGAGACGCAGGATGTCCTGCAGACCACATCAACACTGTGAGATCTCATGAAATCTTGCAGAATAGGTACAAGATCTCCCTGAAGACACTTGGGGCATTGCCTTGCTGGGGGGGGGGGGGGCATTGCCTTTCTGGGGGGCATTGCCTTGCTGGAGGGGCATTGCCTTGCTGGGGGGGCATTGCCTTGCTGGGGGGCATTGCGTACCAGAATCTCTAGGGAAACCAGGTAGTGAACAGAAGAAAGGTGTGTATTTAAGAAATTTGAAAAGAGTATATGGGATTTTTAAGGTGCCAAATTATAACGAAATCATTTTATAAAAGTAGAAATGTATTCAAACAATAAAAACAGACATACAAAGAGTAAATATTGATGTTACAGTACTAATACGTGTGCTGACTGATTTCATCTCTACACATTTCGCCTTGATAATTGGCTTCTTCTGGAGATTAAATTTGTATCAGGCACATTAAGCACTAGAAGTAAACAAAATTGTTTGAAAAACAGAACAATCAACAATTACAAGAATATCACAATGGGGGTTATTTACTAAAGGCAAATCCACTTTGCACTTAAAGTGCACTTGGAAGTAAAGTCGCTGTAGATCCAAGGGGGACATGCAGGGGAAAAAAAACAGCATTTTTGCTTGCACATGATTGGATGATAAAATCAGCAGAGCTTCCCCTATTTTCAGATCTACACCTTAGATTTAGAGCAACTGCACTTTCAGTGCAAAGTGGATTAACCTTTCGTAAATAACCCCCAATGAGTGAATATATACAAATTAGAAAAAAAATTGAAGAAAGATTAAAATCTTTCTTCATTTTTTTCTAATTTGTATATATTCATATATTTTTGTAATTGTAATTGTTGATTGTTCTGTTTTAAAAAAAAAAATCGGTTTACTTCTAGTGCTTATTGTGCCTGATATCAATCATATTTCCTGAAGAAGCCATTTATAAAGGCGAAACATGTAGAGATGAAATCAGTCGGCACATGTATTAGTACTGTAATATCAATATTTACTGTATGTCTGCATTTATTGTTTGAATACATTTCTACTTTTATAGAATTATTTTGTTCTAATTTGGCATCTTAGAAATCCAATACACTCTTTTCAAATTTCTTAAGTATTTTCTAAGGGATGTGGTGCCATATTCTCTAGATCAGCCTTTCTCAACCTTTCCAACACGGAGGAACCCTTGAAATAGTTCTCTAGTCTCGGGGAACCCCTGCTAAAAATGAGAAATCTACAACTCCTGATACAACAGTGTGATGGTCAGTCAGGGCCGTCTTTAATACTGTTTGGACCCTGGGCAAAAATGTTCTTGCCCCCCCCCCCCCCATGCAGTTTTGCTCTCCACCTGCTCTGAGACATACAATAAATAGCAGCTAGACTTAAAATCAGTTTACTGTATCAGATCAGGCAACAATTGCAGCATATCATTACTGCTTAATGACTGGTTGCTAGAGGTTACAGCACACATTACGGCTCACTGATTAGTTGCTTGAGGTTACAGCAAACGATTTCTGCTTGTTAATTGGTTACTAGAGATTACTATAAAGTAATACTGCTCACTGATTGGTTGCTGGAGGTTACAGCACATCATCTCCTCACTGCAGGGGGAGCATGCTACACATATGAATGCCACCTTTATTTACATATCAATGATGCCAGCCTCATCTATTTACTTAGTAATGTTGCCACTATTTACATATGAATGCCGGTTATTTACATGTAAACACAGGGTCCGCAGGTGAGTCATCTGTACTCAACAATAGGGCAGAGCTGGGCAGCGTTAGTACTATCACTTCACACTGAGATATCAAGACACAGTACAGGACTAACACTTCAAGGGACAAGGGAATTTACACTGGGATAGTTGGCAAGTATGAGGCAGCTGCTTTGGGCGCAACAACAATGACAGGGCCCAGGGCAGCTGCCCCTTTTGCCCTGCCTTAAAGACGGCCCTGTGGTCAGTGGGAAGAATGGTCCTTACACTTGTGGTCATTGGGAAGAATTACCTCCTTACAGATAGCTAAAAAGGCCAGTGGTGTTGGTGGGAACTTATCCGAGAGGCAGAAATGGCCCAATGCTGAAGGAACCTCTACAACCTCTGGAGGAACCCTGGTTGAGGATCACTGGTCTAGATGATAGGCAACATACCTTTTCTCCATAAGAAAGGTGTGTAAATCAATAAAAATAAAAATAAATTGTTTCGACATGCATTGGACGCAACTCCAGTATATAAATACCAATGTAACTAAAAAAAAAAAATCATAAAAAGTCAAAAATACAGATAATAAATAAATAAATAAATAATAATAAAAAAAACAAAAAACGAAATAACCTCCATTAAAAAATTCAGCTATTGACCAAGAGTTGGTATCATGATTATAAACCATCAATCTTTGCATGGTGAGTGACTGTAGGAACCATCTATCCAAAAATGATTTATTTAGAAGGTTCCAGATGTTGTATAACCTCAAAATTAAAGAAATCTTCAAGAATATAATAAAAAAAAAAAAAAAAGAAAGAACGGGTTGACTTTTATAATAAGGTTACCTAGCTGTGTGGAGGCCTCCACCACCCTCCAGGGCACGTTCCTTCTCTGGCCAATGATGACGTCCAGGACCCAGGGCTTGAGGCCGTCACTGAGGATGTCCCTGATGGCCGGACACAGATACTTCAGAATCAGGTGTCCAATATTCGGACTGACGGAGCTGTTCCCCAGCTTGGCCTGAACAAGAGAAAGAGGAATAAGGTCTTTATTTATAGTTCAAAGGGAAACCATTTTGGGTCAGTTTTATTTTAGATTCATAAACTGTTTTATATTGGTTTTGATTTTTGGTGGGTATAACCCAGCCTTTCTCAACCTTTTCAACATAGAGGAACCCTTGAAATAGTTCTCCGGTCTTGAGGAACCCCCACTAAAAATTATAACTCTACAACTCATGATACATTAGTGTGATGGTCAGAGGGAAGAATGGTCCTCACACTTGTGGTCATTGGGAAGAATTACCTCCTTACAGATAAGTAAAAAGATCAATGGTGTCAGTGGGAACTATTCTGAGAGGCAGAAATTTCCCAATGCTGAAGGAACCCCTACAACCTCTGGAGGAACCCTGATTGAGAATCGCTGATCTATACATACCAATTTCACTGCCAACCCCCTAGAGTATTGGATTGAGTTGGACGTTGTTATGACCTCTGGATTTTCAACCAACCAACCTCTGGAGGAACCCTGGTTGAGAATCACTGGTATAATCTTTGTTTTATATACAGTATATCACAAAAGTGAGTACACCCCTCACATTTTTGTAAATCTTTTCTTCTATGTTTTCATGTGACAACACTGAAGAAATGACACTTGTCTACAAAGTAGTGAGTGTACAGCTTGTATAACAGTGTAAATTTGCCGCCCCCTCAAAATAACTCAACACACAGCCATTAATGTCTAAACCGCTGGCAACAAAAGTGAGTACACCCCTAAGTGAAAATGTCCAAATTGGGCCCAATTAGCCATTTTATTCCTCCCCAGTGTCAGGTGACTTGTTAGTGTGACAAGGTCTCAGATGTGAATGGGGAGCAGGTGTGTTACATTTGGTGTTATCGCTCTCACTCTCTCATACTGGTCACTGGAAGTTCAACATGGCACCTCATGGCAAATAACTCTCTGAGGATCTGAAAAAAAAGAATGGTTGCGCTATATAAAGATGGCCTAGGCTATAAGAAGATTTCCAAGACCCTGAAACTGAGCTGCAGCATGGTGGCCAAGACCATACAGCGGATTAACAGGACAGGTTCCACTCAGAACAGGCCTCACCATGGTCAATCAAAGAAGTTGAGGTCACGTGCTCAGCATCATATCCAGAGGTTGTCTTTGGGAAATAGATGTATGAGTGCTGCCAGCATTGCTGCAGAGGTTGAAGGGGTGGGGGGTCAGCCTGTCAGTGCTCAGACCATACGCCACACACTGCATCAAATTGGTCTGCATGGCTCTCGTCCCAGAAGAAAGCCTCTTCTAAAGAAGATGCACAAGAAAGCCCGCAAACAGTTTGCTGAAGACAAGCAGATTAAGGACATGGATTACTGGAACCATGTCCTGTGGTCCGATGAGACCAAGATAAACTTATTTGGATCAGATGGTGTCAACACATAGCCAAGTATTATTCTACACAATTTTTTTATGGTGCATTAAAAAAAGAAAACAAATAAAATTAGACATGCTATCTGCCAATAGAACGTAACCAAAAAGTGCATTCTATGCATCCAAAAATATAGAAAATATACCAAATCAAATCATTATTATTCAACCAAAAAATAAAATAAAAGCCTCATGCATGTGTCCTGCTTCTTAATATATGGGGTCAACAATGCCAAGAGTTAGTGAAAGCAGGGGTCCATCATCCGGAGCTAATTCCAAAAATCATCCGGATTATTCTCCTGGAGCTCCCACAGCAAAGGCATATGACATAATTGGTCACCATTAATAAAGAAACCAATTTTTGGTCCTGTTCCTGGAGTGGACTTGGGTCAAAGCAATAACTCCAAGGCCAATAATAAATAACACGTTATCTCCCCCGATTCCGCAACATGGCTGGTTGACGAAAAGGCAGTTCAGAAACGAACTGAAAAGCGCAAGATGAAAAGCGCGATTCGAACAATCATAAAACTTCTGCTAAAATTAGCAGAAGAAGTCCAAAGGGTGGTGCTAAAGAGCTGAAAAAAAAAAAAACAAGGAATTCGTCACTGCGTACGTGTTTGTTGGCCGACAATTCCTGGCCGTTATGCAAGTTATAGACAAGTTTGGGACCAACGCCCTTCGGACAAAAGTTTTGTCTGCGGAAAATCTGATAGTGTGTACGGGGCTTTACAGATACAATCGGCCCTTTGAGGGCAACCATAATGAATGAATGAATGAATGAAATACTTGTATAGCGCACAATGCGAACTGAATCGCCTCTAGGCGCTGATGCTTATGCGGCCCACGATGAAATTTAGTTTGACACCACTGAGCCCTACCCTGACCATTCAGGGTAAGTATCATTGACCACTACTCTATGAATACGGCCTTTTAACCAGTATTCTATCCATTTACACACAGATCTTTCCAGGCCTGTAGACTTTACCACATAAACAGGTAATATAGGGTACACCAAAGACAAAGGACTCCAAGAGCACTATGGGTTTTCTTCAGAAAGATGTTGCCTCCTCTCTGGCACCCCGTCTCTGATTAACCACTTAAGGAATGGAAGACTTACCCCCTTATTGATCGGGCCATTTTTTTGAGATACGACAATTGCACGGTCGTGCGACGATGTACCCAAACTAAATCGACGTCCTTTTTTGTCGCCCCCCCCCCCCCCCCCACAAATATAGCTTTCTTTTGGTGGAATTTGATCACCTCTGCGGTTTTTATTTTTTGCTCTACAAACAAAAAAATACATTTTTTTTTTACTTTTTGCTATAATAAATATCCCAAATTTCTTCATCAGTTTAGGCCTTCTACATATTTTTGGTAAAAAAAAAAAAAAAAAAAATCACAATAAGCGTATATTGATTTGTTTTACGGAAAAGTTATAGCGTCTACAAAATAGGGGATAGTTTTATGGCATTTTTATTATAATTTTTTTTTTTTTTACTAGTAATGGAGGTGATCTGCGATTTTTAGGGGGACTGTGACATTGCGGCGGACAGATTGGACACTTTTGACACTTTTTTGGAGACCGGTGACATTTATACAGCAATCAGTGCTATAAAAATGCACTGATTACTGTATAAATGTCACTGGCAAGGAAAATGTTAACAGTAGGGAGCGATCAAGGGGTCAATTGTGTTCCCTGGGATGTGTTTCTAATTGTGTGGGGGAGGGGACTGACTGGAGGCTGGCCACTCGCATCAGGTCGTCCCCCGCGCCTGCTATGGCTCTTAAAAGGAGCCGACGTACAGTTACGGCGATTCACAGGAACAAGCCAATATAAAGTATAAAACCTTAGTAATAGACCTTAAGTAGATTTTAATTAAAATGTAACTAAATGAATTGTAACAGCCAATCAGTGTCCCTGCCTTACACAAGGGGGCGGGGTAGTAAATGATTAAAGCTGACTTTTTTTTTAAATAAAACATTTCAGTTTTCATTGTATACCTTATTGCAGGCCTGGTGACATCATCACTGGGTCTCTGGTCTTCTCTGTACAATGTAGGCACACCTCCCAACTTTTTGAGATGGGAATGAGGGACACCTATATGCAAAAGTATACAGGCATAGGACACACCCCCTTGCCACGCTCACTTAAAGGAGAATTGTACAAAAATAAACAAGATTGGTTAAACCCACAAGTGCTTTTTTCATACTTCCCAACATTTTGAGATGGGAATGAGGGACACCAACCAGCAAATGTATGTAGGGATAGGACACACCCCCTGCCAGGCATGTACTGGCCATCGGGACTACCGGGAGATTCCCGGTGGGCCGATGGCTCAGTGGGCCGGTCTGGTGCAGTCCTGGAGCCGCTCCTCTCTGACAGTGAGTGATTTCGATTTCACTCCTGTCAGGAGGAGCAGTCTCCGAGATATGCTGGAGAGAGCATTAGGCTTTCTGCTCCCTCCAGCCTGCAGGGGGAGATAGACACGGTCAGCAGACTTTCCTTCCTCTCTCCCCTATCGCTTGTTATCACATGACTGGAGAGAGGAAGAAGAAAGGCTGCCTTTAGAACCGTGAGTACATGTGGGAGGGGGACACTCTGATGCAAGGAACTGGTGGTGGGACTCTGATGCAAGGAACTGGTGGTGGGACTCTGATGCAAGGAACTGGTGGTGGGACTCTGATGCAAGGAGCTGGTGGTGGGACTCTGATGCAAGGAGCTGGTGGTGGGACTCTGATGCAAGGAGCTGGTGGTGGGACTCTGATGCAAGGAGCTGGTGGTGGGACTCTGATGCAAGGAGCTGGTGGTGGGACTCTGATGCAAGGAGCTGGTGGTGGGACTCTGATGCAAGGAGCTGGTGGTGGGACTCTGATGCAAGGAGCTGGTGGTGGGACTCTGATGCAAGGAGCTGGTGGTGGGACTCTGATGCAAGGAGCTGGTGGTGGGACTCTGATGCAAGGAGCTGGTGGTGGGACTCTAATGCAAGGAGCTGGTGGTGGGACTCTGATGCAAGGAGCTGGTGGTGGGACTCTGATGCAAGGAGCTGGTGGTGGGACTCTGATGCAAGGAGCTGGTGGTGGGACTCTGATGCAAGGAGCTGGTGGTGGGACTCTGATGCAAGGAGCTGGTGGTGGGACTCTGATGCAAGGAGCTGGTGGTGGGACTCTGATGCAAGGAGCTGGTGGTGGGACTCTGATGCAAGGAGCTGGTGGTGGGACTCTGATGTAAGGAGCTGGTGGTGGGACTCTGATGTAAAGAGCTGGTGATGAGAATCTGATGTAAAGGGGATGCTGATGGGACACTCAAAACGTAAGTGGGCCGGTCTGGATGACGTCCAGGGCCGAATTTCTGTCCCAGTCCAGCCCTGCCCCCTGCCACACCCCCTTAAAGGAGAATTATACCCCATGTAGCTTTAGTGGTGCTTCAAAGCGTCTTCAAAGCCTCCATAGAAGTCTATGGCAAAGTTCGCTTGAACCCTCACCAAAGCCACACTGAAGACTCATCGAAGCCCCACTGAAGCCTCACCAAAGCCCCACTGAAGCCCCACTGAAGCCTCACGAAGCTCCACCAAAGCCTCATCGAAGCCCTACCGAAGCCTTATCGAAGCCCCACCGATGCCCCATTGAAGCCTCACCGAAGCCTCACTGAAGCCCCACTGAAGCCTTATCGAAGCCCCATCGAAGCCCCACCGAAGCCTCATCGATGCCCCACCAAAGTACAATCTAAGCCCCACCAAAGCCTCATCGAAGCCCCACCGAAGCCTCATCGAAGCCCCACCGAAGCCTCATTGAAACCCCACCGAAGCCTCATTGAAGCCTCATCAAAGCCTCACCGAAACCCCACCAAAGTCTCATTGAAGCCCCACCGAAGCATCATCGAAGCCCCACCAAAGCCTTATCGAAGCATTGTCGAAACTCCACAGAAGCCCCATCAAAGCCCCGCTGAAGCTCCACTAAAACCCCATCGAAGCCCCACAGATGCCTCATCGAAGCTCCACCAAAAACTCATCAAAGCCCCACTGAAGCTTCATCAAAGCCTCACCGAAGCCTCATTGAAGCCCCACCGAAGCTTTATCAAATCCCCATCAAAGCCTCATCAAAGCCCCACTGAAGCCTCATTGAAGTGCCACTGAAGCCTCAACCGAAGCCCCACCGAAGCCTTATCGAAGCCTCACAAAGGCCCACCAAAGCCCCACCGAAGCCTTATCGAAGCCACATGAAGCCCCACCGAAGCCCCACCGAAGCCTTATCGAAGCCACATGAAGCCCCACCGAAGCCCCACCGAAGCCCCACCAAAGCCCCACCGAAGCCTCATCGAAGCCCCACCAAAGCCTCATAGAAGCCCCACCGAAGCCTCATTGAAGCCTCATCAAAGCCTCACCGAAACCCCACCATAGCCTCATCGAAGCCCCACCGAAGCATCATCGAAGCCCCTCTGAAACCTTATCGAAGCCTCATCAAAACTCCACAGAAACCACATCGAAGCCCCACTAAAATCCCATCGAAGCCCCCCAGATGCCTCATCAAAGCTCCACCAAAACCTCATCAAAGCCCCACTGAAGCTTCATCAAAGCCTCACCGATGCCTCATTGAAGCCCTACCGAAGCCTTATCGAAGCCCCATCAAAGCCTCATCGAAGCCCCACCGAAGCCTCATAGAAGCCCCACTGAAGCTTCATCAAAGCCTCACCGATGCCTCATTGAAGCACTACCGAAGCCTTATCGAAGCCCCACTGAAGCCTCATCAAAGCCCCACCGAAGCCTCATAGAAGCCCCACCGAAGCCCTATCGAAGCCTCACGAAGACCCACTGAAGCCTCATCGAAGCCCACAGAAGCACCATCGAAGTCCAACCAAAACACTACACAAAAGCAAGGTGTAAACAGGACTGTAAGCTAGCCATTTTGTTTAGTGACAGGAGCTCTGACTGGCGTTCAGAGAGCTTTAACAAAGCCTGTCCGAAGCCTTGTTTTGAAGCAAGTGTAGACTAGCCTTTACTATCCAGAAGATTTAATAGATGGAAAGATGGAAAAATGACTGAAGTTTCGCTTTTATGTTGTTTATGGACAGGAAATGTCATTGTGCTCTTAATGAGAACCTAATCCGCTTCATGGCCCCGGCTCATTATTGTGATCTTTAATCTGCTTATATTTTGCCTTCCTTGCTTCCTCCTCTCCTTTTTCTCATCAGCATTTTAATTACGTTTTTTTATAGAAAACCTTTCCGCTTTCATTACATACCTTATCTTAGACCCAATGATGTCATCACTGGGTCTCTATGCTTCTCTGGGCAAAGCATGCAAATTGTGGCTGGTGGGAGGGGCCCAGCAGGGGGCGGTACATAGCTTTCTGGAAACATCGCCGTGCCCTGTGCCCCAGTACTACTCTAAAGAGCTTTGAGTCCTGATACCAGCAGTGGGCAAGTTATGCAAATATCAAAATGCCTTGATGGGTGGGTGCCAGTCTGGAGGAGTGGGCATTGCTGGACCAACATAGGTAACGCCCACATGAGACGCTCGGCCTGAACGATTGAAATAACTGAAATCAAGTGAACGGAAGGGGGGCGGGGAGGAAAGCGCTAGATGATGCTGGATGTCCTCCAGTCAGTGACAGTCCCCAATGAAAGGGGCGGGGGCCAGGGATTGTCAGGCTGGGGAGGAAAGCGCTAGATGATGCTGGACGTCCTCCAATCTATGATTTAGCTGGGGGGGGGTGTCAGACCTTTGCAGAGATATCACTCTTTCCACCCACAGAGCAAGGCTCTTTCTCTGCAGCTTGCTGGTAGGGGACAGGCTTATCTTCTCAGGCTGGGACTGCTTTCTAAAGAAAACTAACTGATAGATGTTAACACTGAAAATTCAATTGCACTTTAATGCATAATAATTTGAAAACTTTAGGCTTTAGGGTGTTGCCACATTACCTTTACTCCGGGGTCTCGGCTTGTGCCAAAGTGAGCCACAATCAGATCCACGGCAATATTGACGGCCTTCACCAGCCCTGAGGAGACGAGAAATGCATCGCAAAATCAATAATACCCCGAGCATTCATTACCGCCGATCTGCAAGTAGTGTCATGTGTATTGTTCTTCAATCGTGGTGTGCTTTGTGTATTCCTTCTAGATCTGGCCAGTAATCCAGTGTGGGACTTCCTCTAATAAAGACCTCCTTCCTCCTGCTGGTGAGTGGTGACCCCTCTAGTGATATATATATAGAGGAATCAGGACCTCCTTCCTCCTGCTGGCGACCCCTCTAGCGATATAAATTTCTATATAGAGGGATCAGGACCTCCTTCCTCCTTCTGGTGATCCCTCTAATGATATAAAGATCTATATAGCGGAATCGGGACCTCCATCCTTCTGCTGGTGACCCCTCTAGTGATATAAAGATCTATATAGAGGAATCAGGAGCTCCTTCCTCCTGCTGGTGATCCCTCTAGTGATATAAAGATCTATGGGATCAGGACCTCCTTCCTCCCGCTGGTGACCCCTCTACTGATGAACTCCATCTCCAATAAGCACCCCCAGATTATTTTCCTCTGTAGTTCTGGACAACACTGTACCTTCAATATGGGTTGTCGCTGATAATTTGTGGGCTTTTTATATGTACCAACAATGTTCCAGTTTCTATGTAAAAAAATAAAATAAAAATGTCAGGTCCTCTTACACAGAATATTACTGAACTACTCACCTCTCTTCTGTAAGAGATCGATGGAGACAGATTCGGTGCTGCCATCAGGAGACAGACAAAACTCAGCTGGGGGGCGCTCTGTGACGGAAAAATAATCCGGGAAAAAATCACTGGAACTGAGAGACGAAGGCTTTCCTGTGGAGAGGAATTAATAATTAGATGTATGAGAATGAAAACTAAATAGATGAAGGTCATCGGGAGGATATGAAGAGTCCTAGAGCCCGAGATATACCGTATCACTGACAGAAGGAGTCCGTGTGGGGTATCTGCCCTCATTATACAGCTTTACATTCTATAGCAAGTATTGATAAATCTCTCTGTCATATCATTATAGATGAGACATTCTTTAAAAATCAATCTTGTTCCATGTTGCCACCTCACTCCCTGACCTCAGGGCAGAATAATGGAGGCCAAATTGAAATGACTGTTAAGAGATGGGATTCCCTGCCAACAGTCAACATTTGTAATGTAATTAACTCACAAAGGAAATACTATGCACAAATGTTTGTAGGCAATATCCCAAATTATTGAGTTCAGTTGTTTCTAGTAACGGGCACTAATAATGATAAAACAAATACTACTAAGGCATTGTGGACTATTGTGTGCTTCCAACCTTGTGGGGACAATTTTTGGTGGGTCCTTTTCTGTTCCAGCATGACTGTGCCTCTGTGTACAAAGCCAGCTCCATAAAGACATGGTTTTCATGTGGAGAAACTCAAGTGGCCTTCGTAGTCCTGACCCCAACTCTAGTGAGATGGACTAGAACACAAATGTAAGCCTGGTCTTCTCATTTGACATTGGAACTTGACCTCAACCCTACCGAGCACCTTTGAGATTATACAAAATGCTGATTGAGAGCCAGATCTTCTCATCCAACGTCAGGACCTGACCTCAACCCAACTAAAAACCTTTGAGATTAATTAAAATCAGTGGCGTAACTAGAACCTTCAGGGCCCCGATGCAAGAAACCATGAAGGGCCCCCCTGGACCCCAGCCAGGGCCCTTCCCTCCGAGTCCGGCAGTGGAACTCCAGGGGGGCGTGGTCACAGGTATGACCTTTGTGAGCCCTGTAGTTCCACCACTGGCATCAGTCGTTTTTTTTTTATTATTTTTTTTTTTTATTTTTAGGTGCCCCATCTGGCTGGGGAGAACAGACATCGGACTGAGCGGCAATGCATGGAGCAGGAGAGGGGTACTCTGAGGAGCCGCCCGAGGACAAAGGTCATGCGGGGAATGCACAACTAAAGAGCAGCCAGTGCGATAGTCGAGCATGGAGCTCTGCTAGTCACCCTCCACCTCCAGCCACCCATGTGCATGGTGCACTGGTACCCCTAGCTGCTTATGCTGCTGCTGGCCATATGTAGATAGGGCTGCATGGGCCCCCTGCAGCAGTTGCAGCAGTTGCAGCAGTTGCGGTCGCGACTGCTGCACCCCCTATAGTTACGCCCCTGATTAAAATGCTGATTGAGAGCCAGATCTTCCCATCCAACGTCAGGACCTGACCTCAACCCAACTGAAAACCTTTGAGATTATACAAAATACTGATTGAGAGCCAGATCTTCTCATTCAACATCAGGACCTGACCTCAACCCAACTAAACACCTTTGAGATTAATTAAAATGCTGATTGAGAGCCAGATCTTCTCATCCAACATCAGGACCTGACCTCAACCCAACTAAACACCTTTAGTATTAAAAATGCTGATTGAGAGCCAGATCTTCTCATCCAACGTCAGGCCCTGACCTCAACCCAACTGAAAACCTTTGAGATTAATTAAAATGCTGATTGAGAGCCAGATCTTTTCATCCAACATCGGGACCTGAACTCAACCCAACTAAACACCTTTAGTATTAAAAATGCTGATTGAGAGCCAGATCTTCTCATCCAACGTCAGGACCTGACCTCAACCCAACTGAAAACCTTTGAGATTATACAAAATGCTGATTGAGAGCCAAATCTTCTCATCCAACGTCAGGACCTGACCTCAACTATACTGAACATGTTCGGGATGAATTGGAACACCGATTGTGAGCCAGGCCTCAGTACCTGACCCAAATGGGCACGTATTCTCACAGACACCCTCTAACATCTTGTGGAAAAGCCTCCCAGAAGATCGGTGGCTAATATAGTGGTGGACAACTCATCTAGTTGTCTATAGTCTCTTGGCCATATAGTATAATTAAATGAACAATGAACACTACTACTGGGTTTTTGGGTTTATCATGTGTTATTGATTGATGGGAGGTGGGGAATCCTTTGCTGTCAATTATTTAATTAAATAATATCCAATGGTGTGTTACACTCATAGACCAGAGGTGGAGAGTTCGGAGGATGGTTGCCTATATGGGCTACAAAAACATGGAGTGAAGGCTTTAAGGTGAACTCTATTGCTATCTTTGTATATCACCAATGTGTTTCTTGATTACCTTAAAGTGGAACTAAACCCTTTGACCCTTTACAGCCAAAGATGGTGCCATCTTGGCCCGATTTAGATTGGTTGTTGCCATTGTGCTTTACATGTGACCAGTTATGACACCAGCCATTTGAGAACATAAAAGATCATCTGAGAACTGACATAAGCACCCTGGCATCTGTGATAGAAATCACCAAAGGCATGCTTTGAATGTAACTGTTTGAGAAACAGTCAAATAGGTGGATTTAGAGTTCTACTTTAATCTCCTATCTCCCCCCCCCCATGTTTTGCCTTGGTCACATGACAATCCATCAGTCCGCACCATGAAACCGTAAATGGTTGCCATTGATACTGCCGGGAAAGTCGAAGAAGTGGTTCCTCTTGGTTACTTTGGTCTCCTGCCTCCTGTCCAGGCTACCGGCCAGTCCCGCCAGCCCATGAACTCGTTCAAGGCCCAGTGGGTTTCGACGCCTGTACTCCCTCCACTTCAGGGCTTGCGGAGACAGGTGATTGGCTAGAAGTTCCCATGGTAGGCAGCGGTAGCAATTTAGAGAAGAGAGAAGAGCAGAGAGGAGGAGAAGATTAGTGATAGGGCAGAGCGTGCAGGAGCAGAGCAGCAGTTACCATAAACAACGTGTTATTAGTTATAATGAGGACTATAGACCAGGATAGGCATTCAATGACAGCCAAAGACAAAACCAAGAATCAGTCAGCATTCAGGAGGACATGTTGTATGTTGTGCAACATAACCTAAAAACGGTGGAAAGGTAGCCACAGTCCTAGATTTTTTTATTTTATAATGAAGGTTTTTTTTTGGAAGAGCAATGGTACAGATGAACTCCATTGTCCGCAGGTATTTGCCCGTGTGAAAGCAAGCTTGCAGTTGCAGCTGTCAAAAAATGGGACCTTCTGATACAAAGTTTATAAACAATGTTCACAAGCCTGATAACTGGTTCATCTGCAAGGATGAGCTTCCAGAAACATAATATGCCAATAAAGGCAACCAGAGAAGTTAAAAAACTTTTTGAAAAATAACATTTGTTCCTACTTATTAACCCTATACGTTACCCTCTCAAGCGCTAATTAATTCCTTCTTCACCTTCTCCTCTAAGCCATTATTTTCCTGTTTTTGTTTATTTCTATTTTTCTAATCAATAATATTTAAAGTGATTGTAAAGGATTTTTTATGCCATACTTACCTGCTCTTTGTAATGGTTCTGCACAGAGCAGCCCTGATCCTCCTCTTCTCAGGTTTCCCCCCACACGCACTTCTTTCACCTCCCCCTCGCCGAATGCTCACCATAGCAAGCTGCTTGCTATGGGGGCACTTGTGCGTGCTTAATCCAGAGCCAGGCTCTGTGTGGCTCAGCTCTGTGTGGCTCAGCCCCGCCTCTGCTCCCTCCTCACTGGCTGTGATTGACTGTGGCTCCCGCTGCTGCCTCCATGACCAATGAGGAGGGAGAGAGCCGAGAGAGCCGCTGCTCTCAGGCACAGAGCTGGATGGAGATCAAGTAAGGTCATTTCATTATATTGTCAAAAGTATTGAGACACCTGCCTTTACACGCACACAAACTTTAATGGCATCCCTGTCTTAGTCTAGTTAGATTTAGGAGTGTGTCTATGGGAATGTTTGACCATTCTTCCAGAAGCGCATTTGTGAGGTCATGCACTGATGTTGGACAAGAAGGCCTGGTTGGCAGTCTCACTATAATTCACTCTGAAAGGTGTTCTATCGGGTTGAGGTCAGGACTCAGGCCAGTGAAGTTCCTCCACCCCAAACTTGCTCATCCATGTCTTTATGGACCTTGCTTTGTGCACTGGTGCGCAGTCATGTTGGCACAGGGAGGGGCCGTCCCCAAACTGTTACCACAAAGTTGAGAGCATGAAATTGTCCAAAATGTCTTGGTCTGCTGACGCCTTAAGAGTTCCCTTCACTGGAACTAAGGGGCCAAGTCCAACCTGTGAAAAATAACCCCACATCATAATCCCCTCTCCACCAAATGATTTGCACTAAGGCACAAAACAAGGTCCATAAAGACATGGATGAGTGAGTTTGGGGTGGAGGAACTTGACTGGCCTGATGTCAACCTAATTGAACACCTTTGGAATGAATTAGAGGGGAGACTGCGAGCCAGGCCTTCTCGTCCAAACATCAGTGCCTGACCTCACAAATGCGCTTCTGGAAGAATGGTCAAACATTCCCATAGACACACTCCTAAACCTTGTGGACAGTCTTCCCAGAAGAGTTGAAGCTGTTATAGCTTCAAGGGGCGGAGCCAACTCAATATTGAACCCTATGGACCAAGACTGGGATGCCATTAAAGTTCATGTGTGTAAAGGCAGGTGTCCCAATACTTTTGGAAATATAGTCAAACTCAAATAAATGAAGAGGTAGGGAAACATTATTGCCAAGGATTATACCCAATGCCTCATAGCACTATATTATTATTATTCACGATTTATTATTATTCACGATACCTCGGATCCAAAGAGCGATTAGGATTAAAGAGGCTTTATAGTCGCCATCAGAATCCCCATTCAAATGTTTTTAAAAGGCATAACAAAAACAATAATGAAAAGGAAAAGAGATGTCCCAGTGTCTAGGGATCTTAGCCCTTGTACACACGGTCGGACATTCTGCCAACCAAATCCGTCAGATTTTCTCTGACGGATTTTGTCCGAAACTGTTGCATACACACGGTCGGACTAAGTTGTCGAAAAATCCGATCTTTCAGAACGTGATGACGTAATTTCGTTACGATGGGACTACATTCAGGCTAGTAGCCAATAGCTTTGATGTAGGAATTTGATCTGAGCATGCGTGGCACTTGGTCCGATCAAAATTCTCTACACATGATCGGAGTATGTCCTATTGGACCAGTTTGTCAGAAAATATTTCCAACAAGTTGGATATTTGGGTCCGATGGAGATTCAGACGGAATCATTCCGATGCATACCACACACAGTCGGATTATCCAACAACACGGTCCGATAGGACACATTCCGACGGATTCTCTGATGGTGTGTACAAGGGCTTAGAGGTACACAATCCAGGGGGGGGGGGGGGGTTAGGCACGTTTAAAGACGTCAAGAGCTTGGGCGTTAATTCATTTCAGTGGCCAAGATAATAATTAATTCTGGCCATTGAAATTAATCAACACTGAATCACTAAATGCGACTAGCGTTTAGGCACCTTTAGCAGCATCAAGTGTTTTTTTTTCCGCCAAAAACTCTGCTGCTCCTGGAGGCACTGGCCGTGGCTTTTCTTTTTTTCCTGCCACTAAACGCTGTTAAAAGCCTATGTGTGCATATGCATACATAGGCTAACATGAAAGGGAGTTTAGTTTGGGAGGAGGGGGAATGCCTGACACCCCTAGAAGCATCTGCAAAACATACAGTGTGCATGAGGCCTTAGGTTATTTCCTGTGCTGGACAAATGTTTATGATAGATTTAAAAGGAAAAAGAGCACATATGGCCACTAGATGGCACCAAGTATCTTAGGCATTTTTTTGGATATTTAGTGCCATCTAGTGGTGTGAATATAGTTCATCATATATCAATGAAAAACATTTGTCCAGAAATTGCCTAAAAACTATATTTTTTGCCCTATTCTACTGCAAATGCACTTTCCCTGGGACAACTGCTATGCAAATTTTTAATAAATGCACCCTTTGGTGTTGTCAGTCAGCAACAGAAAATGCTGCTACTGGTGGGAGCTCCAGGTAGGAAACTTTGCAACAAACTCACTTCACCCTTCTGGGGTTCATTTTAATATTAACCCCCTTCTTACCTAGTGGCTGAGCTGGATTAGCATACTCACCCGTCCAGCGAATCAAGCTCTGTCCTGCAATGATCCGCCGAAAACTGATGCCATCCAGGTTCCGCGTTGGCATTTTTTTTTTTTTTTTGGTGTCGTTACCAAGAGACCTGCTGTCCTAGGTCCTGGCAGCTGGCCTTCAGATAACACTCACTAAGCATGCGCAGTGGGTTCTACACAGACCCAAAGCCTCCTGGGATCTATGGCATGGGTATCCCAGGAGGCTTCATGCAGGTGGTGATGTCATTCTCATCTAGATGAGAAAGTTGGAAGCACGGGAAGAGCTCTGCACAAAAAGTCATCCACCCTATAAAAAAAAAACATTTTTGTCGATAAATAGAAAAGATCAAAATGTTCTTACCATTCATTGGTCTTGACATCATGACCTTCTCAGGAAAAGTTTTCACTTTGCTGTCTTCAATTGTAGGATTATCGTTGGTGACCTCATGAAGGACAGTGTTCAGCAGAGGCACCGAGGTGATTGGAGGAAGACCATGCTTGGATACCTGTAGGCCGGGTTCCTTCAAAGGTTCTCGCTTCACAATTGACCTCTGAACCTCTACTTTAGGGGAGACTTCATACTTTCGGGTGGGTTTGGCCGCTCCCGGAAGTGTGGTGCCCCTGGCTTGCGTTGACCTAAAAGGCAAGAGATTGGCCGACATTGGGCAGGAGCGGCTTCTGGGTGGCTGGTTCTCCTTGGTCTTCTCTGGAGATGGAGAGCTAGTTGAGCCGGAGTCCAAACTCTGAAAGAACATGGCGTTATTCCTAATGGGAGAGTAGCTGCCAAGTGGCGAGGGCCGAGTTGTATCCGGGATCTGGGTCACATTCTGCTCATCTTTTGTATTCACCAGCCCATCCAAAGACAGTTTACCGGCCACATTGATCATCTTGGGGTGGCCACAGGTTGCTTCCATTTGCCCAGAGAGGGTGACCGGGGCCGAAGACTGGGCCTCTGACACATTGTGCTGACTGGACGACCGGCTGCTGGACAATCCATAGAGTTGGGAAAGGCTGGAAGTGAAGTGGCTGTGAAGTGGGCGAGTTTTTGGCTTGCTAAAATGATGCTGGAACACGAATGGTTGGATGGGTAGTGTGGTTGGGCGTTGATCCTTGCTATAGCGGAACACTGGTTTGGCCTCTGCTCCCATTCCTATGGAAAAAGACAGATGTTGGAAATCAATGCAATCAATCAATCAGCATTACGTAACAACGATTTCCAAAATAAGTCGACCCAAAAGAACCACAAACATGTCTATATGATCTCACCAAACATCTGAAGAGCTTCACCTGGTAGTTCATCCCATTTCAATATCAATATAAAATGATGATCTCTTCAGGCTTATGACTCACGGCTTGCTATTGTCTGCATTATTCAGGAGACTAGTTTGTCATATGAAAGTTGTAATTCTAAACCTCACCAATAGGTGGCACTTTTGAAAAAAAAAAAAAAAAAGACGTAAAACTGAAAGCCTTAGTCAATAAATAGTGGCATAACTCCCGCATCTTTAATCTGGGATTGAAGGACAGTTTTACATCAAAATTTGTGAACCTACAGACCCCCCCACCCAAAAAAACAGGACGTAATGTGGAAGGGCAAGAACCTCTGTCAGATTTGTATTTTTTACTGCGTCCCCACCACTGGAGTCTACTCTTGCAGTGGGGCCCCCCACCACTGAAAGGGTTATGCTCGTAATGTCTTGATAGTACTGGAGCAGGCAGAATTGCATATCCTCAGTACTGGGCAGGGCTGTCTTTAAGGCAGGGCAAAAGGGGCAGCTGCCCAGGGCCCTGTCATTGTTGTGGGGCCCAAAGCAGCTGCCTCATACTTGCCAACTATCCCAGTTTACATTCCCTTGTCCCTTGAAGTTTTAGTCCTGTGCTGCTACTAATGCTACCCAGCTCTGCCCTATTGTTGTGTACAGATGACTCACCTGCAGACCCTGTGTTTACATGTAAATACTGGCATTCATATGTAAATAGCAGTGACATGCATATGTAAATAGCTGAGGCCAACTGCCTTGATATGTAAATAAAGGCAGCATTCATAGGTATATCATGCCCCCCTGCAGTGAGGAGATGTGCTGTAACCTATAGCAACCAGTGAGCAGTGCTACTGTACAGCAATCTCTAGCAGCCAATTAACAAGCAGAAATGTGCTGTAACCTCTAGCAACTAATCAGTGAGCCTTAAGGAGTGTTGTAACCTCCAGCAACCAGTCAGTAAGCAGTAATGATATGCTGTAACCTCTGGCAACCAATCGCAATCGCTGCCTGATCTGATACAGTAAACTGATTTTAAGTCTAGCTGCTATTTATTGTACGTCTCAGAGAAGGTGGAGAGCGAAATTGCATGGGGGGAGGGGGCCCTAAGAAAATTTTTACCCAGGGTCCAATCAATATTAAAGATGGCCCTGGTACTGGGACAGGTATGTCTAGCGCCCGGGGCAAGGATGCGGAACTGCACCCCCTCCCCCACTGTTAATGCATGCCGTTGAATGGATTTACTGCCCTGTGTTCTTTCTTTGTCCCCAGGGCAGCTTCCCCTCCTGCCCCCACCCCTTGTGCTGTCCCTGCTCTGGTGCCATGGGCGTCCGCAGCAGGGGGCAAGGGGGGTCAAGTGCCCCCCCCTGGAATCCCCAAGGTGTTGCAGCCGCCGTCATGCTGCATTTTTTTGCTGAGTCCGCCGGCGGCTGCATCCTCCGCTCTCTCCTCTGGATCACAGAGCAGGCTGCCTCTGTGTTCGGCGGCCGCTCTGTAACATGGCCCCGCCCCCCCAGACCTGCTTGTGTGATAGTAGAGAGAATCAACATTCCACCTATCACACGAGCCGATCTGGGGGGGCGGGGCCATGTTACAGAGCGACCGCCGCCGTACACAGCCAGCCAGCAGTTTTATCCATAGGAGGAGATGTTACAGGTACAGCCCGCCCTGTGTGCCACAGTGTCTGGATAGGAGGATGGGGGGGGGGCTGCAGGGGGTCTCCTATCCAACTTATTTTACTGTCCCCAGTTCACCTTGTGCTCCCTGCCCCCCCAGTGCTCTCCTCCACCGCACTCTCCTGCCCCCCCAGTGCTCTCCTCCACCGCACTCTCCTGCCCCCCCAGTGCTCTCCTCCACCACACTCTCCTGCCCCCCCCAGTGCTCTCCTCCACCACACTCTCCTGCCCCCCCCAGTGCTCTCCTCCACCACACTCTCCTGCCCCCCCCAGTGCTCTCCTCCACCACACTCTCCTGCCCCCCCCAGTGCTCTCCTCCACCACACTCTCCTGCCCCCCCCAGTGCTCTCCTCCACCACACTCTCCTGCCCCCCCCAGTGCTCTCCTCCACCACACTCTCCTGCCCCCCCCCAGTGCTCTCCTCCACCACACTCTCCTGCCCCCCCCAGTGCTCTCCTCCACCACACTCTCCTGCCCCCCCCCAGTGCTCTCCTCCACCACACTCTCCTGCCCCCCCCAGTGCTCTCCTCCACCACACTCTCCTGCCCCCCCCAGTGCTCTCCTCCACCACACTCTCCTGCCCCCCCCAGTGCTCTCCTCCACCACACTCTCCTGCCCCCCACCCAGTGCACTCCTCCACCACACTCTCCTGCCCCCCACCCAGTGCACTCCTCCACCACACTCTCCTGCCCCCCCCCCCCCAGTGCTCTCCTCTACCACACTCTCCTGCCCCCCCCCCCCCAGTGCTCTCCTCCACCACACTCTCCTGCCCCCCCCCCCCAGTGCTCTCCTCTACCACACTCTCCTGCCCCCCCCCCCAGTGCTCTCCTCCACCACACTCTCCTGCCCCCCCCCCCAGTGCTCTCCTCTACCACACTCTCCTACCCCCCAGTGCTCTCCTCCACCACCACACTCTCCTGCCCCCCCCCCCCCAGTGCTCTCCTCCACACTCTCCTGCCCCCCCAGTGCTCTCCTCCACCACCACACTCTCCTGCCCCCCCCCCCCAGTGCTCTCCTCCACCACCACACTCTCCTGCCCCCCCCCAGTGCTCTCCACCACCACACTCTCCTGCCCCCCCCAGTGCTCTCCACCACCACACTCTCCTGCCCCCCCCCCAGTGCACTCCTCCACCACTGCACTCTCCTGCCCCCCAGTGCTCTCCTCCACCACCACACTCTCCTGCCCCTCCCCCCAGTGCTCTCCTCCACCACCACACTCTCCTGCCCCCCCCCCAGTGCTCTCCTCCACCTCCACACTCTCCTGCCCCCCACCAGTGCTCTCCTCCACCACCACACTCTCCTGCCCCCCCCAGTGCTCTCCTCCACCACCACACTCTCCTGCCCCCCCCCCCCAGTGCTCTCCACCACCACACTCTCCTGCCCCCCCCCAGTGCACTCCTCCACCACTGCACTCTCCTGCCCCCCCCCAGTGCACTCCTCCACCACTGCACTCTCCTGCCCCCCCCCCAGTGCACTCCTCCACCACTGCACTCTCCTGCCCCCCAGTGCTCTCCTCCACCACCACACTCTCCTGCCCCTCCCCCCAGTGCTCTCCTCCACCACCGCACTCTCCTGCCCCCCCCCCCAGTTCTCTCCTCCCCTGTTCTTGCTGCCCCCCCTGCTCTCCCCCTCCTTCTCTAGCCACCGTCCCAGTGCTCTCCACTCCCCCCGTTCACCCCCCAGTGCCCCCTCCCACAGTGCTGTGCTCTCCCACTTGTCACCCCCCAGTACTCTCCTCCACCACACTCTCCTGCCCCCTCCAGTTTTCTCCTCCCCTGTTCTTGCTGCACCCCCCTGCTCTCCCCATCCTTCTCTAGCCACCATCCCAGTGCTCTCCCCCCCTGTTCTTCCTCTGTCGCCCCCAGTGCTCTCCCCCCTGTTCCCCCCAGTGCTCTCCACTCCGCCCAGTGCTCCCCCCGTTCCCCCCCCACAGTACTCTCCACTCCCCCCAGTCCTCTCCCCTCCGTGCTCTCCCCCCTGTTCTCCTCCCCAGTGCTCTCCCCCCTGTTCTCCCCCCCTGTTCTCCCCCCACTGCTCTCCCCCAGTGCTCTTCCCCCCAGTGCTCTCTTCCAGTGTTCTCTTCCCCCCCCCCCAGTGCTCTCTTCCCCCCCCCCAGTGCTCTCCTCTTCCCCCCCCCCCAGTGCTCTCCTCTTCCCCCCCAGTGCTCTCCCCCTGTTCTTTCCCACCCAGTGCTCTCCACCCAGTGCTCTCCACTCCCCCAGTGATCTCCCCCCTGTTCTTTCTACCCCCCCAGTGCTCTTCAGCTCTCTCCAGCCCCCCATTCTCCCCACCCCTGTTCTTTCTGCCCCCCTGGTGTTCTCCAGCCCCCCAGTGCTCTCTACCCTCCGTGCTCTCCACCCCTGTTCTTTTTGGCTCCCCCCAGCACTCTCCACTCCCCACCCCTGTACTCACCACTCCCCCTGCATTTTGCCCCCACCCATGTGCTCTCCAACCCTACCAGTGCTCTCCACCCCCCATAGTGCTTTCCACCCCTGTTCTTTCTGGCCCCCACTGGTGCTCTCAAGCTCCCCCCCATTGCTCCCCACTCCCCCCTGCTCTTTGTACCCCCCCAGTACTCTCCAACCCCCGTGCTCTCCACCCCTGTTTTTCTCCCCCCCCCCAGTACTCTTCACCACCCCACACTCTTAGCCCCCCTAGTGCTCTCAGCCTACCGTGCTCTCTACCCCTGTTCTTATTGCCCCCCCCAGTACTCTCAAGTTCCCCCCCAGCACTCTCTGCTCCCAACCCCTGTGATCTCCACTCCCCCTCGCTCTTTGCCCCCACCCATGTGTTCTCCAACCAAGCCAGTACTCTTTGCTCCCCCTTCTCTCCAACTCCCACCCAGTGCTCTCCACTTCCCCAGGACCACAGGACAGGCTGACTGGGGCTGGAAAATGAGGACAGCTGAAGGTCCAGGTGGCCAGGGACCACTCCATCTCACAGCAGACAGATCCTCTGGAAGGAGCACAGTCCCCATCCAAAACGAGAACAGACCCTGCCTGCTGCTGGCCATCATGGATATCCTGCTGGCATGCAAGGTACCGTACCAAGCATCAACAACACACCTTCCCACAGACAGGGACTGCAGACTGGGACAAGGGGCACAGGAGGGGCTTCAATGATGGACACAGTGAGGCTGCATTCACGGCACAGTAAAGTTGCATTTGATGGGCACAGTGAGGCTGCATTTGATGGACACAGTGAGGCTGCATTTGATGGACACAGTGAGGCTGCATTGGTGGGCACAGTGAGGCTGCATTTGGTGGGCAGGCCAGTCGGGGGGGTCACTGATGTAAGGGGGGAGTGATTACGATAATGTAAGAGGCACTGATATAAAGGGTTTCCTCCTTATATTAGTAACCCACCCCCCTTACCTTCGAGTATTCTTTCTGCAGAAGGTGCCCCCCACCACGTTCTGAGTTTCTGGGGTCCCCCTTGATGATTGATCATTTACCACTATTAACTGGTAAAATGTATGGTTTTCCCTTTCATGAACAAGAAAATAATGACGTTATGCTGTTTGGCTGGTATAAAATTTTTTCCAGGGCTGGTTTTTGAAAGCATGGGCGTCCGCAAGGTTACTCAGGTGGCTGCGTACCATGCCCATATAGCCTAGAGAATGTACATCTTTTTACATTGCAATACATCTGTTATTGCCATATTTTTATCTTTATGAAAATAGCCTATACAGTGACAGTATGAGATCAAAATATGGCCACAACAGATGTATTGCAATGTAAAAAGATGTACATTCTTTAGGCTATATGGGCATGGAACACAGCCGCCAGAGTCACTTCCAATACAAAGTGAAGATGAATTGTCTGTTATATAACACATGTGTATTACCAGTGGAAAGATTTTCATGATATTGTCGAAAAGGGGCGGAGCATGAGTGGCCTTAAAATGATGCCCCCCCTTGGAAAAAGTTCTGCGGACGCCCATGACTGGTGCTGCCTTCTTCTCACTTGAAGTTACCATCTGTTGGTACCATCAACGTCATCGTGTACAATGCTGGGCTGTTGAGTTTGGGAAAACAATTTCAGGAAGCCCCCGGGGGGGGGGGGGGGGGGCTTGATTTCAGGGAAGCTATTTTGGATAGCCTTGAAGTCTTCAGTTTGGGAGAGGCTATTTTTCATATCCCCGGAGGCTTGAGTTTGAGGAACCAATTTCAACCAGCTCCATACTGGTCTATGTAGGTGTGCCAATTAATGTCTTCTCTGCAGGAGTGGTTCACATGAAGCCAACGCTACAGGGGCTAATATTCTGACCAGATACTGTATGTGTGTTTCACTCATGGCTTGTTTTCTCAGGGAATAGGTGCAGGAACTCCACCCTTCCGGATCACACTTCATCTGTGCCCCCTTCCCGTCTCTGAGCACGTCCCTTGGTTGAGTATTCTGTGCTAATCAGTAATTTCTATGAAATTTGGTAATAAAAACAAGAAAGATAGTAAAACAGATCCCTTCACAATGAGCAACAATAGACCAGACCCCAGCAAAAATAGACTCCACCCCAGAAACAATAGACCCTCTGCAGCAACAATAGAACCCCCAGAAACAATAGATCCCCCACACAACAAAAGACTTTCCACCTGGCAACAATGGACCCCCCCACACAACAAAAGTCTCCCCAACCCCCAGCAACAATGGACCCCCCAAACAACAAAAGACTTTCCCCCAGCAACAATGGATCCCCACAACAAAATACCACCCCAGCAACAATAGACTCCACCCCAAAAACAATAGACCCTCTGAAGCAACAATAGAACCCCCAGAAACAATAGATATCCCACACAACAAAAGACCCCCCCCCCCAGCAACAATGGACACCCCACACAACAAAAGGCTTTCCCCCAGCAACAATGGACCCCCACGACAAAATACCACCCCAGCAACAATAGACCCTCTGAAGCAACAATAGAACCCCCAGAAACAATAGATATCCCACACAACAAAAGACTCCCCCCATCCCCCCAGCAACAATGGACACCCCACACAACAAAAGACTTCCCCCAGCAACAATAGACCCCCAAAACATAATACCACCCCAGCAACAATAGACTCCACCCCAGAAACAATAGACCCTCTGCAGCAACAATAGAACCCCCAGAAACAATAGATATCCCACACAACAAAAGACCCCTCCCCCAGCAACAATGGACACCCCACAACAAAATGCCACCCCAGCAACAATAAACTCCACCCCAAAAACAATAGACCCTCTGAGGCAACAATAGAACCCCCAGAAACAATAGATATCCCACACAACAAAAGACCCCCCAGCAACAATGGACACCCGACACAACAAAAGACTTCCCCCACCCTCAGCAACGATGGACACCCCACACAACAAAAGACTTTCCCCCAGCAACAATGGACCCCCACAACAAAATACCACCCCAGCAACAATAGACTCCACCCCAGAAACAATAGACTCTCTGAAGCAACAATAGAACCTCCAGAAACAATAGATATCCCACACAACAAAAGACCCCCCCAGCAACAATGGACACACCACACAACAAAATACTCCCCCACAGCAACAATGGACCCCCACAACAAAATACCACCCCAGCAACAATAGACTCCACCCCAGACACAATAGACCCTCTGAAGCAACAATAGAACCCCCAGAAACAATAGATATCCCACACAAAAAAAGACTCCCCCCCCCCCCACCCCCAGCAACAATGGACACCCCACACAACAAAAGACTTCCCCCCAGCAACAAAATACCACCCTAGAAAAAATAGACCCTCTGCAGCAACAATAGAACCCCCAGAAACAATAGATCCCCCACACAACAAAAGACTCACCCCGAGAAAAAATGGACACCCCACACAGCAAAATACTTTCCCCCAGCAACAATGGACCCCCACAACAAAACACCACCTCAGCAACAATAGACCCCTAGCAGAAATAGATTTCTCAGCCAGTAGCCAGCATCAATAGGCTCTCCAGCAGCCAGCAACAATAGACCTTTCCCTCAACAGTAGTTCCCACCCAGCAACAATTGAACCCCCCCAGCAAGATAAGACCCCCCCCCCCCCACCAGCAACAATAGACACCCACCCCAAAACAGATCCCCACCAGCGACAATAGATACCCCAGCAGCAAGCATCAATAGAACCTCCACCACCCCTTTCCAGTACATACAGTACATACATTCAGTGCTGGAGGTGCCGGAACTGCGCTCCACGACGTTCCCGTTGAAAAAAAGCCCTGGTTTCACTTTTTATTGTCTATTTTTCCCTTTTTTTTCTACACATCCATCTATCAAGGGTACCTAATGGTTATAGCCTTGTTGTCAATGATACAGGATCATGAGATCATAGTGAAGAAGGAGGCTGTAGAAGGCACACAGAGGAATACATTGAGACGCTTTAGAATCAGGTTGCATGCAGCCCATTAATTCTGACCTTATTTCTCTTATTTTCAGGTTATTCAGGTAAAATGTGTTGCTTTGCTATGTATGGATTTACGTAAGCCAACTAGGCTGTTACTCGTCTGTGCTTCTACCTTATTCTCAGGTCATTTCTGGGATCATAATGAAGTAGTCAAAGTCAGATAAAACCGCATACGCAGCCTGTCCCATTTAGGAAAAATAAAAATCGCAATGTTCATCCAATCGCTGTTGCTCCCTGTGCAGCGAGGTCTGATTCCCGGCCATACGAATTCTCCAGAAATCACACATCCATGCCATAATGATGGCAAATTAGTACTCGGATCAGGATCAACGGCTCACTGCTTCTGGCGTCGGCCCAGATACCCCCTTCCCGAAAAAAATCTGTATTCATCTCATTCAGGCCGGAACAGAAACCACTGTGATTTCTCAGCAAGTTCACAAGACTTTTAATGACGTCCCTCAACAATCGGGAGAATTGTCTGTGGGATTTTGGTGCTGCTGTGCCCCAATTCATATGCTAAATTCATTATGTAAAAAGGGGAACTGATATATTGTTAGGAAAGCTGGCTGAAAGTAACTTCTGATGAAACCTTTACATGCTTTTGGGGTCAATATAAAAAACATTATCACTACTGGGCACCAGGCTGCCTGTAGATTTAGGCCCCTTGCAGGGGCGGACTGACCATTGGGCCACTTGGGCACTGCCCGAGGGCCCCAAGCCACTAGGGGGCCCCATCAGGGTTGCCAGTCTCAGTAAAACCAGGGACAGTATGTAAAAATCTGCGTTTTTTTTTACATCTGTCTCTGAAATGTCCCTTACCGACATCCTTTTGGTCTAAAAATCCCAAGATTATAGCTGCCCCACCTCTCCAGTACCTTCTCAGCCAATAGAAACATGTCTGTGTATACTGTGTGTACATGTATGTGTATACTGTGTGATTGTATACTGTGTGTGTGTATACTGTGTGGCCCCATAATCTCGGATTGCCTGGGGGCCCCATAATCTCCTATTGCCTGGGGGCCCCATGAGTTGTCAGTCCACCCCTGGCCCCTTGTACATGGGGCCCTCAGCTTCAGCATGTCCCTCCCAGCATTTTAGTATGCCTAGGAGGCACAGACCTCAACGTCCAAAGCCCGGTCCGTTCAGGGACAAGGTTCTGGAACACAAAACAGAATAATAAATGTAATAAGTGGGTGATTTTTTGGCAAAAGAACGGGTCCAGGATAGTTCAATAGGAGCTTCAGTAAAACCTCAGGTGCCATTTACCCCTTTTTCTGCCACCGCCATATGCCATAGGTCAGTGGCGGTTGGGGGGGGGGGTGTAATTCTGACTGTCAGCTGTTAGATGGGAGCTATCCAGCGGCTGTGCAGAACTTCCAAACCCATAAGTGCTGGTTTACCCCCACGGGTGCCGCCGCCATGTTTCCCGGGCTCCCAGGACCGCCATGATTGGTTCTGCCCAGTGAATGTCAGTATGGCGCAGGATCTTCACTCCATTAGCTTCACCACTTGCTGACCGCAATAGGTACTTAGACATTGCAGCTTGCAAGTGGTTTACCACCCCTGAAGATATTGGCCATAACCCCGGTATTGTTTTTTTTTTTTTGCAGCTGGCGGTTGGCTTTCTCTTGAAAGCGTTCCGAGCAGCTCATGAGAGAACTTTCAGAAGCGCTGCTGTCTCTCGGGCTTACCGTTTTCCCTGGCTAGCCCAAGAAACTATCCGACGATGCCAGTGGCCATCAAAGAGTACATCATCTTAGATCGCCTCTATGGCCTTGGAGGACCGGAGCTACATCATGATGTCACTTCCTGTCCAGGGTGGAAGTAAACAATTTTTTTTTTTAAAGCAAAAGATCAAAAATGTTTTTTTTTTGTTTTGTTTTTATCCTTTGCTCTTAAAGATGAAGAAGAGATTTGGGGTCTTTTTTACCCCAGATTTCTTCATAAAGAGGACCTATCATCCTTATTTCTAAGTGATGTTTACATTCCTTGTAATAGGAATAAAAGCAATCAAAAAATAAATAAAAAAAATTGAAGGGACAGTGTAAAAATAAAAAATAAAATAAATAAGAACAAAAATGTAAAGCACCCCCATCCCTCCGTGCTCATGTGTGAAAGTGGCCATCAAAGAGTACATCAGCTTAGATCGCCTCTATGGCCTTGGAGGACCGGAGCTACGTCATGATGTCACTTCCTGTCCAGGGTGGAAGTAAACATTTTTTTATTTTAAAGCAAAAGATCAAAAATGTTTTGTTTTTTATCTTTGCTTTTAAAGATGAAGAAGAGATTTGGGGTCTTTTTGCCCCCAGATTTCTTCATAAAGAGGACCTGTCATCCTTATTTCTAAGTGATGCTTAGATTCCTTGTAATAGGAATAAAAGCAATCAAAAAACAAATAAAAAAATTAAAGGGATAGTGTAAAAATAAAAAAATTAAATAAATAAGAACAAAAATGTAAATCACCCCCATCCCTCCGTGCTCACGCGTGCAGAAGCAAATGCATACGTAAGTAGCGCACACATACAGTGGTGTGAAAAAGTGTTTGCCCCCTTCCTCATTTCCTGTTCCTTTGCATGTTTGTCACACTTAAGTGTTTCGGAACATCAAACCAATTTAAACAATAGTCAAGGACAACACAAGTAAACACAAAATGCAATTTGTAAATGAAGGTGTTTATTATTAAAGGTGAAAAAAAATCCAAACCATCATGGCCCTGTGTGAAAAAGTGATTGCCCCCCTTGTTAAAACATACTATAACTGTGGTTGTCCACACCTGAGTTCAATTTCTCTAGCCACACCCAGGCCTGATTATTGCCACACCTGTTCACAATCAAGGCATCACTTAAATAGGAGCTGCTTGACACAGTAAGGTCCACCAGAAGATCCTTAAAAGCTACACATCATGCCGAGACCCAAAGAAATTCAGGAACAATTGAGAAAGAAAGTAATTGAGATCTATCAGTCTGGAAAGGGTTATAAAGCCATTTCCAAAGCTTTGGGAATCCAGCGAACCACAGTGAGAGCCAATATCCACAAATGGCGAAGACATGGAACAGTGGTGAACCTTCCCAGGAGTGGCCGGCCGCCCAAAATTACCCCAAGAGCGCAGCGACGACTCATCCAAGAGGTCACAAAAGACCCCACAACAACGTCCAAGGAACTGCAGGCCTCACTTGCCTCAGTTAAGGTCAGCGTTCATGCCTCCACCATCAGGAAAAGACTGGGCAAAAATGGCCTGCATGGCAGAGTTCCAAGGAGAAAACCATTGCTGAGCAAAAAGAACATCAAAGCTCGTCTCAATTTCTCCACAACACATCTTGATGATCCCCAAGACTTTTGGGACAACATTCTGTGGACCGATGAGACAAAAGTGGAACTCTTTGGAAGGTGTGTGTCCAAGTATATCTGGCGTAGAAGGAACACTGCATTTCATAAAAAGAACATTATACCAACAGTAAAATATGGTGGTGGTAGTGTGATGGTCTGGGGCTGTTTTGCTGCTTCAGGACCTGGAAGACTTGCCGTGATAAAAGGAACTATGAATTCTGCTGTCTACCAAGAGATCCTGAAGGAGAATGTCCGACCATCTGTTCGTGTACTCAAGCTGAAACGAACTTGGGTTCTGCAGCAGGACAATGATCCTAAACACACCAGCAAGTCCACCACCGAATGGCTGAAGAAAAACAAAATGAAGACTTTGGAGTGGCCTAGCCAAAGTCCTGACCTGAATCCTATTGAGATGTTGTGGTATGACCTTAAAAAGTCCGTTCATGCTCGAAAACCCTCTAATGTAACTGAATTAGGAAAATTCTGCAAAGATGAGTGGGCCAAAATTCCTCCAGGACGCTGTAAAAGCCTCATTGCACGTTATCGCAAACGCTTGGTTGCAGTTGTTGCTGCTAAGGGTGGCCCAACCAGTTATTAGGTTTAGGGGGCAATCACTTTTTCACACAGGGCCATGATGGTTTGGATTTTTTTTTCACCTTTAATAATAAACACCTTCATTTACAAATTGCATTTTGTGTTTACTTGTGTTGTCCTTGACTATTGTTTAAATAGGTTTGATGTTCCGAAACACTTAAGTGTGACAAACATGCAAAGGAACAGGAAATGAGGAAGGGGGCAAACACTTTTTCACACCACTGTATGTTAAAGGTGTTCGCACCACACATGTGAGGTATCGCCACGAACGTTAGAGCAATAATTCTAGCACTAGACCTCCTCTGTGACTCTAAACAGGTAACCTGTAAAGTAGGGATGCACCGAAATTTCGGCCGCCGAAACATATCAGCCGAAAATGGCCCTTTCGGCAATCGGCCGAAAGGAAAAAACGGCCGATAATTGAGCCGAAAATGGGGCGGGCGGAGCTCCGCCCCCACCCCTGGTGCCGCCCATCACGGGAGGTGTATAGTGCAGGAAAGCCGCCTCTGCCGTCTGGTTAAATAGAGCGCCGGGAACATCACAGCTTTAATTTTAATAGCTGTGTGTTCCCCCGTCGCGCGCCATCGCATACAGCCCCTCCCCCTCGTTCGGGGAACTGTGATAGACAGATCACTGCATCACTGACTACACAGGGGACAACACACGCTGCACGAGGGGACACAAACACTGGCTGCACGAGGGGACACAAACACTGGCTGCACGAGGGGACACAAACACTGGCTGCACGAGGGGACACAAACACTGGCTGCACGAGGGGACACAAACACTGGCTGCACGAGGGGACACAAACACTGGCTGCACGAGGGGACACAAACACTGGCTGCACGAGGGGACACAAACACTGGCTGCACGAGGGGACACAAACACTGGCTGCACGAGGGGACACAAACACTGGCTGCACGAGGGGACACAAACACTGGTTGCACGAGGGGACACAAACACTACTGGCTGCACGAGGGGACACCACACTTATCTCTATTATCATGTCGCTAGTCTCTGACCACCTCCTGTACCATGTCGCCAGTCTCTGACCACCTCCTGTACCATGTCGCCAGTCTCTGACCACCTCCTGAACCATGTCGCCAGTCTCTGGCCACCTCCTGAACCATGTCGCCAGTCTCTGGCCACCTCCTGAACCATGTCGCCAGTCTCTGGCCACCTCCTGAACCATGTCGCCAGTCTCTGGCCACCTCCTGAACCATGTCGCCAGTCTCTGGCCACCTCCTGAACCATGTCGCCAGTCTCTGGCCACCTCCTGTACCATGTCCCCAGTCTCTGGCCACCTCCTGTACCATGTCCCCAGTCTCTGACCACCTCCTGTACCATGTCCCCAGTCTCTGACCACCTCCTGAACCATGTCCACAGTCTCTGACCACCTCCTGAACCATGTCCCCAGTCTCTGACCACCTCCTGTACCATGTCCCCAGTCTCTGACCACCTCCTGTACCATGTCCCCAGTCTCTGACCACCTCCTGAACCATGTCCCCAATCTCTGACCACCTCCTGAACCATGTCCCCAGTCTCTGACCACCCCCTGTACCATGTCCACCGTCTCTGACCACCTCCTGTACCATGTCCACAGTCTCTGACCACCTCCTGTACCATGTCCACAGTCTCTGACCACCTCCTGTACCATGTCCACAGTCTCAGACCACCTCCTGAACCATGTCCCCAGTCTCTGACCACCTCCTGTACCATGTCTCCAGTCTCTGACCACCTCCTGAACCATGTCTCCAGTCTCTGACCACCTCCTGAACCATGTCCCCAGTCTCTGACCACCTCCTGTACCATGTCCCCAGTCTCTGATCACCTCCTGTATAAAAATATTTTTTAAAAACAGTCATTCTCGGTATCGGTGCTGTTTAGGTATCGGTTTCGGCACCAAAAAAACCATTCGGTGCATCCCTACTGTAAAGGCGTTTAAAACATTGCCTATGCAGAATTTTAAGTACCGTAGTTCCACGACCGTGCGCAATTTTAAAGCGTGACATGTTAGGCATCTATTTACTCATCATATTTCATACTATACAAAGACAATTGGGGTATTTATTGTGTTTTGATTTATTTTTCATTCATTAAAATGTATTGTTACCCCAAAAAACTGCGGTTGAAAAAACGCTCTGCAAATAATGTGTGCCAAAATAAAAAAATTGCAACAATCGCCATTTTATTACTTAGGGTCTTAGTACTTAGTACATAAACCCTCCTCCCAAAAAAAATGTTTTTGGAGCCCCCACACAGTAGGCTTTTAAAGTGCTCCCTATTGAAAATATAGAGTACCATTTGTCACCACAATTTTAAGGCTTGGCATGTTGGGTCTCTATTTACCACCTGCAACCTCATCTTTTATATTTTACCCCAAAAAATTGGGTAATATATTGCATTTATCTACCTAGTATAAAAATGTTGCTTTTCATAAACCGTTGCGCTAATATTGTGTGACATAAGAAATATTGGAACTACCAGTTTTATTTTATTCTTTAGATCAGGGGTCTCCAAGCTTTTCAAAGAGCCAGTTCACTATCCTTCAGTTTTTTTTTGGGGGGGGGGGAGGGCAGATTTTGGCCAGGGTGGGTAAAAAAAATGTCCCACTTGGTGGTTAGTAGGAGGAGGAATAGTGCCCTATCATTGGTGTCTTTGGAAAAAATAGTGCCCGTAGTTGATGTCAGTGGGAGGAACAGTGCCCCATCGCTGGTGTCATTGGAAGAAATAGTGCCCCATTGTTGTTGTCAGTGGGAGGAATAGTGCCCCATCATTGGTGTCAGTGGGAGGAATAGTGCCCCATCATTGGGGTCAGTGAGAAGAATAGTGCCCCATCATTGGTGTCAGTGGGAGGAATAGTGCCCCATCATTGGTGTCAGTGGAAGGAATAGTAGACCATCGTTGGTGTCAGTGGGAGGCATAGTGCCCCATCGTTTGTGTCAGTGGGAGGAATAGTGTCCTTTCGTTGGTGTCAGTGGGAAGAACAGTGCCTCATCTTGGTGTCAGTGGGAGGAATAGTGCCCCACTGTTGGTGTCAGTGGGTGGCATAGTGCTTCATCTTTGGTGTCAGTGGGACGAATAATAGACCATCATTAGTGTCAGTGGGAGGAATAGTGCCCCATTGTTGGTGTCAGTGGGGGGAATAGTGATTCATGATGTATTCTCCTGATGAGCGGTTGGAATACCGCGAAACGCGTAGAGTCTTTAGCCATTATCATCTACCCCAATCATGGAAAATCAAGATTCATATGATCCTTTTTGATTCATTAATTATTATTCAGGCATTTTTAACCGATTTATTTATTATTTAGTTACCATGGTTATCTTGGTCATTTTGGGTTCAACCACAGCAAAATAACGTACATACATGCATACTGTTCTTTGTGTTTCATGAGAATGCTTTTTGGATTGTAAATTATTGTGAAATATTAGTCCATGACTCATTGTATGGAGGCTGTATGCCCAGAGCATTTTAGAGGTTGATGCCCAAAATGTTTGTATGACATATCATGGGCTATACAAATTAAATATTTATTGCAGTCACTTGACTTATTCTCTTAGGCCACGTACACACGCGGGGACTGTTCGCCCAACTTTGTCCGCTGAACAGTGTTTCGGCAAACAGTCCGCTCGTGTGTGGGCTTTCAGCGGACAGTTTCAGCGAACAGTCCGCTGAACAAGGTTTTTCGGAAATTCCGAAAAACTGTCCGCTGAAACAAAGTTTCAGCGAACAGTCCCCTCGTGTGTAGGCTTGTTCGTCAAACTAAGTTCCGCGCATGCTCAGAAAGGATTTACACGCCGAAAGTTATAATGCAGTGTATAGGACGTCGTATTTTTCGTCCCGTCGTACGTGCCGTTCACGTCATCGCGCACGGTTTCAGCAAACTGTTCGTTCGTCGTGTGTGGCCATGTCCGTCCATGCTAATTTTGAGCGGACTGTTTGCCGAAACTGTTTGACGGACAAAGTTGGGCGAACAGTCCCCGCGTGTGTACGCGGCCTTACTGATGTGTGCTTCATTTAAAGTCCCAATTCTGTTCTCTCCTCTCATATAATAGTGCCCTATCGTTGGTGTCAGTGGGGGGAAAGGTGCTCCATCGTTAATTTTTGTTGGAGAAATAATGCCCTATCATTAGTGTCTGTGGCAGAAATTATGCCCCACTGTTGGTATCATTTGAAGAAATAGGGCCACACCATTAGTGTCAGTAAGAGGAATAGTGCCCCAAAGGGCCGGATAAATGCTAGCAAAGAGCCTTGTCCGACCCTCGGGCCGCAGTTTGGAGAACGCTGCTCTAGGGCTTCTCACTTTCACAATATTTAGAGGTTTTACCTCATCTTCAGGCCTAAAATTATTTTTTTAAACACGTGTGCAAAAAATGAAAAAACAAAACAAAAACGAAACGAAAAAACCTTCATTTGACATTCTGCATTGATTCATACATTTTACCAAAATGGTGACATCTCAGGGAGGCAGAAAGAGAGACCCGATCATTCGTGTGACTGAAGTAGCCCAAACCTGGTGCACTGGACTATGGAGAACGTTTGGTTGGATCCATATCTTTGCATTTTTTCTTAAAGCGGAGGTCCACCCTAAAATGGACCTTCCGCTCATCAGATTCCCCCCCCCCCTCCGGCGCCACAATTGGCACCTTTCAGGGGGGAGGGGGGTGCAGTTACCTGGATAATCCAGGTAACTGCACCCACTTCCGGGCTAGCTCTCTGCGGAAAGGGACGTACATTACGCCCCTTTCCGCAAGTGCCCGTCCCCTTCCGCAAGTGCCCCGCTGCCTGCTGGGAAACACACAGATCCCAGAGGCAGCGGGGACCGTCCTCATTGCGCAGCGCGGCTCGCGCATGCGCAGTAGGGAACCGGGAAATGAAGCCGAAAGGCTCCATTTCCTGATTCCCATACCCAAGATGGCGGCGGCAGCACTCGAGTGTCGATCTAGAGATCGGCTTCGGGTGCCGACATCGCGGGCGCGCTGGACAGGTAAGTGTCACTATTTTAAAAGTCAGCAGCTGCAGTATTTGTAGCTGCTGACTTTAAAAAAAAAAAAAACGCGGAGTCCCGGCAGACTCGCGCTTTAATGTGTTTATGAAAGTAAAGGCATTTCAATGCATGTGTTAAGACACGTGCCAACTGGCATCATGATGCACATTGATGTGTTAGGATGACTTGCTTTGATGTGTGGAATAATGTTCAATACAACACATTTCAATGTTGACACGCAATGTATTGTATTGAAAACGTCCAACACTAAATGGGCGTTAATGTTCATTATAGACTTGTGTGCGATGGAAAATTTTTGTTTGTTTTCATTTTTGTAAAATTCATTTCATTCTGTTTTTTTCGTTATGTTACGTTAATTTGTTTTCGGATAATTCGTTATTTCTTTAGAGCATAGATATTCGTTATAAAGAATCGATTAATTTTCTTGTTTAACCACTTTCAGACCGGACCATTTTGCTGGTCAAAGACCAGACCACTTTTTGCGATTCGGCACTGCACCGCTTTAACTGACAATTGCGCGGTCGTGCGACGTGGCTTCCAAACAAAATTGACGTCCTTTTTTTCCCACAAATAGAGCTTTCTTTTGGTGGTATTTGATCACCACTGCGGTTTTTATTTTTTGCGCTATAAACAAAAATAGAGTGACAATTTTGAAAAAAACACATTTTTTACTTTTTGTTATAATAAATATCCCCCAAAAATATATAAAAAAACTTTTTTTTTCCCTCAGTTTAGGCCGATACGTATTCTTCTACATATTTTTGGTATAAAAAAAAATCGCAATAAGCGATTATTGATTGGTTTGCGCAAAAGTTATAGCGTTTACAAAATAGGGATAGTTTTATAGCATTTTTATTAATAATTTTTTATTATTTTTTTTTTTTACTAGTAATGACGGCGATCAGCGATTTTTATTGTGACTGCGACATTGTGGGGGACCCATCGGACATTTTTGACACATTTTTGGGACCATTGTCATTTATACAGTAATCACTGCTATATAAATGCACTGATTCCTGTGTAAATGACACTGGCAGTGAAGGGGTTAACCAGTGGGTGGCAGTGTAGGGGTTAAGTGTTCCTAGGGATGTGTTACTAACTGTGGGGGGGTTGGGCTTTCATTTAGTGAACACTGATCTCTGCTCCAATCACATGGAGCAGAGATCAGCGTCACTAGTTGCTAGGCAGAATGGAGAAATGTTGTTTACAACGGCACTTCTCCATTCGGCCGCTCCATGAGACGATCGCGGGGATGCCCGCGGCGATCGAGTCCGCGGGTCCCGCGACCGGACTCACGGGGGTCCTGACCAGCGCGGGAGTGCGCCGCCGGCGGCGCGCTCCAGATGGCAGGGCGGCAAATTTAATAATTTAATACATGTACGCCCATTTGCCTGCCCGTGCCATTCTGTCGACGTACATCGTTGTGCGCTGGTCGGCAAGTGGTTAATTGATTCATTTTCGGATATTCGTTATTTATGTATGTATATACAATCAGGTCCATAGATATTTGGGCACAATTTATATTTTTTTCAGGGATTTACCAAAACATATTCAGACTATAGTTCTATAATGGAGGAAGGGTTTAGGAACTACAGCTCTTAAGAATAGCCAACCCCCACCCCTTTTTCAAGGGACCAAAAGTAATTGGACAATTGAAACAAAAGCTGTTTTTTGGCCAGGTGTGGGCTACTCCTTTGTTATTTCTTCATCAATTAAGCCGGTAAAAGGTCTGGAGTTTATTCTTATGACCCATACACACTATTAGATTTTCTGCAGATTTTTTTCCTTCAGATTTACCAAAACCATGTAGTGCAAGGGCCTTGCCTGATTGCATACAAATTGAAACTCCTAAGGTTTGACCTCATATTATATGGTTTTGGTAAATCTGAAGCAGAAAATACTGATAGTGTTTGGGGCTTAAGTGTGGTATTTGAATTTGGATTTGGATTCTTTTGCTGTGAACCTACATCGTGTGTCCACGCACGTGAAACAGGCCATTGTAGGGCTATAAAAATGAAACAAATTCATCAGAGAGATAGCAGCAACATTAGGAGTGGCCAAATCAACAGTTTGGTACATTCTGAGGAAAGGAGAACGCACTGGTGAGCTCAGCAACATAAAAAGCCCTGGGTGTCCATGGAAGATGACGTCCATAGGATCCTCTCTATGGTAAAGAAAAACCCATTCACAACATCCAGACAAGTGAAGGACACTCTCCAGGAGGTGGGTGTATCATTGTCAAAGTCTACAATCAAGAGAAGACTTCATGAGGGCAAATGCAGAGGGTTCACCACAAGGTGCAAACCATTCATAAGCCTGAAGAATAGAAAAAGCCACAATAGATTTTGCCAAAAAACATCAAAAAAAGCCAGACCAGTTCTGGAAAAGCATTCTTTGGATGGATAAAGCTAAGATTAATCTATACCAGAATGACAGGAAGAAAAAAGTGTGGAGAAGGCTTGGAACAGCTCATGATCCAAAGCACACAACGTCATCTGTGGTCACATGGTGGAGCTTGTAGTGTGATGGCATGGGCATGCATGGCTTTAAGTGGCACTGGGTCATTGGTGGTTATTGATGATGTGACAGAAGACAGAGACAGCCGGATGAATTCTGCAGTGTTTAGAGAAATACTGTCAGCCCAGATTCAGCCAAATGCAGCAAAGTTGATTGGACGGCATTTCACTGGTCAGATGGACAATGATCCAAAACACACGGCAAAAGCAGCCCAGGAGCATTTGATGGAAAAGAAGTGAAATATTCTGCAATGGTCCAGTCCATCATCTGATCTCAACCCAACATAAGTTCGACTCAAACATCGGGTGTTCGCCCGTTCGCCGACATTATGGGGCGTTCGCGGAAAATTTGAGCGCTACGGAATGCCCCATAATGCACTGCGAGATCAGAGTGCTTTGCTGTATGATGAATCACAGCGTACCCTGCTAAGAGAGCAATAATTGGCCAAAGGCAGGGTGCCTTTGGCCAATCATAGCTCAGGGGGACTAAGTCCAAGCCCCAAACTATACAAAGCTGCTTACACGGCGGCCATGTGTAGTGTTGTTGACGTGGACAGAGAGATAACTTAATTTAGATTAAGCAGGCATGTTATTAAGTTAGTGCCAGTGTATTGAATATATATATATATATATATATATATATATATATATATATATATATATATATATATATATATACAGTCAGTCCAGTATATATATATATATATATATATATACATATATAAATTATATTAATTTGTCCAATTACATTTGAGCCCCTGGAAATGGGGATACTGTGTATAAAAATGGTTTCAGTTCCTAAAATTTGTACTTGATAGTTATGTTCAACCCCTTGAAATTAACCGCTTGGTTACTTGGCACTTAAACCCCCCTCCTGCCCAGACCAATTTTCACCTTTCAGTGCTGTCACTCTTCGAGTGACAATTGCGCGGTCATGCTACAGTTTACCCAAATTAAAATTTTATCATTTTTTTCACACAGATAGAGCTTTCTTTTGGTGGTATTTAATTGCTGCCGGGTTTTCACTGATGATCACTGATGGGTGGCACTGATGGGCACTGTTAGGTGGCACTGATAGGCAGCACGGATCTGTGGCACTGATTATGAGACACTGATGGGTATTGATTGGCAGCACTGGTGGGCATTGATGGGTGGCACTGTGGGCACTGGTAGGTGGCACTGGTGGGCACTGATAGGTGGCACTGGTAGGTGGCACAGTGGGCACTGTCAGCTGACACTGGTGGGCACAGAAAATGCAGATGCGGCTTTCTGTGTGAGGGACCGAGCTTCTGTTTACATCACGTGATCAGCCGTCATTGGCTGACAGCTGATCACGTGGTAAAGGGCCGGGATCAACCTCTTACTTGTATCTGTGATCAGCCGAATCTCATAGACAAGTGAAGAGTCACGCAGACAGCGCTGGCTCGGGAGGGCGTCCATGAACTTGCCCTCCCGGCAATTAAGGCCCGCACTGCGGCCATCTTTCGGCTGTAGCGGGGGCGGCAAGTCCACGCTAGAAAGTCGTTTGTTTATTGAATCCAATAAAACACACAATGACAATATCTCTTCTCCAATACAACACCCTTCTCACTCAGGAATGCACTTTGCCAATAATCCAACCTCCAGCACAAAACGAATCAGCTGATTGGACTGTAAGATTTACTCCGGGTTGACCTTTTGTTTATTTAGACCTTTACCGAATCATGCCAAATTCATTCATTATTTTCGTTATAATTTCTTTCGTATTCGTTGAAATTTGGTGTTTTTTTTCTTCATACTGTACATTCGGATGCATCTAAATGCCCGAAAGATGCAATATTCGGCCGAATTTCGATTCGTTACAAAACGAACTGCACATGTCTAGTTCATTTTGATGTACTGTAGATTTCCATAGATTGCAATAGAAAATATATCGGGGGAAAAATTTACGGATGTTAATAATATATCTGCAATACATCGCCTCTTGGGGATCCCATGTTACCCAGCAACTGTCATTGCACAATACAAGTACAACAGAAGCAAAAAACACACAGACACAAAGACACATTCACTGCCATGAGCTGATCACAGCTGCAACATGGGGGACCAAAAAAGAAAGATATTAATAGCCAATGTAATTATACACAATGTAATCCGAGTCTTCCTACTAGTGTTAGTCTATCCCCGTGCTCTCCACCTCCCCGCATGCTCTCCGCCTTCCCCCTGTGCTCTCTACCTCCCCGCATGCTCTCCACCTCTCCCCATGCTCTCCGTCGCCCCCCCCCCCCCCGTGCTCTCCACCTCCCCCCCATGCTCCAGCCTCCCCTGTTCTCTCCACCTCTCCCCATGCTCTCCGCCTTCCCCCTGTGCTCTCCACCTCCCCCCATGCTCCGCCTTCCCCCTGTGTTCTCCACCTCCCCCCCCCCATGCTCCAGTCTCCCCTGTGCTTTCCACCTCCCCCCCCCATGCTCAAGCCTCCCCTGTGCTCTCCACCTCCCCCCCATGCTCCAGCCTCCCCTGTCCTCTCCACCTCCCCCCCATGCTCCAGCCTCCCCGTGCTCTCCACCTCTCCCCATGCTCTCCACCTCCCCGCATGCTCTCCGCCTTCCCCCTGTGCTCTCCACCTCCCCCCCATGCTCCAGCCTCCCCTGTGCTCTCCACCTCCCCCCCCCATGCTCCAGCCTCCCCTGTGCTCTCCACCTCTCCCCATGCTCTCTGCCTTCCCCCTGTGCTCTCCACCTCCCCCCATGCTCCAGTCTCCCCTGTGCTTTCCACCTCCCCCCCCCCCATGCTCAAGCCTCCCCTGTGCTCTCCACCTCCCCCCTTGCTCCAGCCTCCCCTGTGCTCTCCACCTCTCCCCATGCTCTCCGTCGCCCCATGTGCTCTCCCCCTCCCCCTACTCTCTCCGCTGGCCCCCTGTGCTCTCCACCTCCCCCATGCTCTCTGCCGCCCCCTGTGCTCTCCACATCCCCCATGCTCTCCGCTGGCCCCCTGTACTCTCCACCTCCCCCATGCTCTCCTCTGCCTCCCTGTGCTCTCCTCTTCCTCCATGTGTTCTCTGTCTCTCCCCTGTGCTCACGCCCCACTCCATGTTCTCAAGGTTCCTCCCTGTGCTCTACACGCCCCCCCATAGCCAATGTAATTATAAACAATGCATTCCGAGTTGTCCTACTAGTGTTAGTCTATCCCTGTGCTCTCCACCTCCCCTGTGCTCTCCACCTCCCCCCCCATGCTCCAGCCTCCCCTGTTCTCTCCACCTCTCTCCATGCTCTTCACCTTCTCCCCTGTGCTTTCCACCTCCCCCCCACATGCTCAAGCCTCCCTTGTGCTCTCCACCTCCCCCCCATGCTCCAGCCTCCCCTGTCCTCTCCACCTCCCCCCCATGCTCCAGCCTCCCCCGTGCTCTCCACCTCTCCCCATGCTCTCCATCGCCCCCCCGTGCTCTCCACCTCCCCGCATGCTCTCCGCCTTCCCCCTGTGCTCTCCACCTCCCCCCCATGCTCCAGCCTCCCCTGTGCTCTCCACCCCCCCCCCATGCTCCAGCCTCCCCTGTGCTCTCCACCTCTCTCCATGCTCTCTGCCTTCCCCCTGTGCTCTCCACCTCCCCCCATGCTCCAGTCTCCCCTGTGCTTTCCACCTCCCCCCCCCCCCGCATGCTCTCCGCCTTCCCCCTGTGCTCTCCATCTCTCCCCATGCTCTCTGCCTTCCCCCTGTGCTCTCCACCTCCCCCCATGCTCCAGTCTCCCCCGTGCTTTCCACCTCCCCCCGCCCATGCTCAAGCCTCCCCTCTGCTCTCCACCTCCCCCCCCATGCTCCAGCCTCCCCTGTGCTCTCCACCTCTCCCAATGCTCTCCGTCGCCCCCCTGTGCTCTCCCCCTCCCCCTACTCTCTCCGCTGGCCCCCTGTGCTCTCCACCTCCCCCATGCTCTCTGCCGCCCCCTGTGCTCTCCACATCCCCCATGCTCTCCGCTGGCCCCCTGTACTCTCCACCTCCCCCATGCTCTCCGCTGCCTCCCTGTGCTCTCCTCTTCCTCCATGTGTTCTCTGCCTCTCCCCTGTGCTCTCGCCCCACTCCATGTTCTCAAGGTTCCTCCCTGCGCTCTACACGCCCCCCCCATAGCCAATGTAATTATAAACAATGCAATCCGAGTCGTCCTACTAGTTAGTCTATCCCTGTGCGCTCCACCTCCCCGCATGCTCTCCACCTCCCCCTATGTTCCAGCCTCCCCTGTGCTCTCTACCTCTCCCCATGCTCTCCGCCGCCCCCTGTGTTCTCCACCTCCCCCCCATGCTCCAGCCTCCCCTGTGCTCTCCACCTCTCCCCATGCTCTCCGCCTTCCCCCTGTGCTCTTCACCTCCCTTCCATGCTCCAGACTCCCCCATGCTTTCCGCTGTCCCCTGTGCTCCTCTCCCCCACTTCCTACACTCTCCGCTGGCCCCCTGTGCTCTCCACATCCCCTATGCTCTCTGCTGCCCCCCTGTGCTCTCCACATCCCCCATGCTCTCCGCTGCCCCCCTGTGCTCTCCGCTGCCCCCCTGTGCTCTCCACATCCCCCATGCTCTCCGCTGCCCCCTGTGCTCTCCACATCCCCCATGCTCTACACTGCCCCCCTGTGCTCTCCACATCCCCCATGCTCTCCGCTTCCCCCCTGTGCTCTCCTCTTCCTCCATGTATTCTCTGCCTCTCCCCTGTGCTCTCGCCCCACCCCATGTTCTCAAGGTTCCTCCCTGTGCTCTACTCACCCCCTATGCTCTTTCCTGGTCCCCCCTTGCCCCACCCCCCACACCTCTGCCGGTTTTCCCCCTCCTGGGGGATCTATCAGGGTGGAGAGCAGGGAAGGGGCCAGTTAACATGTCATGGGCTGCTCAATCCAAAAGGCCGGGCCTATTTTTAGTCCCAGTCAGGGCCTGGTGACAGGTACTCTCTATGGAGGGATTGAGGGGTCTAAAAGACCCCCCAATCCCTCCCTTGCACTTAAAAGTATTCAAATCGCCAAAATATGCGATTCTGAATATTCCCACTGGCAGCTGAGTAAACCGGAAAGTGACATTGTGACATCGCTTTCGAGATTTTTACATTGGAGACCCGATCACAGTCAAATCCGGCTTTGTTTGGGTCTCAGCCTAGGCGGTGGACATGCCGGCTGGTGGCTCGGGTCTCCCGGTGGGACGGGAGGCCTGGGAAGAGAGGTGGAAGGTGCTCCTTTAGGATAACAGCTGATCAGCTTTAATTAATTAATTATTTGATCCCCTGCAGATTTTGTAAGTTTCCCCAATTACAGAGAAACAAAGAAATTAAGGGTCTATCATTTTTTATCATAGGTGTATTTTAAATGATAGAGAGAGAATATCAACCAAAAATCCAGAAAAAAACACATGATACAAATTGAGTTGCAGTTCAGTGAGTAAAATAAGTATTTGATGCCCTACCAACCAACAATAGTTCTGGATTCCACAGACTGGCTACAGTAGGTGCTCATGTGGTACAAAGATTCGTTTATCAATGTAAGAAGGTGCTCCTAACTACAACTCGTTATGTGTATAAAAGACACCTGTCCACGGAATCTCTTTCTTCCATTTAAACCTCACCATCATGGGCAAGACCAAAGAGCTGTCAAAGGACATCAGGGACAAGATTGTAGACCTGCACAAGGCTGGGATGGGCTACAAGACCATCAGCAAGAAGTTTGGTAAGGAGGAGACAACCGTTGGAACGATTATTCGCAAATGGAAGAAATATAAAATAACCATCAATCGCCCTCAGTCTGAGCTCCATGTAAGATTTCTCCTCATGGGGTGAGGATGATCATGAGAAAAGTGAGGGATCAGCCCAGAACTACACAGGAGGAGCTTGTGAATGATCTCAAGGCAGTTGGGACCACAGTCACCAAACCAACCATTGGTAACACAATACACCGCCATGGATTGAAATCCTGCAGCACCTGCAAGGTCCCCTCCTCAAGAAGGCACATGTACAGGCCCTTCTGAAGTTTGCCAATGAACATCTAAATGGAGAGGTGCTTATGACACTCACGTTGTTGTGTGAAGACTTCATCACTCTTTGGAGGATCGCTTATGCCGCGTACACATGATCGGACTATCTGGTGGACTTAGTCCGGCAGACAAACCTCCGGACTTTGAAGCGGAGGTCCGCCAGACTTCAAAAGGAGCGGACCTGCCCACACACGACCGGACTTTTCCGGCGGACTAGGTGCGGCGGACAAACCGCCGGACTATGGCCGGACTTTTGAAATAAACGGACTTGCCACACACTGAGGAAAGTCCGTTCATTTTGAACGCTGCTCCAGGTAGACGGGACTAGCGAAGGAAGTCAATGTCACCGCCTCCATCGGCGAGATTGACACGTCGCTGGCCCAGTCACCTGGTATGGACTTAAAGGGGAAGCCCTACGCCGAAAAAATGGTGTGGGGGTCCCCCCCAAAGTCCATATCAGACCCTTATCCGAGCACGCAGCCCGGCCGGTCAGGAAAGGGGGTGGGGACGAGCGAGCGCCCCCCCCCTCCTGAGTTGTACCAGGCCGTGTGCCCTCAACATGGGGGGTGCTTTGGGGAAGGGGGGCCCCCCACCCCAAAGCCCCTTGTCCCCATGTTGATGAGGACAAGGGCCTCTTCCCGACAACCCTGGCCGTTGGTTGTCGGGGTCTGCGGGCGGGGGTCTTATCGGAATTCGGGAGCCCCCTTTAATAAGGGGGCCCCCAGATACCAGCCCCCCCACCCTATGTGAATGAGTATGGGGTACAATGTACCCCTACCCATTCACCCGGTGACAAAAATGTTAATAAAACACAACACAAGGTTTTAAAATAATTTATTGCACAGCTCCGGGGGTCTTCTTCCGTCATTGGGGGGGGGGGGGGTCTTCTCGCTTGGCTCCTCCGCTATCTTCTGCTAGCTCTTTTTGTTCACTTTTACGTTTTTCAAGTGATAATGCTTATTATTGAATAATGGTTTGCCATGTATTCCCGGTGAACGTGCAGTGGACCCTCCCTTTAGGCTGGGTTCACATTACAGCGATGCGGGAACGCTGCGAATCCGCTGCGGGTTCCCGCATCGCATACCTCCCGGCGGCAGTTCACACTGCCCTATGCGAACAGCTGGGAGTGTCAGTGAAAAGTTAATGACACCCCCAGATCAGTTCGCATATCGCAGTGCGATCTGCAAACTCGGAAAGGAATCGGATCGCATGGTGTGAACACCCATGCGATCCGATTCTGCTGCGAACCAAAAAAAGGGTCCTGTGCGAGTTTGGGCCGTGTGCGATGCGAATTCAGCCATACTATTTGTATGGCTGAACTCGCATCGCACAGAGATCAGATGTGATTTGCACTGCAGTGCGGTGCGAATCACATCCGTTCTCATAAACCGCTGCAGTGCGAACCCAGCCTTAAACGAGAGAATATTATACACAAGCACATGCTACAGTGAACTGTCATTAATGGTGAGTATCGTGGGGAGGGGGGGGAGGGTGCACCGACAGCTGTCTGATGACAGAGAGGACCTGCAGCCTCTATTTATACATCTCTGGAATCTACCAAGTCACTACGTGAGCAGCAGCTGCCTGACTCATCGCCTGTGTGTGCGAAATTCCATGGAGTGTCTGTGCGCCGTCCATGGAAAATCTGGAATGTAGACAGGACCAGCAGACGGAAAATGGGTGCAGATTATGCTGTCTATTTATTGCAAGAAGGCAAATCCCACTTCTATCTACAGGTTATGGGAAGCCGCATGCTTGAGCAGTGTTGAGACAAGTGTGGCCCCCCTAACACCACCATAGGGCCACACATAAGATTTACTGAGATTGACTCTATGGAAAGCTGCCATGTTTGACATGCCATAGGAGTCGTTGAAGACTGGTGACATGATTTATAGACTGGAGACACATAACATGAAACTGTTAGGATCCATTTGCACGCATTTCCCGAACGCGTGCAAAATCCCCGCTGTTTTCACTCAACATGCTAAGGGCAGCCCATTTATTTCAATGGCCTGCTTTACACACGATAAAACGCATGAAAAGTAGCTCGTGTAGCTTTTTGAGATCCTGAGCATTTCCTGAATGTGCGCAAAACTGCATGTTTCTTGTGCTAGTTCACGTAGCTTTCTGAGCGCCGACCTTCACGCGATTTTGTAAAGGAAATGTGTAAATTCTGTACATAATTGTATTCTATTTTGTATGTATTGCACATTGCACTAATAATGCTTTCATTACATGTTTGCATTCTTTCGACTGATTAGAATTAGCCTGCCTATGTTACGCCCCTTGTTACCATACAAGTACAATTGTAATATTAATGTGATACCTACGTAATCATGTGTATAAAAACCTTCAATTGCGTCATAATAAAGCAGAACGGTTATTTGGAAAGATGTGGAGCGTATCTTTTGTGTCTGTTCCCTACTGCAGTAGTAGTATTAGTATTTAGTAGTATTAATATTAGTATATTAATATATATAAATTAATTTTATATATATTAAAATATATATATATTAATATTAGTAATAGTAGTATTAATTTGGAACCACTAATCAATATGAGGATAGGAGTTGCCTATCTATAAAATGTCCAGGTAAATTTCTAAGTAGGGATTCACTGATACCCATTTTTATCGCCGTTACCAACCAAGTACAGATACTTTGCATTGCGATTCCTGTTGGAATCGCATGCGGTGCCCCTCCACCGCTCCTGTGTGAACCCAGACTTGTCATGGTGATTTCAGCCTGGGTTCACACAGGAGCCGCGTGGGAAACAATGCAAATAGCACTGCAAATCACACCGCATTCCTGTTCAAACTGCATGTGATTCTTTGCAGTGCAATATGAGCCTGTTCATTTTGCATGGGGAGCAAATCGCAGCACAAAGTATCGGTTTTAGGTATTGAAGCATTTTCATGACTCCTTGTGAAAATACTCGGTATCGGTGCACCCTTATTTCTAACCATGTGTTTTGACGCGTTTGGGGTGCTATTGACAATGAATGCCACTATACTTTTAGGAACTGGGTGACATGAGATCAAGGTTTGGTACCACATCCCATTTATACAAAAGGAAGAAAGGAAGGGGCTAGCGGGACTTTTTAAGGTACCAAGGATTGAAGTAAACAATAAATTTAGAAAAAATATAAATTTTATTTAAACAATTCTTTCAAATAGCAATAAACATTTGCAAGGGTCTCGTATGATTTCTTTTAACATGTACAACCACTTCTTACTCCACATGTTTCGCTCAGACGAGCTTCCTCAGGAGGAAGCTTGTCATAAATCCTGGCTTCATTGAGTGAATTACAATTGATACTTCATGAATACAAGCATCCAGTAGGCGTTCATTCTCAGTTCACCATCATGCAATATAAAGTGCAATTTTGTATAATATTTGATTATTATACTATAAAAATGTATATAGGCATGCCTTATTGACATGCCTTGTGATTTTATTTATGGCGATTTTGTTGTTCTCTTGTTTCTCTTATAGTATATTTTACTTCATGCAACACTTCCAAAAAACTCCAGAGGAAGCTCGTCTGTGCGAAACATGTAGAGTAAGAAGTGGTTGTACATGTTAAAAGAAATGATACAAGATCCTTGCAAAGGTTTATTGTGATTTTAAAGAATTGTTTAAATAAAATTTATATTTTTTCTAAATTTATTGTTTACTTCAATCCTTGGTACCTTAAAAGTCCCGCCTACCCCTTCCTTTCTTCCTACTGAATGCCACTGTAAAGCCTCGTACACACAATCGGATTTTCGGCAGGGAATTGTGAGATGACAGACTGTTTGCCTAAAATCCGACCGTTTTTACGCTCCTTCAGACAATTGTTGTCCAACTTTTGGCCAACAAATGTTGGACGGCAGGCTAGTAAATTTGCGGCGGACAACGGTCTGTTGTCAGACTTTCGTATGGTCAGTACACAAATCCGTCACACAGAAGTCCAAAGTACAAATACGCATGCTCGGAATTAATGCTCACCAAACACGACATTAGCAGAAGGTGCCCAACAGGTGGTGCTCAAGAGCTGAAATTCCACGTAGTACGTCACTACGTTTGTGTTTGTTGGCCGACAATTGTGTGCTGTTTCTATGCAAGACAAGTTCCTGGCACGCGCCTTTCGGACAAAAGTCTGACGCTCGGTTGGCCAACAATCCGATTGTGTGTACGAGGCTTAAGTGTGACATATGTTTGGCTGGTGTGCATGTTTGCTAAATGCCCAGCTGTGAGTGCGGCCTTAGAGATCATTGTTCTTACAGGCCCTTTACATATCAATGCTTCCAAATCTGTGCTCTGACTTTAGAAGGATGTAGCGCCCCTCCCAGGTTAAGGATACTAGGTAAATTTGCACATCCTGCTCTGTAATCAGAGGGGCTGTGATCCTTTGCCTTGTCCTCGGTTTGAGGGTTTGATTGATTCCCCCTGGCTCTGTTGAGAAACTTCAGGGTGTTCCATGCTCCAACCAATCCCTGGGTAGGTGTGCCCAGATAGTGGGTGGGAAGCAGATAAATAGCTGGGGGAGGGGCAAGCTGATCTGTTCTTCCACTGGAGGAAAGGGACCATGTGATCTGTTGCCTTGGTCTGTTCTAACGCCACAGTCTGAGGATTTGATTGATTCCCTCCCCCCCCCCCCCCCCCCGGTTCTGTTGAGAACCTTCCAGAGTTCAGGGCGGGAAATTTACCACGCTCCAGCCAATCCCTGAGGAGGTATGCCCAGATGGTGGGTGGGAGGCAAGTAAATAGCCGGGCTGATCTGTTCTTCCCCTGAAGGAGGGGCACGGAGTGCTTCGGGGGGGGGGGGGGGTTGCTATGCCTTTGGCCTTCCGGACTGGCTGCTTGCTTCTACTGGGATTCGCGAGTAGAGCCCAATCTCCCGGGCCACAGTTTATCTAATGTCCTCAGCTATGTATGTTACAAAGTGCTCCAGTATGTCTTGTGTGCTGTCCATCTTGTGGTCTTCAGTCTGCTCCTAATAACTGTCCAAACCTACACTGGGGATCATCATCTGTGGGAAACTCACTGACTGTCAAACCTCAGAGCTCACTCAGCTGAAGATGGTATTTTAGGTGAGGCTGCTCTTCTTGAGCGGGGAAACTCCAAAACACTGGTAACAGAAAAAAAGAAGGGCACAAACGCCTAGTATATTACCTTAGACACCTTAAACTATTTTTTATTAAAAAACGGCAAAAGCAGACTCTTGCGGGGAGCTTGCCACCCGAAACGTGTCAGATTTCCAACCGCAGAGATGTGTCGCCCGCGTTACTGAAGTGGTATATGGCATGCGTTTATCCTTTTATGTTTGTGAGTATGCTTTTGGCATTTTTTTATAAAATTTTCTTTTTAAGGTGTCTAAGGTAATGCACTAGGCGTCTGTTTCCAGTGGGAAACGAACTGTTCAAACTGTTCCAGTCTACTTTGTACATGTCCTACTCATGGTAAAAACAAATGGCCACTGCCCCCACCTATAACTGGCATTTGCAGCAAGGAGCACAGGGAAGGACAAAACACAGAGGCGGACTGGGTCAGGTGGCAGGGGGGCAATTGCCCCCCCCCCCCCGGGCCACTTTGATGGCCTGTAAAATGGCTGCACCGCTTCTGCGGGAGACATGCCTAAAGGCTTCCTGGTGGAGATGAGTAATAAGACCCATCTTATTAGGATGATTTTGGGAGCCATGTCATTTGCTGGTGTTGGTTCACAGTGTATTATCAAGTCCAAAGCAAGCGAAGCCCTCTAGCCGGAAATTCTAGAGCACTTCATGCTTCCCTCTGCTGACCAGCTTTATGGAGATGCTGATTTTATTTTCCAGCAGGAATTGGCACCGGCCCACACTGCCAAAAGTACCAATACCTGGTTTAATGATCATGGTATCAATGAGCTTGATTGGCCAGCAAACTCGCCTGACCTAAACCCCATAGAGCATTTGAAGTCCTGAGCCACTAGCCAGGCGTCAAGGGTCACCAGTTGCCCCGCCCAACCCCTACCATGCCCCGCCCCTAATTTCACCCCTAAAAACGCACTCAAATTATCTCATGAAATGACACTTAAATGTTTTATGCAGAATTCAGTTATAAAAATAAATTTTAACAACAACTTTATCCATGTCCACAAATGCAGCCTGTGTCTGCCAGTGCAGCCTCTGTCCCCAATGCAACCTGTCTCCCATACAACCCAGGAGGCTGCCCTGGCAGCGCTCACCCCAACCCCCCCCCTCCCCCCGCTCCCAGGCATCCCACACTCGCCAGCCCTCAAAATCCACTGGCAAAATGCGAGTGGAATTTTTGAGGGCAGACATAGAGAATCTATGGGGTTATTGTCAAGAGGAAGATAAGAGACACCAGACTCAACAATGCAGACAAGCTGAAGACTGCTATCAAAGCAACCTGGGCTTCCATAACACCTCAGCAGTGCCTCAGTCTGATCGCTTCAATGCCACGCCGCATTGATGCAGTAATTCATGCAAAAGCAGCTCTGACCAAGTTTTAAGTGCATACTATACTCTTTGGACATACTTTTCAGTAAGCCAACATTCTTGTCAGTGGCGGCTGGTGTTTTTTTTGGGGGGGGCAGCAAATTACACCCCCCGCCCGCTCGCTGTCTGCCGGTCTGGCACTTACCCCATCTAGGTGGCAGGTAGTCATCGGCATCTGACAGTGGGCATCGGGCAACGAATAATGTGTCCTTTCCTCCATCATGGCGGCCTTGCGTCTCCTCCCCTCCTCCTGGGCATCCAATGGGATCACCTGTCCTTTCAGCCAATCGGGTGACAGGTCTCAAGACCTGCTTCCTGATTATCCTGGGAGGAGGATGGGTGTTACATTAGTGAATGTTCATTTGCTATCGTAACACACCTGGGTGAGCTCCGTTCGCATTCTCTGCACCCCAAGCCCACCCTATTTTGAAGCCTAATAGAGCCTCTGGCTCTAATTAGGCACTTCAAAAAAACACCCACCCCACATTGGAATCCATGCATCTGGTGTCCTGAAAGGGGCCGGAAGCACAGATGCGGGGGGGGGGGGCAGCCATGGATGAGGGGGGAGGCGCCAGATCACCCTTAATGAACTACACAATGTATTAAAAATCCTTTTTTTTTATATTGGTCTTATGTAATATTCTAGTTTTCTAAGATACTGAATTTGGGGTTTTTACTAGCTGTAAACCATAATCATCAAAATTAAAAGAAAGAAATGCTTGAAATATATCACTCCATGTATAAAGCATTTATATAAAATATAAGAGTTTCACTTTTTGAATTGAATTACTAAAATAAATTAATTTTATTCTAATTTTATGAGATGCCCCTGTATACAGTATGTGTAAAGTGCTGCATAAATTGACAGCACACTAGAAGTACCTGTAATAAATAAAATGTACATGTGACCATTACTTCCTTTGGGGTCAATAATAACCAAAAGAATAGTATAGGTTAGACTTATCTTCGGCGTACTGTAATGCTAGCTGCATACAAGTTTTAGGCCGCGTACACACGCGCGGACTGTTCGCCCAACTTTGTCCGTCCAACAGTTTCGGCAAACAGTCCGCTCAAACTTAGCATGGACGGACATGGCCACACACGACGGACGAACAGTTTGCTGAAACCGTGCGCGATGACGTGAACGGCACGTACGACGGGACGAAAAATACGACGTCCTATACACTGCATTATAGCTTTCGGCGTGAAAATCCTTTCTGAGCATGCGCGCAACTTTGTTTGACGAACAAGCCTACACATGAGCGGACTGTTCGCTGAAACAAGGTTTCAGCGGACAGTTTTACGGAATTTCCGAAAAACCTTGTCCGTCCAACTGTCCGCTGAAACTGTCCGCTGAAAGCCCACACACGAGCGGACTGTCCGCCCAAACACTGTTCAGCGGACAAAGTTGGGCGAACAGTCCGCGCGTGTGTACGCGGCCTTAGAGTTTTTTCCCCTGTACCTTCCGTAAACAAAATGGACATACCAGAAGAATCTACACAAATGTGAGCAAGCATTTAAAATGGTCAATAACTGAAAAAGTGAAGATTTCTGATGTGATATGGGACATTTAGAAATATATTAATTGTGTCCAAGCAATATACGGAAAGAGTTACCCGTTCTCTCGAATTCCTCTTATGCCTAGGCATTCCTATTCTGTAGCCTCATATCTTAATACCTACAACGTGAAAGGCACTAGTGTTGCCTCTCACTGCTAGTTTTACCAGAATGAAAGTGAGATTTGGTGATGTCACTGTACTGCTCACTGTTCTCTTTGCTGGAGAGGAAGCTGTACCTGAGGGCCCACCGTGCAAGATCCCCATGCTTCTGTTTTATTAATTCTGCAGGTCTGTGCTTCCTACACCTCTACTGCTGCTTTTTGAGTATTACCTCACAAGTTATCAGATTTTCATCCATCAATGGTCAGCTCTGACATGAGGAAGCATAGCCCTGCCTCTATAAAGATGATCACCTCCACATAGAGAAACAGTGTGGGAAAAGGCATAGTGCGTAATTTATGGGGGAAATATCAGCCACAGAATATGTACAGGCAATACTGGTTACCAGTCCTTTGCCCTTTGCTTGGCTTTTTTGGGCACAGCTTCTACAGTTCATGTCCCCAGTTTCAGTTTTTATTTGAAAAATATGGTCACGTTACTAGATGAAGAGTTTAGTTGTCATGAAAGGTCATTTAAATGCAGCAGTTCTAAGTAGTGTTTCTATTGCAAAACCAAAGTTTAATTAATGCCGCGTACACACGTAGCCGACTATCTGGCGGACTTAGTCTGGCGGACTTTCCGCCGGACTGTCTGTCCGACTTTCCGAACGGGCTACTTGCCCACACACGGCACTTTTTCAGCGGACTAATACGGCGTACTAAGTCCGCCGTACTATCTGCCGTACTTTTGAAATGAACGGACTCGCCCCCACACACGCGGAGGAAAGTCCGCTCATTTCGAGCGCGTCTCCAGGTAGGCGGGGCCCGCGAAGAAGACGTCGCTGGCCCCGCCACCTGGTATGCACTTAAAGGGGAACCCCAACGCTGAAGAAAATCGGCGTGGGGGTCCCCCCCTAGGTCCACATCAGACCCTTGTCTGAGCATGCTACCCGGCCGGCCAGGAAAGGGGGGGACGAGCGAGCGCCCCCCCCCCCCTGAGCCGTACCAGGCCGCATGCCCTCAACATGGGGGGTGCCTTGGGGAAGGGGGGGCGCGAAATGCAAGTCCGGCAGGAAGATTGGAGTGCAAAACTACTTTCTAAGTCCGCCATACTTTCGGGTCAAAAAAGCATGCCGGAGGCTACACACGGGGGGATTGTCCGGCGGACTTGAGTTTGCCGGACTTTTCCACCCGATTGTTTGATCGTGTGTATGCGGCATTACATAACCCAAGAACTGAAAATAAATCATGCCCATTGGACTACTCACCGTCTCCTTTTGCTCTTATGTCTCTTTGAAGGAAGTTGATTCCAGCCCCTACCGAATCCAGGCCACTGATTGTCAAGACGTGATCAATACCTCCATCAAAGTTGGCACTGTTTTGATTAGTGTTACTGGTTTGATTAATGTTAGCCGTTGGATTAGAACTTGTGGGTTTAGTCTCCAGACTCTCACTGGTACAGCCCTCACAAGTGCGACTCATACAATGCAAGAAGGACATAGGTGGAAGGCTGTGGCTACGAAATTCTCCACGTTCTGAACCTCTGGTACCATCTCTATGGTATTCTGGGATTGGTGAGAACTCCAGGGAAGATTCTCCACTGGACCGTAAAGGAGGACTGGTGCCATTTTTCTTCCTGCTTTTAGCCAATTCCAAAAAGGATGTCACTCTCTTCGGAGATGACTCTTGGGCGAGCAGAGCTTGGCCCTCACTTAGCTTTACAGGACAACTCATCATACGCTCCAGTGATCCCAGTTGGTTTGAAGGGCTCTTGTCCAAGCTGCGATCATAACTTCTGGATCTTTGCCTTCCTGTATTAAAGTTTGGTGGTGAGACATTAACATAAACTTGGCCCTCAATGATGTCGGATTTTGATCTTTCTATACCAGGTTTAGAGCCATTTGAGTCTGAACTACTATCTGGCTGTTGAAAGAGAAAGTATTCAGTTGGCTGAATTGGGCTCTCTTTGGTGTGATCATCTGAACAACTGGTAATAGAAGAACCAGGAGGGCTAGGAGAAGACTGAGATGACAGGTCACAAGTGACTAGCTTATAATAATTCTGAGTGGCCACCACAAGTCTGGCCTGGCTTTGAAAACAGGAGGTTAGATCTGAGCTTTCTCCATTACACTGAGCTAAATCGCAATTGAGGTGGTAAGAGTTACAGTTGGCATCTAAAACGGGTGAAGATGAATGGTTGGTACAACTGCATTGCTTTCCAGAAGCTTCTTGAACATGTGACTCGCAGGACATTTTGGATTCTGTAGGTGAGCTCTGCAGGTCAAGATAAAAAGCGCCTGTGTCCGGATGGCTACAAAATGAGGAGTCGCAAGAGAGACTACCGGAATTCATGTTGGACCTAGGGTGCCCATTCATCTTGTTATATAAAGTGCTGAAGTTAACCAGGATGCCATCTGAACTGTTGCAGGAGGAGTCGCTGACGTAGCTCACCTGCTGGTCCATTTCAGACTGGCTTGAGGCGCTGTAGCAACGGCAGTGTCTAAGCGGCTCTGAACCAGTACACGTGCACTCTCTCTGAAAGTCTTGGCTCCCCAAATCAGAGCTCTGATTCCAATCTAGAGTAAAAGTAGGCTCACCATGACTAGGCCAAGCCTGGTCTTCCATGATTATCTCTGATAGACCTTGGTTGGCATTACTGCCTTTTTGTAAGTAATCAGGTGATGTCTTCTCCTCTTGTCCATTCACAAGTCCTGACCTTCCTGACAATATCCAAGGCTTCACCACAGGTGGGTTATCATGAAGGTGGAAAGGTGGCAAGGACAAATCTTGGAACTTAAATCCTGACTTCAGCCCACTTAAGTTGTGGAGATGGAATGACTTTTCCACGTCACTGCTACTTGATGTGCTATGTTCATCCTCATCATTCAAGAGGAATGGGTTGTGGCGCTTACGAGTTATGGTCCCCTGGCATTCCTTGTCCTTCTTGCTTCCCTTTTCTTTCACCGTAGAGTCAGAAACTTGTATTAAACTACTGTACACCAGGGAGTCAGCCTGAGAAAGGTCCCTTTCTGGGAGAGAGGTGGTTCGAGTAATCCCCAGGTCATTCTTGCTGTAGGAATGGGACCTTTTGGAAGTCGGACAGCACTGGCGATCGGGTACCTGGCAGTGCACCAGTGGGATGTGGTGGACAATCAGAGTTTCTCCAGCTAGTTTGGGTGGGCTATCCATCTCGACAGCGGTCACCAATCAGGACATTGGATGCGGTCACTAAACAAAAGTTCGAAGAAGAATTTGTTCATATCACATGTAAGGACACCTGCAAGGTAAAGATACACAGAATTAAAATTTTCATTATAAAAATGTCATCAGCTACATAAATTTACAGTGAATGTATAATCAGAACTTTTTTGATTTTGGATAGGAAATGGTTAAAACCTCAGTTTATCTATTTTTGTGCTGTCTGTGTTCCAAGACAACCATCATTTTTTAATAGATGTACTCCATTGTAAACCTCAATCCATAAAATCCTATATAAAGAGCGTAATTTTACATTTTCTTAATGAAGCCAAAAGTATAATCCCAGGGCTTTTGGAAGAAACCCCAGCCACCGACCATTGCTGATTGGACTAAAAAAAAAGTCAATACTATAATGTAGCCTGAATGATGGTGTTTCTACTAGAAGAATAAATATTATAAATTCTATAGGATCTGGGCATCCTAAATATATCATCAATATATCTCCCCGACCCTCTACACTTAGCCCTTGTACACGCGGTCAGAGATTCCGACGGAATGTGTCCGATCAGAGCGTTTTGTCGGATATTCCGACTGTGTGTGGTCAGCATCGGACTGTTTCCGTCTGAATATCCGTCGGACCAAATTTTCCAACTTGCCGGAAATATTTTCCGACAAAATTCTCCGATTGGACATACTGCGATCATGTGTAGAGAATTCCGATCGAACAAAGTGCCACGCATGCTCAGATCAAATTCCTACATCAAAGCTATTGGCTACTAGCCTGATGGTAGTCCCATCGTAACGAAATAACGTCATCACGTTCTGAACGATCGGATTTTCCGACAACTTCGTCCGACCGTGTGTATGCAACAGTTTCGGACAAAATCCTTCGGACAAAATCCAACGGATTTGGTTGTCGGAATCTCCGACCGTGTGTACAAGGGCTTAGTGATATGGATGAGCTAATGGTCCGGAATTTCAGCCCTAAACTGCCACATGACATCATAGACCTAACATGGCCACATGGTCATATTTGGTCGATTACATATTTTTTTATGGCCATTAGGACTATGATGTCACCAGCATCCCCGCCCCTTTGTTATGGAACTGGAGTGAGGAATTCCACAGCCGCAGGTGATTACAAAAAGTTAAAAAATGAGCCAATTAAAAAAAACACCTTGGTATAGCATGCAGATCCACCGGTCATAACAACGTCCAACTCAATGCAATGTTCTAGGAGGTGGACAGTGAAATTGGTATACAACATGTTTCATGGGATCCCCCACTTCCTCAGGACTTTCGACCTCACATGTTCACATATACAATTAAAATGACACTGAAAAAACATATTTATGCAAAATTACACATTGAATAATAATCAATCACAGTATGTCAGGTCACCTTGAGGGTCGAGGTGACAGATGCACCGCAAGGTTGTGGACCCTACGGCTGACTGCTGCGGACGGGAGACAGGTCCCACCGGGGTTAGAGCGTAAGATTCCCTGGGGTGCGGAGTCTAAGAGCCAGCAGGTGTTCACCAGAGCCTTGAGTGGTGAGGATGGACTGGGCTGCAACTGGCTCAAGGTCGCGACCCCCAGGGTCCCCCAGCTCACACCCACAGTAGGCAACAGGAGGATAGGGATGGTGAGGGACAAAGCCAAGGTCGGGACCACAAGCAGACAGGAATAGTCAGGGACATGCCAAAAGGTCAGGATCACAGGCAAACGGGGATAGTCAAAGACACGCCAAAGTCGGTAACGGAACAACAGAAGAACACACGGCAGGTAACAGGAAGCTAACACACAAAGGAACACACAAAGGTTGATCAGCAGGGCTGGCCTGCAGGGCACAGGTTAATATAGAGTTCTCTGATAGGAGCTAGGGTGGAACCATGCCAGAGGATGGATTATAAACGCAGTCAGGTGAGGGTCGGCTGGTCTCTAGAGATGAACACATGGAAGAAGGTAAGCAGACCAACTCTATTGCATAACCATGACACAGTAACATCAGAACATAATTCATCGTATTAAAACCTGTCAGTTAGGACAAAGAAAAAAAATATTATATTATATTATTTTCTATTGTTCCCTTTCTTTGCCCTGGCAGAAAAGTTATAATACAACATAAATATTTCTTTCAGTGTAATTTTTATTGTATATGTGAACATTCAAGTTCAAAGGTCCTGAGGAAGCAGGGAATCTCGTGAAAAACGCGTTGATCTATACCAGCCTTTCTCAACCTTTTCAACACAGAGGAACCCTTGAAATAGCTCTCCAGTTTCGAGGAACCCCTGCTAAAAGTTAGAAATCCACAACTCATGATAGATTAGTGTGATGGTCAGTGGGAAGAATGGTCCTCACACTTGTGGTCATTGGGAAGAATTACCTCCTTACAGAGAGCTGAAAAGATCAATGGTGTGAGTGGGAACTTATCTCAGAGGCAGAAATTGCCCAATGATGAAGGAACCCCTACAACCTCTGGAGGAACCCTGGTTGAGAATCACTGATCTATAAATACCAATTTCACTGCCAACTTCCTAGAGTATTGGATTGAGTTGGACGTTGTTATGACCTCTGGATTTTCAACCAACCAACCTCTGGTGGAACCCTGGTTGAGAATCACTGGTATAATCTTTGTTTTATATACAGTATCTCACAAAAGTAAGTACACTCCTCACATTTTTGTAAATCTTTTCTTCTATGTTGTTATGACCTCTGGATTTTCAAGCTATCACAAGATGTTTTTTTTTTAATTGACTCATTTTTAGCTATTTCAGAATAAATATGTTGTAATAGAAATCTTCTTATACTATGCAATACTGTTGTTGTCCACTTGAGGCATATTTAAAGTCCCAACATTTTGTATGGGTAGTAAAGGTACATATGTGGATAATGCCTCGAGTGTTGGGATATTATTGATAACACTTTACTCCTATACTGGATACACTGTATTACCAAAAGTATTGGGGCACCTACCTTTACACGCACATGAGCTTTAATGGCATCCCTATCTTAGTCCGTAGGGTTCAATATTGAGTTGGCTCAATCTTTGCAGCTATAACGGCTTCAACTCTTCTGGGAAGGCCGTCTACAAGGTTTAGGAGTGTGTCTATGGGAATGTCTGACCATTCTTCCAGAAGCGCATTTGTGAGGCCAGGCACTGATGTTGGACGAGAAGGCCTGGCTCGCAGTCTCCGCTCTAAATCATCCCAAAGGTGTTCTATCTGGTTGAGGGCAGGCCAGTCAAGTTCCTCCGCCCCAAACTCCTTCATCCATGTCTTTATGGACCTTGCTTTGTGCACTGGTCCAAATCATTTGGTGGAGGGGGGATTATGGTATGGGGGTTGTTTTTCAGGTCTTGGTATTGGCCCCTTAGTTCTAGTGAAGGGAACTCTTATGGCGTCAGCACACCAAGACATTTTGGAGAATTTCATGCTCCCGAGTTTATGGGAACAGTTTGGGGATGGCCCCTTCTTGTTCCAACATGACTGCCCACCAGTGCACAAAGCAAGGTCCATAAGGACATGGATGAACGAATGTGGGATGGAGGAACTTGACTGGCCTGCACAGAGTCCTGACCTCAACCTGATAGAACACCTTTGGGTTGAATTAGAGCGGAAACTGCGAGTCAGGCCTTCTCGTTCAACATCAGTGCCTAACCTCTCAAATGCCCTTTTGGAAGAATGGTCAAAAATACCCATAGACACACTCCTGAACCCTGTGGACGGCCTTCCCAGAAGAGTTGAAGCTGTTACAGCTGCAAAGGGTGGGCCAACTCAATATTAACCACACACAGCCACCGCAGTTATACTGCGGCAGAATGGCTCAGCTGGGCGAAATAACGTTATGTAACGTCACTTCGCCCTGTGACCACTAGGGGGCAGGCTCGTCCCCCCAGCCAAAGTGAGTGCTCGGTTCTCTGAGGGGAGAAGTTTATTTTTTCCGACCGAAAAATTGAGAACCTGCTCTCAATCTTTTGCTGGCCGAAATTCCGCCAGCAAAAGTCCGATGGAACATACACACAATCACATTTTTCGACCAATAGCTCTCATTGGACTTTTGCTAGTGGAATTTACGATTGTGTGTACGGGCATTACATTGGTGGTCAGTGGGAAGAACGCTCCTTACATTGAGGATCAGTGGGAAGAATGCTCCTTTACATTGGTGATCAGTGATAAGAATGTTCCTTTACATTGGTGGTCAGTGAGAAGATTGCCGCTTACATTGGTGGTCAGTGGGAAGAATGCTCCTTACATTGGTGGTCAGTGGAGAGAATGCTCATTACATTGGTGGTCAGTGGAGAGAATGCTCATTACATTGGTGGTCAGTGGAGAGAATGCTCCTTACATTGGTGGTCAGTGGGAAGAATGCTCCTTACATTGGTGATCAGTGGGAAGAATGTTCCTTACATTGGTGATCAGTGAGAAGAATGCCGCTTACATTGGTGGTCAGTGGGAAGAATGTTCCTTACATTGGTGGTCAGTGGAGAGAATGCTCCTTACATTGGTAGTCAGTGGGAAGAATGTTCCTTACATTGGTGATCAGTGAGAAGAATGCCGCTTACATTGGTGGTCAGTGGGAAGAATGTTCCTTACATTGGTGATCAGTGAGAAGAATGCCGCTTACATTGGTGGTCAGTGGGAAGAATGCTCCTTACATTGGTGGTCAGTGGAGAGAATGCTCCTTACATTGGTAGTCAGTGGAAAGAATGCTCATTACATTGGTGGTCAGTGGGAAGAATGTTCCTTACATTGGTGATCAGTGAGAAGAATGTTCCTTTACATTGGTGATCAGTGATAAGAATGTTCCTTTACATTGGTGATCAGTGATAAGAATGTTCCTTTACATTGGTGGTCAGTGAGAAGATTGCCGCTTACATTGGTGGTCAGTGGGAAGAATGCTCCTTACATTGGTGGTCAGTGGAGAGAATGCTCATTACATTGGTGGTCAGTGGAGAGAATGCTCCTTACATTGGTGGTCAGTGGAGAGAATGCTCATTACATTGGTGGTCAGTGGAGAGAATGCTCCTTACATTGGTAGTCAGTGGAAAGAATGCTCATTACATTGGTGATCAGTGAGAAGAATGTTCCTTACATTGGTGATCAGTGAGAAGAATGTTCCTTACATTGGTGATCAGTGAGAAGAATGTTCCTTACATTGGTGATCAGTGAGAAGAATGCTCCTTACATTGGTGGTCAGTGGGAAGAATGTTCCTTACATTGGTGGTCAGTGGAGAGAATGCTCCTTACATTGGTAGTCAGTGGGAAGAATGTTCCTTACATTGGTGATCAGTGAGAAGAATGCCGCTTACATTGGTGGTCAGTGGGAAGAATGTTCCTTACATTGGTGGTCAGTGGGAAGAATGTTCCTTACATTGGTGATCAGTGAGAAGAATGTTCCTTACATTGGTAGTCAGTGGAAAGAATGCTCATTACATTGGTGATCAGTGGGAAGAATGTCCCTTACATTGGTGATCAGTGAGAAGAATGCCGCTTACATTGGTGGTCAGTGGGAAGAATGCTCCTTACATTGGTGGTCAGTGGAGAGAATGCTCATTACATTGGTGGTCAGTGGGAAGAATGTTCCTTACATTGGTGATCAGTGAGAAGAATGTTCCTTTACATTGGTGATCAGTGATAAGAATGTTCCTTTACATTGGTGGTCAGTGAGAAGATTGCCGCTTACATTGGTGGTCAGTGGGAAGAATGCTCCTTACATTGGTGGTCAGTGGAGAGAATGCTCATTACATTGGTGGTCAGTGGAGAGAATGCTCCTTACATTGGTAGTCAGTGGAAAGAATGCTCATTACATTGGTGATCAGTGAGAAGAATGTTCCTTACATTGGTGATCAGTGAGAAGAATGCCGCTTACATTGGTGGTCAGTGGGAAGAATGCTCCTTACATTGGTGGTCAGTGGGAAGAATGTTCCTTACATTGGTGGTCAGTGGGAAGAATTCCCCTTACATTGGTGATCAGTGAGAAGAATGCTCCTTTACATTAGTGGTCAGTGCGAAGAATGCCTCTTACATTGGTGGTCAGTAGGAAGAATGCCCCTTACACTGGTGATTAGTGTGAAGAATGCTTCTTACATTGATGATCAGTGGGAAGAATGACCCCCATACAGTGGTGGTCAGAACATCCCTCTCACAGACACTTTAAAAGATCATCGATGGAATGCCACTGGCTCTTCCAAGTGACACTGACCCAGGAACTGTGTAGGCATCACCAGATGGGAGGTCAGTCAAACACATCTCAGGGAACCCCCCCAAGGAACTCTGGATCTGGAACCCTGGTTGAGAATGGCTGCTCTAGATAAAAGAAGAGTTTAATAAATAAATCTAAAATTGGTGATTGAAGTGACCAAAAAAACAGCAGAGGAGCTGATACTACAACAAAGCTGCCGGCATTCATCGGCATTCATCGGCATTCATCCTACGGTCAAGTTCTGCAATAATTTACATATCAGCTATGCTTTATATTATTTTCATCATTTTATTGTATTAGCCCCCCCCAAAAAAATCTATTATTGTCTGTGCACAATACCGCTAGACAATTTAAACAGCAGGTGTTGTTGAGTTTATTAATGGTACCATCACTTGTATGAATGATCGCTCCATCCATGAATAACCATTTGTGAAATGATAACCCGATTATACTACGGGGGTTACTCAATGGATTGTGACCTATAACTGCTTTCTAAGAATAATACGCTCTGCAATTGTCAGATACATTAAGCAATAAATAGTTCCATTCATTCCCATCCCTTGTTAATCACTGATAAGCAGTTATCTACTGAGTTGCCCTCTACCCATCCTGATCAGATCATCTGCAGATTTCACGACTAGTTATAATTGCCTCCCTCCGTAACTCACCCATATTGTAGAGAGCCAAGCCGGGCGTGTGTGACTCTGGTGACAAGTGGAAAGAGACTGAAACGCTTAAACCGGAATAGACGATGACAACAGCTGACAGGCATTCCAGGCCAAGCCCAACCCAACTCTACCGCTGAGCAGGATGGAGACAGGGCCTCCCAGCAATGATCTAGGAGGTTCTGTGGGCCAGAAAATAGAGAAGAGAGCGAGGTTCACGGAAAAGGGCAGTTTGTATAAAAATGTAATAATATTTCAGAACAGGGCTCTATAACTGACCGATCGAGGTAAAAGAGACAGAAACTCATAAAAAAAAAAAGAGAGATTAACAAAGACTGGCAGAAAAAAGACCCAAAAAGAAGGGACCTCAAACTTGGAGGGGCCTGGAGAAAGACGCCTTAGCACACGGTCGGACATTCCGACAACAAAATCCGTCGGATTTTGTCCGACGGATTTTGTCCGAAACTGGTGTTGCATACACACGGTCGGACAAAGTTGTCGGAAAATCCAATCGTACGTAACGTGATGACGTTATTTAGTTACAACAGGACTACGTTCAGGCTAGTAGCCAATAGCTTTGGTCTAGGAATTTGATCTGAGCATGCGTGGCACTTTGTCCGATCGGGAATTCTCTACACACAATCGGACAAAGTCCGATCGGATCATGTTGTCGGAAAGTTTTATAGCCCAGCTCTAAAACTTTGTCGGTCGGATATTCCGACGGAAACAGTCCGATGGAGCCCACACACGGTCGGATTATCCGACAACACGGTCCGATCGGACATTTTCCGTCAGGAATGTCCGACCGTGTGTACAAGGGCTTAGAAGTACAACACATAGCAAAGGAGGCAGGGGCTATGCATCAGCAGAATATGAAAAAAGGAGGACAAGGCTTACAAAGACCCAGAGACAGGTGACTAAGGCTGGGTTCACATATGCTGCGGCTGAAGTTCACAGCATGGGATGCGGTGCGTTCCTGTTTACTGATTCAGAGGGCGAATCAGGCCTGAATTCGCACCTGAATTGGAGACCAAAGACGCACAGGACCCTTTTTAAATGCAAACCGCGGCCGTCCTGGAGCTGTGTGAACCGGCTTCATTGAGAGCCAGTTACACTCTCCTGTCATGCGAACACAATGCGGGCTAATCCGCATCCGATTTTCACATGTGTGAACCCAGCCTAATGGCTAGTAAACAAGATAATAAAATTGGACGAAAATTTCCGTAAGAGGAACGATTCCAGAAGATGTTCGCTAGTGTTTGGCTCAACGCAAGTTAGAAGATTTTTATCATAAGAGAACACAACCTCTGATTTTCATTCAATGTGTACAGTTATCATACATAAGTAATCGAATAGAAAATAAAGAGCACGATCGGAAGCAAAGAACGACCATACACTAGTACGTAGTACGTAGTCTTGGTTACATCATGATATGCACCTTTGTGGAAAATCGGACCATCGTTCGTCCGATTTTCTCATATTGTGTACTAGGCTTTAGACTGAGGAGATAAAGAGACAGGTGACCACTACCAAGGGAAGGCCTAGGACAGCGTGAGAACAGTTGTCCAGGACCATCAGACGGGTGACCAGAACTGACCGGACTAAAGGCTACACCAAGATAGGGGGCCATTGACAGTGGGAAATCTAAAAGGGAAGATCAGTTGACTACGACGAAGGGGGATCAGAGAAGTGATCCAAAACTAGGGGACTCAGAAAAGTGACCAGAAACTAGAGGTCAGGTGACCAGAAATTAGGGAAATCAGACACACCATGAGAAAAGGGCACACCAAGATAGGGTGTCAAGGACAGTGGAAACATTGAAAAAGAAAATGAACAGTTGACTAGGACCAAGTGGATTCAGACAGGTGGCCATGACTAAGGAAATATAGAGGCAGATGACCACTTCTGAGGGATCACTTTGGACAGTGGGGATGCCAAAAGAGACTAGGACCAAGGGGATTTAGATGGTCTGACCCAAATAAGGGGACTGAGTCAGGTGACCATAAATGAGGAGATGCAAACAGGTGACAAGAACTGAAGGGGGATTCAGGCAGATGATTATGACCAGAGGGCACACCAAGATAGGGGGCCAGGGACAGTGGGAATATTGAAAGAGAAAGGGAACAGTTGACTAGGACCAAGGGGACTTAGGTGACCAAAACTGAGAAGATTCAGATATATGACCAAAATTGAGGGGACTCAGGAAGGGGGCCAGAGCTTAGACTTAAATGGGTGATCAGTGCCACATGGCAGTTGGAATTCTGAAAGGAGGTAACAAGTAACTAGGGCCAAGGGGACTTAGACCAGTGACCAGAACCAAGGGACTTAGACCAGTGACCAGAACCAAGGGACTTAGACCAGTGACCAGAACCAAGGGGACTTAGACCAGTGACCAGAACCAAGGGGACTTAGACCAGTGACCAGAACCAAGGGGACTTAGACCAGTGACCAGAACCAAGGGACTTAGACCAGTGACCAGAACCAAGGGGACTTAGACCAGTGACCAGAACCAAGGGGACTCAGACAGGTGATCAGAACTTAGGGGACTCTGACATGTGACCAGGACCAAAGGACAAACCAAGACATGTACAGTGGGAATGACTAAGACTAACGCCGGCCATACACGGTTCGAATTTCGAAAGAATTTTCTTTCGAAAATCGTATCTAAGAATTTTCGTATGAATTTCGCACCATTAGTGGGCTGCAGCAACAGTCGATTTTCGTGCGGAAATTTAATTTGAGGAATCGGACATGTTGGAAATTTTTAGAAAAACAAACGATTTTCTAATCAATGATGGGAGAATCGTGCGAGAAACGTAAGAAAATGTACGGAGATAAAAGAAAATTTACAGAGAGAAAAGAAGATTCCCAGCCAAGAAAATTCTTTTCTGTAGCAACATGAGATGAAATTGAAGGCTTGGTCGGCCGAATTTCGAAAATCAATGGTGGCATCATCGGATCACAAAAAAAAACGAATTTTCTGATTTTGAAAAGAAAATTCGTTCGAAATTCGACCGTGTATGGCCTGCATAAGACAGTTGGTCAGAACAAAAGAGACTCAGATATATGACCAAAACTGAGGGGGCTCAGAAATGAGACCAGGACCAACGAGCACACTGAGGTAGAGGGCCAGAATTAGGGGTACTCAAACATGTGACCAGACCTGAGGGGAATTAGACCTGTTACCAGGATCAAAGGGCACACTGAGATGGAGCCATGGACAGTGGAAATACTGAAAGGAAAATGGAACACTTGACTAGGATCAAGAGGATTCAGACAGCTCACTGGGGCTAAAATGACTCATTCATGTAACCAAAGACAAAGTGTGTACTGAGACGCGGGTCTGTGGAAAAGAAGAAAATCAAGAAATGAGGAGAAGACTTATGCCCCGTACACATGAGCGGAATGTCAGACAGAAAAAATCAGACGGGAGCTTTTCATCGTATATTCCGACCGTGTTTATGCCCCATTGGACTTTCTACTTCGAAAATTCTGAGGGACCAAGAAATAGAACATGTTCTAAATATTTCAGATGGAACCAATTCCTATCAGGAAAACCTCTGGTCTGTATTCTGTTCCGACGTACCAAAAACGACACACGCTCTGAAGCAAGTACGAGACAGAAGCTATTGGCTACTGACTATTGAACTTCCTTTTTCTAGTCCCGTCGTACGTGTTGTACGTCACCGCATTCTTGACGGTCGGACTTTGGTGTGATTGTGTGTATGCAAGACAGTTTTAGCGGATTCCATCGGAACTCCGTCGGAAAAACCTTCAGATTTTTTTTTTTTACGATGGGAAAACCGGTCAGGACCAAAGGGTCTTGAGATTTGGTAAAAAGTACTAAAGGGTCTCACAGGCAGGTGACTGTGACTTGGGGGGGACTAAGAGGCAGTTGATCAGGACTAATAGGATTATAAAATGTACCAGGATCAAGAGGGAATTAGACATAAGGGAGAAAGAGGGACAATAAGACAGGAGATCTGGACCAAGAGGAAAGTCAAGTTCCTGGCTAGAAAGGGAAGGGAGACCCAGAAACCCAGAAACAGGTAACCATGGCTGTGTGTGGACCTAGGGTCAGATGGCTATGATCAAAGTTGACTCACAGACATCCAGCCATAGTTCAGGGGGGTTCAGTGAAATGTGACCTCAACCAAGAAGGCTCAGGGCCATGTAATCAAGACTAATTGGATTTAGGGGTTTGGATTGGCAAAAGATAAGGGGGGTTCAATCTACAGTAGAACAGGATTAGGAAAGGATTGAGCTAAGAAACTGTGACCAGGCTATGGGAAGCCTCAGAGCCAGGAGAATCACAACACAGAAGATCCAATGCCCAAACAATGAGGAGAAACTGAACCCTAAAGCTACAGACAGAGAACTGACTCTACAGCCCTGGATTTTAACACAAGGGTTCTCCAATCAGGAGACCCAGCAGAGGGGCGGGCAACTCACATAGTCAGGGAGGACCATGAAGAAAGGGGGCTCCATAGTTTTATGACCTAGAGAAGTGTAGAGAGGGCCAAAAGAACATGGACCATAATGTTTCATCCTCCTACAAAAAACCTATTTCAGGTTAGTGTGAGTCCCCGCATATAGCATACATCCCCCAGCAAATGTTCATTACCATGCCCTAAACTTCACCCGCCGAGCCAGGTACCAGTTCCAAAGATAGGCTGTTGGTATCAAAAAGATGCGAGTCCAAGAGGTTTTTAAAGCTTTACATCTGCAACTTTAAGGTAGACAACCTCAGGGCATACAACTATTCACCAATATGGTAGCAATCATGAGCACTTTCCAGGTTGGGCTTTCTATGTTCTGTACCCAACCTCCATCTTATCCTGGGCACCAGGGTCTCTCCAGGTATTCCCAACCTGGGGAATAGCAATAACTGGAAGCTCTACATCTCTGTAGAATAAGCCCCACCAAGTCCCATGGGGGACCAGCTCTGGAGTCCCACTCCTGTTCTCTCAACTCCCTGCCCCAAGTCCTCCTTCTCCTTAATGTAACCCACTCTTGCTCTATGGGGAGGGTGCCGCCTAGTGGCCAAACAGGAAATTGTACCAACACCCCCTTTAAAGGGAGTTTTCAACAGGTAGGGCAAAAACAAGTTACCTACAACCCAATATGGAACCATATTCATGGACTGTGTGCTATGTTTGGACATATTGGTGTATTATAAGCAGCAGCTCATCCAGGTATTATTCTCAGTAATGAGGTAAACATGGTGACATAATAGACACGTGTCTAATAAAACACCAGAAATATGGGGTGACTCATTGGAAAGCGGTTACTCCTGCAGACAGCTCACATGCTAACAATTGCTCGCTCCACTGCTTCGGTATCCAGTACTCTGACTCACAGCAACATGCTGGAACTTGCAGTTCATACAGGAGACTGACTACTACAGAGATATGGTAAGTGAGCTCAGAAGGACAATTTGCCCCTTGCAGACAAATTAGGCTGATTACCAGACTCTCCCATGCAGACCCATGGAGTGTTAGACGTACTAGCAGATTTAGATGCTCAAACAAATCAAAACCAAACTCCAGATAATATTTCATAATAAGTTACAGCAATTTTTTTTTCTTTTTTGAGATAAAAGTTTTACAAGAATAAATTAAAGCTGATCAATGTAAGCACCCCTGTCAGTGGCAAATGGTTCGTCTCATCTATGTCACTGCAAGAGAGCTTGTTCTTTTGACCACTTGGTTACTGGGCACTTAAACCCACCTCCTGCCCAGACCAATTTTCAGCTTTCAGTGCTGAAGCACTTTGAATGACAATTGCGCGGTCATACAACACTGTACGAAATTTTTAGCATTTTTTTCCCCACAAATAGAGCTTCTTTTGGTGGTATTTAATCACAGCTGGTGTTTTTATTTTTTGCTAAACAAACAAAAAAAAGGAAAATTTTGAATAAAAAAAAAAGAAATCATGTTTCATAGTTTGTTATAAAATTTAGAAAACAGGTAATTTTTTCTCCTTCATTGATGAGGCGGCACTGGTGGGCACTGATAGGCTGCTCTGGTGGGCACTGATAGGCTGCTCTGGTGGGCACTGATAGGCTGCACTGGTGGGAACTGATAGGCACAGATAAGGCGGTACTGATAGGCACTGATAAGGCGGCACTTATAGGCACTGATAAGGTGGCACTGATAGGCACAGATAAGGCGGCACTGATGGGCACAGATAAGGCAGCACCGATGGGCCCTGATTGGTGGCACTGATGGGCACAGATAAGGCAGCACCGATGGGCCCTGATTGGTGGCACTGATGGTGTTACTGATAGGTACCACTGATAGATGGCACTGATGGGCACTGATAGGCAACACTGATGGGCACTGGTAGGTGATACTGATGGGCACTGGTAGGTTACACCGATGGGCAGAACTGTTGATGAGGCACTGATTGGTGACACTGATAGGTGGCACTGATGGGTGGCACTGTAGGCACTGGTAGGTGGCACTGGCAGGTGTCAGATGAGCTGGCGGCAGCTCTCCTTGATCGGGACCGATGTCCCTCTGACAGCAGCCGGTGATCGGCTATCAATACTAAGGAGAAAAAATAGCCAATTACCGGCTCTGTTTACATTACATGATGAGCTGTCATTGGCTGACAGCTGATCACGTGGTAAGGGGTCGGGATACTCCGATCTGCGATCAGCCGAGTCTCATAGACTCACTGATCACAGAGCACGCTGCACATGCCCTGCAAGGGGCATGCAGGCCGCTCGACTACGGGAGGACGTCTATTGTCACCCACATTAGGGCCTCTCTGTAGCTGTCATTCGGCTATATCGCAGATCTGAAGAAGTAAAAAAAAAAAAAAGACTTGCTGGCTGGATCACCAGATAAAAATAGAAGAAAGAAAACAAATGCAGCCATCACATCTAAAAGTTGGTAATCTGGAATATAATAAATGTTTGCTTCTGGGTTTAATATTTCTTTACTGCAACGCACATTACAGCACATACAGTATGTGAACTCAACCAGCAAGAACAGCAAAAAGTAATTGGATTCAAAAGTGAATACAAATTGGAAAAATGAACCTCTTGTAATTGGTTCCTTTTGGTTAATCTCTTTCCCACCCCTGGGCTATTACACCCGGGGAGGAGGTCTGATTGTCTGTCAAAGTGGTCATATGATTGTGAGCAGGTCCCACTGACTCCCGATCATTACGAGAGACCAGGAGCTGTCTCAGTCGCTGTGCTGGGCACACATGTTCTCAGCACAGGAACCTCTGCGGGCATGGGTACATATGTGTGGCATGTGGGCATTAAAGCCCGCCCTCTTTGCATCATGTGGGTGTCAAGAGGTTAAATTTACGATCAAAGCCTCATGCACGCTAGGTGTCAAAAACGCCACTTTTAAGGAGCGTTTGACTGTTTTTTTTCTGCCTCTAAAGCTCTGGCTGTATGTTTCGGGTCGTTGTCCTGCTGGAAGGTGAACCTCCTCTCCAGTCTCAAGTCTTTTGTAGACTCTAATGCAGCGTACACACGACCAGCCAGTCCGACTACAAAATCCATGGGATTTTTTCCAACGGATGTTGGCTCAAACTTGTCTTGCATACACACGGTCACACAAAATTGGTCAGAAATTTCGACCTTCAAGAACGCAGTGCCGTACAACACGTACGACATGCCCAGAAAAATGAAGTTCAATAGCCAGTGTGGCTCTTCTGCTTGATTCCGAGCATGCGTGGAACTTTGTGCGTCGGAATTGTGTACACACGATCGGAATTTCCGACAACGGTTTTTGTTGGTCGGAAAATCTGAGATCCAGATCTCCAATTTTGTGCGATGGAAATTCAGATGGGAAATGTCCGATGGAGCCCTACACACGGTTGGAATTTCCGATCAAAAGCTCCCATTGAACATTTTCCATCTGAAAATCCGGCCGTGTGTACCAGGATGCATTACAGAATTTCTTCTAAGATTGTCCTGTATTTGGCTCCATCCATCTTCCCATCAACTCTGACCAGCTTCCCTGTCCCTGCTGAAGAAAAGCATCCCCACAACATAATGCTACCACCACCATGTTTCACGGTGGAGATGGTGTGTTCAGGGTGATGTGCAGTGTTAGATTTCCCCACACATAGTGTTTTGCTTTTAGCCCAAAAAGTTCAACTTTGGTCTCATCTGACCAGATCATCTTCTTCCGCATGTTTGCTGTGTCCTCCACATGGCTTCTCGCCAACTACAAACAGGACTTATTATGACTTTCCTTCAGCAATGTCTTTCTTCTTCCATAAAGGGCAGATTTGTGGAGAGCACGACTAATAGTTGTCCTGTGGACAGATTCTCCCCCCTGAGCTGTGGATCTCTGCAGCTCCTCCAGAGTTACCATGGGCCTCTTGGCTGCTTCTCTGATGAATGCTCTCCTTGCCCGGCCGGTCAGTTTAGGTGGACGGCCATGTCTTGGTAGGTTTGCAGTTGTGCCATACTCTTCCCATTTTCGGATGATGGATTGAACAGAGCTCCATGAGATGTTCAAAGCTTGGGATATTTTTTTTAGAACCTAACCCTGCTTTATACTTCTCCACAACTTTATCCCTGACCTGTCTGGTGTGTTCCGTGGCCTTCATGATGCTGTTTGTTCACTAAGGTTCTCTAAAAAACCTCTGAGGGCTTCACAGAACAGCTGTATTTATACTGAGATTAAATTACACACAGGTGGACTTTATTTACTAATTAGGTGATTTCTGAGGGCAGTTGGTTCCACTAGATTTTAGTTAGGGGTATCAGAGTAATGGGGGCTGAATAAAAATGTACCCCCCCCCCCACACTTTTCACATATTTATTTGTAATTGTCATTTTCTTTCCACTTCACAATTATGTGGCACTGTGTGTTGGTCTATCATATAAAAACCCAATAAAATACATTTAAGTTTTTGGTTGTAACATGATACAAATGTGGAAAATGTTAAGGGGTATTAATACTTTTTCAAGGCACTGTAATGCCACCATTTCTAAAGTTTGGTAAGCTGCAATATATTACATTTTTGTTCTTAGGTTTAGATATATTATAAGGAGATGAGTTACAAAGAAAAGAGCACGCACGTATGAATCAATTCACTGGCAGCACGGAGTACAATGCATCCGGAAAGTATTCACAGCGCTTCGCTTTTTCCACATTTTATTATGTTACAGCCTCATTCCAAAATGGATTTATTTCCTCAAAATTCTACAAACAATTCCCCAGAATGACAACGTGAAAGAAGTTTGTTTGAAATCTTTGCAAATTTATTAAAAATAAAAAAATAAAAAAAATTTGGTGAAGCTCCTTTGGCACCAATTGCAGCCTCCAGTCTTGTTGAGTATGATGCTACAAGCTTGGCACACCTATTTTTGGGCAGTTTCTCCCATTGTTCTTTGTAGGACCTCTCAGGCTCCATCAGATTGGATGAGGAGCGTCGCTGTGTCGGTGTACAGCCATTTTCAGATCTCTCCAGAGATGTCCAATCGGGTTCAAGTCTGGGCTCTGGCTGGGCCACTCAAGGACATTCACAGAGTTGTCCTGTAGCCACTCCTTTGTTATCTTGGCTGTGTGCTGAGGGGTCGTTGTCCTTTTGGAAGATGAACCTTCACCCCAGTCTGAGGTCCAGGAGCAGGTTTTCATCAAGGATGTCTCTGTATATTGCTGCATTCATCTTTCCCTCCATCCTGACTAGTCTCCCAGTTCCTGCAGCTGAAAAACAACCCCATAGAATGATGCTGCCACCACCATGCTTCACTGTAGGGATGGTATTGGCCAGGTGATGAGCGGTGGTTGGTTTCCTCCAGACATGGCGCTTGCCATTCAGGCCAAAGAGTTCAATCTTTTGTTTCATCAGACCAGAGAATTTTGTTTCTCATGGTCTAGGAGTCCTTCAGGTTTCTTCTTTCAAACTCCAGGCGAGGCTGTCCTGTGCCTTTTTAGTGGCTTCCGCCTGGCCACTCTACCATAAAGGCCTGATTGGTGGAGTGCTGCAGAGATGGTTGTTCTACTGGAAGGTTCTCCTCTCTCCACAGAGAAATTCTGGAGCTCTGTCAGAATGACCATCGGGTTCTTGGTCACCTCTCTGTCTAAGGCTCTTCTCCCCCGATCGCTCATGTTTGGTCGGGCGGCCCACTCTAGGGGGAGTCCTGGTGGTTCCAAATGTCTTCCATTTACGGGTGATGGAGGACGCTGTCGCCGAAAACGTCTATGACAAAAATGCGTACCGCGGAGCCACGCACACTACGTAATTTCCGGGCGGGTGGAACGCAGCTGGAACGCACGCCGCCGCTGCTGTCCCCCTTCTCCGGTTCTTACAAGCAGTTTGTCCATGCTCTGTCTAGCTGGTTGCTACACGGAAGGGGTTTTGGTAGACACATGTATACGGCTTGTTTTTATACTAGATTGGTCTTTTTAAATACTTATTTTAAATAAACTGAATTTTTCGACTTTCATACTACACTATGGGAGCCAGGACTGGACTGGGACAGAAATTTGGCCCTGGACTTCATCCAGACTGGCCCACTTATATTTTGAGTGTCTCATCAGCACCCCCTTACATCAGAGTGTCCCATCAGCCCCCTTACATCAGAGTGTCCCATGAGCAGCCCCCTTACATCAGAGTGTCCCATGATCAGCCCCCTTACATCAGAGTGTCCCATCAGCAGCCCCCTTACATCAGAGTGTCCCATCAGCACCCCTTACATCAGAGTGTCCCATCAGCACCCCCTTACATCAGAGTGTCCCATCAGCACCCCCTTACATCAGAGTGTCCCATCAGCAGCCCCCTTACATCAGAGTGTCCCATGAGCACCCCCTTACATCAGAGTGTCCCATGATCAGCCCCCTTACATCAGAGTGTCCCATGAGCAGCCCCCTTACATCAGAGTGTCCCATCAGCACCCCCTTACATCAGAGTGTCCCATGATCAGCCCCCTTACATCAGAGTGTCCCATGAGCAGCCCCCTTACATCAGAGTGTCCCATCAGCAGCCCCCTTACATCAGAGTGTCCCATCAGCACCCCTTACATCAGAGTGTCCCATCAGCACCCCCTTACATCAGAGTGTCCCATCAGCACCCCCTTACATCAGAGTGTCCCATCAGCACCCCCTTACATCAGAGTGTCCCATCAGCAGCCCCCTTACATCAGAGTGTCCCATCAGCACCCCCTTACATCAGAGTGTCCCATCAGCACCCCCTTACATCAGAGTGTCCCATCAGCAGCCCCCTTACATCAGAGTGTCCCATCAGCAGCCCCCTTACATCAGAGTGTCCCATCAGCACCCCCTTACATCAGAGTGTGCCATCACCACCCCCTTACATCAGAGTGTCCCATCACCAGCCCCCTTACATCAGAGTGTCCCATCACCAGCCCCCTTACATCAGAGTGTCCCATCAGCACCCCCTTACATCAGAGTGTCCCATCAGCAGCCCCCTTACATCAGAGTGTCCCATCAGCAGCCCCCTTACATCAGAGTGTCCCATCAGCAGCCCCCTTACATCAGAGTGTCCCATCAGCACCCCCTTACATCAGAGTGTCCCATCAGCAGCCCCCTTACATCAGAGTGTCCCATCAGCACCCCCTTACATCAGAGTGTCCCATCAGCAGCCCCCTTACATCAGAGTGTCCCATCAGCACCCCCTTACATCAGAGTGTGCCATCACCACCCCCTTACATCAGAGTGTCCCATCACCAGCCCCCTTACATCAGAGTGTCCCATCACCAGCCCCCTTACATCAGAGTGGCCCACTGAGCCATCGGCCCACCGGGAAACTCCCAGAAGTCCTGATAGCCAGTACATGCCTGATGGGAGCTGATTTTTTATTTTTTTTCCTCTATGTGGATTACATTAACGCCTACGCCCACCCAACCTGGAGCCTATGGGGCATCTCTGGAGCCTACACAGAGGACACCTGGCGATACTGGTCAAATAGAGTGGGAGTATACGCATATTACCCCTGTAGGGGGTGACAGGATCCGGTGAGTGGGGACCCTTGAGGACCCTTGAGGGGGAGCGCACAAGTCACCTGAAGATACTGCGAGCACAAAAGTCACGTGTGTTTGATGTTTCTTCACGCAATTCATTTTATTATAAGATGATCATATATGTGGAAACTGCTATACATCTTCACTTATATATTTAGACTTTCTTTTTTTGAGGAAAAGAATGAATTAAATCCATTTTGGAATAAGGCTGTAACATAAAAAAATGTGGAAAAAGTGAAGCGCTGTGCATACTTTCCGGATGCACTGTATGTCCTAATAAATCTTTAGTGTCATACTAAATTCATGTTGGGAGTAATCGTGTAGAACATTATTGGCAGGATCCAGGCATGGAGCAGATCCGAGCTCCAGACTAAATGCAGCTTTCTTTTGTAGTGTCAGAAGCAGTGCCGGGACAAGGTCATCCAGCACCCAGGGCAAAGATGCCAAACTGCGCCCCCCCCCCCCACTTTCCCTTAGGGTTAGGCTCAGGGTGCCCCCTACCCCAGCAATATACCATTGCACCAGGGGCAGCCGTCCCTCCTGCCCACCCCTTGTCCCGGCCCTGGTCAGAAGGGTTAAAGGGTTAAAAAGGGTGATTTTTTTTTTCCACTGCAGGCTACTCGGCAATAGCAGTATTCATTTGAGAAAAATAAAAATCGCCAGTTTCTTATAACCCTGTGACCGAGCGTCATGTATGGCAGATTCACTTCACAGCTAATACAATAGTATGAGTTTTAACTAAACAGGAATTCAATATCTGTCGGAGCCTTGGGAAGGGACTGTATTGAACTAAAGCAATTGCCTCTTAACTGAATTTTCCATTGGAATCTGAGATGATGAAACGATTCTGTCTGCCGATGTGTTAGAGGGCCTTCACCACATGTCGCTGCTTTACTGCAACAAACATTAAGCTGGCCATAGACATGACATGGCGGATATTTATTCATCTAGGTTTAGCCTGCCCACAGGCACTGTGAAAAGCCTGCTGAATATTGTACACTGTTTAATCTGCTGGTTCCAAGTGTCTTATATCTATTCAGATTGGGGACTGTTCATGCTGTACATGTTATGAATGAACTGAAGGAAGGCCTGTCCCTGGAAATAAAGGGGGCTTCTAATGGGAGGGGCCAGGCAGGGTCCTGTGCAGCACCTTGGGTTGCTCCCAAACTCCTAACCACTGATGATAGTCAATGATAGAGACGGAATAGCATCCAAAAATACAGAAAAAAACAATAAAACAAATGTTATAAATTAAGTTGCAGTTCAGTGAGTAAAATACGTTTTTGATCTCCAAGCAGGGCCGGATTAAGAGCATCATGTGCTTGGTGCTGAGGATTATGGTGGACCTTTTACTGGGCACCCTTCTGTGTTTCAAAGAGCCTGTGTTGGGATTCATTCAAACTCCAAAGGACGCATGCCAACTTAGGGAAGCCTGGCATTTGACTTGCCAGGTTGCCGTAAGGGCCGTGCACTCTGAGGTGAAAGAGTGCAGCCGAGCGGGCCTAACACTATGGAAGGCCCAGAATTCTGCAAGAGCCTTGCAATGGCGTGCCCCAGGCTTCCGTTAAGACTGCTCATGCGGCGCCCATTATCAATCCCACCACCCTGCTCATGCGGAATGCAGGGCCCCGTCAGCGGAGAACTCTGTTGGCCCATTGCTTTTCATGAGCAGTGTGTTCTTTTTGGGTGGCTGGGCCTATATTATGGTAGGGGCCTGGAGCTGCAGCTCCAATAGTCCCTATGTTAATCCAGCCCTGTCCCCAAGCAAAACATGATTTAGGACTTGGTGGGAAAACCCTTGTTGGCAAGTACAGAGGTCAGACGTTTCTTGTAGGTGGTGACCGGGTTTGCAGACATCTCAGGAGGGATTTTGGTCCACTCTTCTTTACAGATCTTCTCTAAATCCTAAGCCCTTGTACGCACGGTCGGAGATTCCGACAACCAAATCTGTTGGATTTTTTCCGACGGATTTTGTCCGAAACTGTTGCATACACACGGTCGGACAAAGTTGTCGGAAAATCCGATCGTTCAGAACGTGATGACGTAATTTCGTTACGGCGGGACTACGTTCAGGCTAGTAGCCAATAGCTTTGGTCTCGTAATTTCATCTGAGCATGCGTGGCACTTTGTCCAATCGTAATTCTCTACACATGATCAGACAAAGTCCGATTGAAACATGTTGTCGGAAAATTTTATTGCCAAGCTGGAAAACTTGGTCCGTCGGATATTCCGATGGAAACAGTCCGATGGAGCCCCCACACGGTCGGATTATCCGACAACAAGGTCCGATCGGGCATTTTCCATCGGAATGTCCGACCGTGTGTACAAGGGCTTAAAGGGTAAGTTCACCTTTACAGAAAAATCTGTAAGGTGAACCCCCCCACCCCCACCCCCGGAGGGCAGTGATTACCCGCACTGACTCACCAGGTTTCGTCTCACTTAGAAATCCCCTCGGCTTTATCTCCAAAATGTACCTTGTTGGGACATACGTTTAGGAGCATTCTAATTGGTCTGCGCCATCAAATGGGTGGTCGCCGACCAATCAGAACCCGCAAAGCCACGAGGATTTCAAATCCCCAGAGTGGTAAAGCGGCTATCCAATGTATTAGGACGAACAATTACCAGACTCCAGGTTGGTGGGATCAGGGGGGGGGGGGTTGGGATGGGGACAGGGTCCAGTGTAGGTCCAGCTTACAGATTTTCTGTAAAGGTGTACTTACACTTTAAGGTTTCTTGGGTTTCGCTTGGCAACTAAAAGTTTCAATTCCCTCCATAAATTTTCTATAGGATTAAGGTCTGGAGACTGGCTGGGCCACTCCGTGACCTTAATGTGCTTCTTTCTTGAGGCACTCCTTTGTTGCCTCGGGGGTATGTTTTGGGTCTTTGTCATACTGGAAGACCCATCCACCACCCATCTTCAGTGTTCTGGCTGAGGGAAGAAGGTTCTCATCCATGATATTACAATACGGGGCCCCATCCTTTGGCCCCTCAGTGCGGCAAATTCAATCTGTACCTTTAGCAGAGAAACAGCCCCAAAACATCATGTTTCCACCTCCATTCTTGACTGTAGGGATGGTGCTCTTAGGGTCATAGTCAGCATTCTTCCTCCAAACACAGCGAGTCCCCCTCCTCACATGCCAATGAACATCTAAATGATTCAGAGAAGGATTGGGAGAAGGTGCTGTGGTCAGATGAGACCAAAATTGAGCTCTTTGGCATTAACTTGAGTCGCGGAAGAATAAAAATGATGACTATGACCCTAAGAGGACCATCCCTATGGTCAAGCACAGAGGTGGAAATGTGATGCTTTGGGGCTGTTTCTCTGCTACAGGTACAGGCCGACTTTGCCACATTAAGGGGTCAATGGGTAGGGTCATGTATTGTAAAATCTTGGATGAGAACCTTCTTCCCTCAGCCAGAACACTGAAGATGGGTCATGGATGGGTCTTCCAGTCTGAAAATGAACCAAAATATACCGGCAAGGCAACAAAGGAGTGGCTCAAGAAGAAGCACATTAAGGTCATGGAGTGTCCTAGCCAGTCTCCAGACCTTAATCCTATATAAAATGTATGGAGGGAGCTGAAACTTCGAGTTGCCAAGACACAGCCAAGAAACCATAAAGATTTAGAGAAGATCTGTAAAGAAGAGTCGACCAGAATCCCTCTGGAGACCATAAGTGAGCTCTTTGGCATTAACTTGAGTGGCGGAAGAATAAAAATGCTGACTATGACCCTAAGAACACCATCCAGGGCCGTTTTTAAGGCAGGGCAAAAGGGGCAGCTGCCTTGGGCCCTGTCATTGTTGTGGGGCCCAAAGCAGCTGCCTCATACTTGCCAACTATCCTGGTTTAAATTCCCTCACCCCTTGAGGTTTTAGTCCTGTGCTGTGTCCTGATATCTCAGTGTGAAGTGCTGCTACTAATGCTGCCCAGCTCTGCCCTACTGTTGTGTACAGATGACTCACCTGAAGACCCTGTGTTTACATGTAAATTACCGGCATTGATATGTAAATAGAGGTGGCCGGCGGCATTGATATGTATATCATGCCCCCCTGAGGTCATATCCACAGTAATCTCTAGCAACCAATCAACAAGCAGAAATGATGTGCTGTAACCTCCAGCAACTAACCAGTGAGCTGTAATGTGTTCTGTAACCTCTAGAAACCAGTTAGTGAGCGGTAATGATACACTGTAACCTCTAGCAACCAATCAACAAGCAGAAATGATGTGCTGTAACCTCCAGCAACTAACCAGTGAGCTGTAATGTGTTCTGTAACCTCTAGAAACCAGTTAGTGAGCGGTAATGATACACTGTAACCTCTAGCAACCAATCAACAAGCAGAAATTATGTGCTGTAACCTCTAGCAACTAACCAGTGAGCTGTAATGTGTTCTATAATCTCTAGAAACTAGTTAGTGAGCGGTAATGATACACTGTAACCTCTAGCAACCAATCGCAATAGCGTCTTGATCTGATTCAGTAATCTGATTTCGAGTCTAGCTGCTATTTATAGTATGTCTCAGAGCAGGTGGAGAGCGAAACTTATTGGGGAGGGGTCCCCCAAGAAAAGTTTTGCCCAGGGTCCAATCAATATTAAAGATGGCCCTGACACCATCCCTACAGTCAGAGGTGGAAACGTGATGCTTTGGGGCTGTTTCTCTGCTAAAGGTACAGGCTGACTTTGCCACATTAAGGGGCCAATGGACTGGGGTCATGTATTGTAAAATCTTGGTAGAGAACCTTCTTCCCTCAGCCAGAACACTGAAGATGGGTCATGGATGGGTCTTCCAGCAGGAAAATGGGCCAAAATATACCACCAAGGCAACAAAGGAGTGGCTCAAGAAGAAGCACGTTAAGGTCACGGAGTGGTCTAATCAGTCTCTAGAGCAGTGATGGTGAACCTTGGCACCCCAGATGTTTTGGAACTACATTTCCCATGATGCTGAACTACACTGAAGAGTGCCAGAGCATCATGGGAAATGTAGTTCCAAAACATCTGGGGTGCCGAGGTTCTCCATCACTGGTCTGGACCTTAATCCCATTGAGGATTTATGGAGCGAGCTGAAACTTTAAGTTGCCAAGGGACGGCCAAGAAACCTTAAGGATTTAGAGAAGATCTGTAAAGAAGAGCGGAAACTCCCTCCTGAGATGTCTGCAAACCTGGTCACCACCTACAAGAAACGTCCGACCTCTGTACTTGCCAACAAGGGTTTCCCCACCAAGTACTGAGTCATGTTTTGCTTGGGGGATCAAATACTTATTTTACTCACTGAACTGCAACTCGGTTTATAACATTTGTATCCTGTGTTTTTTTTTTCTGGATTTTTTGGTTGATATTCCGTCTCTACCATTTAAAATACACCTATGATAAAAATGATAGATCCCTCATTTCTTTGTAAGTGAGCAAACTTACAAAATCAGCAGGGGATCAAATCATTATTTTCCCCCACTGTATAGGGCTGTTGGTATTAAAGAGGTATTAAACCCCAAAAGCAAATATTTCAATTTGTTAGTGTATTTAAATCTGCTAGTACATCGGACATTCCCTATCCCCCCCAAACTAACAATTCTTCTGTCCAAAGGTGCTTCCAGTGCTCCTTCATCCAGAGTAGGGGAGTGAAAAAAGTCTAAAAAAAAAAAGAAAACAAATGCAGCCATCACATCTAACGATTGGTAAGCTGCAATATATTAAATTTTTGGCTTTGGGTTTAATGCTGCTCTAAGGTGTGAATGGACACAGCAAGAAAGATGTGCAGACTACAGTAAGCCGCAAAAAACAGATATCGTATTTTACGCTTCTGACTGCAGTACGCTGAACTCTGATTGGTCGCCGGGGATTACAGCACATTACACATCGCCCTCTCCTGGCTTGTCCTAATGAATAAACTTGATAATGTGCAAGTCTGTGATCGCTCTTCTGCTCCGGGCTGCGCATGCACCGTGCACTGTCCACCTGTTCATGGAGCATCTCATTCTGTAAGAGATTCATATTCCTGACATCAGCCCAGATAAGAGAGAGGTGGGGGGAGAGGAGAGAAATAAGAGAGGGAGGAGAAGAGAGAGAGAGAGAGGGAGTGGGGGGAGAGGAAAGAAATAAGAGAGGGAGGAGAAGAGAGAGAGGGAGTGGGGGGAGAGGAAAGAAATAAGAGAGGGAGGAGAAGAGAGAGAGGGAGTGGGGGGAGAGGAGAGAAATAAGAGAGGGAGGAGAAGAGAGAGAGAGAGAGGGGGTGGGGGGAGAGGAGAGAAATAAGAGAGGGAGGAGAAGAGAGAGAGAGAGAGGGGGTGGGGGAGAGGAAAGAAATAAGAGAGGGAGGAGAAGAGAGAGAGAGAGAGAGAGAGAGGGGGTGGGGGGAGAGGAAAGAAATAAGAGAGGGAGGAGAAGAGAGAGAGGGGGTGGTGGATGAGGAGAGAAATAAGAGAGGGAGGAGAAGAGAGAGAGGGGTGGGGGGAGAGGAGAGAAATAAGAGAGGGAGGAGAAGGGAGAGAGAGGAGGGGTGGGGGAGAGGAAAGAAATAAGAGAGGGAGGAGAAGAGAGAGAGAGAGAGATGGGGTGGGGGGAGAGGAATGAAATAAGAGAGGGAGGAGAAGAGAGAGAGGGGGTGGTGGGTGAGGAGAGAAATAAGAGAGGGAGGAGAAGAGAGAGAGAGGGTTGGGGGGAGAGGAGAGAAATAAGAGAGGGAGGAGAAGAGAGAGGGGGAGGAGAGAAATAAGAGAGGGAGGAGAAGAGAGAGAGGAGAGAGAGAGGGGGGAGAGAGAGAGAGAGGAGAAAAGAGGAGAGAGAGGGAGGAGGAGAGAGAGGGGGGAGAGAGGGGTGGGGAGAGGAGAGAAATAAGAGAGGGAGGAGAAGGGAAGAGAGGAAGAGAGGAGAGAGGGAGGGAGGGGGAGAGAAGACAAATAGGAGAGAGGAGAGAATAAAAGAGAGGGAAAAATAAGAATTAGGGAGGAGAGAGAGAGAGGGGGGAGGGAGAAGAGAGGGAGAGGAGAGAGAGAGGAGAGGGAGAAAAGAGAGAGAGAAGACAGAGAGAATAGAAGGAGTAGAGGCAGGGGAAGAGAGAGGAGGAATAATAGAAAGAGGAGAGGAGAGGAGAATAGAGAGGGAAAGGCAGGGGAAGAAGGAGAGCAAAGCAGAGAGATAATAATAGAGAGAGACAAGAAAGGGAGAGTGAGAGCAGGAGATAGGCATAGAGATAAAGAGAGATGGAAGAGAGAGGATAGATAGACAGACAGATAGATAGATAGACAGACAGACAGAGTAATTTTAAATCCAACCAGCAACAATCTTCCATTGCTTGCGGCTGGAAACGGATGAGAGCTGGGAGTATGTGATGGGCAGGGTGGGGTGCCTGTGGAGATTCGCGCAGCCTGGTGGGGGAAGGGATGGAGCGAGCGAATGACAGGCTCATACTCAACGGACACTG